>NC_090439.1:1275000-1903346 GCF_031143425.1 Pleurodeles waltl
AGATATACAAATTTAATAAATCAAACTACTGAAAGGATGTACACCAAATCACAAAAAGGGTTCTTTCTGGACCAAGAGCTAGCTTTCTGCCAATTATAGTGTAATTCTGTTCAGCAGTTTGGGCTGTAGGCGTGGCTGAAATGCTTATGGGAAGTTGAATGGAGAAAACATGTTTTGGGCACCCCCCTCCTTTTTTTCTGCCCCCAGTTGACAAATCCTCCTGAAACTTTCCACACAGCAGCTGAACTTGGGTGCGGACTAGCTTTGAAAAATTCATGAAGATTCATCAGAGGGAGCCAAAGGTATTGACAAAAAAAGCACTTTGTCTATGGAAACTAGGACCTACCTATAAATACCTACTGGCAGTCGCCAGTGGGTAATTTAAATATAGATATTTTTCACGGTATATATGGCTTCCCCACAACTCTTCTGCACTTGCATAGCTGTTGAAAACAGAGGAAGATAACACTGGGGACCACTACAAAATTGTAGCTAAATGTATCTATTTTTCATAAACATTCAAGCAGAAGTGTGGGAACGAGATTTTTCAGACTACTTTTAAAGCTGGTATTTGTGTGATAATCACTACTGAAGTCTGGTGCATGAGCCCGAAGGATTGATGAAACGTGTTTAAACCTGTAATGTTTTTGTGATCTATGCAACATTTCTACTCACAGGTTTTCAAAATATTGCTAGCTATGCTGTTCATTCCTTGAGGTCAGTGTATTTTATTTCCCAACCCTACACCTTGCAAGGAGGTGCTAGGTCATAGAATGTATCTAAGAATCTACTTGGAAGGAGCACAATGGAAAAACAAAGGAAGTGAAATTTAGAAGACAATAACTGTTATTAAAATGATAGGCTCTGTGAAATTGAGTTTACTTAATTGCCTATATTATCACATGTTAGAAACTTTTAGGGAAATTCTGCTGAATGCTCCATTTTGCCACCATTTTCTCGAGTAGGGTGGATTCATGCGACCTCTAAGAAGTCAAGCTTGCTCTGGACACGTCAAAGTATTAGAATGTTTCATGGCTGTCCTTTCAGACATTACTTTTTCACACATTTATTCGAAAATTGTGCTATGAATTACTGGGAGATTACCATGAATTTACCTCCCCTCCCCCCAAAACCAAACACCCAATAACAAACTGCGAGTGCCTTCCATATATCTAGTACAATTAGTCAGTTTCAGAGATGTTGCATTTTCATGCATTGGGACTGTTCCACACGAAAAGACTGATATTTATTGAAAGTTAATATTTAATGTATGTGTCTTTCACATTTGTCTCCGATAGTGATTAGTTGTTATGAATACCTTTTCGTTTACTTTCGGCAATATTAGGTTTGCGATGGCGGTAAGAGGGCAGCTACCAAACTTCTATGCATGATAATGTGGGATCTCCTGTTCAGCACTTGTGTAACTAGAAGTGTTTACTTTTTTGGTAGAACGGCAAGCATGAAAGAATCAAGAGAAGGAAATCAAGCTCTGAGAAACACTTGGAGAATGCGGGGTAAAGTCCAAGCCTTTTTTTCTTTTTAATGTGTTTTGTTGTACAGTTTAAACACAATATATGAATTTACCGATAATGCACAGTGAAAGCGGAAATTGCAACATGAGTAGAAGGTGCCAGTGCTATTTACCTATTCTCTAAGCAAAAGCAAACGATTATTTTAACTAAAACCTCCAAATGGTAAATTGGTGACCGCCCACGATATAAATTTATTCCTGCTCTGCAAGAGACCTGACTACTTACTGGAGATGTCATGCATGTGATTCTTATTGCGCTAGCTAGACTCAGAGGCGATGCTTGATATATTACAATACGTGACTTGATGAAATCTAAGGGGGTAAGTAACATTGTTTACAAACAGCTTGAACGTAAGCAAAAACAAATACGAAGGGGTACAAGACTGTTGAGTATACTATTTCACGTAATTAATGAAAATGCTGACTTCTGTCATGTCAAAAGAACAACAGCAAGTAGTGATAGTATAGATCTCGCCTTTGACCTCAACGATACATGGGGTGCACATTATAACAGAGGATGTCGGAGATCTTGGAGTCGATGTAAGACGAACGAGAAACCCACAAGATATCACAGCCCAAGTAAATGGATATTTTATTGACAATTCGGACGAAGGAGTTGTTGGTACAGGTCCCTGCCACCTAATGACATGGGTATTGTGCCACTATAGATAAAACTGCATGATATCTGTTTCTCTATACCCCTGATTTTTTCTTTCAGGTCTGTTAGCGCGTGGACATTAATAAGTAAACTTACAAGGGGACGCATATAGGTCGATGAACCTTTTGACTCATTCAGGATGTTCTTACCATAGCTCCAGAACAGAAACAATAACCAATACACAATCAATCATCATTAGCCTATTCAATAATCAAGGAGTCAGTATATTTCACACACCATGACTTTTCAGCCATGAATAGCCACACCTTTGGTAAAAGTTTAGTAAGTTTATCTCCCTTATTTTAATAATGCTAAAGTCATGTAGATTAATCTCCAAGTCAAATCAAATGCAATTAATAATATTGGTTATCCAAAAAGACGCAAGAAACATGATCTAATGAAAGCTTTGTAGGAGGCTGGCCTGGTTTGTAGTGGGTACCTTGGGTTCTTACACCAGGTCCAGGTATCCCTTGTTAGTGAATGTAGTAGTGTTCTAGCAGCTTAGGCTGATAGAGGTAGCTATAGCAGAGCAGCTTAGGCTGAACTAGGAGACATGCAAAGCTCATGCAATACCACTTACAGTTACACAGTACTTATACACAAGTGAAAACAATCTTCAGTGTTAACCAAAACTAAAGGTATTGATTTGGGTGACACAGTACCAAAAATATCTTAGAGACAATGGGCCAGATGTAGAAAAGGGTTTTACCCATTCTATGTCTATGGGAAAATGTGTTCGTACATATGGCCCAATATTCCTTCTGGAGGTAAGTATTATACACAATATATACACTAGACACCAAAAATCTACAAGTAAATAGCCATAGAACAATGCAAACAGTAGGAAATCCTATAGAATGCAATGGGAGAAAATAGATCTAGGGGCAACACAAACCATATACTAAAAAAGTGGAATGTGAATCACGATTTCCCCCTAGACAAGTGTAGTTTGTGCAGAATCGCTGGGAGAGTAAGAATACAGTAAAGGTAAGTAAGTTACCCCACCCCAGAGCCCAGAAAAGCAGGAGTAAACTACTGCAAGATTCCTTAGGACACACAACACCTTGTTTTGGGGATTTTGCAGCAGCCAACCAAGTCTGCGAAGGACAAATGCTGGATTATTGGACCTGAGGACCTGCAAACAAAGGGGACCAAGTCCAGTATTTGAAAGAAGTTCCAGGAAGGACAGGAGCCCCTGCCAACCCAGTAGAGGGTGCAAAAGAGGAGTCCCTGGTTAGTCAAAGACTGCAGAAATTCACCCTAGGAAGATGCAAGCAGGTTCCTGCATGATGCAAAAGATGTCCCACGGTGTGAAGATCGTTGCAGATGAAATTTCGTGTTGGAAGGCGCCAACAAGCCTTTGCTCCAACAAAAGTGAGTTCTTTGTCAAAATGGTGCTGGATGGACCCAGGAGGGACCTGGGGGCCTCTCCTCTGTGTGAGGAGTAGGAGCGTCTCTCCGCACTCTAGAGAGCCCTCAGGATGCCACCCAGCACCCTCAAAAGCTGCAGGATCTAGGTTCAAAGGAGGTGCAAAATGCGGATGATGTAGCACAACAAAAGAATGTCCCACGCCACCAGAGAACAACTCAGTGAGTTCAGCGTTGCATGGTGGAGTGCCGGGGACCTGGGCCAGGCTGTGCATGAAGGAATTTTGCAGAGAGTGCACAGAGGCCTCAGGAGGTGAAGAAGACTGTACATAGGGGTACCGTTGTTCTCAGGGAAGGCAAGGTCTTAACTCCTCCAAATTGTGTCAGCAGGACCTCAGGACAGTCTATGTTGAGAATGTCTACCTTCTGTGTCCTTAGGAGCACGTCTGACATTGTGAGAGGAGTCCCAGGGTACTGGTCGTCATCTTGGAAGGTGCATGCTTGGAGCAGTGTGTGCACACCTTGGACACTGTTGCAGTTGCTGACTTGGAGCTGAGGTTGCTGAAGAAAGGTGTCTCTTGTAGACACTTTGTTGCAGTAACAGCGTTTCTTGGAGTAGGCTGCGGTTGATCTGAGGTCAGAATAGTCAAGTTGTTGCAGAGGATTCCTGAAGGAAACTTGCAAGCAGAATCTGAAGAGAACCCACAGGAGAGACCCTAAATAGCACTGAGAAGGGGATTGGCTACTGTATCAGGTATGGACCTATCAGGAGGGGTCTCTGACATCACCTGCTGGCACTGGCCGCTCAGAGCCCTCCATAGTGCCCCACACCTTGCAAAGCAAGATGGCTGAAGTTTGGGACACACTGGAGGAGCTCTGGGCACCATCCATGGGGTGGTGATGGACAGGCGAGTGGTCACTCCCTTTTCCTGTGTCCAGTTTCCTGCCAGAGCAGGGGAGAAGGGGTCCCTGAACTGGTGTAGACTGGTTTATGCAACAAGGGCAACATCCGTGCCCTTGAAAGCATTTCCAGAGGCTGGGGAAGCCTACCCCTCCCCAGCCTGTAACACCTGTTTCCAAAGGGAGAGGGTGTAACACCCTTCTCTCAGAGGAAATGCGTTGTTCTGCCTTCCGGGGACTGGGCTGCCCAGACCCCAGGATGGGGCAGAACCCTGTCAGTGAGGTGGCAGCATCTGTAGCTGCAGTGCAAGCCTCAGAGAGCTGGTTTGGCAGTACTTTGGGTCCATGGTGGAGCCCACCGGATGCATGGAACTGGCTCCCATCCCAGATTTGGAATCGGGGGACAATTCCATGATCTTAGACATGTTACATGGCCATATTGGGAGTTATCATTGTGAAGCTACATATAGGTGTTCACCTATATGTAGTGCACACGTTTAATGGCGTCCCCGCACTCACAAAGTCCAGGGAAATGGCCCTGAACTATGTGGGGTCACCTTTGCTAGTGCAAGGGTGCCCTCACACTTAGTAACTTTGCACCTAACCTTCAGCAAATGAAGGTTAGACATATAGGTGACATAACTTACTTAAGTGCAGTGAAAATGGCTGTGAAATAGTGTGTGCAGTATTTCATGCAGGCTGCAATGGCAGGCCTGTGCAAGGGTTTGTCTGTGCTCCCTATGGGTGGCAAAAGGAATGCTGCAGCCCATATAGATCTCCTGGAACCTCAATCCCCTGGGTACCTAGGTACCATATACTAGGGACTTATAAAGGGGGTCCAGTATGCCAATATTAATTAGTAAATGAAGTCACTGGCCTACAGTGACAAATTTAAAAGCAGAGAGCATAAGCACTGAGGTTCTGGTTAGCAGAGCCTCAGTGACACAGTTAGGCACTACACAGGCATACACATTAGGGCACAAACTATGAGGACTGGGGTCCTGGCTAGCAGGATCCCAGTGAGACAGGCAAAACACAGTGACATATAGGTTTTTATCTATGAGCACTGGGGTCCTGGCTAGCAGGATCCCAGTGACACAGTAAAAACACACTGACACACACTCACAAACAGGCCAAAAGTGGGGGTAACCATGCTAGAAAGAGGCTACTTTCCTACAAGCTTGATTCACAATGCATTCTAAAGCATCAGCACAAATCATTAGTAAAACCAATTTCAATAGTACTGCATGGTCCATAGAGTTCAGCAAAATAATTTGTCAACCTTTTATCTCTGCAAATTGTCAGTCGTCATGTGAATAGCCTCAATTAACCCAGATTAGCATCAGCATATGGGGCTTCACGCAGAACAATTTAGAACACAAATTTAGAAAACGTCTACCTAAGGAAAACTGTTAAGACAGCGCAGTTGGTACCTAGAAAGAAAAGGCATAACCATGCAATTCAGTCACATTGTCATATCTACCTAGCCACGGTATGAGTCAGCAAGCAGAGTCAGTCTTTGTCCTCAGGTCATCAATCAATCAGCAACCCATCAGGCTCTCAGTCGGAGAGTATGAGCCCCATGACTGAATCTCAAATCTCTTCTCACACATATCGCATCACAAATCGGAATAAGGTCTGAGATCTTTTCCCTGTCACGTTGTTATATCAAAGTCACCCAAACTATCCCCTGATTTCCAATTGGTTAATTATTCGTACGTTATTACTCTGTCCAATAATCTTCTTATACCAAATCTATGAATTCTAATATTTCACACTTCACACGTCGTTGATTGGTCTGCTTTACGATGTTCTCGTCATCCGGCTCGTCAGGTATCGAATTTGTTGCATCTTCTCCATGCAGTATCTTCAATGTTCGCGTCCCAGGAAAGAACCTCTCGCACACATTACACACGTCCTGATACATTTAAAAGACACTGTCTCCTGTTAGTCGGTTCTCATGAAAGCTTTTGCTAAGCATTTTAACAAGAAAATGAACATTTCAGTTAGTTCACTCTGTCAGCATTTTTTTTATTAAACGCTAAGAAATACAGCTTCTGTATGAGACCTGGCAAACTAGGCCAAGACACTCGCTAAGTTAAGGCCTACAATGAATAAGCTAAAACATACTTCAGAACCCTTAATATGACATATTACTACATTAATATAATACATTTTCAATATTTCATAAGTATTAATCATCAATTAGTACATTTTGTGAACACCAGTGGTCATTCTTCGAGGTCACAATTTCAAATGTGCACATTATTTTTCTGTGTTCATTTTTCTGCATAAGTCATTATTAAAAATATGTAAACACTCAATTTCTAATTACAACATCTACTTCAGCAATCCCTCTTCTGACCACATTTACCACCCACAAATCTCTTCGACATTTTGTCTTCTCCTTGAATTTTCCCTATAAATTCTTTCCCTTTTTATTTTCTTCCCTCCTCTGATTCTTTTTAGATCTTTTCAATTTCATTCTTATACATAATTTGCACAATCCCCATATTCCCAACAGACAACCTATAACAATTAATATTCCCTGTATAATTTTCAATAGCACCCGTTCCAAATACTACTAAGCCAATTTCCCACTGAAGCAAACCCTTTATCAATCTTTTCCCAAAAACCTGGTTCTCTCAACTCCTTCAAATCACTACTTGCGTTAGTCAGATTAGTAAGCCTTTTATCTCTTTACTATTGTTAGGTATGTAAGAACAGCATTGCCTAGAGTACATAATTTTACAGACTCCGCAATCATTCGCTAAAGGAATGTCTAAAGCAAGACGATTTAAATAGTCAATACCTCTAGCCGCAGCCAATTCAGTATCCATCAGGAGTACAGCCCCTGAAAAATGTGTCAGCATGTTATCCACAGTAGTAGACAACTTTTCAATGTTGATCAAATTCAAGATGACTCGCACTGAAGGAATCACCATACCAAATATATCTCCCACTATCACAGAAGAGGACTCCCTGCTCTGTCTCTTATGATATAATTCTGTCATTTTCGGAAATGTTTTCAAATCCTTCATCTGGTAAATCTTTGGGAAAACTATCCCCAAATAACATGTGCCATACCATCCTCTTGGAAGATGGTAATAAGCATTAAGTCCACAAATATAATATATCCCTGGAATCACAGTGTCCTGCCTATTCAACATAAATGTCAATTTACTCTTAAACAAAAGCACATGCCTACGTTCACTCGTACCCACAAATAGTGTCAGTGTGCGATTTTGGCCTATATATATAAAGCTCCCCTATGTGTAATGCATCTAAAGCTAATTTCTCTTGCGTTTTTATTGCAGTGTAAGCATAATCATTCTCGTAAGTCCTTTTCTCTAAGCCTTTTTTAATTTCTCCTTCAATGCTTTCCTCCTATCATCAGTATGATTTAAGAAGCATTTCTCTTGGGGGCATATGCTGTGCCAAACGTTAGTGTTGGTTCAAAGAATCCTCTGACTAATACTATATCATTATCCTTAGCTACTCTACTCAAATGCCTAATAATGGGAACAAATGAAAACCAGAGGTCATGATTAGAGTAGAAATTCTGAAATGTACTCCTGGTTATAGAACCTTGTTATTAACAAACTACAACTTATTTCTTCTGTTAGTGGAAGACTTTGATAAGTGACTCCTTCCTCGACTGATGAAGGAATCTGCGTACACACTCCTTTCCATCCATCTCAACATACTCACTCAATAAGCAATAGAAAATATTAGAAGAAAGTTCTCCTTAAGCATTAGTATAGTTGTGCAAATATTTCTCATCTAAATTAAACCTTTCAAAAATTAGTGTAGTAGTCTCAAAAGCAGAAGCATGGTTGGCTCCTTTCGCATCAAGAACAGACATTCCCACAATCAATACTATAAACAAAATCCCACACATAATTGCCAAACCAATTCTCATATATTTACAGCGCCTAGCAGCCCTAATTTGCTTTCCTATGTCAGCCATGACCTGTAAAGAATCAGAAAGCAGAAGTAACTTAGAAAACTTGCATCAAAAATAGACAATTCTTCTTTCAGCAGCTCAGATCCGCTTCCAGGAACCCTTGTCACAATCAGTTAGCAGCTTGTCAAAAATCAGGTTTCAAAAGTCAAATCAGGTTATCAAAGTCTTTTCTGGTTTACTTTCAACAGTCTCTTTTTCAAAAAATATTTCTCAGAACAGCTCAGTTCATCGATCTTCTTCAAGGCACCTCAAAATATTGACTCTGAGCTTCCCTATCAAAACAAAAAGACATAAACTCTTGCTGCCATTCGTTTGTAGTTTCATACGCCCATTCAGGACCTGTGTATCTTCGACTTGCTATTCTTTCTTTTCAACTTTCGATCACCATCCAACTCTCCTTCACTCAATTCTTCCTTTCTCGCAGTGTCTACTTCTTCCTCTATTGTTGGTTTAGCTATCACCTCTTTCCTTTTCTGCACTTGCGAATTCGGCCATTTATCTCTTTTTCGTGTACCTTCTGTCAATATTCTCTTCAAGACTGAACTTGAATCCTCTTCTTTATCTGTGGGGTTTTCTCTTGCCGGATCTGCAACCAGTTCAGATGGAGTCAGATCACTTTGACTTTGATCCACCTCAACTCTTTCCCCTTCTGGATCTGGCAATTGCTCTGTTTGTCTCTCAGAATTGTCTGCTTCTGGAAGAACCCCCTCAGTACTAGGCTCTCCTGCTGGTTCAGTTGAGATAGGTTGTTGGTACTCTCAACAACGCTTCTTCACGATCCAGTGGAGATGCCACTTTCTTCGTGTGACTCGTGTGAATCCAATTCGGGATCCCAGCACACTTCACAGCTGTCGTAATCGTTAGGGTCACTTGATGAGGTCCCTTCCAACGAGGCTCCAAACACATCTTTGCGCACATGCTTCCGGACAACAGCCCATTCACCAGCCCTCAGGTTGTGTCCTGGATCATGGATCGGTGGCAGTGTGGTGGCCTCAACCTGCTGAGAAAGAGAGCGGACTACATCAGCCAGACCCTTGCAGTAATCCAACACCATATCATCTGTAATGTTAATAAGTGCATTTGCTGGAACAGCTGGCAACCTCATTGCTCTGCCCATGAGGATCTCATGGGGCGACAAGCCTGTCTTCCTGTCCGGTGTGTTTCTCATTGACATCAACACAAAAGGCAATGCATCGGGCCATTTCAGATTCATAGCTGCACACATTTTTGCAATTCTTGACTTCAAGGTACCATTCATCTGTTCCATTAGTCATGATGCTTCAGGCTGGTAACTACAATACAACTTTTGCTCAATGTTCAATGCGGCACATAATAGTTTATTCACCACTTTATTGAAGTGCGTTCCCCTATCTGATTCTAAAGAGATCAGAAATCGGAAGCGCGGTATCAGTTCCCTAAGCAACAGCTTCACTACTGTGAGGCTATCATTTCTCCTTGTAGGGTACGCTTCATTCCAATGACTAAAGACATACACAAGCACCAACACGTATCTCAATCCTCCACACAGGCATCTCAATGAAATCCAATTGCATTCTGCTGAATGGACCTCATGCACTTCCGTTGTGGCTCAAATTAACCACTGTCCCTTTCCCCTCATTTAATTGCGGACAAATGACATATTGATGGCAACTGCTTCAGCTGCTTGTCTAAACCTGGGGTTAAATCAATCAATTTTGAACAAACGAACCATGGCATCTCTCCCAATGTGTGCCTGACCATGATAGTGCCTTGCCATCTGAGACAATGTACTATTTGGTAAAACCAACTAACCCTCTTCTGAAACCCACACCTCATCCTGTCTTTGTACACATTTCGTTTTGCTCCATGAACGTTTCTCCTCTTTGTCAACGTTACGCTGCAACAATTTTAACTCTTCTAAAGTGTCAACTACTTTTAATGCAAAACTCATAAATGTTGTGTCTTCTTCAGGTAACAATTCCCACTTGTCTTTGAACGATATACAGTTCAATGCGCAAAGCCCTGCAACTTGATCTGCATATCCATTTCCCAAGGACACGTAGTGCTGTGACTTTAGATGTGCACTGCATTTCACCACAGCATTTTCTTCAGGCAGTTGAATTGCATATAACAACTCTTTCATTCTCTCACCAGTTCTCACTGGCGATCCAGTAGAGGTCCGAAAACCTCTCTGCGACAACAATTGACCAAAATCATGAACTATTCCGAATCCGTATTGACTATCTGTGTAGATGGTGACGCTCAATCAAGCAGAAACATGGCACGCCCTAGTAAGAGTGACCAATTCCACTACATGGGCAGAATACACTCCTCAAAGCCAGAAAGCTTCTAAGGTACCTGTACTTTTGCATACAGCATATCCTGCTCTCAATGCCCCTGTACTGTCTCTCAGACAAGAACCATCAACAAAAACAATTTGGTCATTTTCTTCCAATTGAGTATCTCTAATGTCGGGTCTCGGTTTTGTGCACATCTGTTACTTCGAGCCAATCATGTTCAACATCTTCCTCTTTCTCAATTTTAGTAGTATCACTTGGAAGTGAAGTTGCCGGGTTCAGTACTGTGCATCTTTTCAGGGTCACATTTGGTGCACCCAAAATACTCGTCCCATACCTAGTCAACCTAGCACCAGTCAAGTATTGGGTTTTCGTACTTGTCAGTAAAATTTCAATGAAGTGAGGGACCATTACAGTCAAAGGATATCCCATCACCACGCCTTCACACTGTGAAAGAATCTGACCAACTGCACGCACACAACCTGGTAAGGCTGCTGCAGCTGGGTCCAAAGTCGCAGAAAAATATGCTACTGGGCGATAAGCACCTCCATGGACCTGAGTCAAGACAGACAATGAAACAAAACCTTTCACATTTTGTCATGAGCGTGATTCATGACAAAACAATGTGAAAGGTTTCGTGTAGTCAGGCATACCCAACGCTGGAGCTCTGCACAAAACTCTCTCTCAACTCAGTGAACGCTTTCATCTCATCCTGACCTAACCCTATGGGATCTGTCACATCCTTATGAAGCAACTTCTGTAATGGTTTTGAAATTTCTGAAAAATTCGGAATCCATTGGCGACAGTAACCTACCATTCCCAGGAACATCCTGACATCTATCTGCGAGGTTGAGGACGTATCTGCAGTATCATTGTGATCCTCTCTCAAGATAGTTTTTCTCACCCCTTTCTCAATTTGGTGACCCAAATACCTCACTACCTTCTGACAGCACTGCAATTTCAGTGGTGACACTTCATAACCATACTTTCCCAAATGATTCAACAGGGCCATTGAGTCATACTTACACTCATCCTTTGTTTTGGATGCAATCAGTAGGTCATCAATGTACTGTACCAGAGTCGACTGAAAAGGCAACTCTAATGACTCCAAGTTCTTTTTCAAGATCTGATTAAACAAGGAAGGGGACTCCGTGCGCCCCCGAGGAAGTCGACACCAGCAGTAGACTCGATCTAGGAATTTGAAACAAAAGAGAAATTGACTGTCCTCATGTAAGGGCACAGAAAAGAACGCTTGTGACAAATCAACCACTGTGAACTACTCTGCATCACATGGAATCTGGAACATTATTACAGCTAGGTTGGACACTATGGGACATCACTTGACCACAATGTAATTTATTTTTTTCAAATCCTAAACAATTCGAACCTTCCCACCTGGCTTCTTCAAACCCATTATTCGTGAATTACATGGGCTTCCCAGCACCTCTTTCAAAACTCCCTGCTTCACAAAATCTTCAATTATCTGAGCCACTTTCATCAGGCCATCTTGTGCATGTTATACTGTGGAAGCTGCGGGAACACTGCATTCTGCTTCAAGGTAACCTTAATCGGCTCCATTCCCTTGATCAAACCCACTTCTTTCCCTGTAAAAGCCCACACGATCTCTTGTACTGTTCCCTACAAATCAGAATGAATCGCTCTCACTGTGAATATTGGGGCAAAAAATCAAGGTGTACTCCTCATTTGTAGTTACACACAGTTTCTGGGGCTGGGTCTTCCTCATCGTCACTCTTTGTCTGGATCTCAATTCCATCATTTAAACATGTAATCAGACACCTTGTCTTACACAGCAAGTCCCTTCCCAGGAGGGATACTGGACTCGAATCACAGACTGCAAACTTATGCAGTCCTTGAAAATTGCCAATCTCAACTTGCACTGGATCTGTAATCAGGTTTGTCAAAAACTGATTCGCTACCCTCACAACCTGAATCGTTCGATCTGAAAGGGGCAGATTTGGAACTTCTGCACTTCTCACTGTAGAGCTTTTAGCTCCCGTGTCCACCAGAAATGACTGTGACCCATTACCTTTTCCCTCACAAAGGGTCCTCTCTGATCTACCTCTAGAGAAGTCACAAGCACACATGGCACTATCGGAACTAACACTCATCCATTCGCCATTTATTTCATTCTCGCTGTGGAACGGGGATTGGTGTACCATGTTACTACTTCTGTCTTGTCTCTGACCTGTTGAGAAAGCATCATCTGTTGCTGCTCCATCGGGGCTTGAGGTATCTGCATTTGCTGTCAAGGTGCCATGGAAACCTGCTGCTGCAATTGTGACACTTGTGCACAGGGCATTTGCACCTGTTGCATGGGCTGAACATTTTGCACTTGATTCACATTATTCTGTAAATTTGGATTTGGACCTTGTAGTGCTTTCCTCTTATCTAGTTTCTAAGCACTAACATAACACAACAGAAATGCACTTCTGAGGTCAAAGAAGACTTTTATTGTTGTTAATTCTTCCCCAACCACAATATTTTTGAATGACGAATTAGTAGCTTTCAAGTCCGCGTTAATCAAACAAAATATATCAGTTTGCAATATACACAGCAGGTTATATTTATAAGATATTGAATGCAAAGCAAAACAAATACTTCACCGTGTGGGAACTATTCACAGCTTCATCTTTCTAAGGTCTGCAAGCTGATGACCCCTGTCAGCCGCGAGAAAGAGAGATTCATCTACCCACACGGGATTGCTGGCAGCCTGCGCCAAGCTCCAGCACGAGGTCCGGCAGATTCGAATCTGACTCTCTGCAGCCTGTTACATTCGTTACAAAGGTGTGCCCCCTCCTCTCAGACCTGGGAAACTGAGCAAGCCTTTTGGAGACTGGCCAGGTCTCCAAGACTACTCCTGTTCCCAAGCTCAAGCAGAGAGAACAACACCCATGTACTCTCTCTTACCATGTCTAGTCTACTGTGAGAAAAACATCTTGGTTCTCTGGTGCAAAAACACAGCTTGGAAAAATACAGCTTGGATTCTCAACTGCAAGATCTAACTCCACGTTAAAGGCAATAGGCAGCTAACCTAAATATCAAATGCAATGTCATGTTAAAGGCAATAGGCAGCTAACCTAAATATCAAATGCAATGTCTAGTGTCATGTCAAAGCCAATAGGCAGCTGAGCTGAATACAAAATGCAATGTATAATATCATGTCAAAGCCCATAGGCAGCTGAGCTGAATATAAAATGCAATGTATAATATCATGTCAAAGCCAATAGGCAGCGGAGCTGAATACAAAGTGTAATGTATAATATCATGTCAAAGCCAATAGGCAGTTAAGCTGAATACAAAATGTAATATATGAAGCCCATAGGCAGAATATCTAATAGCATGTCAAAGTCAATAGGCAGCTAAATTGAATACATCATGTCAAAGCCAATAGGAATGCAATGTCAAAGGAATGCAATGTCAAAGCCAATAGGCGGCTAGACTGGATACAGCATGTCAAAGCCAGTAGGCAGAATACAGAATGTAATGGCTAATGCCATGTCAAAGCCAATAGGCAGAATACAGAATGTAATGACTAATGCAATGTCAAAGCCCATAGGCGGCTAAACTGAATACAGAAAGTAATGGCTAATGCCATGTCAAAGCCCATAGGCGGCTCAACCGAACAAAACATACCATGTGCTACTGGTGAACATTGAGCAACTAATATGCGCAGTGGTGAAACACAAAGTCATTGGTCAAAACAAAATTTATCAAATGGCAGTACATTCCGCCCTTTGACCAATGAATTTTTGTTTCACATATCTCCTGTTTCAAACAAAAACAAAAAAAACATCAGCACAGAAAAAAAAACATTATCAGTAAGTCAGATTTGAATGATCAAAGCAATCCCTGTAAAGCAATAGAAGTGAATTAACACATTGATTTCATAACCTTTCACATCAGATACATCTACATAGAAAAGACTGAGCAATTTTTTTTCTCTGAATGAGTCTCTAATTCAACAGTGTTAGCAATTTGATGTGGCATGAGTTCTGCTCATGTAAAGGTGCACGGTCCACCTGAAAGGTTTGCTGGAAGATAAGCAAAAGTCAGAGTTCCATATGAGAGGGAAGAAAGAAAAAAAAAAAATCACAGCTTAGTTCCAGTGGAAGAATGCAATCAAACAAGTTGAACTTGAACTGAAGGCGCAGTTTGCGCAAAATGGATCCATGGTGCTGGCACTTTACTCAGCCAGGTTCAGGTTGGGGGTTCGGTCCCTTCCCCGACCCCACACGCACACACCGGAAGGGGGACCACACAGCACACTCAGGGACAGTGGCGAAACGTGGTAGGATCTGCAAAAGAAACAAGTATGACTTTTCTTGCAAATAACATTTTTCATTTAAACTGCACCCTTCCTCTTTCTTTCCCTGTTTTATAATCAGCAGGACGTTTTTGAGGCCCTTTGTTATATTTTCTGCAGGTTCTGGAGGGTCACTTGGGTCTTCAACCCACACACCAGCACTGAGGTTTTTATCTGCTTCACCAGAGCTTCCCTTTTCTTGCACTGTCAGAAGGGCTGGGGCAGACTCCTTCTTTACCAAACCTCCATTCACTGCATTTTTGCCAATTTGGGCCATTCTGTCTCCAATTTGTATGAATGAATCAGATTCTTTTCTAGGTATCAGCATAATTTCGATTTTTCCTTGGTAATCTGCAGCAATCACTCTCCCTAAAACCTGATCAATTTGCCATTTCTGTTCTGGCAACTTTCCTCTCCCCAACTGCTCTGTGACTGCTTGCATGACAGATTGCTTTTGTGCGTGCTGCACAGTTTTTATCAAATCTAGGGGAATGTGCATCTCTCTCATCTCTGCCCACCTGTAAGTGGCTTTTTCTCTCAGCTGTTCACATTTCTGGGGCACCCACTTAGCCATCCCCACTAAGGCAGAATTCTGGGTGTACACTTCTCTCTCTGAATTTTTCTCATTAACATCTGCAAGGTAATTGAACCAGTTAGGTGCTAAAACATTAGCAATGGACCAAAAATCAGCGTAAAAATGACACATCTCACGTAGCTCTTGCTTTAAAATCTGACACACATTATACAACTCCATTCCTTCTCCTGTGCCAGAAAACAACATTTCAGTCAATGAATCATTAGTAAAACAAACATGCTTTTTATCTTCAGTAGACACGAATTCAAATGGTGCACACAACTTCATTGGTAACTCTTTTACCTGTGGTACTCTAGCCCTGTCTTGCAAGTACCAGATCCATTGTATGATTCTAGCTAGGGGCACTATTTTCTTTCCTTGTTCTTGAGTTACATGTACATAAGTATTTCCTTCTTGCACTGCGCAGAAACCTAAAGTCTGCATTATTTCATTTGCCAAATCACAAGCGCGCAGCTGCATATAATTTTTCACAGTGACCATATACAAAAGTGTTAGGATTTCTCTCAAATGAGGGCTATTCTTTTTCCAAAAGTCAAACAAGCTAATGAAAGTCGGCTCTTGCTCTAAAATCTTTCGTTTTACTTGTGCATTTTTCAACGGTAACTCGTAAATCACATTCTGGTCTCTCTCGTCTGTGTTATCAGTTAAGGAATGCATTTTGTCTGCCAAAAACCCTGGCTCACATGGAAACTCAGTGCAGCTCGAGCTGTCTTAACCCCCTCATTACTGGAATGGGACAAGAAAGATTCTTCAAAAACAGCCTTTTTATAACTTTCAGTCGGGCTAATTTGCTCACGTAAATTCCTATTTTCATGTTCCAACTTCCTACATTTCTCCTGCATTTCTCTGTAAGCAGATAAAGGTATCCAGACCTTTCTGTCATCATTACTTCCAAAAGACACTTTTTCTACATATGTCATTTTAGCTACACATGCATTTTCTTCTGTAATTCCCCAAACAGAAAACAATTCACAGTTTTTCGTAGCACCATCAGGCAGTTTATCAACACATGAATTCTCAGACATGGTCTGCCGTGCTATTGTGATTCTCCAAAAAAAACAATTTCTGTAATTCTCCAAACAACAAAAAACCAATTACACTTTTAAAGTGTGCACTTAGAAATCTACCAACTCGTCAACACCCTCTTAATCACCTCTTAATGACCGACCCCACGACTCCTGGTACCAATTGTAGTGCTTTCCTCTTATCTAGTTTCTAAGCACTAACATAACACAACAGAAATGCACTTCTGAGGTCAAAGAAGACTTTTATTGTTGTTAATTCTTCCCCAACCACAATATTTATGAATGACGAATTAGTAGCTTTCAAGTCCGCGTTAATCAAACAAAATATATCAGTTTGCAATATACACAGCAGGTTATATTTATAAGATATTGAATGCAAAGCAAAACAAATACTTCACCGTGTGGGAACTATTCACAGCTTCATCTTTCTAAGGTCTGCAAGCTGATGACCCCTGTCAGCCGCGAGAAAGAGAGATTCATCTACCCACACAGGATTGCTGGCAGCCTGCGCCAAGCTCCAGCACGAGGTCCGGCAGATTCGAATCTGACTCTCTGCAGCCTGTTACATTCGTTACAAAGGTGTGCCCCCTCCTCTCAGACCTGGGAAACTGAGCAAGCCTTTTGGAGACTGGCCAGGTCTCCAAGACTACTCCTGTTCCCAAGCTCAAGCAGAGAGAACAACACCCATGTACTCTCTCTTATCATGTCTAGTCTACTGTGAGAAAAACATCTTGGTTCTCTGGTGCAAAAACACAGCTTGGAAAAATACAGCTTGGATTCTCAACTGCAAGATCTAACTCAACGTTAAAGGCAATAGGCAGCTAACCTAAATATCAAATGCAATGTCATGTTAACGGCAATAGGCAGCTAACCTAAATATCAAATGCAATGTCTAGTGTCATGTCAAAGCCAAAAGGCAGCTGAGCTGAATACAAAATGCAATGTATAATATCATGTCAAAGCCCATAGGCAGCTGAGCTGAATATAAAATGCAATGTATAATATCATGTCAAAGCCAATAGGCAGCGGAGCTGAATACAAAGTGTAATGTATAATATCATGTCAAAGCCAATAGGCAGTTAAGCTGAATACAAAATGTAATATATGAAGCCCATAGGCAGAATATCTAATAGCATGTCAAAGTCAATAGGCAGCTAAATTGAATACATCATGTCAAAGCCAATAGGAATGCAATGTCAAAGGAATGCAATGTCAAAGCCAATAGGCGGCTAAACTGGATACAGCATGTCAAAGCCAATAGGCAGAATACAGAATGTAATGGCTAATGCCATGTCAAAGCCAATAGGCAGAATACAGAATGTAATGACTAATGCAATGTCAAAGCCCATAGGCGGCTAAACTGAATACAGAAAGTAATGGCTAATGCCATGTCAAAGCCCATAGGCGGCTCAACTGAACAAAACATACCATGTGCTACTGGTGAACATTGAGCAACTAATATGCGCAGTGGTGAAACACAAAGTCATTGGTCAAAACAAAATTTATCAAATGGCAGTACAGACCTCTAATTCTTGGTCCTCTCACATTTTGAAATGTATTGACATTGTTACCTTGCTGAACGACTCCCTGTTGTACCAACATCGGACACTCTCACTTCCAGTGTCCCACGGCTCCGCAAATGTAACACGGCAATAGTTTCTACATTCCCTGTACATCATTCTGAACCACAACACTATTCAAATCTGACCACGATTCATATTGCCTCCACGACCCCACCTCTCATCTGAGGCTGGAACAGGACATTTCCCTGCTGCTGTGGCATCTGTTTAACAAAATGTCCTTGCACTCCTGCCTGGGCTGCCTTAATCTGCATCACCATTGCCTTCTCTTTAAACTTTTTCTACTTCAACTCAATCTTGTCACTACAGTATTTCGCATACTGCCAGCAAATCAAATGACTCTTAATCATCTGACATATTTCAGGTCTCAGTTCTTCTACAAATCTGAACACAAAATGCAGCATGTCTTTCAGCTTAATTGCTTCCTTGCCACTGTACTCCTTGAATGCCTCCAACAATCTCTCATAGTGCGCATGGATCGACTCTTTGGCAGAGAACTGACAGTGCAGGAGGTCAATCAATGTTTTGTGGTGAAATCCTCATCTTCAGGAACTCGATCACCTTATAGTAATATTTCATTACCTCAGGAGATGGTGCACCTGTACTTTTATCTCGCTGGTTCACTATTTGGCCAATCTACAGCTCTCTTGCACTCAACCCACAAGTCAGCTGGAACCACTATCTCCAGTAATGTGTTCAAGTTCTCCCACAAACATTTTGCAAGTTTCACAAACCTGTCTGTCTGCTGGTACCACTCTACTGGTTTTTACCTCAACTTTGGATAATCATTTCTAAATGACAATGTCACTCCTACACCAAGGAACGTGAACACAATTCCCCCCTGGGATTCCTCTCATTGGTAAAATCTACACAGGATCCTTGTCCTGTTGTACATTCTCAGTCACCTCTAGAGAATCTCTTGTCTCTTTTCTTTACCCATCTGCCTTACCACTTCTCTAATACTCCCCAAACCTGAGCACTCTGCAGCAATTCTTTAAGGGGCACCTTCATTCCAGCAGCAGATCTTGTGTGTTCAAAATCTTTTGCCTCAAAATCTAATCTGTAACCTCTCTTCAGGTGCTTCATTATCTCGATTTTCTATGCCATGCTTCTCTGCTAAATCTGCTAATATCTGATGTACCTTGTCCACCTCTCTCGTGATTCTCGGGCATAAGTATCTCAACTCTGCTTCTGTGTAGGACTCCAATCTATTCGCTCCCATTGTTCCCTCAACCAGTTCACCTGCTTCCATGCCCAATCTGACACAATTGCTCTGCGCTTCTCCCTTGGAAGTATTCTGCAGGGTATTCAGCTTGTCTAGCTATTCAGTCAGCTGCTGAGCTGTCAGTCCCTGAGCAAAATGTTACCTGCATGTACCGGTGGCACCTGCTGTACCACTGCATTTGGTATCTGTGGTGTCACTAGCTTCAATCTCTGACCTGCACTAGGTAAAATCGCAGCATCTGGAAGTGCAACAAGTGGACTAAGATCTAACAATGATCTCGACCCATCAAAGGTCTGACCCATAGAAGAAACTACCTGCACTTGTTCATCTGGTCCCCTCCTCATTAGACTCTGGAACATCTTTCCTGGTTCATTTATAATTGGTTTCTTCTGCTCAAATAATGGTACAGCTGGACCAACAGTAATCAGCAGCGATATTGCATCTAGGGCTGCTCTGGCACCTGAACACTGTGGGAGAGTGACTCCCATACTCTGATTCATTATCGGAGTCAAGTCTGACTGTGTCCCTGTCATTGGTGTAAATCTCGGCATACCCTACGGCGATACCTGGGGCAACAAAATCGGAGTTGGCTTAGTCTGAACCAACAGTGGTAGGCACCACTAAGTTCGAAGTCGTCTCTAAAATAGGCACATCAGGATATATTCTCTGTATGGGTGGCGGATGCATCTGTGTCTGAACTACTAGAGTAGTCGGCACATTAGGACTACCTTGAACCACACCCTGTATCTGGCTAGTATAAACCTTTACCGAATTCCCTGTCCCCACTGCCTGTGCCGGGGCTGTTGCATCAACACTAGTACTCAGACCATTTTCATGCACCGCATACGGTGGTGGTGGATCAATAAGTATTTGTGTGACAAGATCTTTGGCATCTGATTCCTCCTCCACTAGATTTTCTTGCTTCCTTACTCTGACGGACTCTTATTAGTCTTTCTAGTCGCTTTCTTTCCTTCCGTTTCATCTTCCTGCGTAATTGCTGGAAACAACTTAACATCCTGCAATGTCACTGATCTCCGTTTCTTTTGTTCCCTGTCCCATCTTTCTTCCGCTAATGACTTTTCTACCTTTTTTACTCTTCTCTCGAATTTCATTTGCTGTTGCTGCCTAGCTATTAACTCCCAAACTGCTAGTGCCTCAAACTCTGCTGGTCTCGGAAGGGGCTTCGTTTTATATAGCGCCATTCACAATTGCTCCAAAATTCTCAAATTCAACGTCCCATTCTCAGGAAACACTAAGCTCCCATTTTTTCTCTGTCAACTTGCACCATTGTTTTAACCAAAGACATGGCACAACACCTCTCTCCTCCATTACAATGTAAGCCGGTGTATTTTCTGGCGGTGGTAGGCTCTCCTACATTTGCTCTAATGTACATATCTCCCCTTAGTGCACTCTTTAGTGCCTTGAAAAACTTCATCTTTTCTGCTTTTGTTTATTTAAAAACAGATCAGGAAATTACTTTTACTCCCAAGATTCCTTTCACCCACGTTCTCAACCAATTGACTCTCACAGACGGCTGCTAATCCGTGCATGACCCTTCTCACTAACCGACCTATCCCAGCGTGCCTCTAATGACTTCACACTCAGACGTACTGCAGCTGACAGAGTCTTGTGGCTCATCCTCCTAAACTCCAATCCACTTAAAATGAACGCAAAATTTTGCGAGCACTAATGAAAAGCCAAAAACGAACCTTCAGGTTTACTACAGGAAGGTAACGCAATCGCTTCAGAAGCCTTACAGATTTTCAATGATGCCCCTTTCGCTCATGCAGCTATTCTTCTTTCTAGGTCTCCCAGAATCGCAAGCAAAATTCGATAGGCAAATTTTACTCTCAACTGATCAATGGGTCTGTCCAGGTGCACATAGGACTCACCAAATCTCAGTCAAAAATTTCCTCTCACCCACTTAACTCACACACTGACTTGTTGACCATACCCGATCAACCTACTAAACCAAACAGATTACAACATATAACCAAGTGTCTCATACACTTTTCAATATACTCCGTAGACTTAGACCACGCAGAGTCCGTACATCAACAACCACGTGGTGAGTTTTTGAGCACAAAGTGCCACACATGTGAAGTTCGACTTCCCTACTCTCATTCTGCAGAGTACACACACTCCTACTAAAACTTCATTTGGAGTACGCAAACTCACTAAATTCTCCCATATGTCACAATTCACCTGTGATTTGCGTAAGCTGTGCAAGCGCAACCTATCCCTTTCACTCTATCACCAGAGCGCCTAGAACATACCCAACACTACTAGGAGGATCCAGGATCTGGGAAAGTCATTTCTGGGTGTAAGGGAACATAATTTTCTCTGCAAATGCCATTTCAAAAACAAAATCCAAAACTCAATAATACTTAACTCCTTAATCGGAACAACTTCAAACTACTATTATAACCATAACACTTATCACTCTGCTCCAGACACTTATGGCAAGCTCCTAAAGAGACAAATCATCAGTCTGCTACTAGAACTGTTAGTGCTTCAGAACTTAATAAATAAACTCACAAGGGGACGGGTATACCTCTATGAACCTTTTGACTCGTTCAGGATGTTTTTACTATAGCTCCATAACAGAAACAATAATCAATACACAATAATCATTAGTCTAATCAATATTCAATAATCAATGGAGTCAGTACATTTCACACACCATGACTTTTCAGCCATGAATAACCACACCTTTGGTAAAAGTTCAGGAAGTTTATTTCCCTTATATTAACAATGCTAAAGTCATGTAGATTAATCTCCAAGTCAAATCAAACGCAATGAATATTGGTTAACCAAAAAGGCGCAAGAAACATGAGCTAATCAAAGCTTGAATCGCAATGGATTCTAAAGTATCAGCACAAATCATTAATAAAACCAATTTCAATAGTAATGCATGATATACAGAGTTCAGCAAAATAATTTGTTAACCATTTATCTCTGCAAATTGTCAGTCGTCATGTGAAATACCTCAACTAACTCAGAGTAGCATCAGCATGTGGGGCTTCATGCAAAACCATTTAGAACACACATTTAGAAAACGTCTACCTAAGGAAAACTATTAAGACAGCGGAGTTGGTACCTAGGAAAAAAAGCATAAAAATGCAATTTAGTCACATTGTCATATCTGCCTGTCCACGGTATGAGACAGCAAGCAGAATCAGTCTTCGTCCTCTGGTCATCAAACGATCAGCAAACCATCAGGCTCTCAGTCAGATAGTATGAGCCCAATGACAGGATCTCGAATCTCTTCCTCTCCCAAATATCGCATCACAAATCAGAATAAGGTCTGAGATCTTTTCCCTCTGTCACATTGTTATATCAAAGTCACCCAAACTATCCCATAATTTCCAATTGGTCAATTAATCGTATGTTATTACTGTCCAATAATTTTCTTATACCAAATCTATGAATTCTAATATTTCTCACTGCACATGTTATTGATTGGTCTGTTTACGATGTTATCATCCGGCTCGTCAGGTATCGAATTTGTTGCATCTTCTTCTCCAGTCAGTGTCTTCATTGTTCGCGTCCTGGGAAAGAACCTCTAGCACACATTACACACCTCTTGATACATTTTAAGGACGCTATCTCCTGGTAGTCGGTTCTCATGAAAGCTTCTGCTAAGCATTTTAACAAGGCAATGAACATTTTACAGTTAGTTCACTCTGTCAGCACTTTTTATTAAACACTAAGAAATACAGCTTCTGTATTAGGCCTGGCAAACTAGGCCAAGACACTCGCTAAGTTACGGCCTACAAGTAATAAGCTAAAACATACTTCAAAACTCTTAATATGACATATTACCACATCAATCTAATACATTTTAAATATTTCATAACTATTATTCATCAATGAGTACATTTTGTGAATACTTCTTCGAGGTCACAATTTCAAACGTGCACATTATTTTTCTCTGTTCATTTTTCTTCATAAGTCATTAATAAAAATACATAAACACTCATTAATAATTTCTACTTAAGACATCTGTTTCAGCAGGTCTCTTTTAGGATGCTTGTGCTGATACCAGAGGAGCCAGGGAGGCAGGAGATGGCAGGATTCCTAATGCTCATAATATTACAAAATAAGATCCTCTCTGCTTTCCTGTGTTTGACTGCTGTGGTAGAGGAACTGACCGCCACCATGGGGTGTCTATCACTCTGAGGTTGGGGCATCCACTGCTGTTTTCTTTCAGCTGCCCCACCATGCTAGCTTCAAGGTAGTTTCCACAGGACATCTGAAGTGAACTGCTCTTGATGCACAGTAACTATTGGACCGCTATTTTGGAGCTAGGGAAGATCATTTTCTAGTTCTGGGTTTCTCTTTCACACACTCTTGTTTTCAGGCATATTAGTACAATTATTCCAATTTATATGAGCAAGGGCTGTATACTCCAGTTATAATAACTAAGGGCTAAGATCAGATCTGGGCTAAGGTTGTCCTGGTTGCAGTCATTTGTTAACTGTATTTTTTAATATATTTGGTATTCGCTAAATTGTATCACCATAAAATAGGAGAACACTAATTATGTTCGGACAGCTGATAGAGCACAACTGTACCTAAAGGTGTCCTGACACTGAACCTAAACAATGTCTTAAGTTTTTGCCTGAAAATTGCAAGATTCGATACCTTGCAGACAGAGGGGAAGTATATTCCAGAAGGAAGCCTTAAGTGAGAGGGAGCTTCAGTTTGAATATTTCTAATCTTTGGGGACCTAAAGGACATGGATATTTAGGATCATAAAGGCACAGCAGGTCTTTGTAAATAAGTTGGGCCACAATGAACTACTGCTCTGTGTGCCAAGCACAAATGGTGTAATTTATAATGGTACCGCATTCCATTCCCCTGTTCTCACTCTTCCATTTAGTTTATTCTGTGCCAGATGTTTTGGAATGTTGATTGAAGCTAAAATAGACTGTTGCTGTGAGGAATGGCAGTTGATGACTGTTGAGCAAAGCTGGAGGCATATTACGTCCAGCCTCATTACTACCTGTGTTCTTCTGGAATTAAGAATAATTAGTGATGAGGATGGGATGCTCAGGGGACAGCTGATGCCTCCACCACTAATGTATGCTCTCTGCATGAAATCTTCCTGACCATTTGGACAGCTGCTGTATTCTTCTGGGTTTATCAGACTTTTAGGTTTTTTTACCTCATGAGTTTGCTCAGCTGTGGCCAGAATAGTCTGTTGTGATTCTGGAAGACAACTGGTGGCATCTAGCCTGAAATTGGTTCCTGAACTATTGCTTTAGGCTGAAAAAATGGTGTTCCTTAGATTTGAGGTGCACCACCAATTCCATTGTGCTTCTTCTAGTGTTCAAGGTTCCTAATTCCATCTTTGTGCCTGCCTGCACAACTTAATTTGCAATGTGTTTAGACAGACGGACAAAGCCTATAACTTCAGGATTTGGAAGGCACCCTATGCCTTTTGGTGGTGTCTGAGGGAAATCCGTTTTGAGCTAGGAGTATCCAGCACTACTGCCTTGATGACACCATCTTAAGCATTAGCTTTCTTGGGATGTGTTAAAAATGGGGTCTTTGGTTGGCAGTCAGGTTACCCCCTGTCCAAGCAAGGACCCTCACTCTAGTCAGGGTAAAAAAGAATCACCTTCAGCTAACCCCTGCTTACCCCTTGTTAGCTTGGCACGAGCAGAAGGCTTAACCTCAGAGTCCTAGGTGTAAAGTATTTGTACCAACACACACAGTAACTTAATGAAAACGCTACAAAATGACACAATACAGGTTTAGAAAAATAGAGACTATTTATCTAAACAAATCAAGACCAAAACGCAAAAATCCACAATACACAAGTCAAGTTATCAATTAAAAAGCAAAAAGAGTCTTCATGTAGTTTTAAACACACACTAACACTGTTAGTATGAAAATGTACCTTGGGTGCGTCAAAAATAACCCCGCTCGGGCGAGTGTGCGTCAAAAAGGGCTTGCAATACGTCGATTTCACTCACGAGCGAGACCTTGCGTTGGTGCTCCTTTCATCGGGTCGGGCTGCGTTGTTTCTTCTCTCCGCAGGAGAGCGATGTGTCGATCTGGTCAGCACTCTGGTCCGGGCAGGCCTTGCGTTCTTTTTACATGCCCAGCGGTGCTTGCGTCAAAAATCCAGCCGCACGATGATCCGAAAACCATGCAGCGCGGGTTGCGATCTCACCAGCCTGTCAGCGATGCTGTGTGGCATTTCTCCAGCTCCGTGCGTCGATTCTTCGGTCTTATTGCTGGCGAGCGTCGCTTTTTAGTCACGAAGCTGGCGGCACGTCGATTTTTCAGCCACAGATTAGTTGCGTCGATCTTTTCTCCGCACAGTGTCCTGTGCGTGAATTTCTTCCTCTTAGGCTGCCAGCTTCTCCTTTCAGGGTCCCAGGAACTGGATGGGCACCACTTGGTAGTAGGAGTCTCTCCAGAGACTCCAGGTGCTGGCAGACAGAAGTCTTTGCTGTCCCTGAGACTTCAAACAGGAGGCAAGCTCTAAATCGAGCCCTTGGAGATCTTCACAAGATGGAAGGCACACAAAGTCCAGTCTTTGCCCTCTTACTCTGGCAGAAGCAGCAACTGCAGGATAGCTCCACAAAGCAGTCACAGGGCAGCTCTTCTTCCTCAGCTCTTCTCCAGGCAGTGGTTCCTCTTGGTTTCCAGAAGTGTTCTAAAATTTGTTTTTGGGTGACCTTCTTATACCCAATTTCTCCTTTGAAGTGGGCCTACTTCAAAGTAAAGTCTATAATTATTCAACCCTTATTTTAGTAAATTCTTCGAATTGTTCTGTATAGAGTGCTGCCATTTCACTTATCCACATACTGGCTACATCTAGTATTTCTCAGCCACCACCATTTCTAAATGAACTACTTTGGAAAAGATGGGTGAGACTATGAGTCATATCTAATTGCTATTGGAGGAGATACAGGTTCTTCCCTTCGTAAGCAACACATATTGTTACATACTATAGGTATACTTGGGAGAAAACATTTTGATTTACCGTAACTAGAGAATAAGGAAGGGGTGGTGCATAATAGTGGACGCAGAGTCATTCAGTTGGATGTATATCAAAATACACCAAAGAAATTGGAGGAATAGTTTAGTGAAAAATGAATATAGTCTCAGAAAGGTGCAAGTTATTTTCTAGATCAGAAAGGAAAAAATGATTGGTAACTTGCATTGCTTCTTAGAGGGGTTTAGCTGCCACTTGCGAGTTTGGACCATTAACTGATTCTCATTAGAGATGAATTAGTTAATGTACAACATAAAAATAAGATACACAAGAAATTGTTAGCAGGATGTCCTGACCTACTTGAAACTATGTATAACTAAAAGCATTGAACACACTTGCATAAAAGAAATATACACAAAATCCATGTAAACGACACTTCTGAGTCTGAAAATGTTTGGAAAGTAGCAGGTACCTAAATACAAAAGCAGAAGCTTAAATCTAAAAGGTTTGTATAAATACCAGTAGAAAGATCTGACAAATTAAGATGCTATAGATGTGAAAATAATAATTGCCTGGCCAATTACCCTAAATATTCTGCTAGAAGTGTTACATGCAGGCATTGTAATAGGAAGGGCCATTTTGCCAGGGTCTGTAAGGATATATAAATCAAAAATATAAAACGGAATAAAACAGTTAAAATGGAAAAAAAAGAATTGTTTTCCAAGTCAGTTCCATAATAGGTGAAAATGATATAAAGTGTCCAGGATGTAATATTGAGCTGGATCGGGTGACCTTTGAAGTATTTACTTATTCATGTTCATCATTTTCTTTAATTGATGGAGGTGTAGTTAAAGAGAAGTTTAAGGACAAATAATATGTTTTAGACTTGCAAGACAGTAGACCCAGCTTACAGCAACAATCCTATACCTTCAATTGAGATGGTGATGCACATCGTTTTCAAAGACCATTCCACAGTAGGTGAAGCCTACAGAGAAAAAAAGATTCTGATCTTGTCTAGAAACAGCAGAAATACCTAGCAATAAAACAGGATTCCAATATGGAAGAGCAATTTTCTTGTGACAAATTAGTCAGGAGGCTGAAAAGTGAAAAACTTGCAGAGGTATTTTGAGATGATTTGAGTCTATTAATTTTTGTTTCATAAGATTAAATTGAAATCTAATGCAGTTTCAGTAATACTTAAAGCTAGAGTTATTCATAACTGATGAGAACCACTTATAAGGCATCTTATTAAACGGAAAGCCCAGGAAGTAAATGAAAAAAACTGAATGATCAGAGTGGTTCGCACAGCCACAAAAGAGGGGGTCAAAAGGATTTGCCTGTGTGTTTTGACCTCAGGGATGCTACCTCTAGAAAATGGGTTGAAAGACACCCATTGCCTAAAATGAAATAAGCCTCATCCTTGATGCCAACATTTTTAGTTTTCGTGAACTTTCTAAGGCTTACCACCAGGTAGATCTCCACCCTGATTCCAAATCACTCACGTCATTCATTATACCTTTTGGGTCATATAAATTCTGAAGGATAGAATTTAGGCCAGCATTCACTGCTGCAGTTTTCTAGAGAGTCATGAAACCCATATTGCAGGGGGTATAAGACACCCTATATTTCCCAGATGACATTTTGATATGCGTCATCTGAATTAAAACACAGTACTACTCCTAGGAAAGCCCTCAAAAGTCTCGGATAAGCAGGATTTACCGTAAAAATTATAAAGTGTAAACTCTGAGTCAGAAGTGTTAAATACTTGGGACATAGTATTTCTGAAGCAGGAGGTAAACCCAAGTACAACTGGATGTACTCTGTAAAACTATCATCACCTCCCTAAAAAAAAAATAAAGCTCAAATAATTTTTTGGGTCTGGTTATGTATACGACCAAATTTGTTTAAACACTTTGTTGACCAAATGTATCCTCTTTGGTGCCTCCTCCAAAAAATAGAATCTCATTTGATTGCAGTGAGGAGTGCTAATTAAGGTTTCATAAAATCAAGGAAGCTTTTATTAACGACCACCGCAGAGGTACTGTAGACATCAAGCTCAAAACTGCTTACCGCTGATGCCAGTAAAAAAGGCCTGAGAGCCACTTTATCCCAATTCACCAAAAGAAAATGAAAACGACCTGGCTTTTGCATTAAGGATACTTAGGGATGCAAAATACTACTACTCCAATGTTGGAAAAGAAACATTACTGTATTGTTGGACAAACAACCATTGTAACTTCTTTCCATGTGGGCTGCCTTTCACCTTGAGAACAGATCAAAAACAGTAACAGGATTTACCACAAAGGGAATGGATATATATCTCCAAATGGATCTTAGGTTTGCAAGGTTATACTTTCAAGGCGGAACTAGTCCAAGGAGTTAAGTCATTGATTATCCTGTATGCCGGTGGGTGGAAGCACTCAGAAGTCTAAAGTGTCAGGAAAAAAACGTGATGGCTAATACAGTTCCTACTGTCATTAAGGAGGAATAAAAACAATGTGAAAGAAATGATGAAATCCTAAGGTAAGTCCAACAAGAAATATTAAATAGCTTGCTTAATAACTGCAGGTTATTGCCAGAGGACCATCAGCCATTCTGCAATGCAAGGCATGAACTTTCTATTAATTAGAACCTAGTGTTAAAATCAAAAAGTTAGCACCACCAGTAGGCACACTTTGTTGATCTAGCTCATGAGGATATATGGGGAAAAATATAAACAAGAGCAAGATCAAAGCAGAATACTGGTTCTGCAATATGCTATACCCAATGCTCTTTCGTGTGTTTTGCCTTTTACTTCACTCAGGAGTAGGAAACCAGGATCCAAACCTACTGCGGCTCACTGGAGGTAATCCCATATGGGCCAATAGAGAAGTTACTGACAATGTGAAAATACGTCAAGTCAAATACAGTAAGTGGTATGATAAATGGGTGCTGTATGCTGCAGTTGGCAAATTGGCTAATTGCTTGTGGTCAAAAGAACAGCTACACCACATAACAAATTCAAGTTCTTCTCAGAACCATTGGGGACCAAAGAAGTAAAATGAAATGTCATGGATGTATGTACTTGTGGCATAGGCTGGTTGGCCACTTGTCCTGAGACCCGCATTCCAGGAGCTAGCAACTACCTGTACCGTGGTTTTAATTCTGCAGGGGACAACCATAAAATATTTGTCACCTTCCTGCATGGCATTCTGACTGTGAAATGCAATAATGTTGAACTAACGTTTGCCTACTGTAATTCAGAGCTTTATGTATTCCCAGTTTTCTGTATAATTTTGTTTTGTTAAACGTGTTGTAATTTATAATGGCACATCCTATTCGCTTCCCCCCTTTTCACTCATCTACTTAGTTCATTCTGTGCCAGGCAGTTTGGCATGTTGGTTGAAGCTCAAACAGAATGTTGTTGTGAGGAAAGATATGTGACTATTTGTGGCTGCTGAGCAGAGCTGGAGGTTTATTACTTCAATAAACCAGACAAAATACTACTGGTGTTCTCCTGGAATTATGTCAACAAAGAATTACGTTTCTATTGCTTATCGCAGCCATTGGTGTAACAGGATTAACACGTACAGTACTATGTGGGGATAGGCTTCAGTAGAAATCAAGTGGGAGCGTTTTAAATGGTTTGAAGTTTTGGGTAGGATATAATTATGAAGACCTAGGAAGATGATATTCCTGTGGTCTAACACAGAGGAAATTTTAACTTGGACTAGTTGCCATTGCTCAGGAGGAGGCAAGAATCTGAATTATTTCAGGCTTTTCAGAACCAAACATATAGAAGCAATACAATTAACATGAGGGACAACTAATACAGGAGTATTAACTATAACACCCATATTCCTCATCTTTGAGATGACTGTTATGGTCAAGGGATGATACCTACTGGACAGAAGATCAGGTTGAAGGTTGTTTACCCAGAATAAGTGCTTTCATCTTATGAAAATGTCTTTAAAGAGTTTGAAGCCACCAAAAAGGAAAATGATGTCCTATGAGCATGGAACCTCTGGAGCGTGTTTTTTTGCTTTCAGGTAATATAAGTTGTTGAGTATCATCTGCATAAGTGAAGGAGGATGCCTCAAAAGATCTGAGGGCAGCTCACCAAGCTGCTTTCTTATCAAAATGGATTGGGCTAAGACGACCCCTTGATACAACACATTTTAATGGATGAAATCTTGACCTGGAATGAAGAAGGAAGGCTGTTTGGCCTGTTATTCATAAAAGCTTTATTCCATTTTGATTCCTGAACTTTAATCCCCATGATATGAAGATGAACAAAATGGCATCAAATGCTGTTGAAAACTCAAAGGATCAAAGCAACAGTGCCCTGATCCAGTATCATTCTAATATCTACAGTATGGCAGCCACAAGAATATCCCGGACCAAGGCTGGCTGTGGCCGCTTGAAAAAAAATAAAAGCTGAGCACTAATTTTTCATGATTCTGTCTTGAAGCAGAGGCAACAAAATGGGATCAGAGTTGGACAAAAGTCCAGGTACTTTTTCTTTAGTTAGTCAAATAACTTGAATTTGAGTGTCAAAAGATTTTGATATCATTTTCATCTTGCATATATTTTCACTACTTTAAGGCAATTCTTTCTGTATACATTTTTAATATCAACTATAAGTCCTGGATTTTGACAGAAAGAGGTCTCTACAGTTACTGGAAAATTCTTCTGATATATTTTTTTTTTCTGTCTCTGGGGTTGTGCATTCTACAATGTCTTTCTTTACACTACACCCTTACAAACCTCTTCACAATGCGCCCTGACACTCAATGCCTCTCCATCCTACCCCATGGCACTCCACAACACTCCATGCCCGTCCACTCTGTGCTCCTACATTCTATGCCCCTCCAATCTATGCCCCTCAATGCCACTCAACGATCTACCAGTCTATGTAACTCCCTCTTCTACTCCCCCCCTGCTTTACTAACCTCTACTGTATGACTCATTACTCCACTGTACTACTGCACACCAATCCACTCTAACACACTGTATAACACAACACTCTGACACAGCACCCCTCTTCAGGTTACTCGCCTCCACTCTATGCCAATCTATTCCACTCTACAACACGCCCATCTACAATATGTTACTCCACTCAACTCTACAATATGCCACTGGACTCTACAACATCCTACTCCACTCTATTGGCCCTCCATTCTGTGCCCCACCACTCTGACACAACACTCCACTCTACGGCATGCAACTACATTGTACGCCACTCAAATCTCCTCCATTCTAAAACACTATATGGCATGAGATTCTTACATGCCACTCAACGCTCCCCTGCGCCACTTCGCTCTGCGTCACTCCACTCTATGCCCTTAATGCCCCTTTACTCTACAACACTCATGATACTGTACTCCATTGTATGAAACTACAGAACTCCCTCTGCCATTCCATGCAATTTTGCTCCATTATACTTTGACACTACTTGAATCTACTGTACTCTGCTGTAAGGCATTGTAGAATGACCTACTCTGACACACTACTCCACTGTACTCCCCAAGATGCCACCCCACTCTACAACTCTACTCCGCCCTATGCCCCATTCTCTACACCAGTTTACTCCACAACACTGTACAACATGCTACTCTGACACGCCACTCCCCCATACTCCACGATGACACTGCACGCCATTCTGACTTGCCGCCCCACTCCACGGTATGCCACTCCATCCTACGATATGCCACTCCACTGTGACACTTTACTCCGCTTTTCTCCACTCTGCAACACTGTACTCCACTCTAAGCAACTTTACAATACAATACTCTGTCTCTACGACACTGTACTCAGCTCTGCTACTCCGTCCATCCACTCTATGCTCTCTACTCCACTGTATGACACTGTTCTCCACTCTACAACACACTCCTCCACTCTACTGACATTCCACTTGAGGGCACTTCACAAAATCCATTCTATGCCATGCTACGACAATCCACTCTTAGAAGAACCTCCGTATGCTCCTCCACTCTACACCAGTCTGACACTCCACTGTATGCACTCCTGTACTCTACGACACGCCACTTTACTCTACACCACTCCACTCTAGAAGATAATACTCCACTTACTCCCAAACACTCTGTGCTACTCTGTGCCAGTCTACAACACCTTACTCCAGTGTGTTTGACCACACACCATTTCCTTGTACGATACTCTGCTCTAGTATACTCTATTCAGCTGTATGCCCCTCTACTCTACACCAGTCTACCCCATGACACTATACTGTACGACACTTCATTATGCCGCTCATCTATGCAACATTCTATGCCACTCTGATACTGTACTCAATGATAGTTCACAAGACTCCAGTAGACACTGCACTGTATGACAAACCACTCTACAATAGTCCACTCTACAACACTCCACTCTGCCACTCCACTGTATTCTACAACATGCCACTCCACTCTAAAACACTGTACATCGCTGTATGCCCCTCCACATTATGCTACTCTTCTGTACTGTGTTCCACTCTGAGACTCTACTCTAACACTTTACTACATCCCACTGTGCAACACTCCAATGTATGGCACTCCACTCTACAACGCTCATCTACTCAATGCCATTCTACCCCCTCCCACTCTACAAAACTGTACTCCACTGTATGACACTATGCAGCTTCCTCTATGCCACTACACTCTACTTTGCTTTACTCTACTGCACTCTGGCACTACTCCACTCTGCCATTCCACTATAACAGAGTACGATATGCCACTGTTAGAAATGGGTTCTCTAGTTGGCAGATGTATACACCTTTGTCCAAATAGGTATCACAATCCTAGTCAGGGTAAATCACACACAATCCAAATTATCTTGTTCCCACACTCTGGTAGCATGGCACTGAGCCGTCAGGCTTAACTTAGAAGGCAATGTGTAAAGTATTTGTGCAATAAACCATGCAATAACACAGTGAGAACACCATAAAGAGACACCACACAAGCTTAGAAAAATATAGGATATTTATCTGATTAAATTAAGGTCAAAACGATCAAGATTTGATAATCACAAGTTGAAATATCACTTTTGTAATAAGTCTTTGGTTTTTAAAAGCAACAATTGTCTCTTATAAGCACAAAGTACCTGGTTTGCATCGAAATTACATGCACGAGGACCACAGAGGAGGAGATGGGTGAAAAAAGGTAGGTGTGTTTGATTTCCAGGCACGCACAAACCGTGCGACAATTCTTTTCCATGTGGCAAGGGCTTTGCATCGAATTCCGGCACGCAGGCTTGAATTCGCTTTGCGATGCGGGGTCTTTTGATGCCCAGGGATGATGTGTGGAAATCCTGGGCGTGCAGGGCGAAGTCACAGGTGCTGCGTCTATCCGGTGGGCGATGCGTCTAAATTTCTCTCACACAGCAGGCGCAGCATCAATTCTTCTCACAGGAAGTCAGTCTGCGTCATTCCGGCTGAGCAATGTATATATCCAGTGGGCTGTGCATCAAAGTTCCAGTCACAACGCTGGTGCTGCTTCGATCTCCACTTGGGGAGCCAGGGTGCATCATTCCGGTTCGGCGATGCGGTGATTATTTCACTGCTAGGCAGGCTGTGCGTAGATTCAGTCAGGCTGTGCATCTGTTTTCGCTGCACAAGGAGTTTATTTGCAGAGATGACGTCTTTTTGGTCCTGAGACGTCGGGAAACAGGAGGCAACCTCAATCCCCGGTCCTTGGAGAGCACTTCTCAGCAGAGCCAGAGGCCAGCAAGGCAGCAGTCCTTTACAGTAAAGCAGTCCAGGTGAGTCCTTTGGGCAGCCAGGCAGCTTCGCTTGGCAGGTTGCAGGTACTGGTACAGTGTGTCCCAAGAAGTATCTAAATTGATAGGGTCAGGGACCCAGTTTATATACCCTGAAAGTGCCTTTGAAGTGGGGTAGATTTCAAGGAGTGGTTTTGAAGTGCGCAAGGTTCCCTTTCGGTACAACCCTGTCTGCCAGGGTCCCATTAGGGGGTTTGGCAGTCCATTGTGTGAGGGCAAACCACTGTCTTTTGACATGTAAGTGTCAGGCCCTCCACTCTTCCAGCCCAGAAAGACCCATTCAGTATGCAGACGTGTGCAGATGTGACTTGAGGATCCTGTGTTTGTGGTTGTCTGGGTGAATTGCACAGGGGAGCTGCCAACCAGCCCAGATGTGGACTGGAGACAGGCTGTAAGGCACAGAAAGATTTTAAAAGCAGAGAAATGCTCACTTTCTAAAAGTGGCATTTCTAAAATAGTAATATAAAATTCAACCCCGCCAGTCAGCAGGATTTTGTATTAGCATTCTGGCCATACTAAATGTGACCTGTCTACTCCTTTCTGATCAGAATCTACCACTCAAACAGTATGAGGGTAGCCCGAATGTTAGCCTATGAAAGAAGCAGGCCTCACAGCAGTGTAAAACAAATTTAGGAGTTTTCCACTACCAGGGCATGTAAGACAAATAGGTATATGTCCTGCCTTTTACCTACACAGCACCCTGCCCCTTTAGGTTACATAGGGCCTACCTTAGGGGTGACTTGTATGTAGAAAAAGGGGAGTTTAAGGATTGGCAATTACTTTTAAAAGCCAAGTCGAATTGGCAGTGAAACTGCACAGAGACCTTGCATTGTCAGGCCTGAGACAGGGTTAAGGGGCTACTTATGGGGGTGGCACAAACAGTGCTGCAGGCCCACTAGTAGCATTTAATTTATAGGCCCTTGGCACATGCAGTGCACTTTACTAGGGACTTACAAGTAAATTAAATATGTCAATTTCGTAGGAGCCAATGTCACCATGTTTTAAGGGAGAGAGCATATGCACTTTATCACTGGCGGTTTATCAGTGGTAAAGTGTGCAGAGTCCTAAAACTAGCAAAAACACTGTCAAAATGTGGAGGGAGGCAGGCAAAAAGTTGAGGGTGACCACCCTAAGGCTGTTAGGTCTAACAGCCACTAATCCTCAAGACTTCATTCTGCTTTGCAACTCTCTCTTGATGACTTTTTTAAATTAAAAACCTTTGAAATTCAAGAAAAAAACGAAGGTTAAAGGTTAGTTATAGTTCAGAAAATTCTTTCTTTTGGATACAAATATTAAATAAACTTCACACAAATTAGAAATGCAAAAGTTAGTTATACCTTTAATTTATAATTTACACACCACCTTCAAATTACTGCATCTCGCACACCTCCATAAACATTGTTGTCAACTCTGGATTTTCGGATTGACTAAGAAAACAGGCAAGCCTAGAAAGAACAGTCTAGGATAATAAACACACCTTTAGATGTATCTGGTATGACTACTTGGGTACCTGAGTCTAGCTAAATGTAATATTGTATTACAGCAATTAATTGAAAATCCGTTTGTATTCTCAATCACTCTTTCAGCTTTCCTGAAATGTGCTAAAATGACTGTTGATGCTTATTCTTTACATTCGTAACCTCAACTGCTGTGTATTTGATTTTAGTGGAAATGGATTATATAACACTCATTACCTCTAAATGCATTGTAATTATGATTATTACTTAATAAAATTACTAAAGCAATATCTTTCAATTAGGGGAAAAAACTGCCTGTGTTTATGGTAATACCTAAGCTCCTAAATATGGATTACTGTGGATATCTAGTGGTATAGCACTTGTCTTTTTCAATGTGTGAAACATATCCAGAAATGAATTAATGATGTTTGTATTAATGATATTAACTACCCTGCTCTTTCTTCCTTACAGTGAACAACCCATTGATGTCACAACAGACAGTGAAATTATCTATGAAGAGTTGTCAAAGGTATTCTTATTGTGTTTTTGTATGTTGTGCCTAGGAAACATATATTTGCCCTAGAATGACCGCCCCTTTCAATGCATAGCAGGCCTGCATACAGCTTTCCATAGCTACTGTAACATGAAAACACTATCCTCTAAAGCAGAGGTCTTCAAACTGGGGGGCAGGCCCCCCTAGTGGGCCCTCAAGTGATCCCGGGGGAGGGAGGGGCCAGGCTCCGGCAAAAAGAAGCATTACAAAGATAACAGTGGGGTTTTTTAAAGCAGAAACATGTTATTGCACTTTAAAAAAGATAGTGGTACTTAACTGCAATGTTTAAATACGTCTGGACATACTTAAACATTGCCATCTTTATAAAATAATGGTGAAAAATTCTGAGGTGGGGCCCATTCATTATTATTTTGCAACTGGGGGGGGCGTGGCATTAAAGGGTTTGGAGACCACTGCTCTAAAGCTTAAATAAAATCTTACTTTGCTACTTTAATTTACGAAACACTCCCAGAAACAAAGCTACAGATCCACACCACAAAGCCAAAGTGGAATTATGAACGAAAATTGTGAAAAAGAAAAAGTAGACATCACATTTCTTTTTGCATTACAAACACATTTACAGATGTGACTGACGAGCTAGCCTCAGGCAAATTCCTAAGCCCTAAGACATTGATTTGTGTAGAAAAGAACACTTTATACCAGGGTTCTTCAAAACAAGTAAATAGTTTATTTCTTTGAAATACCTCATGACAGCCGACCTGCACAGGAAAGCTCTTCTCCCAACTGTTGTCATCAACTGACATATTTACAAAAATAAGCATGGACGCTTATTACAAACGTAAACACAGCATGGAACAGAAACACAAGGAATGTAACGAGTCTACAGTAAACAGTCTCCACAAGACACTGATAAAACAAGGAGGTGCAGGCTGGGGAAAAGGTTGACATGAGAGACAAGGAAATATCAAATAAAAACAATTGGGGCGTGTAGCCATTTCTGTAAACTAAATGCATGTTAGTACACGTCCTCTTTCTTTAAAGAGATTAAACCAGTGTGCATATAATATAGAAACAAATACTTTGATTTGGATCCGTATGAGACAGTCATTAAGGTGTTTGGTGCATGTAATCTTGTCTGTGTGTCTCAACACTGAATTTTCTTTTGCATTCTCAATGCATCCTGAAGCAGGTCCCTGACTGCTCTCCCTTACACCTTCATTAACTAAAGATCCTTCAAATATCTCCTGATCAGTGTGGTCAGAACAAGAATGTTCAAATCCTGTAATTCTGGCGAACCAGGAGAAATTGACATTTTTTCATCATCAAAAAAATACTCTTGTTCAGTCTTTCTCCATTTGTTTTGATTGCTCTGTTAAGATTCCACCATTTGCCATCATCAAGTTTCACAGTTTTTTTCAAACATTTATGACCTTGCCAACCTAACAATATTTAGACAAACCCTTGTAGCCATATCTAGGTTGTTTGCCTTTGACACAATCACCTTTCTTCAAAGTAACTTCATTACCCTTGTTTGTTTTGTTATAACATACCCTGGATTGCATTTGATTCTCTAAAACATTTCTTCCTGCCAGATCAATAGTTTCTGAATTCACTCCTGCATCAAATGTCTGATATTCAGTAAAATAGAGAAACTCCTGATGTACAACGAGGTCTCTTGTGATAAGCCTACATATTTTCCTGCAAAATACTTTGGCCAACATTCCCTTGGAAATTGCCATTTTAATACCTTCTTCAATAAATCTGTTGACTCTCACAAATAGGCTATTGCTACTAGGTGAATATAATGATATGCTTGTGAGAAATTCCTCCATAATGTAAAAACTCCTTCATTTTGTGAGATGTAAATTGACCATCGTTGTCAGTGGTGATAAATAATGAAAACCATCTCTGTAAAAACAGTCCTTTGGGAACAAAATCACTTCATCCATGGTGGGTTCTTTGATGAATATCCACTCTTCCAATTTTGAATCGCATGATATTGCCTTAAGAAATGCAAAACTGAATGTGGCCATTGTCCCGTTGGAAATTCATTTGGGATTAGTGGTACTTTATTTTAACCTGCTTTACAGCCATCCAAACACTGTTTGACAAAACTGGAGATAAAAGTGTCCATATAAAGCAATTAATGGGGCTCTCTGTCAAGCGTCTTTGTACCCGACTCTCCTAAATATCCTACATGGGCAGACATAACAATCTTTGCTCTAATACTTTCTAGAGGACTAATCTTGTGACCCCTGTGAACAATATGACCATTAATAGACAACTAGTCTTTTAACTTTAAACAAACTTGTAGTTGGCTAGAAAACTCACTTTCTCTCTGCCATTTTGTTTGATGAACCCCTTAACCCTTGTTAAGAAGACATTCTTTTGCATTGCTTTAACCCAATCATTCTCCTCAATATACTGCTGTAACACATGAATGGCATCACAAACACATGGTACAAAACAGATCACCTCATCAGATAGCAAGCTACTTTCATCATCTTTAACTTGTAAGGGTGAAATAAAATCAGCTGTGCAATTGAACGTTCCTGCAATATGCTGAATACTAAAATTAAATTCAACCAATTTTGACCATTCTAATTAGTCTTGCAGAAGCATCACCTGTGCCTTTATTTCCTGATAGGAAAAAAAAATGTTTTTTGGTCAGTTTTTAATACGAAGTGATGTCCCCACAAAAAGGTCTTGTAATGCTCCACTTACAACCAAGGGCTGCCTTTTCAATTCTGGAGTATCTTTGTTCAGCTTAGGATAGTGTACGAGATGCCAATACAATGGTTTTTGCTTTTTGCTGCCCTTTGAATTACTTGTGTTAAAATTGCTCTGATACCAGTATTACGGCACCTAAAGTAATTATATATTCAGCAGATGCATCAAATGGTGTCACAGTGCATCTGATACTCTGGTCTTAAGGTTATTGAACGCCTTTGATAAAATATCTAACCAGACAAATTTACTATTTTTTTCATTAGTAATTTCATGTCTGCTGTGAACGTGTAAAAACATCTACAATTCCAGAATCGTGTTTACATAAACCTAAAAAAAAGATGCTAACTGCTATTTACACCTCGGCCTGATAGCTTGTTTAAGGCCTTTAATCAGTTTCTTTAGACTTAATCCTATTGGCAGAACTAATGTTTCCTAAGTACTCCACTTAATTGAGTAAAAACTTTCATTTATCAATTTGTAATGTCATACAAATTTCATGTAATTTAAAAAAAAAATCAATCTCTTGTGCTCTTTCAAAGTTAAGGCAGAATTTAAGAGGTCATCTTGAAAAGATGGTACCCTTTTCATATCGCCAAATAAATTGCTCATCAGTCTCTGAAATACAGAGGCAGCTGATGCCAACCCACAAGTAAACTGTAGGAAACCAAAGGTACCATCTGGTGTGGTCAGACAGTGAGAATCTGGAGATAACTGAATCTGATGATAAGCAGCACCAAAGTCTAAAGTGGAAAAAAATTGTCTGACCTAAAGTTGCAAACATTTCTTGAATCTTAGGGAGTGTGCTTGATCTAGAGTTGCAAACACTTTTTGAATCGTAGGGAGTCTATTTGTTTGTTTAAAGCCTGAGGGTCGGCACACAATCCCAAACTGCCTGTTTGTTTCTCACAGGAAATACGGGAGAACCCGTTTAGAGCTCTCTACCAGCTCTGATACCTTCTCTGCACATATTTTTAAACTTGCAAGAAAGCTCTTCCCCGACGCTTAGTGGCACACTCCTCAAATTATGGTCAACTGGTCATACTTACATTTGGTCTGATGTGTAAAACCCTTGGCACATGATAGCTTCTAATTTGTAATGGTCAGTGGTAGAGATACAAGATATGGGACATGCAGACAAAGGTTTCAAAGTCTTGCCCAGATTTTGTTTGTCTCCACCCAAGGAAATCTTGAATCTTCTTTGCAACATATATCTTGCTAAAAACTTTTTAATCTTTAGATTGGATTCACCCTCATAAGAATGTTTTTAACATCTGGTTTGTGCAAGATCATATCTCTCAATTTAACAGCCAAACAATTGTCTGAAATAACTGTAAATGGAGAGCCTAAATCAGCCAGATCTCTTGTAGACAGTGTCAATATGAATTTCACATCTTGATGGAACAGATGAATCCTTATCTACTCCACACAATTCCTGATTTCTATTACACTCATCCATACCGCAAGATTTTTCATTCATATTATACTCATTCTGACAAATGGTTTCATTTATAGTGAGAACTATGTTGACTGTATTCACTAGTCTATAGATTGGTAATATTTTTGTCTTCTTGAATTATATTCATTTTTTATATTGCTGTGAATGTTGGAGCCGTTGAGCACATTTGAAAAATGACCAATTTTCCTACATCTGAAACATTCCTTTCCAAGTGCAGAACAGCCTTCAAAGTTGATGTTATGCAACTTGGATCTACATCTATAACATTTAGGTTTGTTATGGCCAAATGTAAATATGTTCTTCTTATATCTCTCATGTAGTCTTTCCACAATGTTTTTAGATCTTAACATATGAATTTCACTGTTTCCTCTCCTATCAACAATCTTTCACTGAACAGATAGAGATTTCCACACTTTTAATAATTTCTACATATTCTTTCAAGGAGGATTTTTGTGCATTAAAAACTGTGCTTGAATTTTCCACCAAAATCACATTGTGAGGCTAGGATCCGCAGGGCTCATGCATGACAGTTGGTTCCTTTGGCTTATGATACCTGGTATAAAAGTTAACTTGCATAACCATATGAAGGTTATCCTTAAAATAAACTTTGTCTGTCCACTGCTTCTGTAAAATGATTATAATCCCCAGCCACGGTGCAGACAAATGGAGAACATCTTGGTAAATGATTGAACACTTTTTGGACTTTGTTGCCCAACAAATTTAGCAGTAAATCCTTTTTCCTTTCCACATGAAACTTCTTGCCATCAATGGCTAATACGTAATTTTTAAATGTAATTGATAAATAAATCAAAACATATCTCCCATTTCACTAGGGAAGAGGAGGAGCAACACAGACCACTGACACCTGGTTTGTGTGAAAAAGGCTCCTTAATGAAACAGGAGCCTATTACAATACGACCAAGACCTTTGCCTTACAAAACTAAAGCCTCACTATACAACTTTATTCACCTATGTTAAGCAATACACCTCCCCTAAAATCTCCCCTCCCAACAATTTAATACAGGAATAGTGTACCTGCTCCAGAGCTGCTGAACTGCAATTGTGACCTTTGAGCTCCTTAACCCCATTACTACAACTATTATCTCCTACTCAACTAAACGTCCTGCAGAACCTTTAACTTTGTGGCTTGTTCAGGCACGATCTTATCTACCTGTCCCCTTTCAGCCTGATTTTCCGCTGTCAACAAGAATAAACTGTTAAACAATGGTAACTTCTCTGCTAACCGCCACCCAGAAAAAGGATTGGTACCCCACGCCTTCTTCTGCCCCCTCTTTCCCCCTTTGCTCCTTCGGTCTAATGTATGTTTAAAACTTTAGCCAACACCAACTTCAGCTGTAGTAAGTATATAACTGTATGCCCATGAAGGACAAATGTACCTTGTCCCCTTGATAAATTTGACATTGTTGCAAGTCCATTCTGTGTGTTTTGCCCTACCTACACCAGTCTCCCTACAAGAATAACCCATCTCCCTATTGAGCTTTCTCCTGGCTTTGTCCATCGCTGCAGGGCACTGTGCCCCTCGCCAAACTCTCCTAGGTATGAACTCTCTCCAAAGGACATGGCAACCTACCCAACGTCTGCTGATCTCCTTCAAGTCCTTTTTCATGTCTTGTAACAAGGCTAACTCTTTCCTGCTCACCAAGTCATTTTCACCTACACGCAGCACCAAAATATCTGGGCACCTACCCCCTACCAACAATCTGTTCAGGCATGGAATTGGCACTGTTAATCTCATGCCCCCCTTTCCGTGCCAAGAAATTCAGGAAGGAAATTTCAGGAAGGAAGTCCTACAATTCAGATATTCAAACCGACTGCCAACTGACTGTAAAAGGAACCTAAAAAACAGAAACAAAAGTTGACAATCTGTAAATGTCTCAGCAAGTTCCTTCCCCTTCTCTAACATAATGCTGAAAACATTTAGATGACCAGCATCACAAGCCTATTATCATTTCCTGACTCCAAACCTCTCTGCCCCCTTCTGTGGCCACCCCAATCTGGAAAGAATTTGTCCCGAGCTTCCAAGCCGATGCGCGCCTGAGCCTTAAGCAATATCACCAACAGCTGGAATGCTGAGACTGGCTTACCACCCAAGTGATGAAAAATGTTCTCCCCCCTTTGAAATTCTTGATGGTTAAGAGCCAAACCTGATTGTACAAGGCAAAACTTGGCCTTGGGGTATGCATGTAACAGAATACTCTTACCTTGACTCCTATGATTCGTTTTAGACTTCTAAAGCCAAACAATCAACCCTTCCTTGCACCTACTGACCTCCTCCCATAGTAACCCCCCGGCTAACCTCATCACCCAAAAGCTAACACACTCAGAATGCACCAAAACAAAATCATCCACGACATAAGTTTGGAAGTACGTGGCAGCCCTGTAAGCACTTTGCAGAAGATGCTCAACGTGAAAGGCCTCCCCTTAAGACCCAACTTCCCCCTTTCCCTGGACAACCCTTCCAGGATCCACTTACTGAGCTTGTCTGAAGAGGGAGCCATAACCCCACCAAAGTTTCCCCATGAAGGCAATACCTGCTAATTTGCCTGACGTCACCCTGGGCTGGCTTTTTTCAATTAATGTCAAGTTTAATTGCATAACTTTGTCCACCCTAGACCATGCATCTGTCCTCCGTGGCACCCCCGCTAAGAACCCAGCCCAAGCCTTGGAATATGCCACTCGTGTGGATACAGCTAGCAAATTCTCTACCAACTGCAGCATTATTTTTTTTTGCTACTGCCTGTAAGTCTTAAAGCATTCTGGTCCTGACTTCGCCTCCATGGTCAGTCCATGGAGTCTCTCCTTCTATGAACGAGACAGAGCATTCTCAATGTTATTGTCCACACCTGGCACATGCCTGGCTCTGAATACTTTCAAGTTGTAGGCATTTCCAAACGAACACCCTCAACAACTTCAGTAGTTGTGCATTTCTTGCTAAGTGCCCGTTAACAACATGTACCACTGAGGTATTGTCTAAACAGATCCTTATTGTGCACTAGCTGTTCTCTCCACAGAGTTACTGCTACTAGCAGTGGAAAGAATTCCAAAAACGTGATGCTCCACCTACCATGCTTCCATGAAGGTAGCCACTCTTAAGCCCACCTGTGGCCCTATCACTTCTTACATTTACTCCTTTTTCCTTGATCTGAGCTCCTGGCTTGTCTAGCATTAGACCAAGATATCAAATTCAGAATAAAAAATTCAAAATGAAAATGGTGTTTTCAATCATTTATAGCAAAAACAAAATAAAAAATATCTTCAGTCTTCTTGCACTTATTTACAAAGTTCTTGATCTAGAAAGTTCATCAAGTTTTATACTTGCAAATGTTCAAAATCACTACTAAATATTCAAATGTTTTTAGTAATAAACCATCTGGTAATCACTGATTAGCACTTCCAGCAAATAATGTCTCTGTTCATCAAGCGGCTATGAGATTTCAAAGTTTAACTCTAAAGTAATTTCAAGTTCCAAAAGATTCACTTGAATCTGAATTGTCAGCACAAAAGGCAACAAATTTCTTCTTCTATTCAGTGGTGACTCGCAGTAATTCCTGTGGACGGGGCGGTGCGAGGTGGTGGTGGGGCGGGTGGGACTGGGGGGAAATTAATACATTTTTTTTTAAAAAACATACCTCCCCTACTGCACTGCTCCTCTCTCCCTCGTCGTGTCAGCAGCAGGCATGCACAGGCTCCCAGCATGCCCTGCGACCATTCCTGACGCTGCTCAAAGCTGCATCCGGATTGGCTGTGTTGCTAGGCTGGAGAGAGCCCTGTGCGCATGTGTTTGGCTGGCCTGAGCACCCCCTAGCTGTTCATCACTCCCAGTGCCCCACCACTTTCATAAGGAAGGGATTTTAAACACAGTTTATCTCTTTCTTGTGAAAGGATTTGCAACGGTTGCTGCTGGCGGGTTGGTGGGTGACGCTCCTCTGCCCTTATGGAGGAGCTGCCGCTGCCCATTCATTAGCTGCATAATAAGTCCATTCAGGAGCTGAATATTTTCAACTTGGCACTCATTTCTTTTTCCTTCCTTGCTGCAAGTTTTGATCAGATTCTTCAGTCACTTCAGCTATTGTTGGAGGCACATTTACTTCTAGGTCTGGACTTTTTGCAGGCTACTGGTCTCCAATAACAACTCTTGTTTCAGGCACAACTGAGACTTCAGCGTTTTCTGAGCTAGCAGAACTCCACTGACTCTGGTGTGACCCTCCCGCACCTTGGCTTGCCTTTGACTAGCTCAGATTTACACCAGTCTCTGCATGTTCTGCAACAGGCACTTGTTGTGGTCACCAAGAATGACCTGGAAAGGCCCTTTCCAGCGCGGCTCTTAGCATGACTTTCTGAAATGCTTCTTCACCAGAACCCAGTTTCCTGGACTCAAGTTGTGGCACCGTTCTTGTGGTAGTTGAGTAGTTACTTCTTCAACCTGGTGAGACAAGGACCGAACCACATGAGCTAGTCCTTTGCAATAATCCAGCACCAAGTCATCTGTAATGTTCACAAATGCATTTGTGGGCACAGCTGGCAACTTAATAGCTCACCCCATAATGATTTCTTGAGGGGACCGCCCTGTCATTCTGTCAGGTGGTGCTGCACATGCTCATCAAGACAAGAGGCAATGCATCTGGCTATTTTAACAGTGTAAATGCACACACCTTAGCCAGTTGAGATGTTAAAGATCTGTTCATTTGCTTGACTAATTGTAGGAAAATGGCTCTTTGTTGCAGTTACCCCTCCCCACTTTTTGCTTGATATTGATGCTGACGTGACTGAGAAGTATGCTGGGATCCTGCTAACCAGGCCTCAGCACCAGTGTTCTTTCACTTGAAAATGTACCATTGTTTCCACAATTGGCACATAGATAAGTCCCTTGTAAAAGGTATCAGTGGTACCAAGAGTCCTGTGATCAGGGAAGGTCCCTAAGGGCTGCAGCATGTTTTGTGCCACCCTAAAGGTCCCCTCACCTAACACATGCACACTGCCATTGCTGATTGTGTGTGTTGGTGGGGAGAAAAAGGCAAAGTCGATTTGGCATCCCCCTCAGGATGCCATGCACACAAAATACCGCCTGTGGGATAGGTAAGTCACCCCTGTAGCAGGCCTTAAAGCCCTAAGGCAGGGTGCACTATACCACGGGTTAGGGCATAGCTGCATGAGCAGTTAGCCCCCAAGTATATTCTTAGACATTGTAAGTACAGTGTGGCCATATTAAGGATATGGTCTGGGAGTTTGTCAAAACGAACTCCACAGTTCCATAATGGCTACACTGAATACTGGGAAGTTTGGTATCAAACTTCTCAGAATAATAAACCCACACTGATTCCAGTGCTGGATTTATTACACAATGCACAAACGTGGGCATTTTAGAGATACCCCCTGGATTTTACCCAATTCTTCAGTGCAGGACTGACTGGTCTGTGCCAGCCTGCCACCGAGGGATGAGTTTCTGACTTCCTAGGGTGAGAGCCTTTGTGCTCTGAGGCCAGAAACAAAGCCTGCACTTGGTTTAGGTGCTTCACACCTCCCCTCTGCAGGAGCTTTAACACCTAGCAGTGAGCCTCAAAGGCTCAGGCTTTGTGTTACAAGTGCAGTCCAGTTAGTGGAGGTGCCTGCCCCCCGGACACAGCCCCCTCTTTTTGAGAAAAACAAGGAGTCACCACCCTCCATCCAGGACAAGCCCCTAAGGTGTCCTGGGCTGAGATGAAGCCTGCCTTAGAAAATCCTCCATCTTGATTTGGAGGATTTTCCCCAATAGGATTAGGGATGTGCCCCTCCCCTCCCGAAAGGGAGGAGGCACAAGAATGGTGTAGCCACCCTCAGGGACAGTAGCCATTGGCTACTGCCCTCCAGCCCTAAACACCCCCCTAAATTTAGCATTTAGGGATGACCCTGAACCGAGGAAAACAGATTCCTGACCACCTCACAAGAAGGACTGCTTAGCGGAAACCCTAGCAGAGAAAGAAAGGAGACAGCAACTCACTTGGCCCCAGCCCTACCGGCTTGTCTCCTGCTTCAAAGAACCTGCAGAAGAAAAGCGACGCGTTCGGCAGGTGCAGCAACCTCTGAAAATCCTCCAGAGGACTGCCTGCATCCCAGAGGATCAAGAACTCCCGTGGACAGCAGCCTTGTCCAAGGAAGAACAGAAGAAGAAACATCTTCTGAGGGACTCTCACCTCACTCCAGAAGCGTGAGTCCCCACCACTCTGCACCTGATGCCCCTGCCCCATGTCCAGAGAAAACAACGCCGCAGAGAGGACCCCCAGGTGACTCCAAAGATGTGTCCACCGTTTGCCGACCTCTCTGCACCCCCACGACGATGCCTGCAGAGGGAAACCAGAGGACCCCCCGACCGCGACTGCACGGTAAAAAATAAATAAAACTGATGCCTGGAAGAGACACTGCACCGCAGCCTCAGGCCCGCGAAGAACCAACCACCAGTGCAGTAGTGACCAGCAGGAAGCCCTCACCCTTGCCCAGTCTGTGGCTGGCCCGATAAGCCCCCCTGTGCCTTGTCAGCAACGTCAGAGTTACCCCTGGGTCCCTCCATTGATTTCTATACAAAACCTGATGTCTTGTTTGCACCCGGCCGCCCCTGTGCTGCTGAGGGTGTATTTTGTGTGCCTGCTTGGGACCCCCCAGTACTCTACAAAACCCCCCTGGTCTGCTCCCCAGGACGCAGGTACTTACCTACTAGCAGACTGGAACTGGAGCACCTGTAGTCTCCATAGGCGCCTATGTTATTTGGGCCCCTCTTTGACCTCTACACCTGACTGGCCCTGTGTTGCTGGTGCTGGGTGTTTGGGGGTGACTTGAACCCCTCCTCGGTGGGCTGCCTATGCCCCAGAGACTGAACTTGTAAGTGCTTTACTTACCTGCTAAACTAACTTGTACTTAACTCCCCCAGGAACTGTTGATTTTTGCACTGTTCATTTTTAAAATAGCTTATTGCCATTTTTGCCACAACTGTGTACCTTACTGTTTTACTTCAAAGTTCCACATTTACCTATGCCAAGTACCTTATAATGTATGTACATATTGAATTATGAATCTTGTTGTTCTAAAATAAATTAAGAAAATAATTTTTGTCTATATAAAAACCTATTGGCCTGGAGTTAGGTCTTTGAGTGTGTGTTCTCATTTATTGCCTTTGTGTGTACAACAAATTCTTAAAACTACCCTTTGATATGCCTACTGCTCGACCACACTACCACAAGTAGAGCATTAGTATTATCTATTATTGCCACTATCAACCTGTAAGGGGAACCCTTGGACTCTGTGCACACTATCTCTTACTTTGAGATAATATATACAGAGCCAGCTTCCTGCACTAATCCAGAGGCTTCTGGTGTGTAACTGCAATGCGATATTTGCTGAGCTTGTAATACCAGACACACTAAATACATAATCTCATTATCTAAATTAGATCTTTGGTCTGATTCTAAAGAAGTCTGAAATCTGAATTGAGGAATCAACTCCCTCAAAAGCAACTGTAAGGTTATCATTCCTACGGGTTGGGTAAGCCTTTACCCAATGTGAGAAAACAAACACAACCAAAACATGCCTCAATCCATTGCACGCAGGCATTTCAATAAAATTAAGTTGCATTCTGTTGGAAGGACCTACTAATCTACCTCTATGGCTCAGATTAACTACAGTATTACCCTAAATTAATTTGTTGACATGTTACACATCTGTGACACACAGCTTCTGCAACTAATATGAATTTGGGGTTGTACTACGTTTGTCTGAAAGTTCTGATCATGCTTTCTCTGCCTGTCCATGGTAATTCATAGCCATTGAAGGTAACAAACTATTTGACAACACTTTTTTTTTTTTCTTCACCGGAAACCCAAACATCTACCTCACCTCTTTGAACATAACCTGCTTTACTCCAACCTCTACATTCTTCTTCCCGCTTTCTCTCAACTTCTTCCGAAGTATCAATCGCTGTCATAGAGAAACATTGGTTTGTCTCATTTGTGCTACTTCCATTGCTCGATTCTTCATTAAAGGAGGTGCCATGGAGTGCACAGTATCGCACCACTTGGTCAGCATAGGCATTGTCTTAAGAGATGTAATCGTTTGACATTTGATGTGCTGCACATTTAACACTGCAATTTTCACACGTAACTGTAGTGTTTTTAACTATTGATAAACCTTGTCACTATTTCGGGTAGGTGATCCAGAAGAGGTCATAAAGTGTCTGTGGGGATCATAACTGTCTGAAGTCATGAACGTCACCAAAACCATACTATCAGTGAAAATGGTCATTTTAAGCGGTTCAGCAGCATAGGATGCTCTAGTAAGAGCAACCAATTAGGCTTCTTAGACAGAAAAGGCTCCTTGAAGCCATGAAGTTTCTCTCATTCCTAAGACTGTGCAAACTTCATAACCAGCTCTCAGAGTTCCATCTGTATCTCTCAAACAGGAACCATCAACAAACATGAGCCATTTTCGTCTAGTGGGGTATCTTGAATATCAGCTATTGGTTTGGTGCACAGTTCCGTCTTGTCAAGACAATCATGCTCCACCTTATCCTAATGCTCATTTGCATTTTCAGCAGTAATGCGTAAAACTGTTGCGGGGTTCAGTGTGTGATATCTGTTAATATTTACATTTTTTTTTTTTTAAATTAGCTGATTTATAAGTGGCCAAACGAGCAGTAGTTAAATTATGGGTCTTGGTTTGGGTCAAAAGGACTTCAACAGCATTGGGCAGAAAAACGTTCAAGGTGTGGCCCATGACAATGCTTTTGCACTGAGCAGTACTGACACCTATGGCTGCAACAGAGTTTAGGCAGCCAGACAGTGCAGCAGCTACAGGATCAAGTGGGGTGGGAAAATATGCCTCTGGCCTGTTGACACCTCCATGTAACTGCATCAAAATAGAAAGTGCACAACCATCATTCACAAAAAAAAACCCAAAGAAAAACATTTGTTGTAATCAGGCATTTTTAGACGTATTGGTTGGCACAGGCTTCCTCTCAGCTCAGAGAAAACTTTCATGCATGTGTCATCAAATGGTACCAGGTTCGACATCTCCTTGTGTCAATTTCAGTAAAGGCTTGGGCAAAAGGGAAACATTTTGATTCCTGTGACGGCAGTAGACAATCATTTCCAGAAACATTCTACCATCTCTGTGTTACTGGTGGGTTCAGTTTCATGATCATTAAAATTCTCTTGGTACACCTTCCTTGCATCCTTCTCAATGTGGTGACCTAAGTATTTCACCTCTTTTTGACAGTACTACAGTTTAGGTTTGAGAGCAAAACTTCGACCATTCTCGCCTAGGTGATTTACCAAGGCAATTTTATCTCTCCTTCAGGCTTTACTTCTTTGATGCAACCATCAAGTCATTGATGTACTGCACTAAAACTCAATGAAAAGGCATTTTAAGTCACTTCAAATTCTTTTCAACATCTGAATAAGAATGGATGGGGACCCTTGAGGCGTAAACACGGCTTCCAAATTTAAGTGTGAGTAAAAATTGTCTATCCTCATGGAGCGGAATGGAGAAAATGCCTGACAAAGGCCAGTGACCGAAAACCATTCCACCTCAAAAGGAATCTCTAACAAAATCACTGCAGGATTCGGTACCACAGGACGACATGGAACAACAATCTTGTTCACCTTTCTCAAATCCTGAACTATGCAGTATCTTCCATTGGGCTTCTGAGGTCCTAAAATAGATGAATTGCATGGACTTTCTAGCATCTCTTGCAGAACACCTTGTTCAATTAAATATTCAATTACTGGAGTTATTCCAGCTATTTCTCCTGGAGTCCTGTCATAAGGTAGTATCCTTGGATACACTGCATTTGGCTTCACTGTGATTTTAACTGGCTCAACTCCTCATAAGAGTCCAATACCTTTCCCTGACAAATCTCAAACCTTTGCCAAAACACTCCCTTGCAGCTTCAGGTAAATCATCAATTGTCTTCATTGGGAAAATTGAAGTGAAAGGGTAAATTCCCTCAATTTTACAGAGCATTTTACCGTCACTATTTGTCTGAATCACCATCCCCTTGTGGGTGCATCTAATGGAACAGTCTAGCTTACCCACTATATCAGGAGCTAACAAACTCACAGGACTTGATTCACAAACCAGAAATTGGTGCTGGTTCTCAAATGACTCTATTTTGAATGGGATATGTTCTGTAATTGCCTTAGTTAACTGCTTATTTTCTACTTCTACCACCTGAATTATTTTTCCTGACAAGGGCCCGCTTTGGCACTTCTGCTGTTCTGACAGTGGAATGTGTTGCTCCATTGTCAACCAGGACTGAAACATTGTGTCCAGTAATGTTGGCATTTACATAGGGGCTACGTTGATCCTCATCAGAACTCACTGATATGTTTCTGATAACTCCTCATCACTCAAAGCAATTAAGGGAATTGTGTTATTGTGTGATTTGCATTTGCTCTCTGATTAATGTTTTGCTGAGAAGCACGAAACATGCTGCTGCGTCCCTGGGACTTTGGGAACTTACATTTGTTGAGGAACTTGAATCTTTTGAGGAACCAACATCTGTTGGGGAATCTGCATTTGCTGTAATCCTGTAGTAACAACTAGACTTTGGATTCTGGGTCTTTGGATTCTCTGAATTTGAACTTCACCACTGTCAACAATCTGAGCAACACCACCATTCTGCACCAAATTATTCACATTATTACATGGAAACTCCTGCTTCCAGTGCCCGAAACTACTGCAAGCATGATATGGGCTCAGCTCCTTCATTGACTGAACATCAACCACATTACCACTCCGATCTGTCCGAACAACAGGTCCTCAACCTCTAAACTGAGGTATGTTGTTAACCTGCTGTTGTACCCCTTGCATTCTACTAGTGTTCACCATCATCTGCAGGCTCAGATTTCCTGTCTAAGCAGATTTAATTTCATCACCATCAATTTCTTTCAACTTTTTCTGCTTCAATTCAATTTCATCACTACAGTATCTTGCGTACGACAGTACTTCATCAATCGGTTTATTCTGCCAACAAATCACATCTCGGGTTTCAATCCTTGCACAAATCTAAACACAAAATGACTCCCGTCTTTCAGCTCAGAATCACTATGCTGTTTGAAAGCTTGCAGCAATCTTTTTTAATAGGCATGAATGAACTCGTTCATTTCCTGTGCTGTCCTATCAATCTTTTGCCAATCAACATCTTTTGGGGAAACTTTGTTTTTCAGAAATATAATAACTTTATAATACCCTTTCATCACCTCCTCAGACGGTGCTCCTGTAACTGGATCTTTTGGCAGTTCACAAGTTGGTCAATCAACACTCCGCTTGCACTCAACCCACAAATCGACAGGAACCACAATGTCAAAGTGTTCAGATCTTGCCACAGGCATTTTGAAAGTTTCACAAATCTGTTTGCTTATACCACTCCACTGACTTCTCCCTCATTCTCAGGCAATCATTTCTAAATGACAATATGTCACCACTGCTCCTAGGGACGTGCACATAACTTCCACCTAGAATCTCACTCATTGAAATAATTTTGATACTATCGATGGCTTGATTTGCTCCACCCAGAGACAAATTCTGCTTTGCTTTTTTTAGCTCCCTTTTCTTTGTCCATCTGCCTTCCCATTTATATAATGCTCCCATTGTTTGAATAATCGCAATTAATTCCTTAATGTGCATTCTCATGCCAGGTGATCTCATGTTTGCAATGTCTTTGGAACTGAACTCTAACCTGTAACTCCTTCTTAAGGGCTTTGAATTTTCCGAATCCACATATTTTTCAGCAAGTTCTACTAATTTGTCATGTCAGTCCTGCACGCAGTATAACATCTTTGCACATGAAGCGCAATTCATCTTCATTGCATGTATTCAATTGTTCGAGCTCAAGTGTTCCCTCAATTAACTAATTTGTCTAATTTTAATCTGGGCACTTTCACTGTTCTCTCTTTATGGAGTCCCTTTTGACACTGCTACTTGTTGTACCCGTTGCTCCTCTTTGACGGAGTGAATAACCACTCCCTTAACTGGTTCGCCAAAATCCTTGCAGACTAATATTGCTTCTCTCAGTCATGCTTTGAGGTGTACTGCAAAGTACACTGTCAACCTGATCTGGTGTGGACGTGAAAGGAAGTGGATTTCCCTGTGGACATCTCACATCAACTATTGGTCCTGCCTGATTTAACATCTGGTTAGGAGCTGCAATTTGTGTACGGGTCAAAGCGAGAACAAACAAAGCTATTCCCTCTATTTCCAAATTGTTTGAATATATTAATCTCTGTATATCACATGGTGACATCCCTGTAGATACAGGATTTGTTGTCTGGGTATTACTTCCAGGGTTACCTGAAACATACAATGTAACAATGGACCTATGGTCAGAGTATCTGTCAGTGCATCAGATCGGGTCAAATTTGTCTGATTCTGCGGAAATGTCATTCCAGCACTTTGACTTGTTAAAACTGTACTGAAAGTCTGTCCTGAATGACTCAGGGTAACATTTGGTGTTGTCTCCACTGAGGTTTTCTTGGTCATACTCTGGTGCTGGCTAAGATATTAACAAATTAAAGTTTCCACTGTTTAGCACCCACTGCAGACACCCCTCCTAATTTCCAACAAACTGTTAAAATGTGTGTACTTGGACCATTGCTGTCCCCTAACACCGGATACTGCATAAAAATACATCCTAGTCGCTGTTGACTCGTGCTCCAGATTTCTTAGGTGTGGCCACAACGCTCGGCTGACGCTCTGAGTGTTATTAAAGATTTGGGAGTCTATCGGAACTTATGCAGTTGCGGCTTTCCATTCAGGCCAGGGCCCTCTGTGAAGATCAGTTCCTTCGTCAAATAAATGTGCAAGGCAATGCTGGATTTCAATTATCTTCTTTATTTCCTGTCGCCCCAGCCATCCGCCTCCTCAACCGTCAAACTCTCCGTCCTCGGTCTCACGTCTCGAGAACCTCGCGCTCTCTCCGATCACCACGGAGATCACACGCGCTGTTCTCTTGACGCGCAAACATCACACCCTCCATTCTGCATTAGCATCTGTAGTGAAGCATTTGGCAATCGGCATACAGTTGTGGTTCTCTGGCTGGAATCTTCCTCTAACTCGTAAAGGACAGGGAAGTGTTTTTATAATAAAACAGCTGATGTTCTAAGAAACTGTCCCTATGTAAGGATGTGAGTTTTCTATGAATGTCAGAGACTAAACTCATATAACGTTCACTGACATCCTATCTTTCTATATCCTTGGTAGAAACACAGAGTGACCAAGAATGTTTTGTTTGAGAACAGAGTGCTGGCCTAGGCAAAAACAGTCAGATATAAGAAAATAAAACAAGACCATAAAAGTGACTACTGTAACAATAATAAATGAAGCTGAATAAAACTATCTAGGTGAAAGTGCACAGCGGCAGGCCTTATATGCTAAAATAACGTGCATGAAGCTTACAACTAAAATGGCTACACACCTTTTGGCTCACATGAGGGTTTGCCATTCCCTCATTCATGACTGGGCTTGTGCTGTATTAACGACCTGGAGGATAAATTGCAGACACCTGGGTCACTGAACTCAGAGCTTAACTTGGAGCTACCTGAACCAGACTTTGGGCAACTGGAGCTGTTGGCTCATTTAGGGCTACATTCTGCACTGCTCCCTCAACTGAATGATATAGCGAGGACCGATTTATCAAAAGTTGATTTATAAACTCATCTTCTGAGTCACTCTCATGTGTAGTTGTCGTTTTCCCTCATTTGCTGTCTGCTCTGCTTTCTCTGTCTGCTTCTTCCTCATTTTAGGTTTTGTACTCCAATCACCCTTTTCTGTGATAGCTGGAAAAGTCTCACTCCATCTAATATCTCTGCTCTTCACATTTACTGATCTGCATCCCTTCTAGCTTCTTCTAATGTTTTAACTGCTTTCTTGATTCTTTTATCAAATGTTGCCATCTCTTTTTGTCTAGCACCAAGTTCTCAAACAGCAAGGGCTTCAAATTGTGCGGGTCTTATAGGAGGCTTTAATTTGCCCAATATTCTCCTCAAATTTTCTAATATTCTCAAATAAGTTCTGTAACGTGGAAAAGATAGTGAACCTTCCTTCTCAGTGATTTTACATCGCTGTTTACCCCAAATGCATGCTGAAACTCCTCTCGCCCTGACACTTCATATGCTGGTGTTCCTTCGGGTGCTACCTGTTTACCCTCCCTAACTGGGGAAAAAAAACTATCCCCTCCCTGCGCATTTCTTGTAGCCTTGAAAAACTTCATTTTGTGCACAATTTCAACTAATAACATGAATTTCAGTGAAACCAGGAATCAAATTCAGTCTCCACAATCCTTTGAGCAAGCTGCTCTCAACCAATGACAATGCAGTATTGTCCACAAATATGAACACAGCATTCTCACCAGCTGACCAATCCTAGTGTGGTACAAATTAAGTCACATTCCCTTTAATCAGCATCTGCGGTCACTTTGCAAATGTCTCTCACACAATTACTCACTCATACACTAAATGCAAAATATTGCAAGCACTTCAAAAATGTGTCTTCACACTATAGGTAGGGCTCAAACACTTTGAAAGCTGTACGGCTTACACATCCGTCTGTGGCTTTTGCAGTTCTACGACAAGTGAAACACGACCAGCAATTCTTACCCTTATTGATACGGATCCTCCTTGTGCACTCAGGATTCACCTAATACCAACCAACAACTCACATTCACTCAAAGAAAAACTATTGGCACTGTCAACGACGTCTCGTGACCAGTACCTCACTGCAGACAATAAATTAACCAAGTGTCTAAAACCATGGGGTCAACAACAACAACCGCGGACAATTTTTTAGCACAAAATGCGACAATCGCTTCCCGTCCAGTGACTCCGCAAACTCCTCACAACATCACACTTCATTGCATTCTGTAGCAAAAACCTTTGCAAGCGCAAATCCCTACTCAAACTTACACTGCACTACACTTGTACACAGTACGCTGGAATTTCATCAACCTTTCAACTAACCAATTTTTGGACTAAACATTAACGTGCCTAATACTAAACAAAAATATGGCAACTCCTCTCATGGGACAAAACATCACTCTGCTACCAGAATTGCTAACGCATTTTCTCACCCTTCACAAGAATCAAAAAGCTTCACTGATGTCGACTGACCTTTTGACACAGTAAGGATTGTGGTTAACCATACACAATCATTTCAAAACCACCCCAACAAATTTAAACACCATGACCTATGAAGCTACAGAAGGTAGTGTTTCAAGGATTTATTCTACATCCACAAAGTTAACGTCACGTAAACTGTGCACAAAATCAAATTGTAAAGATAAATCAACACCATTGGTTGCCCAAAATGGCAAAACAAGTTTAATCTGCTTAGCATCAAAACATTTAGCATTCAAGAAGAATAATATATATCAATAAAGATGTATTCAGGGAAATGGAAACATATCTCAAATCGGACTGTGTTGACATTTGACAAATCAAATTAAACAAAGATCAAAAATAAGGGCTGGAAAAGAGTTATCCCTACAACTTACCAAATAAGGACAGGCATGTATGGTAATGGACCAACGTGGACAAAGGAAGACTGAATAATTCGGACAACAATCTATCTTGGGCTAAGAATAACTATAGAAATAGAAGTTAGCATGCTGACACCTACTTATTTTATTTGAAAAAGAGCATGTCAAGGGGAAATAACATTAACAGGGATATATACCCCGCCTAGGGTCAGCATTCAAGGAATCTTTGTCAGCAAAGAATGTAGATCACCAGCAAAGCCCCATAGAAGCACCATCAGGGTAAGTGCAGAACACAAGATGCACAGAGAACAGTTCTCGCAGACAAGAGGACAACTAACTGAAACTTACTTAAGTCCATCCCTATAGTGAATTACACAAAGTCTCAGATTTGACAGTTCAGTAGTCCCACATAAGGCAAAAGGAGCAATATCCAGTCAGAGTCTAAACACAAAAAGTTGCAAGGTTTTCTCAGGTTTGGTCTGAAGTCATCCCCTTCCATGTGAATCCAACAGTCAATTACGATTTCTGTCAGTTGCAACAATACAAATTCTTCCCAGGGCATACAAGGGACTCGCCCTCTTCCCATGTAAAAGCACATGTTGATAGAAAAAAATGTATTTCAAATTTAGTTCACAGGCCTAATGTTCCAGAACCAAGGTCATTTAGAAACAATTCTTGTAAAATTAAACACAGGAACTCTTTACTATTCATTAGAACAACCTAATGGAAAAAGTCATGTTAGAAAAAGAATGATTCATCACTTTTTTTACTTGACTACAAATACGGGGTCTGCAGGCCTAGTTATGCTAGCACAAGAAATATGGATGCATTAACATATTTGTTAATAAAACACACATAATATGCAAAGTTGTAAATTCGGCATTAATCATACCTTATTAGAATAAGTAAAACTTTCATTATGAATCACAAACTTGTTAAAGCATCACGTTCAGTACGAGAGAAGTGCATTTATTTCTATGCACCCGTCTATTTAAACTCTATTCTATTTAAACTCATAGATCACACATTATAAAATCAAATTTGTTTCACTACTAGCAATGACTCTAATTTTTAAAATATACGATGACATTATTTAAATCCTGTTAGCACATTGTTAAACCTGGTAGGCACAATGGTGATCCCCACAAATGAAAACATGAGCACTTTTAAAGTACGTGTCAGTGCAGCTTTCTACATTAGGATTTTAAACATGAATGAAAATGTCACCTACTGTTGACATCTGCGCCCCTAATACTACATTTTATGCTCCAACACTTGTGGCATTGCATTACCAACTGGGGAGAGCCCCTGCACTCCCCAGCTGCTCAGTTTTGTGGTCATCAGCCCACAACAGCCTGCCCCACGTGATGTCCCAGCACAAGGAAGGTCCACTTTCCAAGTGCAGGATTTGCCCCTCCTCCTTACTTGCACAGAACCACGCTCCGGGGTCAGGCACGAAGAGCACATCAGCACCACAGTTGTGACGCTCCCCATATCCCCGCAGCCTTCTTCTAGGCTGACCGCTATGCCACAGCACCCCCCTCTGCTACCAGATCCAGGAGCTGAGCAGCAAGGCCTGCGCCTCCATCTCATCCTTGGACATCTCCAATGTTTTAGAAGCCCTAACCTAGACGCAAGTATAAAATACTATACTCCTTGCGCTGTATTTTTTTTTACCTTCAAATGCCTAACAAACTGCCATGACACAGAAATGCTCAATAACCAACTACCAGCCACCATGTCACCAATACAAAATGGTGGGTCCTATCGCAAAGTGCCCGCTTACAAAACCCTTGGGCTATGACAGTAGCCCAGAGCTCACCCAAACCCTCGAGCAGGCGTCAGACTGCTCCACTTCCCCAAATTACCTGGTGGGAGGCAGACCTTCCTATAGTCAGCTGCCCCCAGATCCTCATTGTGGTCTCACCTGGGTTCTCCAGCAAAAGCAGCGGTGGTCTTCATCCCTTCATGATGTACACAAGGTGAATAAGTGCAGTGAAAAATACAGAAATAAAAAAACATGAAAAGAACTTGGTTTTTTGGGGGGAATTCAGACATGCTAATGTCAAGAGTGATGGTGCATAGAAACCGTTACTTAAGAAACAACCTCACCCTTGTAGGTGAAAAACAATTGTGTTCTTTTCTCGTGGAAATATAGCCCTGAAACACCTGGAATCGCTGACGTGTAAAATGTGCCCTTTCAACTGTTGAAATAAATATTTACCCCTTTGCAGTGATAGCGCGTCAGAACCTTGAAAAGTAAACTTACAAGGAGACATGCCTTGGCCGATGAACCTTTTGACCATGTTCGGGGACTTCCCAGTACGAGGTATCTTTCTGGCATCACAAAATCAGTATCTCAACCCATTCAATCCTTTGCCAACTAATCAACAAGATAATCAATAACATTTAATAAGAATCAATAATGAAATCACCATGACCTTCTGGTCATGAATAACCACACAAATCTAGTTAAGTGTTAGGATATTTATTCCCTATTGATTACAATCTAAAAGTCATGTCCGTTAATCTCATTAGCAATCAATCTCATTAGTAACTCTTCAGATACATAATTTGAACACAATTAATCAATGCATAGAGAATATTCATTAAACATTAACACATCATTAATAAGAAGCAGTTTAGCAAAGTCTCAGAGTACAAGATTTAACAAAGCAAGAACTCAGTCATTTGTCTATTTCTGTCAGATTTTAGTGAACACCTCAACTAACCTCGAATTAACATCAGCATGTTGGGCTTCAAGCAAAACAATTTAGCAAACACAAATTTGGAAAACATCTAACTGTGGCCTCTATCAAAAGAGCAGTTGGTGCCTAGAGAGAAAAGGCAAACAGACAATAATTTTCATTAGATAGTTACCCCTCCAACGTTTCAGCGACAGCAAAGATAGGACGGGGCAAAGTCTCAGTATGGCATAGCTAAGAATAAGGCTCTTCCCTCATAAGGAGGAGAAGTAAGTATCAGGTAAGGATTCAATATAGGATCGTTAAGACATCAGAAGAATAAACAGCAAAGTCTCAAAGAATAATGCCAGAGTATGGCTCGGTGGAATGTCCAGTAATGGCTAATAATGGCTGATTTCTCCTCGAGTCATGCGGTTACATCAAAACTGTTGAACTAACTCTTAATTCCCTATTCGATCAATTTTGGCGCATCATTATCTCTGTCCAATAATTCTTCACGCACATTACTAGAATTGTCCACAAAACACAATTCTCATGCAGTTGATTGGCTCCTGTAATTGACGTCTTCATCAGGTGGAATGTCCGGTAAGAAAAGTTACACTTTACGCTCCAGTCAGTAGTCCCATTGTCTTCTCCTAGTCTAGGCAGCCTTGCACCTGTTACGAATTACACGGTTGCATTCAGCAAGAATGTCTCCTTGAGCAAGTCGGGTCCCATGAGAAAGAATTTACTACGGCTACACACACATATCTCTAGCTTCTGGGAAAGTACAGCTTTGTGTCCTTCAGGAGAGCAGCACGTTGCGCGTTAGACAAACACAGTTTAATATGAGACCAGGCAGCTAGGCCCAGACCCTCGCTAACTAAGGCCTAGTGATTAATTTAGCAAAACCCCAATACATGACTTTAATCATAATATGCTAAGACAAATCCATACGTTAGTACATTATTAATTCATCATTAACAAGTTTCATCAGTCTTCGTATACATTAGTGGCCACTCCCCGTGGGCACATTTCAAACGTGAGTATTATTTTCTACGTCAACACATTTTCTATGCAGCTTTATTACATAATATAGTGCAAGCTTCTTATGTTAGTATTGATTTTAAAGGTCACACTCCAACAATCCCTCCTCTGATGACTCGTCATCACACAAAACTTTCCCCTTACATTTTACATTCTAGAATTCCTTCATCTCAATTTCCTCTCTCAATCGTTTCCCCAGTGATTTTGCCCTGAATAATGTTTCCCTTTGTTTTTCTTCCCTCCTCTTATTATTTTTCACCATTTTCAACTTTATTCTTTTACTAATTTTACATGACAGCCATAATCCAAATAAGCAAGCTATACCAATCAATATTCCCTGTATTATTTTCGCCAGTATCCCATGCCAAATACTACTAAACCAACTCCCCACCGAAGCAAGTCCTTTTCCAACCTTTTCCCAAACACCTGGTTCTTTCAGTTCCTTCAAATCTGTACTATCCCTAGTTAAGTTAGTAAGCATACTTCTAATCTCATTACTATTGTCAGGTATGTAAGCACAACAGTGACGCTCATTAAGCCTTTTACAGACTCCGCCATTTTTCTCTAAAAGAATGTCTAAAGCAAGCCTGTTTTGAAGAGTCATAGCCCTCTCCGCAGCAAGTTCAGTATCCATCAGGAGTGTAGCTCCTGGAAAATTTGTCAGCATGTTATCCACAATAGTAGACAACTTTCAAATCTTTATGGAGTTTAAGATAACTCCCACTGAAGGAATTATCGCCCCAAATATGTCTCCTACTACACCAGCAGCAGTTTCTCTCTTCTGTCTATTTCGATGTAATTCAGACAATTTCGGAAACCTTTTCAAGTCCTCAAGTTGATATATCTTTGGGAAAACTATCCCCAAATAGCATGTCCCATACCATCCCTTTGGAAGACGGTAATAAGCATTAAGTCCACATATATAATAGATCCCAGGGATCGCTGGATCCTGTCCATTTAACATGAACGTCCTCTTACTCTGAAACAAAAACACATGCTTACATTCATTCATTCCCACAAACACATTGTCATAATATGACTTTGGTCTAGATATGCAAAGCTTGCCTACATGTAGTACATCTAAAGCTAACTTTCCCTGCTCTCTAACCGCACTGTAACTCTCACTACTAGCAAAAGCTCGCTGCTGCAATCCTTTCTCCAATTTACCCTTCAATGCCCTTCTTCTGTCTTCCGTATAATCTAAAAAGCTTTTCTCTACGGGTGTAAGCAAACATGTCAAATTATTGCGGTGTGCATAGGATGTACTAATTGTTAGTGTTGCCTCAAATAATCCTTTAACTAATTTTATGCTATAGTACTTAACTACACTACCCAAATCCTCTATGATAGGCACATAAGAAAACACAAGGTCATGGTGCAAATATAAATATTGAATCTCTTCCTGGTTATAGAATCTTGTTAGTAACAGACTACAGCTTATCCCATAAGTTAAAGGTAGACTATGATAGGTAACCCCCTCTTGTACCAAAACAGGAATCTGTGTACACACATAACAATCTTTCGCATCCATGGTGTCAACATACTCACTCAGCAAGCGATAGAAAACATTAGTTTATAATTCCCCTTTTGCATTAGTCCCCTCATGCAAATAATTTGTATCCTGTTCAAACCTCTCCCAAGCTGTTAGTGCAGTGGCGGTCTCAGGAATGGTAGCATTGTTAGTTCCACTCTTACCCACTAATGGCATACCCACAATCCCAACTATGATAAATATCACACACACAATACCCAAACCAACACCCAAACATTTACAATGCCTACTTCCCTTATTATCCTCTCTAGTATTAGCCATGATCTATAAAGAATCAGAAAGTCAAGTATTACGGGTTGAAACAACAACCAACGCAGGGTGGTTAAAACTCTTTTTTTTTTTTTCTCAGCAAAGTTAAAGCAAGCGAAAGTCTTTCCTCAGCAATTATCTACAGCTTTCACTTTCACTTTCACTCCCAGGATCCTTGTCAATTCAGGTTAGCAGCTTGTCAAATCGGGTTTCAAAAGTCAATTCAGGTTATCAGTGTCACATTTGGTTAAGTTATCACTCTCTTTTCTCAGCTTTTCTTCTTTAATTCAATTCTTAGGTCAACTCAGTCCTCTTTGGGCAGACTCAGGTGCCAAAGTACTGACCTGGGAATTCTCGATCAAAACAGAACGCCAGAAACTCTTGTTGCCATTCAGCTAAAGTTGCATACGCCCATTCAGGACCTGTGTACCTTCTGTTTGCTACTCTTTATTTTCAACTTGCGATCGCCTTGCAACTCTCCTTCACTCAGATCTTCTCTCCTTGTTGTATCAACCTCTTCCTCTATTGCATCTTCGACAACCACCTTTCCCTTTGTCACTTGCAACTCTGGCCACTTATCTCCTTTCAGTGTCTCTCTGGTCTTTGATCTTTCCTGTGGCAGCCCTTCGCCCTCCTGTGACTCTATGGAGTTTCCTCATGATGGACCTGCAGTTTGCTCAGGAGGAGTCTGTACACTCTGACTCTCTTCCGCCTCCACTCCTTCGCCTTCTGGGTCTGTCAGGAGCTTTAGCTCAATTCCACAATCGTCTGCTTCTGGGAGAACCTCCTGACTTGGCTCTCCAGTTGCCTCAGTTGAGATAGGCTCACCATCACCCCTTTGGATCTCTTCTCCTTCGTCTCTTACTGGGGTGACCAAGCCGTCCTCAACGGACTCTCCTCCTGTCTCAGTTCCCCTTCGATCACTCTCCGGCATTGAGACTTCCTTCTCGGTTGTTTGTACTTTCAACAACTCAACTTCCTCATCAGTTAGAGACGTCACCTTTTTTGTGTGACTGGCATGGATCCAGTTTGGCATTCCTGCACACTTCACAGCAGTAATAGTCATTAGTATTAGTATTACTTGATATGGCCCCTTCCAACGTGGCTCCAAACACGACTTCCTTACGTGCTTCTTGATGACAACCCAGTCACCAGATTTCAGGTTGTGCCGTGTATCATTTATCGGTGGCAGGGTGGTAGCTTCCAACTGGTGAGAGAAAGAGCGGACCACGTCAGCCAGACCCTTGCAGTAGTCCAACACCATATCATCCGTGATATTCACAAGAGCATTTGCAGGCACTGTGGGCAGTCTCATAGCTCAATCCATTAAAATCTCATGAGGAGACAGTCCTGTTTTCTTGTTGGGCGTATTTCTCATTGACATTAACACCAAAGGCAACGCATCAGGCCATTTCATATTTATGGCTTCACACATTTTTGCCATTCTTGACTTCAAGGTACCATTCATCTGTTCCACTAGTCCTGATGCTTCAGGGCGGTAGGTACAATGCAACTTCTGTTCAATGCTGCACACAAGAGCTTAACCACCTCGTTGTTGAAGTGACTTCCCCTATCTGATTCTAAAGAGATCGGAAACCCGAAACATGGTATCAATTCCCTAAGCAGCAGCTTCGCTTCTGTGAGACTGTCATTCTTGCGTGTAGGGTATGCTTCAATCCAGTGACTAAAGATACACACAATCACCAACACGTATCTCAAACCTCCACTCACAGGCATCTCAATAAAATCCAATTGCATTCTGCTAAATGGACCTCCTGCTCTCTAAATGTGGCTCAAATTTACCACAGTCCCTTTCCCCACATTCATCTGTTGACAGATGATGCACCTGTGACAGAGCACTTCTGCAGCTTGTCTGAACTTCGGGTTAAACCAGTCAATTTTGAACAACCTGATCATGGCATCTCTCCTAATATGTGCTTGCCCATGGTAAAACCTTGCAAACAGTGACAAGAGACTGTTCGGCAAAACCATTTTCCCCTCATCTGAGACCCACAAGTCATCTGGTTTTTGTACACATTGCATCCTAACCCAAGAACGCTTCTCATCTTTGCTGGCATGTCCCTGTAACAATCTCAATTCTTCTAATGTTAATCTCCCTTAATGCGTAACTTGTGCATGTCTCATTTTCTGTTTCGGGTAACAATTCCCACTGATCCTTAAAGGATATACAGTTCAATGCACAAAACCTTGCGACTTGATCCGCATATCCATTTCCCATTGAAACAAAGTCTTGTGATTTCAAATGAGCACTGCATTTCACCACGGCAATTTCATGAGGTAACTGAATCGCGTGCAACAACTCCTTAATCCTTTCACCATTTTTCACTGGAGAACCAGAAGAGGTCAAGAAAAACCCCTCTGACCATAGTTGGCCAAAATCATGAACAATTCCAAATCTGTATCTGCAATCAGTATAGATAGTCGCCCTCAGGTGGGCAGAAGCATGGCATGCTCTAGTAAGAGCAAACAATTCAGCCACTTGAGCAGAATATACTCTCACAAGCCAAGACGCTTCAAGGAAACCAGAGATCGTACATACAGTGTATCCGGCCCTCAGCGCTCCTACTGAGTCTCTTAATCTTGAGCCATCTACAAAGAATTTGGTCATTTTCTTCCAATTGGGTATCTTTAATATCAGGCCTCAGTTTGGTGCACATTCATGTTACCTCAAGACAATCATGTTCTACATCTTCAACATCTTCAACTTCTGTGTTTTCATTTGGAAGCAAAGTTGCCAGGTTCAGCACTGTACATCTCTTCAACGTTGCATTTGGTGACACCAATATAATCGTTTCATATTTCGTCAGTCTTGCATTTGTCATGTGTTACGTTTTGGTACAGGTTAACAGGCTCTCAACTGAGTGAGGGACCATGACTGTTAACCCCTGCACTGGCAGGCCTTTTCCCCCTCCTGTGCCGAGCCTTTTTTTTGGCTATTTGGGGCAGTTCGCGCTTAGGCCCTCATAACTTTTTGTTCACATAAGCTACCCACGCCAAATTTGCGTCCTTTTTTTCCAACTTCCTAGGAATTCTAGAGGTACCCAGACTTTGTTGGTTCCCCTGAAGGAGACCAAGAAATTAGCCAAAATACAGTGAATGATTATTTTTTTTTTTTAAATGGGAAAAAAGGACTGCAGAAGGCAGCTTGTAGTTTTTTCGCTGAACCTGGCATCAACAAAGGGTTTACAGTGGCAAGATCACCACCTTCCCAGCTTTCAGGAACAGGCAGACTTGAATTGGAAAAGCCCATTTTTCAATACAATTTTGACATTTTACTGGGACATACCACATTTTAACTATTTTTCGTGCTTTCAGCCTCCTTCCAGTTAGTGACCAAAATAGGTGAGAAACCAAAGCTGGATCCCAGAAAGCTAAACATTTCTGAAAAGTAGACAAAATTCTGAATTCAGCAAGGGGTCATTTGTGTAGATCTTACAAGTGTTTCCTAAAAAATATAACAGCTGAAATAAAAAAAAAATTGAAATTGAGGTGAAAAAGACTGCAATTTTTCGCCACATTTTAGTCTAACTTTTTCCTGCGATGTCAGATTTTTTTAAAGCAATATACCGTTACGTTAACTGGACTCTTCTGGTTGCAGGGATATATAGAGCTTGTAGTTTCAGCAAGAACTCTAGGTACCCAGAGCCAATAAATGAGCTGCACCTTGCAATGGGTTTTTATTCTATACCGGGTATACAGCAATTCATTTGCTGAAATATAAAAAGTGAAAAATAGGTATCAAGAAAAACTTTGTATTTCCAAAATGGCCACAAGATAAGGTGTTGAGAAGCAGTGGTTATTTGTACATCTCTGAATTCTGGGGTGCCTATACTAGCATGTAAATTACAGGACATTTCTCAAATAGACGTCTTTTTTACACACTGCCTTACATTTGGAAGGACAAAATTTAGAGAAAGACAAGGGGCAATAACACTTGTTTTGCTATTCTATGTTCCCCTAAGTCTCCCGATAAAAATGGTACCTCACTTGTGTGGGTAGGCCTAGCGCCCACAAAAAGAAATGGCTCAAAACACAACGTGGACACATCAAAATTATCAAATACAAAACTACCTGTTTTTGCAGGGGGGGGTGCCTGCGTTTTTGGTCCTGGGCTCAGCAGCCTTCTAGGGAAACCTACCAAACCCAGACATTTCCCGAGGGAGTCCAGTGAGGTGACTTGCGTGGATCCCCCAATGTTTTCTTACCCAGAATCCTCAGCAAACCTCAAATTTAGCTAAAAAATCAAATTTTTTCCACATTGGGATCACCGCACTGGGACACATTTCATACCACACCATGTTCCCCTCAGTCTCCCAGTAAAAATGATACCTCATTTGTGTAGGTGGGCCAAGTGCTTGTGAAAGGGAAGAGCCAAAAACATGTTGATATTGAGGGGGAACAAAGGGGGTACGGGAACAAAGGGGGTCCAAAAGGGCAGTTTGAAAAAAAACATTTTTAGGCTGACAAGTGCAGCAGAATTTTTATCAGCATAGATGAGACAATGCTAGGTGGTAGGAATTTTGGGGATTTGTGCAGATTCCGGAAGGTTCCATCACAAAAACGTGGGACTGTGGGTACAAAAATGGTGCAGGTGCATGTGAAACACACCAGTCTGGAATCACCCAGATGTTTAGTTTTCAGATGTGTCTAGGGCTTGTGGATTTTTCCCCCTGATGGGGGGCAGAAATGGCCTAAAATAAATTTGCCCCCCAGGGGAACGACCCTTGCCTAAGGGGTCGCTCCCCTTGCGTGAAAACTCCCTGGTGTGTAGTGGTTTCTGTCCCCCTTGGGGGCAGGTTGGCCTCATAAAAATAGGCCAATCTGCCCCCAAGGGTGGCAGAAGTGGCCTAAATATAATTTGCCCCCTAGGGGAGTGACCCTTGCCTAAGGGGTCGCTCCCCACCTCTAAAAATAAAACAAAAACAAAACAAAAAAAAACAAAAAAATCCCTGGTCCCTGGAGGTTTCTGCCCCCAGGGGGGGCTGAAAAGGCCTTAAAAAAAATGCCCCCCCGGGGAATTCCCCTTCCATCCACGACCGGGAGTGTGGGTGGGGGGCGCGCCAGCGCTCCCCCCGTTCCCAGGTGCAGGACGAGGTGATCTCGTCCAAGGCACCTGGGAACCGGTGCCTTGGACGAGATCACCTCGTCCAAGGCACAGAAGCGGTTAAAGGGTGTCTCATCACTATGCCTTCACACTATGTGAAGCTTTGACCAACTGTTGCTACTGCACGCAGACAGCCTGGTAAGGCTGCTGCAACTGGGTCCAAAGTAGCTGAAAAATATGCTACTGGTCGGTTTACACCTCCATGGACCTGTGTCAGGACAGACAAAGAACATGCATCACGTTCATGACAAAACAGAAGAAAAGGCTTTGTGTAGTCAAGCATACCTAAAGCTGGGGCCCTGCACTTGCTCTCCCTTAGCTCAGTAAACGCCTTCATTTCCTTCTCTGAGAGTACTATGACATCTGGCCCGTCCTTGACTGTCAGTCTCAAAAATGGCTTGGAGATGACTGAGAAATTTGGTATCCACTGACAGTAACCCACCATTCCCAGAAACATCCTAACATCTCTCCCTGTCGTTGGGGGATTCATCTGTAACAGGGCAGTCACCCTTTCCCTGGATAACTTCCTCGACCCTTTCTCAATTTGATGCCCTAAGTATTTCACCTCTTTCTGGCAAGATTACAACTTCTTTGGGGACACATTGTGCCCGTTCTTTCCCAGGTGGTTCAGTAAGGCAATTGAATCATACTTGCACTCATCCCTCGTTTTGGATGCGATCAACAGATCATCAATGTACTGCACTAGAGTCGATTGAAAAGGCAATTCCAATGACTCCAAATCCTTCTTCAGTATTTGATTGAAGATAGGTGATTCCGAAAACCCTTGAGGAATTCAACACCAATTGTAAACCTTATCCAGGAATTTGAAACTAAAGAGAAATTGGCTGTCCTCATGAAGAGGCACAGAAAAGAATGCTTGGGACAAATCAACTACTGTGAACCACTCTGCATCACATGGAACCTGGAACATAATGACAGCTGGATTTGGCACCACTGGGCAACATTTCGCCACTCTCATTGATTTTTCTCAAGTCTTGGACAATTTGAACTTTCCCACGTGGCTTTCTCAGCCCCATTATTGGTGAATTACACAGACTGCTCTTCACCTCTTTCAAGACTCCCTGTTTCACAAAGTCTGCAATTAACTGCGCCACCTTTATAAGGACATCTTGTGCCATATGGTACTGCGGTACCTGGGGGAACACAGCATTTGGCTTCACACTGACTTTAACTGGTTCTACTCCTTTTATCAGTCCTTCTTCTTTCCCTGTCAAGTCCCACACGTTCTCTTGGACTGTCCCCTGCAAGTCTGATGGCAGATCAATCACTGTGAACATTGGGAAGAAGTTAATCAGAGGATACTCCTCATCTGTGGTCTCCGTTTCAGGCTCTGAAACCGGCTCCTCGTCTCCATCATCACTGTTTGTCTGAACCTCAATCCTCTCATTGGAACATGTGCTAGAACATCTTGTCGTGCACAGTAAGTCTCTTCCCAGTAGGGACACGGGACTCGAATCGCAAACTACAAACCTGTGCAATCCCTGAAAGGTGCCAAGCGAAACCTCAACCGGATCTGTGATCAGGTTAGTCAAGAGCTGATTTGCCACTCTACTACCTTGACTGTACGTCCCGAAAGAGACAGTTTCGAACCTCTGCACTTCTGACCATAGAGCGTGTAGCTCCTGTGTCAACCAAGAACGAAACCTTGTGACCCATTACTTTACCTTGGACATGGCGCCCTTTCTGATCCACTTCTAGGGACGCTGCAAGCCTACACTCCTCACTATCTGAACTCTCATCCGACCATTCATTGTTTATTCCATTCTCACCACGCAATGGGTACTGTTGCACTGCGTTACTTTGACTCATTCTTTGACCTGTGACCTGTTAAGGAAGCATCACCTGTTGCTGTTCCATTGGCGCTAAGGGCAATTGCATTTGCTGTCTAGGTACCATGGGAACCTGCTGTTGCATTTTCTGCATCTGCATCGGTAGTACACGTGGCATCTGTACCTGCTGCATGGGTTGGAGACCCTGCATCTGAATCATGTTACTCTGAAAGTTCGAATTAGGACCCCTCAACCTTGGTCCCTTCACATTTCGAAATACACTGACATCATTGCTTTGTTGAACAACACCCTCCTGCACCATCATCGGACACTCCCGCTTCCAATGTCCAACACCCCCGCAAGCATGACAAGGTAACATCTTCTTCATCCCCTGCACATCTATTTGAACTACTTTAGTATTCAAGTCTGTGCTTCTGTTCACAAAACCTCCTCTGCCTCTCACTTGAGCCTGAAACATCCCATTTCCTTGCGGCTGTTGCACCATCTGTTGTAGACAACCTCCCTGCATCCCTGACTCTGCTGCCTTAATCTGCATCACCATCGCCTTCTCCTTCAATTTTCTCTGCTTTAAGTCAATCTCGTCACTACAGTACTTCGCATACTGCAACACCTCGTCAATCGACTTTGCTTGCCAACAGATCAAATGTTTCTTAATCATCTGACTGATCTCCGTCTCAATCCCTCAACGAGTCTGAACACAAGGTGATTCATGTCCTTCGCTTCAACAACCTCTGTACCACTGTAGCTCTTGAACGCTTTCAACAACCTCTCATGATAGGCATGTATCGACTCTTTGGGTTCCTGTGCTGTCCGGTCAATATTTTGCAAATCAACATTCTGCGGCGAAACTCTGTTTCAAGAACTCAATCACCTTATAGTAGTATCTCATCACCTCAGGAGACGGAGCTCCTGTGACTCTATCCCTTGCTGGTTCCGAGGCTGGCCAATCCACACTCCTCTTGCATTCAAGACCTAAATCGGCTGGAGCTATGATCTCAAAGGGAGTATTCAGGTCTTCCCAGAGACATTTCGCAAGCTTCACAAACCTATCCATCTGCTGACACCACTCTATTGGTTTTTCCCTCAACCTGGGAAAATCATTTGTAAATGACAAGATATCACCTCTGGTCCACGGCACATGGACAAGAACCCCTCCAGACGTCTCATGTCGGTAACATTTTCACAGCACCTACATCCTGTGACGCTTTGGCTGGGTGCTCTATGCAGTGACTTTTCCTCTTGTCTCTCTTCTTCACCCATCTGCTTTCCCATTTCTCTAAGGCTCCCCAAAATTGTGCACTCTGCAGTATTTCTTTAAGGTGTGCCTTCATCCCAGTAGATCTCATGTGTTAAAAATCTTTAGGCTCAAAGTCTAATCTGTAACTTCTTTTCAGATGTTTAGTACTTTCTAAGTCTATTCTATATTTATCTGCCAAATTTGCCAACCTCTGGTGCACCCTGCTCACTTCTTTGGTTATTTTTTGACACAAATACCTCAATTCTGCTTCCGTGTATGATTCTAGCCTGTTCACTCCCATGCTCCCTTCAACTAGTTCATTTGCCTCCATGCCCAACCTCACAAAATTCAGATACTCTTCTCCTTCTGACCTCCCTGCTGCTGCAGGAGTAGTCTGTGGTGAATTCAACTTGTCTAACCAATCGTTCAATTCTTGCGCAGTTAAACCTTGCAAGGAGATATTCCCAGCCTGCACTATCGGTGTTTGCGGTATGTTTGTACTCGAGATCTGCGGAGTCAGCAGTCCCAAACCTGATTGTCTCATGGCATCTGGAGGAGCCCCAATCGGACTGAAGTCTAATAATGACCGAGACCTTTCGAATGTCTGTTCCACTGGAGTCACCCCTTGAGAGCTCCCTCCAAGCCCTCCTCTTGTCATCTCTTGGGTCATTACTCCTTGATCACATACACTAGGCTTCGCCTGTGCATACAATGGCACTGGTGGACCAACAGTAATCGGCAAGGAAATGGCGGCTGGCGTCTGCCTATTTCCCAAAACCTGTGGAGCATTAACTCCCATATTCTGGTTCATTATTGGTGCCATGGCTGACAGTGGTCCTGCGACCAAAGTGTAATTCAGAATCATCTGTTGCTGTGCCTGGGGCAGTAAAGGTGGAGTTGGCTCGGTCTGTATCAGCTTTGGTCTCGTATATGTTGTATCTGACGGCACCATCAAATTTGTGGTAGTCTCTAATATTGGGACATCAGAGTAAAGCCTCTGAACCTGTGGTGGCTGTAACTGAGGTTGCATCTCTGGAGCAGTGGACATACAAATACTACTCTGCACTGGAGCTAGTGTCTTTTCTGCTTTCCTCATTCTCCTCTCAAATTTCTGTTGCTGGTGTCGTATTACCGTAAGTTCCCAAATTGCTAATGCCTCAAACTGTGCTGGCCTCGGAGGTGGCTTTAGCTCATTTAGCACCCTCCTCAAATTTTCCAACACCCTTATATTGAATGTTCCATGATCCGGAAACGCCAAACATCCTTCTTTCTCTGTTACTTTGCACCATTGCTTTAGCCAAAGACATTGCACGGCTCCCCTCTCCTCCATTACAGAATAAGCCGGTGTATCCTCTGGCGGTGTAATCTCCCCTACACTCGCGGTAATATATGTATCTCCCCCTCAAAGCACTCTTTAAAGCCTTGAAAAATATAATTTTTTTCGTCTTTTACTTTGTTCACAATCGAATCAGGAAGTGACTTTAATTCCCAGAAATCTCTTCGCCTACCTTCTTGACCAATTGCCTCTCGTCGACGGTTACCAATCCGTGCGTGACCGTTCTTACTAACTGACCTATCCCAGTGCTGCTCCAATGATGTCACACTCACACACACTGCGGCGGACAAAGTCTTGCGGCATGTCTTCCTCACTCTCTGCTCACACAAAAACTAATGCAATTTATTGCAAGCACCAACAAAACTCAAATTTTCCAGTTTACTACAGGAAAGGGTAACACAAACGCTTCCGAACTTTACAGAGATTTTGCTTAGCCTCGGCCGCTACTCTCTCCTTCCCAGATCCTGCACTCGCAAGCAAAATTTGACCTGCAAATTTTACTCTCGACTTGTCAATGGGTTGTTCTAGTTCACTTTAGAACTCACCAAGTCTCTATCGAAGTTTCCATTCACTCACATTGACTCAAACTTGACTTGTCAACCACGCCCGATTGACATATTAAACCGTGCAAATTACAACAGAAACCAAGTGTCTCATACACTTACCAATATACTGCGGAGCCTTAGGCCACGCAGGGTCCGTACATCACCAACAACCACGTGGACAATTTTTTAGCACAAAGCGCCACACTCGCATGAAGTTTGCCGACTTCCCTACTCTCATACTGCGGAGTACGCACACTCCTACTAGAACATCATCATTTGGCCTAAAATCCTCACAGACTTCACACTTCACCTGTGGTATGCATAAGCTGTGCAAGCGCAAAACCTACTTCATTCACACTATCACTAGAACACCGAAAACATACTCAACTCACTTCGGCAGGCTCTGAGATTCCGGGAAAGTCATTCGGGACTTAGGGGCACATAATTTTTCCAATTTGTATCATTTTGAAAGAACAATTTCCCAAAACACAATTTTCTGATACACCTTGCTTACTTCCAAACTACACTCATCAATTTCTACCAGACCCTTTCAACCAACAGTCTTGTCAAACAGTGGTCCCTCATCCTGGGGCCCCAAAGGGCCAAACCATTACCTCTGCTACCAAAAACTGATAGCACGTCAGAACCTTGAAAAGTAAACTTACAAGGAGACACGCCTAGGCCGATGAACCTTTTGACCACGTTCGGAAACTTCCCAGTACGAGGTATCTTTCTGGCATCACAAAATCAATATCTCAATAATCCAATCAATCCTTTGCCAACTAATCAACAAGATAATCAATAACATTTAATAAGAATCAATAATGAAATCACCATGACCTTTCGGTCATGAATAACCACACAAATTGAGTTAAGTGTTAGGATATTTATTCCCTATTGATGACAATATAATAGTCATCCCTATTAATCTCATTAGCAATCAATCTCATTAGTAACTCTTCAGATACATAATTGGAACACAGTTAATCAATGCATAGAGAATATTCATTAAACATTAACACATCATTAATAAGAAGCAGTTTAGCAAAGTCTCAGAGTACAAGGTTCTACAAAGCAAGAACTCAGTCATTTGTCTATTTCCGTCAGATTTTAGTGAACACCTCAACTAACCTCGAATTAGCATCAGCATGTTGGGCTTCAAGCAAAACAATTTAGCAAATACAAATTTGGAAAACATCTAACTATGGCTTCTATCAAAAGAGCAGTTGGTACCTAGAAAGAAAAGGCATATAGTTACCCCTCCAACGAATCAGCAACAGCATCAGTCTTCGTCCTCAGGACATCAGTCAATTCAGCAAAGATAGTTCGGGCAAAGTCTCAGTATGGCATAGCTAAGAATAAGGCTCTTCCCTCATAAGGAGGAGAAGTAAGTATCCGGTGAGGATTCAATAGGGGATGGTTAAGACATCAGAAGAATAATGGCAGAGAATGGCTCGGTGGAATGTCCAGTAATGGCTAATAATGGCTGATTTCTCCTAGAGTCATGCGGTTATATAAAAACTGTCGAACTAACTCTTAATTCCCTAATGGATCAATTTTGGTGCATCATTATCTCTGTCCAATAATTCTTCATGCACCTTACTAGAATTTTCCACAAAACACAGTTCTCATGCAGTTGATTGGCTCCTGTAATTGACGTCTTTATCGGGTGGAATGTCGGGTAAGAAAAGTTACACTTTACGCTACAGTCAGTAGTCCCATTGTCTTCTCCTAGTCTAGGCAACCTTGCACCTGTTACGAATTACACTGTTGCATTCAGCAAGAATGTCTCCTTGAGCAAGTCGGGTCCCATGAGAGAGAATTTACTACGGCTACACACACACATCTCTAGCTTCTGGAAAAGTACTGCTTCGTGTCCTTCAGGAGAACAGCACATTGCGCGTTAGAAAAACACAGTTTAATGAGACCAGGCAGCTAGGCCCAGACCCTAGCTAACTGAGACCTAGTGATTAATTTAGCAAAAACATAATTAGTCTTCGTATACATTGGTGGCCACTCCCCGTGGGCACATTTCAAACGTGTGTATTATTTTCTACGTTAACACATTTTATATGCAGCTTTATTACAGAATATATTGCAAGCTTTTCATGTTAATATTGATTTTAAAGGTCACACTCCAACAGCGGCTGAAACTTGTTGGTGGGTTGCAAGGCACACCAATTGTTAAAACCATTAAACTGGGACTGCTAGCTGATTTGTAATCCAAGCAGTGAGAAACTTAAAAGCAGGAGCAAGTTAATTATATCCAAGAGGTTGAGATAATTCCTTTTCGGCACTTGAGATGAAAATAAAGCAGACACTCCAGAAGTCCAGAAGAACAGGATGCAGGGGCGCCAGGGGCAGAATAGAGATCGTTGCCAAATTCGTAAAGAAAAATATCTCTCTTTAGAGGAAGATTCTTCAAAGCAAGTAAGTAGTTTATTTCTTTGAAAGCCCCTGACACCCCGGCTGGCTCAGGAAACCTCTCCTCCCAACTTTAGTCATCAACTGACTGTTGCAAATATGAGCATGCACACTTAGTACAAAAGAAAGCACAGCACGGGACAACCACAGAACATGAAACAAACACACAACGAACAGCACAAGGCCACAATAAACAGGCTCCATGAGGCACAGATGACACCTAGAGGTGCAGGGTAGAGAAAAAGATGACAAGAGAGAAAAAGATGACGAGAGAGAACATCAACTGGGGCATTTATCTATTTCTTCATACCAAGTGGCCAACACGTTTCCTATCTCTTTAGATGTGAGAAACGAGCCAGTCCCAAACAAAATTCTAAGCACTCGTGGTCTGAGGCAGCAGATACAACAACACAGGCCTGATTACGAGAAGGGCAACATTTATTGAATTGTTTTATTGCAAAAACATGGCACTCTTACGACTTTTAGGGAAACAACGTGGAGAAAAAGCAGCATGTCCCGGTAAATGCCAGGTGTGGCAGCACATCAAACCTTATGGTTTCTGTAGGATAAGTGTGATTTAGGAGACGTGCTGTGTGGGCTGATGGACCTTTGGACTCGTTGAAGATGATTGCGCGCTTGACCCAAACATAAACATCAATAATCACCAATAAGAACGGTATAAGTTCAAATGGAGTCAGTAAACCATGCATCATGACCCATTTGGCACAAATAACCACACCTTTTAGTATCAGTTTGAAAATGTATTTCTCTATAATAGCAATGCTAAGATCACGTAAATTAATCTTAAAACCACATGATAAAGATGTAGGAATAACACTGGCTGTCTGAAGCGTCTAAACAATCTTTACTTGATTGAAGCAGTATTAACAAGACTTTCAATAGCAACAGTACAGATCAATAGCAAGAGTAATTGCGTAATGGAAATAACATACTTTGAATCAACAATTTGAATGAAGGCAGTTTGTTTGTTAAACAGAGCAGTAGCATATTGGGCTGCACGCAAAAGCTTTAGTAACATGAATTTAGAAAAATATCTAACTAGGGCTCTATCAAAAAGCAGCTGTTGGTATCTAGAAACAAAAGCAAAAGTCAAACATCAAATAGTTCAGCATATACCCGTCCTTTCGGATCAGCGATCGGCATTAGTCTTCATTAGGGGGTCATCAACATCAGGACAGAGGGAGATGGGAGGAAAACAGTTCAGAATTGGGGCTCTAATTTCTCTGAACCATCAAGTTAATGTCTAGGGCAAATCAGGAATGGGCTACAAGCTCTAAGCATCAAGCGCTTTAGTAATCTCCAGCATCATTGTTTGGAGCATAAGAAATACACTTGAATTGCAAAATACCAGAGTGTTGTTAGACAGGCTGGCAAAAATGTCAAAGTAGCAGACAAGTCTCCTAAAGTGCATCAAAGGAATGAATCTGAGAACTCCAAGAGCAGTGCGGTCAAGTTAAAGTTGTCTGTCATTGGTCAGTGGCATCTTGCTATAACATTTGTCGTATAATATGAAATTTTCAAATCTGAGATATAACTAAGCAGTCTTTCACCTGTCTGATTGGATGTTCTCCATTTGCGTAAATTAGTCTAAACTATAAGAATCAATCTGTAGATCTTTCCATTCTCTGTCAGTAGGCCCATTGTTAGTTCCTGGGAACGTTGCTTTCCCATGCGCTTGCAAGGTATTCCTTGTAACAATTCAAGAATATGTAGAGTATACAATTTCCTCAAGAGAAATAACATTTTGTTAATACAGCTCCGGACAAGTTTCACATTAAACAAAGCAATGATTATTCAGCAAGCATGAGATCATTTTACTATTGTTGCTTTTTCATAAATATTTCCATACATTCGTTTTAGCCTAGGCCTCGCTAACTTGAGGCTTTCAGTTAGCATAAGTACGTTCATAATGTTTAGTTATAAGTATGACAGATTACTGCCTTTCGACATTGATATGAACTTTTAAACATGTTAATACATTATTAATAATCAACTTCGTATATAAATGGTGGCCAATCAACTGAGCACATTTTGAGTTACATGTTAATTTTCTATGTTAATGCATTTTCTACATAAATCAAATGCGGTGATACATGAAATAATTATTATTGTTTATTTCAGCGGTCACATAGGTCCTTTCCCCATTTAAAATTCTGGCAGGTTTTATCGGAAATTTAAGGAAAATTGCAATCTTTCATATCTGTGGCTTATTACTTATATGCAGCAGTTCCCTGTTCGTGCCATGGAGTACCTTTAAAGAGGTGTGCTGTGCGCAGATGGGGAAAGTGTGCTGTATTACCGTGAATGCACTGAACCCAAAGATGCTGCAAACTTGTGCTACCCTGGTCGCAGAGCATTCACCTGAAATATGGAGTGGCTACTTCAGAGCCTTTCCATGTTTCACTGTGCAGGCGGCAGTCCGCCTGCACTTTAAAGAAGCATTTGCAATGCAATGGTCTCTCGTTTGCTCAAGGTAGAGCTTTTAGCATTCTAAATTCCTAACTGGACCTTTCTTGCCACACCAACTGAAAATAAAAAGTAAAACAGTTGACATAAGCGAGCAGATTCAAAGCGCCGCCCTGAGCGTGAAGAGAGAGGCAAAAGTTAGATCACAGTCAAAGTTATTGGCAAAAGTGCAATTAGCCATGTAACCGGGTCGATGGCCAAGGCGGTAACAAAACTGCCCTACGGACGTAAATAAAGGGTTTTTGAAAGGCAAGCCCACGAACTAGTTATAGTGATGGGCATGCAGTGGGCATGGTTAAAAGCCCAGATACATACCAACACGTCGGAAAAGCAGTGCTTGCACGTTGTTATGCCAGACTTAAAAAGAAAGATCCCCTTGCAGGCGGGTGCAGTGAGTGAATGCACCCGACCGGAAAGGGATGTCTAGGGGGGTCAATGGGACCCACGTTCAACCCTCCAAGTGGCTGCCTTTAGGAGGCACACATTTTAGTGTTTGCACCCGCACCAGGCATGTTTGCACCCGCACCAAATCCTGGACGTGGGCGCAAAGGCAAGGTGATTCCGTTATTTGATGGGGTCACACCTCTGTGCAAATGAGGGAATGCTGTATAATGATATTCCTGGTGCCTCATATGCACCAGAGCTATATGTTACTGAATTGGGATGCACAAGTGTCTGCAGCCCTTTCTTTAATAGCAGCGCCTCTGCCCATTGAGCCCCTCGGGCCCACTCTGTAATATGATCTGTGGTAATTACCTTGTGCGATAAACATCGCACTATTCGATATTGCCACCTGCTAAAGTGCTACCATTTGAATATCAAATCAGCGTTGTTGTTAAGATGACACACTGCCATTCTCTAGGCCATATAAAAAATGTGCATAGTTATCTTCGAAAATGGGGAATTCCAAGTCTTCCTTGCTTCTCCAATTTAATATTACATTGGATCTAAATTTAATGCTGTGAAAAATGTTGTCTATGACCCAAATCTGTTGAGAATTGGCTCTTAATTGTTTTGGGCCCACGAAAGTTAGTGGTTACCTACAACTGATCAATAGTTGCACAGGCGAAATATTGAGCCTCAAATTAAAAGGAGTGTATTGTGTGTCATGTGAAAAATGGGTAACTGCTCATTTAGTTGTTTGCTGTGTGCTGCCTGTTTTAAATGCCCTGTTAGGCCCCTGCAGTCAGCTTCCTTCCCATAACTGCTGATCCCCACATGGTGGGATTCATGATTTGGTGACAAAAACAGGCTGAAGGTTTCAGGGGCTCCTTTGTTGAAAATTTCAAGAGATTGTTCAGTTACATACCTTCAATTGTGGGTTAAAATATAATCTCTGCACTATGTTGCTCTTAGTGAGCAGTGGATGCTATATCCTTTACAGAAAGTGTCATCTTTACGGGGTTGTTAGGGCATGTTTTTTGTGGGTCATTGTTTATATTCCAAATTATTTTGGTTACTTAATGATTATTTATAATTCGTATTGCTTTTGACATTCTTTCGCATTAATCCTAATAGTGCTTTATTTGTAAGATGAATGCCAGTGCTCCAAAACTCTGTCAGAAGCCTGTGGCGGTGCAACTATGTCAGCGCCCCAAATACTAAGGCTACTGTACTGGGTGATCAGAAAGGAGTGATGAGGAGATAGAACTTAGAATTCCTAATGTTTGCCTAGTTAGGATTACATTTGGGCAGTTATTGCTTAAGAGGAGGTCGAAACAATACAGAGGGAGCACTGGTGTGTTGTACATACCTGAGGAATAAACTACGTTTGTAACTGGCACCCATGTGGAGACTCTATCACAATATGGTGACAAGGAGACCACAGCGAGAAGCACACTGGGAGCAGCCACAAGCCATTGCAAGGAGATTTCACACAGTGGAAATAGACTGGTTTGCGTAGCAATTATGTCTGAGTTTCTCTGACCGCTGTTGAAGCAAGCAATTTCTAGCCCCTTCAAGATTTCCTAGCTTTATGAGCATTTTCATGAGGCACCAGCACGTAGCTTGAGATCCAATCGCTAGATAGACTGGCCCCGCTCTAGCCATCTTAACAGGGAGCTGTTGCAGAACACCGCTACAAGCCTGCTTGAGTGCTACAGTCGGGCACTTGTCATCCAGGGAGAGACACTGGTTGCAGAAGGAATGCACCTGGTAGCGTGAGACTGCATTCACAGAAGGAGCATTTGCAGCACAGGACCCAATCGCCTAGTCAGTAGGCCGCTAACTGCTTATCACCATATGCACTGCAGAGGGATAAAAGCACATGTCCATTTACCGTATTGACTGCTCACCATATTCTCCAGTTGTCTCCCCTTCGCGGCTTTTCAGCATGGAAGGGGATTCCTCTGCATCCACAACCGAACTGCAGAAAGTACCTCAGGCTTGAGCAATGTGGTGAGTGGATGTCTTGAGGCCTGTGCAATGTGGTGATTGGCTTGATGTTTACTTCTAGGTGACTGGATGGTCTGTTTAGATGGAAAACTAGGATTAGTTCCCGCAAGTTGCTTCCTAATTGGTTGCCCACTTCTCATGGTGGTACTCCCTCTACTTCATCATTTTAATACTTAGGTTAATGTTTCTGCTTTAGACACAGTTTAAACCAACATTGAACTTCTTCACCAAAGTCTTGCAGTTGCTAGAAGCTGCCAGTTTTGTTATATTTTCAGTGTCACTAGATCTTCCATTAGTTGTCATTAGTACATCCTAATCATTTATTTTCTCTCTTTACTTCATATGCCCTATTGGTCAGGGATGACATAAACAATCAAACCGCTAACTTGCCCTTCTAATTTTTACCAGAAACAAGCACACCTAGGCTCAGATGGAATCAGTGTCTAAAAACCTTTGAAAGTTTTTTGTTTGCTGTTGATGGAGTGAAATTTCAAGTGATTAGAAAAAAAGCTATATTATTATATAATTGCTCAGGATCTGAAGGCCAAAGAATATTTGATCACCAACCCCAATTGAGGCTTCCTCTGTCAACAGATTGGGATGTGAACACTGAAGCAGTAAAGAGGCTAAAAAATCATTTTGAAGATGATTTTAGGTGTCCTAGTGAAGAGGCACAAAATGTTGACGTAGCAGCATCAACAGGATTCCATAGATGTATTCTTGGCAGAGCTGAATGTCTTAGCCTTAACATGTGAGTTCAAAGTACCATTGGACAAGTATCTGGGGGATCAATTTGTGTTCTGTTATAATAACTGGATTTAAAAGTGGATTTTGCGTTGTAGGAATGCATCTTATTATGAAACAGAAATTGGTCTGTGATGGCTTTCAGAGAAATGGGAAGGGATGGGCAACAGGTGGCAGAGGCTGAGGCAGTGGTACGAATTGCCCCTAAATTTTAACCTAATGTCTGAATTAAGAGGCTGTCTAAAAACACTGTTAATAAGACAGATTCACGCTTCAGGTGTGGAAAAAAAACTTGTTGTGTTGCCAATATTAAAAACTGGCCAGTTGTGGAGAGGACTTGCCTCAAGTGTAAGAAAATGGGACACTCCTCCAGGGTTTGGCGCAATGCTCAAAGGGTGGTATGTGTAGGGGAGGATACTGATGCTTCTCTTTCAGGTGATCAGGATAACTTGGGAGCTTCAGACAATAGGTTAGTATTGACAATACAGATGATTAACACTCGAGTGATTAAGGGTCTGGGGATCCCAAGTGTGAGTTGTTGGTTGGAAAGGTGCCATTGACTATTACAGTGGACTTGGGATCTCCCATCATGATCATTTCAGACAAGTTGTTTGATGAAGAATGGATGCATACTCCAATGCTTAGTCCAGCTATCCGCACCATTGTATTCGTGGGTCAGGAGATTGAAATGGTGGGATACTTCAAGGAGAACATAACATTTATGTACAAAGAAATTCATACTAAAGTATATATAGCGAAGAAGGGCTATAGCTTCCAAGAATGGAGCAGTTTGGGAGGTGTTAAGACCTGGCACCAAATGACCCATCTCTTTAGAGGGTCCCATTGTCATATTAAGAGAGACTGCTCTCTTGAAGCTATGTTTGAGAGGTGTTTTTGGTAAGCATGATGCTTTATTTTCAGAAAAATTGAGTCTTGAAAGAGGATTTGAGCATCACATCAGCCTCAACCCAGTTTCATTGCTTGTATCACACAAGCTGAGAAACGTGTATCTAAGTATAAGGGGAAGGCTAGAATAGCATTTGAAAAAACTGCACAAAGTTATTTAGCCTGTAGAGTCGTCAGAATGGATCTCTTCTATTTTAGTGGCTTTGAAATATTCTTGTGACTCTGTGTGGACCTTAGGTCTTTAAATAAAATGTTTTGGTTTATAGCTTCCCTCTCCCAAAAATAAAAGAAATGCTGGCTCAGTTGGGGGTTGGGGAGGAGAAATTGTTCTCCAGTTTAAAATCTAAGGGAGGCTTATCAGTTTGAGTTGACACCGGTTGCACATTCCCTCAGTTTTTAACATGCTGTTTGAGGCATTCAGGTTTCTGAGCATGACTTTTGGGTTGGCTTCAGCCATGTTGGTAATTCAGAAGTTAATACCAGACTTTGAAAGGTCCGGACTGGGTCTTGGCTTATCAAGACGATATCTTGACATTCACAGACTCTATTCAGAGTCACTTCAAGCTGTTGAACAAGGTCTTGGGACGGCTGCACAGCCATGGTTTTACTTTAAAGTGTGAAAAGTGTAAGTTCATGGTTGACAAGGTACAATACTTTGGGCACAATCTTTCCCCATAGGGTATTTCACCTTCAGATTGTTAAAAGCCATCAGGGAGTGCCCTTCTCCCTCTGTGTTCTGTGCGTGCCACTCACCTAAATTCCAGGTGTTCTGATAGGGAAATGGCAATTGCCCAATCCCAGTGACGACTAATGTGACTGTGATGAAGAGTACATTGCCCTCTGGCAAGTCCTCAAGGGGAGACGGGTTTGGGAAGAGAAAGAGAAAATACCCGCCTTTGCTTCATGGACTGCAAAATCGGACTGCTGGACACTGGACTGTCGTGTTGGGGGGCAGGATTTCTGATTTCTCAAGATACTGAGTTCTTGTTTTTTTAGGATTCTGGGCTGCAAAACAATGACTTTTTTTAATACATTGAACTTAAATAAACTATTGTACAATGCATAATGTCAGTTATTTTTGGCACATTGTGCATACGTTTCTATAAAGCTGAACAAGTCTCTTCCTCTTTTTACAATACTTTCAGAGTCTCTGAAGCAATGCCCAAACTCAAAAACAATCAACTTGACTAAAGAGCTTCTTTGTGTTCTGGTTTAATCTCTTGCCAGTAATATTTGTGATAAACTTGCTATTTTTCCAATCTCCTAATTATCAGGGGAGCCCTTGTTACAGGAAATGCGTCTTTCCTTACTGTCTGTTTTAGCGATATCTTGGATTCCCACCCCAACGATAAATCATGCTTGTTTTTATTCTCATAAATTATTTAAAAGATAGAGCTCTGTTTTGCCTCATTTAAGCAGTTAATCTTTCTTAACCTTGAAATTAAGTTACTTGCTTGAATATTTCAGAAGAACCCAAACTGGGTTTTTTCACCTTTCTTATTTTCCCTCTTTTACAGGAAATACGGGATCGTCAGGAGAATACGGAAGAGAAGAACCGGGACTCTGCAGGACGCAGACCAGAGGGCGGGGATCACAGTAATTTGGCTGGAGGCTGTGCAGAGGCAAAGAAATGTTGGAACTCAATTGGAAGCTGGTCGGAGAATGAGGAACACTGGAACTTGACTGGAGGCAGGCTGGGGAACAAAGAACTTGACTTGCACCTTGAACTCAAATGGAGATAGGCTAGAGGACAGGGAACTCTGCTTGACTGGAAACAGGTGAGCAGAGTAATGGGTACAAAGCCAAGAAGGGCCTCAGACTCAGAATCCTTAAATAATAAACATGCGCATGTGCCTTTTGGCAATTGATTGCTTGTTGTGGAAATGAGCAGTTATCCTCCTGATTGTGGCACATGTTCATTACAGATCATATTGTGAAGAGCACATGTTTTGGCAGTTACTGTTGAAGCATGTGGAAAGGAAGTCGGTTGCTTGTTAAGGAAATTAGTAATTATCCTCCTGATTGTTGCACTTGTTCAATACAGTTCACATTGTGAAGAGCACATGTTTTGGCAGTTACTTTTGGAGCAGGTGGACTATCGTGTGCATAATTAAAAAGTATGGGTTATAATAAATGAGACATTTAACAAGTATTGGTTATTGCAGACTTGATATTAATAGATGTAATGAATATACCCAAATAAGTCTGAATGTTGCAAGCAACAGCATCTTACTGTAATCGAGCTCTTGGATGTGCTAGTGTACCCACAACACTCTGATAAAGACCAGCTAAGGTCTTTCCTACCTCTTGGGAAATTGAGGTCCGGTGCAAAGTTCATCTGGGGAAAAAGAAGTCTGACACATTGAACCAGTTGCAGGACATAAATATCCTAGCACCTGCTCTTCAAGCATACAGGGAGGGCATTCCATCAGTGGTTACTGCTGATGCTAGTGGCAAATATTTGGGAACTGTGCTGAGCCAAGGAGTGCAGGGGAAACGAGTACACAACTGCTTTTGCTTCCAGGATATTTTCTGGCTGAGAAAAATTATAGCACCATTGAGAGGGATGCACTGGCATATGTTTGGTTGGCTCAAAGCTTTGTAACTTACATGTGTGGAAAGTAATTTGTCTTGGTTATTGTCCACAAACCTTTAGAGTTGTCATTAAATAAGTCTTGAGAATGCTAGATCCAGGTTAGGTTATTATTCAGGATGTACAATTTTATGGTCAAACACGTTCCGGGTGGGGAGAAATTGCGGAGCAGGTTTCTATCTTGGGTGTATCACAGATATGGATGAGGCACAGAATGTCACTTTGGATGAAGCGCTGGTGGTAGGATTGATGGAGGTGTGGTAATGGCTAACTGCATAATTTCAGAAGAGAATTGGCAATTGAGTTGCATCAAGGATGAGGGTTTGGAAAGGTTAAAGCAACTTATCACTCGGGTGGCCCACAGAAAGTTCAGTGTATGAAGAATTGAAAGGTTTCAACAAAGTGTGAGGAGCTGAGTGTGGAAGGAGGGTTAATCATGAGACTGAATGTGTGCTTGTACCTCCAGGAGAACTCAAGAACAGCATGGTGGGATTGGCTCACCAAGTAATAGGTACGAAGAAAAGGATCAGGCTGTACTATTGGTGGCCAGGCATGGATGCAAATGTGGAAATGGTGATTAATAGGTGTTCGGAGTGCTCCTTGGCTCACAAGTTGTAGCACACTTGCAATACACCCCTGTGCCCTCTTGAGTTTTCCAATTCACCCTTAAAAAGTTAGGAGTGGGCTCTATTGGTCCCATTAATAGCAGGGGTGAATACCAGACATTTGCTGTGGTTGACTATCATTCTAAGTGGGTGGTCTGTAAATGTATGAGGGACCCCAATACCAGAAATGTTTTTCTGTTCTTACAAAATAATCTTTTTCAGTGTTCCTTCAGTGTTGGTTGCAGATAATGGGGTACAGTTTAAGTTCAAGCAAATGCAGGATTTTCTTTTGTCTTTAGGGGCTAAGCATTTCACCACAGCCCTTTATAGCCTCCAGAGGAATGCATTGGTGAAGAGGGTGTACTGTATGTTGAAGGGCACAATTCAGTTAGCACTCCCTTCATGGTTGGGTGCAGAGAAGACTCTCGTAGAACGAATTTGGAGCTGTCAACACTCTGCTCTCCACCACTGAAGTTCGACCTTTTGAGTTGAGGGGAGGGGAAGGGTTTCCTTCAGTAAGTTGTCTGGGTAGTTTAAAAGGTGAGAACCACGGGGCAGACACAGCTAGAATGTAAGTTGGATGATATAAAGCCCAGCAACAAGTAAAGAGAAAAGTCCAGGTATGATTATTTCATGAAGGTCAAAGGGGTGGAATTTCTGTTGGGAGATCATGTCAGGGTAGGGAAACCAAAGTATTTCAGGTGGGAGATCTCTAGGTATTTCCTCATGACCACTGTAGTGCAGGTTTCTAAGAATTCCATTAAGGCGGAAGATGGTAGGTGGCGGAGTGAAAGAAATGTTGCCAAGGTGAGGAATGAAGGGATAGTAACAATGTTTGAAACTGGCTGCAATAACGGTTCACGGTCTAATACGGCTGTTGTCAGAGAAAGAGGGTAGCACTACTAGATTCACAGGATCAAGTGTTCCTGCTGAGACCTCTAGGAGTGGTCTCACGGATGTCAAACCAAGGTCTCTGGGTACCAATTCCAAGAGAGTGTGTTGAACCCAAATATTTGAAATATTATGTTGTGGGGTAACCATTTTTTCTTGTCCAGATGTCATCTCTACAGATCTCGCTGCTGATGTTCTGTTGTACCCTACATAGCTCCTATTATTTCAGAATGTTTAAGTCTAAAGTAAATTGTATTTTTATTATGCACTCTTGGGTTAGTATGGAATTTTCTTCATATGACCATTTTGTAGTTTTCTTCACTGTTCAAATAGTTCTGTATATGTTTTATTTATTTTGTTTTTCAACTTGTATTGTGGTGTAAAGTTGTATTGTAGTATATGGAATGTTGTTTAGGGTTGATATGTATTTTCCTTTGTATTATAGGAGAGTGGGCGTGTGTGGGGTGATCAGAATGGAATAATGAGGGGTTAGAACTTAGAATGCCTCATGATTGTCTACTGCTATCTAGCAGTAGACAATCATGAGGCATTCTAAGTCTTCCAGTCGGGCAGTTATTTCTTAAGAGGCGTTTGGGACACCACGAAGGGAGCGTTGGTGTGCCGTACATATTTGAGGAATAAACTAAGCTTTTAACTGCCACCCGTGTGAACTCTCCATCACAGCTGTGCAGTACTGAGTCTACCCAAGGCCTCTTCAATCTACTGCCCGCCCATTTATCACACTTCTGCGGGTACCTGCTTTCTCCCTTTGTGACGGTTTTTCGGTCTTCCATTTCATCTTTCCACTTTGTATGTTTTCCCTTTCTTGTTATCTGGAAATGTCTGATGGAAAAAAAAAAGTGTTGGGGGCCCCCCACTGGCTCATATTAGGTACTGAATCCTAAACTAAAATTTATTCTGCACTGAGAGCTGCCGAACCCATAATCAAGGCACCCAACAATGGGAACTACAGCAGTGCGAGCAGAGAGTCTCCTGCCATTTTTAGATGCGTATGTTGCATTTATTTTGAATATCTGGTTCCAGCTTTGTTTTTAGTAATCATCGTTGTAACTTTATTGGTTACCAGATTTTTGTTTAAGATGTTGACAGCCACCCAAATTCAATTATTCGTTCATTTGGTTCCATTTTCTGAAGCAGCACATTTAATATCCACTCGAGAATTATTTCTTTAGCCATATTGTATCAAAAGCTATATGAACCATAATGCTGAAGTAAGCACCCTTTACCCATTTTTGGGAGCAAAAGATAGCAGTTGTTGGAGTGTATCGGGTCCTTCACTTCCCTGAACCACTGTGCCATAGCATCTACTTCAAAAATGATACTTACACCTTTGCCTTTTAATCTTGACTTGACCTTTCATTTGTCACTTTGTCTATTGTCTGTCGATCCTACTATCAGCAGGCATTAACCCCGATGCTTATGCTTTCTGCTTCCCTTGTCCTACTTCTTCTTCTGAAGTTTTACAATGCAGTGTTTTGCTGTTCATATCAACCGCAACATGAATCTAGTCTAAGATGCTGAGCAAGCTAATTGCTCATACATGAATAATGTCTGCTTTGTTCGGATGTTCTTGTAATTTCTGCACAGTTAAATAGGCAGTAAAGCATAAGGCTGCATCACTATGGAGGCGTGGCCTACAAGATGGCCGACTAGCAGCGTTCTTCTTAAGCTCCGGTGGCCTGACTTGATTCCTGCATCTATCCTGTCATCCATTTGACATTGCTTCACTATGCTTAGGCCTAGCACACTGGAAGCCACCAGCAGCAATTATGCCCGGATTCAACTCCCTTGGCATCAGAATGTTTTGGGGAAGGCCTATGTGGCTGCTGCCGTTCATACTTCTGCCAAGATGGTGGCGGCTGACCGACCGACCAACGGACAGAGCAGAGTAGCGGTGGAGATACCTGAGAAGCCTAGAGGCCTGAAGGGCCAGTTTTACAGTACTCCATATTCTCCTGACACAGGGTTCCCGTGAGCAGAGGGTTGCAGGAGACCCAGTGGTGGCCCTAGAGATAAGGATAGGAGTGGGGCTAATGCAGATACGCAGACCCATGGAGCAGTGGGGCTTCCTTGAACTAACAAGGGGCTGCCAGCCGTTGGACTGTGCCTCAGAGCCACCTTTTGTTTAGTGGTGACAGTGGAGGTCCCCCCTGGCTTGGGCCAGTGGAATGCGGTCCAAGTGCTGCCCCGGCGCTGGGACTGTGCCATTGTGGCGGCCGCAGCTGCTGATCTGGGGCCCTTGAGAACAGCAGACAAAAAGGGCTGTTGAGCCCTTATCTAGACTGCCATGCTGGACCTCACTCAGTGGCAGTGGGACCCTCTCTGGTGCAGCAGAGGATGGCACGAGTGCTGTGGGAGTCACAGAGTGAGCTAGGAGTGCTTTCGAAATCCCTGGATAGGGGCCCTCAAGTTGAGTTACTAGAAGGGGCGTTCAGGCCCCACAAAGAAATACAGGCAGGTGAGGCACCCCTGCCCACTCATTGGGCATTGAAAGGGGGTGACCTCTATTGGCCGCAGCTGCCAGGTTGTGCCCCTTCCAGGACAGTGACTGACTTCACTAGTTGGATACTGTCAGTGGGGTGCCTGGGTAACGCTTGAGATGCCTAATTTTGGGAAATCCTATTATTGACTCAACGCCAGCCCAAAACTTCCTGCACCTCCTCTTCCTCCATCCATTTGTTGCACCATATCCGACCTGCGGGTGGTCCTTCATCTCTCGGCCTGGCAAGGTGACTACACAAGAGGCTGGTGCCACTGCACCTGAAGCACACTGTTGGACGTGCTGCAGCAGGAGTGCTTATAGGCTACTTGCTTCCAGGTGGGCCCTGTAGATTGTCTTGTCATCTGCTGGAAATACTGGGTTGTGGGAAATGGCTAGCCACAAAAATCCTAAACAGACGGGGGAAAATGGACAGTCAGATGCACAACGGACAGAATAGTCGGCTGAGGCATCAACTATGCAAGATAATGTGGCCCTACTTCTGGCAATCCAATCCTCCTGGGAGGCACTGGAGGGAAGAATAGGAGTGGTGAAATCTGAGGCCTCTCTTTTATGCCAGAACTTATGTAATGTGTCTGAAAGAATGACAGAGGCTGAAAAAAGGAACTCTGAAGTAGAAGATGCAGTTCAGGGGCTTCAGAGCGACATGGCTGGTGTTTGTGCCTCTACTAAAGATGCAGTCAGGAGGCTGGAAGATGCTGAAAGCCACTCTTGCCGCAATAACCTGCACTTTGTGGCTTTCCCGGAAGGGGTCAAGGGTACCAAAATGGGCCTCTTTATGAACCAGTGGCTAAGAGCTTCCCTCCCAACTCAATTCTTCCCCTGCTTTGTAATAGAACGCGCTCATAGAGCAATGGATGGGAGTCTCTTCCCATTTGTGTGACCCCGCCCCCCTATGCCCATGATAGTGAGATTTTTTAACTTTCTTGACTGAGACATCCTGTGGGAAGTGCGATGCAAAGGTGAAATACGTCATTAGAACTCTAAAATCCTGGTATTCCCGGACTACACCTGTGAAGTCCAAAAACAGGGCTGAACCTTTGTTTAAACTAAGCTGCAGGCTTTACAACTAAAATACATAATCTGTTTTGTGCTAAGCTCAAGGTCCTCTACCCAGGGAAGTCAGTTTTCTTTCACTCACCAGAGGAGGCCTGGTCTTGGCTTGAGGAGCGCCCATGGCTGGTGAGACAAGGAGAGCGGCCTCGTTAAAGCTCCCTTTGCGAGAAGGGTGAGATACCCAAGGATAAACGATTGGGGAGGAGCTTTGGCAATGGGTTGTAAAGGAACTCCATTGGCAGACTCTGCGCGACCAGTGACTGGGGGTTCCCTCTGACACCGAGGGTGAGCTGTGATTGGCTTTGAAAAAGGCTAAACAAGACAGACCCCCTGTTGTAGAATCTCCTGGCCTCATTGAGGGGGAACCGACGTCGAATGGATCACACCCACCTTCCCTAGAGATCATCAGCCTGGAACACGAACACACAAGACATATATCCCTTGTGAGACATGGTTCCAGAGGCAAGGAGGTCAAGGCAGCTGAGATGGCATATCGAGCCAGAGAAATCAGGAGAGATTTGATTTTCTTCTTCCTACCTTCCCCAGGAGTTGAGAGTAAACTTCTGCACTTTCTGAGTGTTATTGTTTGGGTGTTCTCGAGTTTAGAAAACTGGTGGGCTGCAGACCTCTCATATGCTCCTTGTGCACTTTTTTGATGTGGTTTTAAGCTCGAGGGACATTGGGTCGTGGAGGGGTTGTTTGTGGGGGTGTTGTTTTCTTCTTACCTTTGATTGTGAAAGAGAGTCACTGTCAAAATTGCTCCTTATAGCACTAGAGAATATCACCTGAACACACAGTACACATTGTTTACAGCATGGCACAGTCCTGACCCCTAGAGACCTCAAGTCTCACAGTCCTAACCTGGAATGTCAGTGTTTTAGGTAACAAGATTAAGTGAGGCCTTGTGACCCAATACATAAAAAGGCTAAAGGGCTGAAGTGGTTCTCCTCCAGAAGACGCTCCTCCAGGGGACCCACTGCAGATTTGTGGGGTGGGTGTGTATACTACACTGGCCCACGCAAGATGTACCCCCCTCCATTTCAGTTGGAAAGAACATAGACAGATCCCAGTGGCAGGCTTACAGAGATGCAGGGACACTGGAACGGGCCGAGATGACCCTGTTGAGCGTCTATGCACCTTCTTGACTACAGACACCAACCTCGGCCAAAGGTTACTGACATACTCCTTGAGTCGACTTCATCAGTTCATGTCTTGGGTTGGGACTTTAATGACGTCATGGCCACGGACTTTGACCGTTCTGGTGCCCTTGTGGTGACCCCCGGTGATGGCATTGCCACAGTTTGTTGACTCAGTGGGTTTGTCTGATTTCTGGCAGCACAGACACCCATTGGATAAAAAATATTCTTTTAGGTCAACAACGCACAAGGTTTACTCTACATTGAATTACGTGTTTTCCCCTTAGGGGAAGGTTATGGAAGTTGTGCAGGCAGAGTATTTGGCCCAGGGCCTGTCCGATCATTCCCCCTTGTTGGTTGAGATGGGGCAACTTGGCTGCCCGGTGGCCCTAAGGGTTTTAAATTAAATGCCTGGGAACTTGAGACATCGGGAGGTCGCCGGGGGACTACATGTCAAAACTGAATTATACTTCACTTTAATTATTAGGGTTCTGTGTCCTCCAAGATTGAACTATGGCAGGCTTACAAGACCATCGTTCGGGATAGGGCACAAAATCTGATAGCACAGAAGAAAAGTAGGTACGTGGCAGAACTTGGAGTTGGAAGCCCATGTCCTACACCTGGATGGGGCGTCAGGGGGGACTTCGACTGACCTCCCTTATTCTTAGGTAGATAACTGCCAAATTAAATATTGGGAGCTGGAAGGGGGAAAAATAAACAAATGATGGCCACGCTGCATTGCTTATATGAGACAGGGGATAAGGCAGAAAAGCTCCTAGCATGGCTGAGTAGAAGGGAACTAAAGGGGTGTTGAGTGTACGCCCTAACAAATCAGGCATGGGACTCCTGCGACACTGACGCACAGATTGCGGAGGAGTTCGCCCACTATTATATATTGTTTTATAAGACCTGACCTCCTCAAAGATTCTGACATTACACAATATTTTGCTGCCCTTCCCACCCCTGTGCTGTGTGCTGAGGCCTGAGAGTCCCTGTGAAGGGATTTAACACTGAGTGAGGTACAGGCAGCTATTGCAAAATTTACACTAGGCAAGGCACCAGGGCCAAATGGCATTACAGTAACGTTTTATGAATGGTACTCCGGACTGTTGGGGCCTCACGTGCTGAACCTGCTCAGGGGTGTGGGGGAACAAGGGGCCCTGCCCCCAAATCTTCAGAGAGTCACCATCACAGTGATCCCAAAAGAAGGTAAGCTCAGGGATCGGTGCAATTCATATCGCCCAAACTCACTGCTAAACATTGAAGTCAAAATCTTTGTCACAATTTTAGCTATGTGGCTTTTGTGGGTCATCACGTCTCAATTGGTATTCATGCCAGGGTGGCCCATGAGGCTAAACTTAGACTTAGCAGTTTGAGTGAATGGGGCGTTGTCCTCAGAGTTCCCAGTTAAGGGAAGGGACTAGGCAGGGATGTCCTTTGTCTCTGCTTTTATTTGCCTTGCTGTTGAATGGTTTGCCTGCATAGTGAGAACACATCCCGGTGTCAAGGTATTTCGTATATTGGCAGCAGATGAGGCAGAAGAAAAAAATATGGCTCTGTACAGATGATATCCTTTAGTATATTAGTGAATCAGCAACCACAATCCCAGTGCCCTTTCAGATCTTTGGAGATTATAGGGTGCATTCAGGCTGTAGGGTTAATTGTGACAAATTTGTGCTGTACTCGCCATAAGGCCTGGTAGACCAATCATTACTCCTGCAGGGGTTGGGTGTAAACAGAGATGATTTAAAAATCTGGGGATCTTTATGACACCACAGAAACCGCTAAGTTGTTGCCGCAATCTTGAGATGTTGATCTTGAATTTTCTAGCAGGCGTTGGGTGGTGGAGGGGGTTCCCCTTCACAATGATGGAGCGAGTAGCCCTTTTAAAAATGATCACGCTCCCTAAACTGCTATGTGCGATTCAGAACATCTATTACCAAGTTTCGCAGGCTGTGTCCACCAGAATAAATGGTCTTTGAGAGGTCTTTGATTTGGAACGGCTGTCATCCTAGAGGGCTGCTCAGAACATAGCAGTGCAACCCATGCAACAGCGGGATTGCTCTCCCTGATGTCAAAGCATACTACTGAGCTGCCCACTTGATTAACATCAATGATTGGATCTTTACACCCCAAGATCATTCAATCTTTGGACTAGAATGGGCTAAGCTTGAGCCCAGATCACATTTACACTGCCTCTGTGGTGGGTGGGGGGCCCAGCAGCTGCCACCGGTGACTCAAGTGGCCCTGGAATCTTGGCAGAAGACCACAATGATGATTGGTTGGGCATATAAAATGACTAAGATAACACCCCTTTGGATGGGAACATAGCTGGGTGATATGTCGAAACTCTGGGGATTTGGGACCTGGGATATGACTAACATCTCCTCTATTGCGGATCTACTGGAAAGTGGTGATATATTGCCCTTCTCTCTTCAATGGGAATATCACCTACACCCACCTCCATTTCTGAAATGTGTTTGCACCATACCTGCTAGACTGAAGGGTTTGGGAGGGCGTAGATTCTGGAATTCGCTCCCCTAGAAGGGTCGATACTAATGAGGTGATGGGGAAAGGAGTCATCTCCATTATGTATAAGACGTTAAATAATAAGCTGGACAATCTGGTTCAGCTCAGGCAGAGATGGATGCGAGATGTGGGGGACCCTGAGAACATTGATTGGGAGCTGGGGTTCACTTATCCCAGAGACGGATCCATAAAATCTCACATGCAGTTAATACAATTTAAAATACTACACAGGGTTTATTATGATCGGCGCAGGTTTCATGGTATGGGGAGGACTGCCACCCCGACATATCTATGCTGTGCCGAGGCTATTGGATCATTCATACACACACTTAGGGAATGTCCCCTCATACAGACATATTTGACAATGATTATTCAGGAACATAAATGCCATGTTGGAAGATACTTTTCTGTTTCACCTGATCCAATAATGTGGACGTCCCTCACTTTAAGATGCTCTTCAGTGCTCTGGGACTGGTAGTGGCAGAGAGAGATATGGCCAGACTCTGAGGGGCACGAAAGTACCAGCCATTCATGAATGGAGGCGGGGAATAGATCCATACATGGCAGCGGAGAAAGTCACCTACTGCATTAGTGGATGCCCCAATAAGTTTAAAAAGATATGGGGCAGCTGGACGGAATATTATGGACTGGAGTCTATGGAAGGCAACTTCGGTCCTGACTTAAACCCGGAAGCCTGACTGACCTATGCGAACAAAGGAGTGACCGGATGCGACTTGTGCATTACTCCTTTTTGGCTGTGTTTGGGTGCTTTACGACTTGTGTACATCATGGCGCGCATTGCTGTTGACTCCCTTTGTATTTTCGTGAACATTGGTGCATGTTGCGCTTCGCTGTTTCTTGTTTGCTGCTTATTGCTTACAAATAAAACATTTATTTGGGGGAAAAAAGGTATCTCGCCTTGCAAAGTCCTTTCAGTTGTTTGAGCATGCATTGGGGAGTACCGTGACTTGGTGTATTTCTGAATAAATACTCTCTGAAGGAGGCCTGGTCAGAAAGAAGCCAAACATCATCACTCGTTCTGCCATCTTTGATACTATTCAGTTATTTTAATGCCTTAAGCAGAAAAGCAGGCGTTTGTACCGAAGTGGCTTAGTATGACTCTTTCCAAGCACAATTAGAAATCACGCTACCAAAACTCTTGCAGAGCGCAGCATTGGTGGGTTCTTAACTATCAACACTTCACACCGGATTTGTTTGGTAAAATCTGGTTTCCAATCTGTATTCCAGGCTTTTGGTAATACAATGCAAACAACTATCACTATAGAGTGGATAGAGGTAGAATTTTCATACTTTATAACTCTCTCCCGGACCCTTCATTTACATCTGCACACTGCATTCAGTTGTCACCATCTTCAATACTTACTGTGACCTTTTCTCTGCGAGAAAGAGGTTTCACCTCTCTTACTGAGTAACACCCAATATTTTGGGATGATCAGTCTTGGATCCTAAAAAAAATGGTAGCCCTGGACCATACACAGAGCAGAATGCCAGTAAGGTGCCAAAGCATCATATTAGAAGATCGGAAACAAGGTCTGAGTGAAAGGATTTCTTGAATCTAAAGTAATCTTAGCAGTGTCAATCCCAACATCGGCCTGGCGTCTCACGGCCTTTAATCAGCAAAATAACCTTAAATATTTGTTGGACAGACCCATTAATCTACTTACCAGTAATATGTAAATATTTCATATTAAGTAGCTTAATGAGATAATAAAACCTGTTCATAGAAAGCTAGATTCTCTTGAATTTTGTAAAACTGTTATGAGCAGTTCTCCAACTGGACCTTCTTTGTAATGTATATATTGAATACCTTTCTACTACATTACTCTCACATCTAATAACTCTCAAACAGACAATGAAAGTTAGTTACCATACAACTTGAGCCCTGTGATTTGGCAATCTTCTAGCCTGCGTATTCGGAATTCAAAACTCACAACAAATAAGATTGGCCAGTGGAAATGGTGGTTTTCATAAACAAATTAGGCTATAGGTAAGCCATGTCCTATATTGATTGAGGACTAAATACAACATTGACCAAAGTATAATTGCCTGTTATAAAACAATAAAGTATATTAGGAGTTGGCAGTTGAAGAATACGTTTGAATCAAGTCACAATGTAGTCTATGATAATTAAGTTGGTTAATCGTGATTCATAGCCTCCACTATAATTTCATACAATTTCTTTAAGTGTGGTTCCAAGCAATTTTTGATTTAATGTGTCTGCCAACATGTGTTTCGCCGCCTACTGAAAGTAAAGTCCAGCTTTCAGATAGTTTCCCTACATGGATCACCAGGTGCCCTTACTCTTTCTTTTAGTTTGGACCGCAGGGACTTCACTTTTTACTAATCTAGGCAGGATGAATGTCGCAAGTTAACGATAAAGGAATTTGATCGCACTATCTGAAACCTGGACTTTACTTTCAGTCAAGTGTTTACTTACACTACAGCCTCGATAGCACCTACTTAACCACCTATCCTTCAAAACGTCCCAGGCCTTTGCGCCGCATAGGGAGTGAAATACGTGTTGGCTGACATATTAAAGCAAAAATTGCTTTGAACCATACCTATAAACAAATTGAATTAAATTATGGCTGACAACACTTTGAATCACGATTAACCAACTTAATTATCATAGACTACATTGTGACTTTAATCAAATTTACCCCAACAGTTAACACCCAATATACTTTACTTCATTCTTTTTTCAGTGGATAAAAGGGGTTCTACCCAATTTAGGGTTCTGACAGCTCCGAAGTTAAGCCTATTCCGACATAGCTCCTATCTTTACTCCTCACATTATTGCCTCGATCTATTGTGAAATAGCAATTCCAATGGCTAATGAAAAAAAAAAAACACTGGCACTAACGGAGCATATGTCCAATAGTTGTAAGTAACCTGAGCATTTGTAGGGATTTATCTGCTGTAAATTATAGATTTCTCTGTAGCGCCAGAAGTGCTCCTTAACAAAACAAAAACCGCACAGATCCTGGAGGTTAAGAGCAGCAACCTGCATCTTTAAAAGTGGAATGTGGACATTGCACAGTAAAATAAATAATGGTTATTAAAATTAGATAGCTACATATGGAGCATACACACTTGCACAAATATATGTGAACTTTAATCTATTGGACACCTTATGTGGAGGCCACGAATGTTTATTAACTGTACATATAAACGTAAAGCAGGAGCTCACAACGTATCCGTAGGTTGATGTAAACTTAGCATATAGGAGATAGATGCATTCGGATGCTGTACCAAAGACGACAAATTTATCGTGATCTTCAGAGATTACCAGAGAGATGAGCAGAAGAGTTCACTGGGTGATAAAGGAGAGAATTGCATGGGAAATTGATTAATGTTTGGGCTAGAAGCAAGAAGATTCAGTTAAAATATTTGTCAGTGATATTACAGGCACATTACCAAAATGGAAAAAAGAATCAAACAGTGCCAACATGTTTTCATAGTCCTTAGGAACATAAATATTCACTGACATAGCATGCTTAGGATTCAACAGATATATTGTAATACATTGTACACCCGTGTTAAGTAAATGGTGCATCAAAAATATGAAGTGGATGGTATTTTTTGTAAAATAAAACTATTCTGGACACCTGCTATTTCATTTCCACTGTAATTATAAGGTTTTGTTTTCATTTGTTATAGAACTGTACACCTGAAAGAGCTCAGAGGAAAAAATCCAGTTCCAAGAATACAACCAATTCAAAGTAAAGTAGAAGTTTCATATGTGTATTTTTCATTGTACTCCGAATGCATGATTTATGTTTCATTGTGCAATTTCTTCTACCCAACCTGGCAAGGAGCCCTGATCCTACAAGATGGTGTTGCTTTGAAAAAACTTGAAGCATCCACAGCTGTGCAGCTCTCTGCACACCACAGCCATCTCGCAGTCTATAGACAGCTGTAGACTTAAAGGGGCCTTCTAAAGTAAAGAGAAAAAGTTCATGCATCACTAATATTTACCAACAATAGACATTGTAGAATGTTGATTTGTTTGCTATCTGCTCCTATTTTTAGATGTTATGACATCAGTGCTTAATTTGTAAATAAAAAGGTGCCCAAAGCCGCCCTCAAACATGCAGCTTCTGCCATTAAATGTGTGAACATGGAATACTCAGGCAGCGTAATCCTGAAGCCATCTCGGGCCTCTTCAATCCATATAAAGCCACTCCCTGCCCCTTCAGCTCACTCTTGCAGCTTTCTACTTTCTCTCTTTGTGACGCTTTCTCGTTTTTCCCTTCATCTGTCTTTCGCATATATGTCTTTTGCGCACAGTAAATGCTTGCGGCAGAAGAATAAGCCCCGGCCCTCAAAAATAAGTGCTGGTGCCCCGCACCGGAAACAACAAGCACAAATTAAGCACTGTGTGACATTCATTTAACTTTTCTCTTAAACTAGCCCCTCATTGTCTGGTTTTCCGTCTAGCATTCAGGTGAGGAACAGAACTCAAATACTTCTTTCTTTTGATGAAAGTGTAAATTTTACACGGCAGGTCGGATACATGAACTTTAAGATAGTAAGCGGTTTGGCATCCATTACTCTCGACAAAAGAAACGTAATCAATCCAAAGAGGCTAAAAACAATACACTTGGAATATCCTCTTTTTTTTGGTCTCTGTTCCCCACTTTACTACTGAATGTATATAAACCAGTATTCCAAGTTAAAGAATAGATGCAGCTTGTTACACTGCAGGTGAGCACCTCTTCTCAGGTAAATTGTCAGCTGTTTAAGGTTGAAAAACTCCTGGATTATTTTCATACAAATGAATAGTTTATTGAATCCTGATATATACTTTTTCATAACTCACTCCACTACATAAGACTACAGCAATATTTTCTGATCCTGCAGAGAAATGTAGCAGGTTCTAACTACAAAGGATACATTAAAGTGATGCAGTGCCAAAGAGGACATTTTAACACACTTTTTTGATAGCACCATAATACATCTTATGTGTCCACTGACCTAGCCTAACCCCCTGACAGATGTCCACTGTTTCAATTAGTAGAGCACCGTTTAAAATGTTTTATTTGCTCTCCCATCGCAGGCTTCTCCTAGTATATAGAATCTTCAGCTGCAGAGCCTGTAGCACTCAATAATTATAACTCTTCTATTACTGTTCTCCAAATCTGAAAAGTATTACTTAGCTCTTGCTATAAAGGTTTAAAAGGAATTTTGATATTTGTCTAACTTAACGTCATACCTGTAATCTCTAATGAAATGTTTTACTGACTATGCATTCTAGGTCCTTTAGTCAATATATTTTAGTGATTATGGCCTGAATATCCTGATTTTAAACAGGAATAGGTTAAGATGCCCAATGAAGACCCTCACTGAAACATTTTTTTGCAAAAGAACAGCCTATTGAAAATCATGATAGTTCTGCAGATGATGTACATCATTGAAAAACAGTTCTGCAAAATGTAAATTTGAAAACAAACATTTCTGCTTATGTTTTCCAGCATGAAACGATGGAAGCATATTAGCAAGTGCAAGTATAGAGGAAACAAGTCCACACATATTGGGGGAAGTGAATTCATACCTAATATTTTATCTATTGTGCTAAAAATGGGAGAGTTCATGGAAACCTCAAGACAATTTGAGGCTCATGAACCCAGTGGATCCCTATGAGTGCAGATGAACCCTCCTCCCCCAGACCTTTATCTCATTGGGGACCTTCCCTGTGGTTTGGGAGACCATCCATTGGTTTCCTTGCCATGTACTCTCAAAGAGTTGGCCCTGCCTTGCCCTTTTCCTACATCCTATCTATTGCAAAACCTAGAGAACAGTCATCCCTGCTTCAAATACACTGCTGTTACTGCATTGCACTTTGTGTGAAATTGATAATGTTCATAATGGCAAGACCAGATTACGCCAGCATAGTACACATACACGTCCGCAAAAAATGATAAAACAGAACTGCTGCAAAGGCAATGGTGTAAGACTCTGCCAACACAATCAAAAACATGACAATGTAAAACCAGCTCTAAAATGTATTCAATGGCGACAAGTGGTAAAAGAGAATTAGTTTTTTTTGCAGTATGCAAAGCATGCTGTAAATAAAGCCTGCGTGCAAAAAAACTAGAAGCTGTCAGTCCACCACATCATATCACCAACAAACTTTAAAGACACAAACATGGATGCAGATCATTTGCAAGTTCAATGTCCAAAAATGTGGAACGGTCTGAATTTGTGCTTGCGTAAACTCCTAAAAATGTAGCTACTTAAGTGAACTTTTGAGTGGATCATAGAAATGGTGGCAGTGAGTGGATCTGGGGGCTATATTGGCTAGGGCAGGGTTTATATTCCGTGCATGATTTGCCACATTCATTATGTTTATTTAAACTTATATGCACTCTGAGGTAGCCATGAAGTAGTGTGCAATGTTTTATGAAGTTTATAAATAATACAACATGTTGCCTTCTGGCCTCCGATCTCAGTATAATCATGTGGCCTTGGGCAAACAAGGCCGTTTTAATATTTTTTTATGAAATTACATTGTTTCCATGGTACTTGCAATAGTGAGTGTAAATCGAAATCTTATCGTGGTCAACTTCTGGTACATTTGTCTTTAGAGTTACCCTTAACTGAGGGAAAACATCTTTTTATTTTACCTAGTTGAGTGCAAGATTGAGGGTGGCTTTGGCACATAGAGGAACAAGACCCACAACCTTTTCCTCTCCAGCATCCTTCACTCTATAATCAGATTTAGTCTGGGAATGTACAAGGTATCCCACCAAATCAGACCCCTGTAAATTGTATCTGTCCTGTCATGTATACACCAGGACCATTCTGGGATGAGGGCAAGGTTTTCTCCTCCCTAAAGGGCCTTCTGAGGAAGGAAACACCACCCCAATCTGGTTTCTTGAAAATTCAGGCTTCAAGGAATAAATTCACCCTCATTGGCAGTGAGCTGCTACCCAACTACTTGGGACTGGACATGTAAGATCTAGGTCCACTCCAGGTGTTGGAAGAGCACTGACTTTGACGCACAACTGTGAGTACCCTGTTGTGGCAATTTCGGAATGTGGAGCTGAGTGCTGTCACTTACTTGTTCTTGAGAATAATGCCCTGCTGAAGCTCTTGTGGCTTGTGCTTCTTCTGACCGTTCATACATGGAATCAGCAAGACCGCTAAGAGCCAATATATATGGAATACAGTGCCAGTGCATATTGTATCCAAGCACAACATCTTCACTCATCCACTGGGACCCATACTGACCAATTGCCGCACTGAAGTTTCAAATGTTTTCTTTTATTTGTAGTTTAAGTTTTTATTTTGCCTCATACATTGTGTTTACTGGAAATACATAGAAAAGTCTCGATTCTATGGGGAACTCATTGGGTGGATTTTTTTCTCCTTCGTAATTTCCAGGTGCTTTACTGTTTTCTGAAACATGCTCCAAACAAGGATATCCACTGCCAAAGTAAAATTCTACTTGTATCTTAGATGTAGGTTCTACTAACCTCTCTTGTCCAAAGGGTTATTTTCAGGATTGCTAGACCAGTCAACCCAGGCAATATCAGTCAGGGTATTCTAAATGGTGGTATAACTTATACACTGTTTTCTAGTTTCCAATATGGGTAATAATTGTAGAGCCAGGACTTAAGGGCCTTTGGTTAGTGATGGCATCCATGCTATCGAAACCTAGCTTCAAAAAGCACATTTACATAGTGGCACAGCTACGGTGACCACTTATATATAAAGCCAATATTTTGCTTAATTTGTAAAGGTGTACAGTCATATGCATGTAACTTTATTTCAGGGCACAGCAACCCCATGTCACACGTTTTAAAATCTAGATGATCTAAAGGTCCTAAGCAAACTAAGAATTGACACACCATGCTCTAGAACATTGATACTCAAAGTATGGCCCGGGGGCCGCATGCGGCCCTCCTGACCTTCACATGTGGCCCCATTGAGAAAAGCAGCACTGGGCTGCTGTTTACTCTACTCAGCACTAACATCAAAAAGATGTTAAATGAAGCAGGCAATTATTTATTTAAAACGTTAATCCATGTTAAATAAAGGAAGTAACCATTGACTTCTGCACCACTTAACTTTAGGATCACCTTTATTTTTAAAGACATCTTGCAGCCAAAGTCTAAAACCATGATAACGTTTCGATAGAATTCAAAACTTGTATTTATTTAACACACACTGCCTTTTCACTTTAGTACATCAGAATATATCAGTGCTTTGAGAAGTATTGTTTCAAAAGTGATAGTTCTCAAACATGAATTTAAAGACATTCATTCTTCCCTCCACCCTAATTAAATGTCAATAGTGAGCTAGTTGTTGTGTGCACTCTGAGTGATCTGGGTTTCTATTACACATGAAAAACATATATTTTATTAAATCAAACACAGTAGAGGTTTTTGTACAGCGGACATCCTGAAGTCGCGTATTTCGAGGTCCTCATATGTTATAATGATGAAAAAAGAGGGAAAGTGAAAGGAAACAATTGCTTAGGCTCACAAAATTTGGTAACGTGGGGAAGGCATTTATCCCATGTTTGTTTGGTTTCACATTGTGTAATCAAGCAACTAGATGTATATGATTTGCTTCACCTGTACTACCTTACTGCCAACCCCTCCCCAGACCGACCACAACCTGCTGACATTAATTGTAGCCCTCGGTCACATCACAGACCAAAGTTTTTGGTCCCTGAGAAAATATATGAGTACCCATTCTCTAGAACTTGTCAAGAAATCTTTTTTTATAACACATTAATTGACTTTAATACAAACGCAACAAACATCACCATTATATATCTTGTGCAGTGGAACTATTGAATAAATTGGCCTGGCGATTGTAATACCTGTGAGCAGTTACACATGTCACAATTGTTTGCTTGCTTTTAATCAATTTTCATCCACCCCCTGCTGTCACCTATGCAAATGGTGGCTACTCACCGAAGGTCTTGATTTCTTTGTCTAAAGATTGTGATGATATCCTTTCCAGCGTCAATTGAATGCCCCTGTATTGGCACCAAACTGACTATATTTTACAAAGCTTCAGTGGAGAACCTCTTGCTGCATACATGGGGATCTGTAAACACCTGCAGCTATCTAAGCAATATCGCCAGCGATCAAGGGTAGGCGGGTCCGGTGGTTTCCATGCTTTGTTTTTATCTCTTTCTGCGAGCAGCAGCCCAAGCCCACAACAAAGTGGCCTGGTATCTATTATTTTCTAAATCCTCCATCACGTGCAATAGTGTTAGTTTAGGGTTTTTAGGAATTCTCCAATCCCACACCAGACATGACAGGATGCCCTCCCAGAAGGGTTCTAGTCTTTACCGTGTCCAAACACAGTGTAGCCAATCACCACTCAATGGTCCGCAGTGCAGGTACGTCCGTGGATCGGTATTCCTCACCTTCACACAGTTCTTCCTCGGGTAGTAATTCTATGTAGATATTTTAATTGTTAAAGTTGGAATTGGGAGTCTGTAGCTGCCTCCAGAGAGGAGGCCCTCCCCTTTCTCCAGCCATCATCTGTTAGTGGGCCCAAGTCCTCTGTCCATGCCTCCCTCAGACAGTCAAATATGTCTGCCGAGTTATTAATCAATGAGCGGTAGATGGTCCTGCAACTGATACTCTGTCTCCTGTGTGGCGGCCATTGCTAACTATCTGAGAACCCTTAGCTGCTCGGGTGGTCTCAATGTACAAGGGGCTCACGCAGACCTGGTTGTTCTTCCACCCAGTTTCACATGCTGTTGTGATACTCAAAAAATGTTTTGTCCTTGAAAAGGACCTTAAGGTAAGCAATGAACAGCAACATATGTTTAAAGTTTCATCACCATCTTTTGTTTGACCGCTGTAAAGGAGGGCCTTTGCCATTCTGGACTATACCATCAGAGTCCTCCAACAATCATCTGCGCAGCCATATATCACATTCTTCAGTCGGCAGGAAGATTGCAACACTGCATTTGTCGGCAATGTTGAATACATGGCCAAACATCAGGTAATTTGTGGCCCCTAGAGAAGGCTTGGGGGAAAAGGACCTCTGCTTCTGCTCAACTATGAAGCACCCGATACCTTTTCTGATGGCATCCAGGTTTTTAACCGTTCCATTGTAAAGGCGGTGGGGTTAGGGTCCTCTGACTCCTCTGGGATCCCAATGATATGCAGGTTATTTCGTCTAGATCTTCCCTCCAAATCCTCTGCCTATAGCAGAAGAACATTTTTTTTTTTGAAGTGTGGTGATTTGGGATGAACATGTGCAGGGCAAATCCTCAGCTTCTGTTAGTCTGCCCTGTCTCCGTGACACTCTTAACTGTGTTCTGGAAATCCTGTTCAAGCAGCGATAAGTCTATGCTGAGTTGCCCAATCTTGCCCTCTAGTGATATCCAGGAGCCCTGGATGGCTTGCCAAATAAAGTCTGTGTGGTCGACAAAGGTCTAGGGCTCCGACAGGCCTGAAGTCTCATTTGGAACAGGAGTTTGTGTACTAAATTTATAAATTTTGCATTGTGAGGAGTATGTTCGTCCTTCCTCATGTCAACCCTGCTGTGAGGCTACAGTGTGTTGCCAGGTCCCTTTGTGCAATTGGCCAGTATCTGCCTGTTTGGGGCCCTTCTTTCAGTCCTCTCATTCGTGGTAGTGTGGCTGTGCTGGGGAAGGGTAGGTCGCTGGCATAGATGCAGAGCCCGGGTGACACCATTCCACAACCAAGGGGAGTAGCGGCGGGTAGTCCACAAGGTAATCCTCATTGGCTCATGGGGCAGAGGGGGCACCATCAACAGAGGACGAGCCAGTCAGCCCCCAACAACTGTTTTATTCATGAGACACCAACTTGCCTGCCAGAGTTGTTTGGCATGCTCATGGGGTGGGCAGTCTTCTACTCCCCAGCAGATGGGGCAGCTTGCGGCCACTCAACCCTGAGGCTCTCCCAGTGATGGAGGCCTGGGTCTGCCTATTCTCTCCCTCACTGCAACCTGACCCAGCAGATATGCATTTAGGGCCAGGCCAAAGCTCCTGCCACCTGTGATGCCTACCATGCTCTGTCCCCTCACCTGGGGCCGGTGGGATCAGAAGCACCCCTGGCTACTGGTTGCCACTGTGTCCCTCTCCCACATTGTCTGGTGCAAGGTCCCTGTGCCATTACGGGGAGGGTGCCTGTCCCCAATGTGCTCTAGTACAAGTCTGAGTCCTGAGCAGCTGATCAGGGACATTGACACCTCGTTTGCTCCCCCAACAGCAAAAGTGCCCAAAATAGAGGCTGTTTACCACAAATGAGGACCGATCAGAGCAGGGTTTATGGCTGAGCTTAGTGCGGCCGTCATTATGCACAGCAGTGCCACACCCCCTCCTTTATATTTTTTATTGTTTTACTAAGCTTGGGACAGTGATCATCAGTTGAGGTTTGTCCATAATAATGGACCAAGAAACAATATGTCCTAGATGCGGTTTTGGTATCCGCTTCATGCAGCAACCTGTATCCGTAACAGCAGGAACATTTTCACTGGATGATGTATATAACATCCTGCTTTTGGGAACACAAACCCACTACAGTCGTAAATTAATGGTCAATGATCTGACAGTCATACAGAGTTGCAGAAGCTATTCAATTTTTAACCACAACCTTCACTAACCAATCTCAGCAGATTTGATTACCCTCAAACTCTGAGACCTTTAGCATCATTCTCAACTACTTATTAGAACTGGGAATACCAATCCCTTCAAGTTCTTTGAAAGATCCCAATGAGAAAAATGTTGATTATATTTATAAAGTAACAGACTGCTTACTACACCAAAGTGACCCAGAATCACAAATTGAGGTAATAAACCCCAAGAACACCTAAGTTCTAAACAAATTGGCTCCCCAAGTAAATGAGCAAATGGAAGTAGGGTCATATTGTTGCCAGTAAATAGTTAAGTTGCACATTTTCCATAAAAGTAAATGCTGGAATCCCAGCCCAAGTATGACAGTATTGTGCAAAATCAGCTGAAGAATTTGCTAGATAACTATTTGGAGAGAGAAAGACTACTTTGCCAAATGCATCAATGAGTCTTCAAACAAAAAGAAAGACATTTCCAAACCTTTCATGCTCACCATAACAGCACTGTGAATATCTGTTGCAATTTGTTAAACAGATCCTGAGATATAGTTCTGAACAATCCTAAATCCAAGCTTTCAACGTGACGGCAGAAACTTATCCTACATAAATCAATCTTTCCTACACTTTCTTATGATAGTGCCTCTGTGCTAAAGTCCTTGTTATTGATGGACATAGTCCTTAACCATCTGAAACATGCAATATTCTCCCTACTCCATAAAAGAAAAAAAGATATTGCTCCATTAAATACTGACCAACTACCAACTGTTGCACGTTTTCTGACTTGTCTTATCCTCTGACAAATTCTGCAAGATGTAGTATCACATCCACTGTAAAGCTATTTTGAACAGAACTAGCTCACTAAAGATCGCCTTTCAAGTTAAGATTGTCAAAGCTTCTTCCATCCTTCTTGAAAAGAGGCCCTCCTCACCACACTCAATAGAGGCTGTCTTGATTCTACCGTCTCTCTATGCTGTCTGTCACTTTTTTAGCCATTGGCATTCTCCTGCACAGCTTGAGATTATTTTCAGTATTATCTTAAAATGGTTCAGCTCCTTTCTTTCTCAGCAGGTGAAAATAGTTTGTCTAGAATCTTCTGTCTGCAGACGTTTGTGTGGCGTCCCCTAAATATTTGCTCCCTACCCTTACCAGTTTAATTGCTACATGTACACCCTGTCTCAACCACTGAAACAGTAAAAGATCCTAAATCAGTTGTGTGCCAATGTCACTCAAATCCACATTCACCTTGCTAATACTCCACAGGGCAACAGCATCACTAACTGTATAGACCATATTCTACACTGGATAAGAGCTCTATCTATATGAGTTGAAAATAAAATCCAAATTTGAGGTGGTCAAGTCGCTGCTTCCTAGATCACTCAGTGACCCATCAGTTGCGGAACTGCTCCCTTCACTGCACTTAAAGCTTAAAACCTGAGGATTCTTTAACTAGAACCTCTCACTCACCCCTCAAATCAATGTTGTAGTCAACGAAGTCAACAAACAGCAAGCCTTATCTTACAAACACCTCCTTAGCTTGCAAATCTCTCACTGAAGTGAACTTGCAATTTATTGTGTTTCAGTTGTTATAGGCTGTAGTAGTGTATGGAGTTGTAATCTGATTTAAATGACCTACAAAACGTAATTTCCACAGTGCAGAGGCTCCAAAATCAATCAGGTAAAATGCACCTGAATTTTCATAAAATATCAAACACTTTTACTGACAGTCTTTGGTGTTGCAGTAGATATGAGCTTCATTATGTCTTTTAGCCTCCTAGATAGATTTTATTCTTCCCAACCGCCAGTAATCATTGCATTGGGATGCATTAGATCTGTGTCACAATATATATTGTATTTATTACTCAGTATAATTCCATAACTGCATTTCCAATGCATTTTTAATGACTCTTTGAGAATGGTCCTGAATTGGTCAGTGCTATAATGTGAAGGATCAGTTGAACATCTAGCAGTGAGTGCAACAATATCCATTTTCACTTATTTTTTATTAAACCGTTTTTTTCCAAATCTGAATGTACCCAATTGGTTTGAAAATTCAAGACCTTGGGGACCAATGTAAAGTCATTAGAATGCTACAAGAATGTTGTAAGGTGGAATAAAGAGGTTTTAGACTGAACAATACCAGTTCTTGTTGGAATGGTCACTCAATTGTTAAGCGGCTAGAGCTAGCTGTAAAAGGATGCACAAATTCACAAACGTGCAAACACCGACATAAAAATAAATTGAAAAAAATTAAGTCGTGCAAAACTTAATTAAAAAAAAAAAAAGAAAGAAAAAAAATGGATCAGGCTAAAAGTGTGGTAAGGACATTAAAAACAACTGTCAGCATCAATATAAACAGCTGAATCACAACAGACACTCTTTATCCCTTCCTTGTGCTAAATGCACACCTCATACAGATAAGAACAGCATGGCGTACATGTAGACTGAGTGCTGTAGATGGCTGAAAGCATCTTTATGCTCTATGAGGTTTAATTTGTGTAATAAAGGAGTTTAAAAAGCTTTTCCGATTAGAGTGATGCAGTAAGCAACACAGCATAAAATGGACAGTGCTTTGCGATGATACGTTGTCACAAGGACACCTGTAAAGTGTTGAAAACCCCAGATTTAGTCTTGGGAATTGCCTGGGAAAATGGATAGTATTAAAAGGGAAACGTGTGAGGAGAAACTTATGATAGGTGTTATTGCCGACAACAAAATAAAATACGGGGATGGTGTTCGGATGTGATTGCCAACAAATGCTGGTGAGCTGTGAGTTCTGTTTTGTACCTACCAAACTTTTATGATGAAAAGTGAAAAACAAGTTTTTATCCAAATCACTAGAGTTGCTGCTAACACATTTAGGTTTGATTAACTAGTCTGCGACCCCTTAAGATGTAAATGCCTTTTAAGTATGCCAACCTCAGAATTGCAGGCACATTGTCCAGAGCCAGGCAGTCCCAAATAATGGCGTGTGAAATCTGGCTGCACGGTGATGGAAAACCACATTGTTTTCAGCAGCTGCAAGAGGGTGTTTGCATCGTTTCTCCAGCTGTGATGCAGGTAATGCCTTGATTTCCCAGCTGTGATGCAGGTGGTGCATTGATTTAAACCGCGTTGCAGGTAGTGCATCAAAATTTGCCCACACGGTTTCCTCTTTGTGGATTTCAGTCCTTGTTCTACCAGCATCACCTTTCAGGGCCCCTGGGACTGGATAGGGCACCACTTGGCAGGGCAGGAGTCTCAGCAGAGAGTCCAGGTGCTGGCAGAGGAAGTCTTTGATGGCCCTGAGACTCAAAATAGGAGGAAAGGTCAGTCCAAGCCCTTGGAGATTTTTCACAAGCAGGAATACACCACAAAGTCCAGTCTTTGTCCTCTTTCAGGCAGAAGCTGCAACTGCAGAGCAACTGAGCAAAGCACAGGCAAAGGAGCAGTACTCCTCCTCCAGCTCTTCAGCTCTTCTACTTGGCAGAGGTTCCTCTTGCTTCCAGAAGTAATCTGAGAATCTGGGGTTTAGGGTCAGGTACTTATACCCCTTTCTACCTTTGAATTACACATATTTCAAAGGAAAGTCTTTATTGTTCACAAGATGCTGCATTTGCCCAGGCCTGACTCCAAACTCAAACCAGGGGATTGGAGACTGCATTGTGTGAGGGCAGGCGCAACCCATTCAGGTATAAGTTTCAGCTCCTCCCTCCACACTCTAGCCCAGGAGACTCATCAGGATATGCAGCGCACACCTCCGCTCCCTTTGTGTCACTGTCTAGAGGGAATTCACAACAGCCCAACTTTCAGTCTGATCCAGACGTGGAATTCACAAGCAGGCAGAGACACATAATGGTTAAGCAAGAAAATGTCCACTTTCTAAAAGTGCATAAAGAACAGATAATCAATGGAATGCTTAACAATACAAACATTCACCGCCAGTTACAAAGATCTGGGTTTAATCCATTGTGTTTTTGCTCGCCACGCCACGCCACCCCTGTTTGGACCCAGTCAAATCAGTCTTGACCCTGTTCCTCATGAGAACAGTCCAACCCGAACTGCCAAGCCAGGTCCTCCCTGGACTGGAAACAAGCATCCTAGGACCAGTTTCAGGGTATCACCCTTCATCAGCTAGGCTAGCTTGAATCCAGTGACGCAGTGAGCACAGGACCCATTTCTGGGCATACCCTTCCCACTTGGGGCGACAAATGCAAAAAGAAAAGATGATGGACAGAATGGTGAACAATGCCAATATTCACCCCCAGTCACAAAGATCTGGGTTTACCATTGTTTTTTTTGCTCACTACGCCACCCCAGTTTGGACCCAGCCATATGCAAATAGGTCTTGACCCTGTTCCTCATGGGAACAGTCCAGCCTTAACTTCCAAGCCAAGTCCTCCCTGGACTGGAAACAAATATCCTGGGAACGGAGTCAGGGTATCACCCTTCATCAGCCGGGCTAGCTCGAATCTGGTGGCATAGCAAGCATGGGACCCCCTTCCCACTTGGGGCGACAAATGGAAAAAGAACAGATGATGGACGGAATGTTGAACAATGAAAACATTCACCCCCAGTCACAGATCTTGGTTTCTCTGCATCAAAATGTGCTACGCTTTAGCTAAGAAGCAACCCCCTGAGGGTTTGTGTGCTCACTCTACCAGAGCAACTGCCACAACCATGCTTTAGCATGCGGAGTTCCAGTTCTGGACATCTGCCAGGCAGACATGTGAGGTGTCCTCACGCATTCACTAAACACTACGGCCTAGACATTAAGGTCCGCACAGACGGCTATTTGGGACGTTCCGTCCTGCTGGACTTCCTAGTATGATCTTAGTTCATACTCCACCTCCAGGCTTGGTATTGCATGGGTATCTATTCTGAGGTAAGGAATCTTCAACTAGACGTCTCTATCAGATGAACAAGTTATTTACCTTGGTAACAAATTATCTGGCAGAGACAAATTCTAGTTGCAGATTACTTACCGACCCACCAATCCTCCCTGCTCTGCATACTGGTTTCTAGGGTCAGGAACTCCCTTTCAGGGCCCTAGTTCTGGCACACCATTCTCTGTTCTTCATGGCTCTGCACTTCTGGCGTGGAAAGTCACAAAAAGAAACTGATGTGAGCATGCCAGGGTGGTGTCTATATACAATTGTCATGCCATCACGCCGACCACAACGCTAACGACGTCTGACGCCTGGGGGAAATTCTAAGGTAAGGAATCTGCAACTAGAATATGTCTCTAACAGATAATTACTTACCAAAGGTAATTAACTTGTTAATGATTAAGACGCCAGTTCTGTGCATCTGGTTGCAGATGTTTTGTAATTCCGTGCCATTTAACAACAACAAAACCTGTCATCATGCAGCACATATGATAAAAGCAGTTTCTTCTTGGACCATGACCATGATTCTTGGCATGAGAGCACCTGACAAGCAGCTAGAGCTGAACTCAGACGTGTGTTGGTGCTTATGTGAAATGCATCTTTTCGGTCTTGTGCAGAAAAAGAGGAAGACTGTGCAAATTGTATTTATTGGCAATCTGCATTTTTACTAGAAGTAAAGTGGCTGTGCTTGCTGCTCACATAGAACAAACAAATCATTGCTACACAGAACAACACAGTTTTGATCCAAACTTGTATTTTAAAAATATGTAAGCTTTTTAGAAAAGGAATAATTTATAGAGGCGCTCAAAATTATTTATTTAAATTCATAGACATTGGCTCTTTTAGAGGTGCCCAGGATTCCTTTAAAAGTACAGAACCCTTTCAAAAAGTGGGTGTATTTTTGTTTTGTTTTTTTAATTCTTTTTTATTGTCTGTGCATAATGTATTCTAAATGGTGCTTTTGTTTTTCAAAACTGAACAGTTTGATAAAAAAAAACAAGTTTTGAATTTATTTAAATGGTTATCAGGTGCCTTGGTCATTCTTGCTCTTTCCCCCATCCATTTGGAGAGCAAAGTGCTAAAAACACATATACTAGAAATGCAGATATCATCATCCATAAGTACAACTGGAGAGTGGTCCATGTTTATGAGACACAACTGTGCCATGTTACGTCACATAACCAGGGCTGCTCTCTGAGTGGAGAAATTGATGTGCCCCAGTAAGACTTCTGTTTTTGCTGGTAATGTAGAGGTTTACATTAACCAAGACCACTAAAATGCAATTTAAATCATAAAATATCAAGCACAGCAAGTAGAATGTATTTGAACACACCAGCCGAACCTAGGGGACAACAGTGGTCTAGATATATGCACTGGAGTGGTTTGTTTGAAACTAAGAGGGGTGTCTGCAGTGGGTGTGCAATGGTGGAACTTTAGATTTGTTGTAAAAATGTCACAACCAAGTACATATTGTTTAATCTATTTGTACAGACCCTGCCACTAATAGTGTTTTTGTAGTCGAGAAAATGTGGCTGCCACACCAGCATGGGCAGATGCTACACCCTAATAAACAGCTACTAGTCCTAACCTGTGGTCTTCATTGGGTATCACTCGATCACCCACCCCAGAGATGGTAGCAAAGCAAATGTTTTGAGCACTTAAGTGGCAGGAATATTTTGATGGATATTTTTTAGGTAATGAGGTTCCATTTCGTAAAGCATCGACAGCAGACATATCTTCATCTACCTTCGTATCAGAACAAGTAATTACAGCTAGTGTTGAACTCCTCGCTGCAGATTTGGTAGCTTCATCAGTTAGTGAATTCCCCACTCTGTGTATTCCAGCATCTTGATGACTCAATGTATGAATTACATGAGCCAGTGGCAAACTGTTTGTCACACACTCAGCTGATTCCAACCGCGGGGACAATGATGGACCTCCAATCCCAGCTGGGGCTACACAGTGTAACAGTAACGAATGCCTGGTTCCACCAACAGCCACTAAAGGGGAAGGGAGATGGGATAAAACAGGAAAAAGATTAATCCACACCTCTGCGGGAACTGCTCAACTGCCTCTTGCACTGCCTAGAAATGATGAACTCTCTGGACCTCGATATCTACTGTGCAGATGCGATAGACTATAAACAACAAAAGACAATGTTACCCATAGATTCTCAACTTAGAAGCTCAAACAATGGTTTGTGCTTCTGGTACACTTACCAGCATCATCATAAACTTTGCATGAAAAAGAGTAGCAATCAATTCAAGAATAAATGGTGATCTTACAGAACACCATAATATTCAGGATTTTCAATTCTTAACAAATATAACAAGTCTCTAGGAAAGTATTCCAATGTATTCAATACAACTGGTCAAGAAACACAAAGACAAGCTTTTAATTCATGAATGAAGATTTGAGTGGTACAACGAAAGAGTCCAGAGCACTGGGGGTCAAGGGGGAGGGTTCAGTTGACCAGCAATGTTCAAAATCCAAAACTGGCTTGTACCTTCAGGGCATTAATTCTTGAAACAATGCGAGACTATGGATTTGTGTGCACTAACCTGAGAGTTAAGTACTTGGCCTTAACAATACTGGAACAGGAATCTGAAGGCAACAGGAAACTCGATGCAAAAAGCTTAAGAGGCGGAATCATCACTTGTGAAGGAAGACACTGGAAGCATTGCAGATATCAGAATCACGGAATCATCGGGCGGCTTGGAAAACTAGAGCACCGGAAGCCCCTGGCGAATCAGGAGACGATCGCAGGGAAGAGACTAGCGCAGGAGGGGAACGCTGGAAGGTGAGTGCATGAACGATGCTTGTGCATGTCGGGACAGGTTTGAGGCCATGTGTGAGAAAGTAGCCTCTTTCTAGCATGGTTACCCCCACTTTTGGCCTGTTTGTGAGTGTGTCTCAGTGTGTTTTACCTGTCTCACTGGGATGCTGCTAGCCATGACCCTAGTGCTCATAGTTTGTGGCCTAATGTGTATGCCTGGGTAGTACCTGTGTCACTGAGGCTCTGCTAATCAGAACATCAGTGCTTATGCTCTCTCTGCTTTTAAATTTGTCACTGTAGGCCAGTGACTTCATTTACCAATTTCAATTGGCATACTGGAACCCCCCTTATAAGTATCTAGTATATGGTACCTAGGGACCCAGGGCATTGGGGTTCCAGGAGATCCATATGGGCTGCAGTATTTCTTTTGCCACCCATAAGGAGCTGAGACAAACCCTTACACAGGACTGCCATTGCAGCCTGCGTGAAAAAGTGCACACATGATTTCACAGCCATTTTCACTGCACTTAAGTAACTTATAAGTCACCTATATGTCTAACCTTCACTTGCTGAAGGTTAGGTGCAAAGTTACTAAGTGTGAGGGCACCCTTGCACTAGCAAAGGTGCCTCCAAATAGTTCAGGGCCATTTCCCCGGACTTTGTGAGTGCGGGACGCCATTACATGCGTGCACTACATATAGGTCAATACCTATATGTAGCTTCACAATGGTAACTCCGAATATGGCCAAGTAACATGTCTAAGATCATGGAATTGTATCCCCATTCCAAATCTGGTATTGGGGTGCAAATTCCATGCATCCTGGGGGCTCCACCATGGACCCCCATTACTGCCAAACCAGCTCTCTGAGGCTTGCACTGCAGCTACAGCTGCTGCCACTTCACAGACAGGGTTCTGCCCTCCTGGGGTCTGGGCAGCCCAGTCCCAGGAAGGCAGAACAAAGCATTTCCTCTGAGAGCAGGGTGTTACACCCTCTCCCTTTGGAAATAGATGTTACAGGCTGGGGAGTGGTAGCCTCCCCTAGCCTCTGGGAATGCTTTGAAGGGCACAGATGGTGCCCTCCTTGCATAAACCAGTCTACACCAGTTCAGGGACCCCTTCTCCTCTGCTCTGGTGGGAAACTGGACAAAGGAAAGGGGAGTGACCACCCCCCTGTCCATCACCACCCCAGGGGTGGTGCCCAGAGCTCCTCCAGTGTGACTTCAGCTATCTTGCTTTGCAAGGTGTGGGGGCACTCTGGAGGGCTCTAAGTGGCCAGTGCCAGCAGGTGACGTCAGAGACCCCTCCTGATAGGTCCATACCTGATAAGGTAGCCAATCCCCCTCTCAGGGCTATTTAGGGTCTCTCCTGTGGGTTCTCTTCAGATTCTGCTTGCAAGTTTCCTTCAGGAATCCTCTGCAACAACTTCAGCATCCTCTGACCTCGGATCAACTGCAGCCTGCTCCAAGAAACGCTGTAACTGCAACAAAGTGTCTACAAGAGACACTTTTCTTCAGCAACCTCAGCTCCAAGTCAACAACTGCAACAGTTTCCATGGTGCGCATGCTCTGGGGACTCCCTGTCGTCATCCTGCACCAGAAGGACCGAAGAAATCTGCAGTGGAGTGACGGAGTCACTCCCCTGCTCCAAGCGGGCACCTTCCAAGGTGACGATCGGTACCTTGGGACTCCTCTCACGGCGATGAGCCTGCTCCTAAGGACACAGAGGGTGGACATCATCGACATAGACTGTCCTGAGGTCCTGCTGACGCAACTTGGAAGAGATAAGACCTGGCCTTCCCTGAGAACCACAGTACCCCTGTGTTTGTGTCTTCTTTGCCTCCTGAGGCCTCTGTGCACTCTTTGCAAAAATCCTTTGTGCACAGCCTGGCACAGGTCCCCAGCACTCCACCCTGTGACGCTCAACTCACTGAGTTGTTCTCCAGCGGCGTGGGACCTTTTTTGTTGTGCTGCATCAACCACATTTTGCACCTCCTTCGAACCCGGATCCTGCGGCTTCCGGGGGTGCTGACTGGCATCCTGAGGGCTCTCAAAAGTGCTGAGAGCCCTCTCTTCCTCCTCCTCACACAGAGTTGAGGCCCCCAGGTCCCTCCTGGGTCCATCCAGTGCCATTTTGATGAAAACCGCACTTTTTCCATAGCCAAGGCTTGTTGGCGCCTTCCAACACGAAATCTTGTCTGCAACGATCTTCACGCCGTGGGACATCTTTTGCATCATGCAAGAACCCACTGGCATCTTCTTAGGGTGCATTTCTGCAGTACTCAACGAACCAGGGACTCTTCTTTTGCACCCTCTTCTGGTTTGGCAGGGGCTCCTGTCCTTCCTGGAACTTCTTTCGACTTCTGGACTTGGTCCCCTTCCTTTGCAGGTCTTCAGGTCCAATAATCCAGCAGTTGTTCTTTGCAGACTTGGTTGGCTGCTGCAAAATCCCCAAAACGAGGTGCAGTGTGTCCTAAGGAAACTTGTAGTACTTTACTCCTGCTTTCCTGGGCTCTGGGGTGGGGTAATTTACTTACCTTTACTGTATTCTTACTCTCCCAGCGATTCTGCACACACTACATTTGTCTAGGGGGGTATTTGTGATTCACATTCCTCTTTTTTAGTATATGGTTTGTGTTGACTTTAGGCCTATTTTCTCCCATTGCATTCTATAGGATTTCCTACTGTTTGCATTGTTCTATGACTATTTACTTGTCTACTTTTGGTGTCTAGTGTATATATTGTGTATAATACTTACCTCCAGAAGGAATATTGTCTGTAAGATATTTTTGGTACCTTGTCACCCAAATAAATACCTCTATTTTTGGTAACACTGAGTATTGTCTTTACTTGTGCATAAGTACTGTGTTAACTATTAGTGGTATTGCATGAAATTTGCATGTCTCCTAGTTCAGCCTAAGCTGCTCTGAAATAGCTACATCTATCAGCCTAAGATGCTAGAACACTACTACATTCACTAACAAGGGATAACTGGACCTAGTGTAAGGTGTAAGTACCCTAGGTACCCACTACAAACCAGACCAGCCTCCTACACCAAACACCAACGTAAGTGAGTATTTATGCAGGAAGCTAAGAGTGCTCTAGAAAGGGCACATTACCCATGTAGAAGCATGGAATATTCCAATGAACCTGGGGGTAAAATCACGTTACATAAGAGAAATGGGCCTAGCAGATGCAAACAGCAATTGACACTATAACAATTACAAAAGAACCCAAGTGCATAATGGTTCACGGTGGAAAAGTGACTAACCTAAATAGGCATGTGATATCTGCAGGTGCAAAATAGCTGAAAATGTGTATAGAAACTAAACAGGAGGGTCAATGGTTGAGACTTCTCTGGGGGGGGGGAACCATAGAGAGAGGTTGTAGCTGAGAGGCACCACTAGGGAATCAAGTATGGCTGGGAGTACTCAGATTAGGGAGGTGCCACAAGGATAGGTTGGCATGAGCCCGGCGAGTAAAAGCAACCACACACAGGGCACAAGATGGAGTCATGACACTTTCATTTGTGCCACCATTCACCAAAGCAATTTATGCTTTATAGTGTTCCCTATTTAGTTTCTGAATCCATTCAGGTACCAGTGATGTAGGGTTTCATTAAAAGACTTGACACAGTAATACAAATCGCACACTATAAGAATGGGAAATACTGGACCCATTTTTTTGAGGGCCAGAATCAAGCTTTCTTTTCAGCCAGTTGTGCAGTAAACTCTCCTAGGGACTGTGTAATAGTTTGAGTATGCAATTTTCCATCCTTCATTGCATAATATTCTGTGGCGTAAGCATGGAATATTTATATTTAGTGCCTATAGCAGGTTGTGTAAATAATATATTTGTACTGGTCAAGGGGCATTTTATTAGTACGCATGGGCTCTACTTGTTCATACTGGAGAAATTCTTGAGTTTTTATTGTTGGGTCAAAGACATTAGGGCCTGATTAAGAGTTTGGCAGTCCGTGGATCGCCATGGTAGTGGAGGTGGTCCGACCATTATCAGCTTGCAATCGGACCTCCGTATTATGATGCATTCAGTCTTTTAGAGGAAAGACTGCTGGGGCCCCGCTGGCACTGCCAGGCAGCACAGACTGCTGCAGTGGTGAGGCAAGCCAAAAAGGCCGGCAGAGCCAGCGTTTCCGCTAGACACATTTTGATGTTGCCGACCTCCAACGTGACCTTGCCCGTCCTACCACCATGTCCTAACAGGTGGAATTGGAGAGCATAAAGGAATGAGCTCACCTGCAGGCAGTTACACTTCTTGTGCTGCCATTGAGCCCATAAAACCCAAGTCCTGCCGCTGCAGCTAATAGATGTAGTCCAAAATCCACACCACCATGGAAACAACCAACTTTAAGAACAAACACCTACCTGTGTCAAGATGATCCACCATAGATTGTCACGCCTTCATCCACATGATAGGGGCTTATGCTATGGGCACTAAGTACACTTGACATTGTGTCCCGGTCCGGAGTCATTCGCAAAGGATGAAACATTCATAGCTACTAAATGCCCCCTTTGGGCAAGTCACTGACACTGCACCACCTCTCTCCACAATAACACACATCTGCTTATCTTAGGCACAGGGTCAGTGAAGTGTACATAACATTGTCTCAACAGCAACACCACAGGAACATCACATCTACCAATTCAACTGACACGCTCACATGCCATTGACTGTCATCGGATTGAAGACACATATTTATGGATGTGTCATGGAATGCAAATACCTCTCCAATGAAACATCCCTGTAACGGATCCACACAAGACCCATTTCAATTCAGTGGAAGGTCAATGGGATGCCCAATATTTTGAAACAAATATCCAAAGCTCCCAATGCAAGCAATACCTGCACAATAGGGATGGGGGCATCCGAAGCACTCCTGGAAGGATGCTGCCCTGGGACACATTTCACTTTGCAAATGCACTAAAAAATATTTCCACAGGAACCTGCCCTTCATGTATCTCAGTGACAAACAATAGTAGAGCCAAGTTGTATTCCTATCTGATTAATGTGTAAATACAAGTCAATAAAATAAATAATACAGCAGCAGCATGGGCCATACATCTAGATGAAGTAGCTGCGAGTACAGACATCAAAATGGGCACATGATCAGTCAAATTCAAAGGAACGTAGCATCATTAAGAACCCTCTATGTGTGAAAAAACAAATCTCTAGCTTCCACACATAAGACAAATGTAGAATCCATATCAGGGCACACTTATAACACCAACATGCTGACATTGGCTAACACAAGATGAAATACTATAGCAAACATAATACAATGACATCCCAATTGGATTAACACCCATATCTATACAGTGTACATCTACCCTAGTCTTGGGTGACACCAGCACTGCTGCCGACAAAGTCCAATATTGCAAACAGCAAATGGATCACCAGTCAGGGTGAAATACACACAACATTAGGCATACAACGCAAGTTACTCAGGAACAACAAAAAGGTAGAAAAGTAAGGGCAGGACAAATGTGTACCCAACAAAACAACTTGGGTTTATTAACTCAAATGACGTAGGTCAAAGGCCATTGGCCAGTCCATAGGAGTTCAGGCACAGTACTATGCCCAACCTTGCCTCCAGTAACTGCCAGGAAATCTCCACAGGAAGGGGCATCAAGCGGGCAGGCACCTCGGAGATCATGCTTGGGTGGGGTCGGATTTGGGATGGTCGGTTTGGGAGGATGGGTTTCCTCGGAGCGGTGGGTTTCTTCTTTGGGGGAAGGGGTGTGAGTGCTTGCAAGTGGGGGCAAGTGTAACAGGAGAGGACTTAGATGTGGAAGGGATGTGTTGGGATGTGGATGGGGCCTCTTGGGTTTGGGAGGGGGTGGAGGGAACATGGAAAAAGGCATGCTCGAAAAGGAGACTCTCCTTGGGAAAACGGGTAGTGTCCTCAAAAGGGGTTAGGGATTTGGACGTTTAGGGAGTGGTGGTCTTGTCTGTTGGTGTTTTAGACCTGATATCCTTGGCGTGGTCTCCTCTGTCTCTTTTGTCTCTGCCTCCCATGTTTTGACTGTGTACTGGACTCTTTTTGGTACTCCGGGCCTTTACCAAGGCTGACAAGTGCTAAGGTGCAAGTGCTCCTAAAGTGTATGTATAATTGGCTTTTTCATGATTGGCATATTTGATTTGCTAGTAAGCCCCTATTAAAGTGCACTAGAGGTGCAGAGGGCCTGTAAATCAAATGCTAATAGTGGGCCTGCAGCACTGGTTGTGCCACCCACATTAGTAGCCCTGTAAACATGGCTCAGACGTGCCACTGTAGTCTGTGTGCAGTTTTAAACTGCCAATTTGACTTGACAAGTGAACCCACGTGCCAGGCCTAAACCTTCCCTTTTTCTACATGTAAGGGACCCATAAGGTAGGCCCTTGGTAGCAGCAGGGTGCAGTGTATGTTAAAGGGGGGACATGTATTGATGTGTTTTACATGTCCTAACATTGAAATACTGCCAAATTCGTTTTTCACTGTTGCAAGGCTTATCTCTCTCATAGGTTAACATGGGGGCTGTTTTTAAATATCCTTAAAGTGCAGTTTCCCTTTGAGAGCAGATTTAAATTTAGAGTCTGGGGTCTCTGAGCTCACAATTTAAAAATACATCTTAGTGAAGTTGGTTTCAGATTGTTAGTTTGAAAATGCCACTTTTAGAAAGAAGGCATTTTCTTGCTAAACCATTCTGTGACTGCCTGTTTGTGGAGTGCCTGTCTGGGTCAGACTGACAGTTGGGCTGTTTGTGAATCTCCTCTAGACAGTGACACAAAGGGAACTGGTGTGTAGCCTGCATATCCCGATGAGCCATCTGGGCTAGAGTGGAGGGAGGAGTGGTCACTTACACCTGACCTCACACAATGCAGTCTCCAACCCCCTGATGTGTCTGGGGCCTAGCCTAGGCAAGGTAGGAGCCTGTAAACAAAGACTTTCCTTTGAAGTTTACCTACTTCAAAGGCAGAAAGGTGTATACGTATTGGACCCAGATCCCTTCTGGAACCAAGAGGAACCTCTACCAAGAAGAATGGCTGAAGAGCTGAGAAGTGCTGCCTGTGACTATGCTTTGTTGGGCTTTCCTGCTTGAGAAGAATCTCCAAAGGCTTGAACTGAGCTTGTCTCCTGTTTTAACGTCTCCGGGCCAGTAAAGACTTCTTCTGCCAGAACCTGGACTCTCTGCTGAGACACCTGCCATGCCACGCTGTACCCTATCCAGTCCCAGGGCCCCTTAAAGGTGAAGTTGGCAGAACAAAGACTGAAATCCACGCACAACGTGTGGGGAAATTTTCGAGGCACCATCTGCACCGCGGCTGATAAATGACACTCCACCCGCTTCATGTCTGAAATCAATGATCCACTTGCATCGCAGCTGGGAGATCAACGCATCATGGCTGGACATACGATGCAACACCTGCTTGCAGCTGCTGACGCAAGCCCCATGCAGCGCAGTTTTCTAACAACGTGTGATCGGATATCTCATGCATAGTCGCTGGGTGTCAGTCATCATGCAGCTGCGCAGATCTGAGGTGCCCCGTCCAGAAATTGACTCATCACTCTCTTGCGAAGGAGAAGGACGCATGACCGACCCGACAGGGGAAGAAAATGATGCATGGCCTCACTTGTCCATGCAGCTTTATTTTTGACGAAAACAAGGTACTTTGTGTAAAATCAACGTTTCCATTGTCTTTTATGGAGTAAGACACTTATTCTTTTGAAAATTAATATCTTGACTTGTGTATGTTGGATTTTTGTCGTTTTGGTCTTGTTTGATTTAGATAAATATTGCCTATTTTTCTAAACTGGTGTGGTGTCATTTTGTATTGTCTTCACTGTACTACTGTATGTGTTGGTACAAATACTTTACACATTTACATTTACTTTACTTCTGGGGTAAGCCTTCCTGCTCATGCCAAGCTGCCGTGGGGGTTAACAAGGTGTGTTTCTCCTTTGCCCTGACTAGTGAAGGTCCTTGCTTGGACAGGGTGTAACCTGACTGCCAACCAGAGACCCCATTTCTTACAGTGTTGATGCCTGGGAGGTGTGTACGTGCGTGAGATGTATGCTTGTGTTTGGGTGGTGTCTGTTGCAAGTATGTGCATTTACATGTCTTGGGGGGCTGAGAGGTGAAGGTGCTGGGTGATGTGGGAGTGGTGGATGTGTCTGTATTGGGGTGGTGTCTGGGGGTATGGTCGACGTGGTGGATATCTGTGGGTGCTGTGGTGTCTGGGTTTTGTTGTCTGAGGTGTGTGGGTCTGTGGGTTGCGAGCTGTTGTATGTGTGTGTGGTGGATGTGTCACTGGCTGTTGTGGGAGTATCTGTGTGTGTGGTGATTGAGGTGTAGGAGTGGTGGGTTTGTCTTTTGAAATGGTGGTTCATTCGGTGTCTGTGGGTGCCTGTTGAGTGCTTGTGTGCCGGTGTTTTGTGGTGCTTGCATGTGTGTGCTGCTTGTGTGTATTGAGGTAGGTGGTACATTCAGATGTCTGTGTGCTTGGGACATGTAGGGGAATAGGGAATTTGGTTTGGGAATAGGAAGGTGGTGGGGGAGGATTGTGAAGAGTGGATGGTTGCCATCAATGAGGAGGCCAGAGCCTGAAAATATCTCTGTAGGCTAGATATGTCACTGTGACTGCCTTCCAGTTAAGCATTTGTCTGCTGAAGTTTGCCAACCCCTGTCTGCCCCACAGGGATACTCCTCAGGAGGTCAATAGCCTTCTCACACAGGACAGCAGAGGTAACGGGGGCTGGGGTTGAGTTGCCTAAGAGAGAGATGTCCACCCTCTTGGGTGAGGTGGCAAGGCCAACTGTGTGGGGAGCAACAGGGAGGGTGGCGATAGAACTGGGGATGGTGGACAAGGCTATTACAGGAGCAGGTCCTGATTGGTCCGCCTCCACTAGGGGGTGGTCACTGGAGGTAGAATCTGAAGATGACGAGTCTGATCCTGTGTCTTCCGTGGTACTCCCCTCAACCTCTGGCCCACTGGATTTCCTCCTTGTTGGTGGTATCATGACTGGAGGTACAGTGGCCAGATACTTTCCTACTTGGTTCCGCCCTGTCTCTTAGACTTGCCTGTGATGATGCAGCAAATACAAAGAGAACAAGCATTTGAAATACAATGAGTCTCGCATTTGCTTGAGTTAGCTATTAGTGTTGTAAATTCGTAACTGGACTTTTCTTGCTAGATAAATGGAAAATGAAAGGTAAATCAGTTGACATAAGTGAGGCAATTCAAAGTGCCATGGCCGCCATGAGCATGAGTGCGAAGGAGAGACACAAAAAGAAAAAGAAGTTTGCTTGCAGTCTAACGTATCGGCAATCCTGCAAGGTGATAACAAAACTGCCCCAATGAGGGTCAAACATAAAGCATTTGCCAATGATGATTAAGGATATCTGAAAGGCAAGCCCACGAATGAGTGAAAGTGAAGGGCATACAGTGGGCATGGTTAAAAGCTCAAAATACTTACAACAGGTAAAAGCGTTTGCGTGCTTGACCTAAAAAGGGTCACTTTGTGTTCTTGATCAAACTTGAATAGCTGTGATTAACAAACATTACCGTGACATTAAGTTGGCCCCAGCAACAAGCTACATCAAAGTGGATCCTACATGTACCACACCATATGCATGCATGCTACATGAACTGTCAACAGTTGCCCACAGGAAATTCTCAGACAACTCCAATTGCATAGGTGAATTTGTGCAACACAGTGATCATTGAACAAGTAGGAGACCTCATCACCTTCAATTCGTTGTCTCATGGAGCATACCTCAGTTAGTTGTTGTCATACAGCAGTGGGCCAATCCCAAGTTAATTTCCACAGATCCGACACAAGGGCATGCATGCATCTATTTGTCACATACACAATAACACAACAATAAGAAATGATGCTTCAAAATCCTGGCATGTTTCTGACAGCAGTACAGTAGCCTGACGAAGGTGACATGGAAATAGTCATGTCACACTGGAAACATATCAACAATGCACACTTCACCATGTGTAACTTGTCCTAATGGAGTTATGGAGGAAGAACTAATGTTGCTCAGATATGCTACACATTTGGTATGAAAAAATACTCTCTCGACAAACTGTGCAAATTCTCAGGGAGAAATCCACAACACAATGACTCAACTAGCCCCAGGGAAATCAGTATAAACCATTAGTCCTTTGTAAGTTTGAGAGTTCCAAGGATTAACAAGTACTTGTAGAAGGCCCTCAACATGTTGCCCAATGGGAAGTAACATCACTGTTTCCATTTTGGTCCTGCAAACCCAGATGTCCCTGGATGAACGGTTGTACACAACCACATATGATTCCCACATAACTGCGAGTCAGTCCATGAACCGCACCAACAGTCGGGTAAGAAACCTTCCCCTTTTCACATGCGCAGAGCACTTTGCTGCACAGGGCCACATTAATGGCATGGAAATGCACATTGTGTGCAACAACTGTAGTCCTACCTGTTATGACATGCAATGATGGGTGAGGGTATGTGTGAGCCAACAATAAATGGTGACACTCCTATCTGTGGCACCACATGAAATGCAGCCCCATTGCATATGTCTAATTCCATACACAGGTTGGCATGCACATATGTGAGGGAGTACAAAAATCATCCTATAAACACAGGTAGACCATGCATGAAACATCAGTGTACACAGTTTGTCAAAAGAGAAAGGGACACATGCTAACATGTAGGCACAAGGAATGCTCGCAACAGTGATGGCACATAAATCATGTCAATGAACATTCATCACTTACCAAAGGAAATTACTGATCTGTAACTGCACCCAAAGAATAATGTGTTCTCTGTCACATGTATGATGGCCACCTTCACATGACAGGCAGTAGTGAGGTACAAGCACTCGTCATACACTGAAGGCAAGTGGTCTCTGAGTGGGGCAGATGCCAATTTATTCACTTGACCAGACACATGAGTTAGGACAATGATCCATCACTTCCTTTTCTTTGAACTAACACTGAGGAGTAGTGGTCTGTTGCATAGAATTTACACCAACAAACATTACTTAATTGATCAATGTACACAGCCATGTGTTGTCCTTGGAAAGCAATTTTTTTGTGGCGTGTACTCGGTTGTGTCCCAGGGACAATAAGCAAGGCACATCAGTATGCACCAAATTACATACCTACACAAAGAGTTACTCATCTTGTGTGTCTCGTGTGGCCAATCGTCAGGGGAAATGTCGGAACCGAACACATCAACTTGGCTATGTGACATGCAGAAAAATGTCCAGTACTCATCCCCCACTCCCCTGTGCCTGCTGTGCTGCCCTCAAATGGGCATCAAGCTCCAGGTAGACCACTGCCAGAATGTGGGCCATTAGGGGAGGGGTCATGCTCCGTGCGCCCCGCCCTCTTTGGGAGGACAGCCCCAGCTGGACCTTCTTGATCTTCCGGGCCCAGCGTTTAAGGTCCTCCCACCTTTTCCAACAGTCGGTGCTCCGCTGGCTGTGGACCCCCAGGATATGCACCTTTCAGGCGATGGTGCTCCAAATCCCCTTCTTCTAATGGGCATTGACCTGTAAGGATGCAAGAGACAAATCAAATGATTACAAACAAAAGTTTTTGCACAAATGGTTGTCACACACGTCAGTCAATCAATCAATCAATCAATCAATCATAAGATTTATAAAGCGCACTACATACCCGTGAGGGTTTCAAGGTGCTGGGGGGGGGGGGTTGGGGGAGGGGGGGGTTCTGTTCACTGATCGAAGAGCCAGGTTTTGAGGAGTCTTCTAAATGCGAGGAGGTCTTGAGTCTGGCGTAGGTTGGTCGGGAGGGAGTTCTAGGTCTTGGCGGCGAGGTAGGAGAAGGATCTGCTGCCGGAGGTCTTTCGCTGGATGCGGGGGCCAGGGCGAGGTTCATGGAGCGGAGCTGGCGGGCGGGGGTGTAGAAGTTGAGTCTGCTGTTAAGGTAGGCAGTTCCGGTGTTGTGGAGGGCCTTGTGTGCGTGGATGAGTAGTTTAAAAGTGATCCTCTTTTCCACAGGGAGCCAGTGAAGGTGTCTCAGATGGTGGGAGATGTGGTTGTGGCGGGGTACGTTGAGGATCAGTCGGGCGGAGGCATTTTGGATGCGCTGGAGGCGTCGTAGGTGTTTGGCAGGGATGCCTGTGTAGAGTGCGTTGCCGTAGTCTAGCTTGCTGCTGACGAGGGCTTGTGTCACGGTTCTTCTTGTTTCAGTCGGGATCCACTTGTAGATCCTGCGGAGCATGCGGAGGGTGTTGTAGCAGGAGGAGGAGACTGCGTTGACCTGTTTGGCCATGGAGAGGGAGGAGTTGAGGATGAATCCTAGATTTCGTGCATGGTTGGTGGGAGTTGGAGGGGTTCCCAGTGTGGTCGGCCACCATGAGTTGTCCCAGGCTGAGGGGGTGGTTCCAAGGATGAGGACCTCCATCTTGTCCGAGTTCAGCTTCAGCCGGCTGTCCCTCATCCATTCGGCGATGGCCTTCATGCCCTTATGGAGGTTGGTTTTGGTGGTGTGTGGGTCTTTGGTGAGGGAGAGGATGAGCTGAGTGTCATTGGGCTATCGGGGTGCGGTGGCAGACTGTGTGGAATGCGGCAGAGAGGTCCAGGAGGATGAGGGCTGATGTTTCTCCTTTGTCCAGTTGGCGTCTGATGTCATCTGTGGCGGCTAGGAGGGCGGTCTCGGTGCTGTGGTTCCATCTGAACCCTGATTGGGAGGGGTCCAGGATGTTGTTGTCTTCGAGGTGCCGAGTCAGTTGTGTGTTGGCGATTTTTTCGATGACCTTTGCCGGGAAGGGGAGCAGGGAGATGGGGCGGAAGTTCTTGAGATCGAGGGTGTCAGCTTTGGGCTTCTTCAGGAGGGTGTGGATTTCGGCATGCTTCCAACTTTCTGGAAAGATTGCTGTTTCAAAGGAGATATTGATGACCTTCTGTAGTTGGGGGGGCAATGGTTTAGTCAGCTTTGTTGTACACGTGGTGTGGGCATGGGTCCAACGGTGATCCTGAGTGGGTGGAGTTCATGATCTTGAGTTTCTGTGTCGTTGACGTTTGCACAGGAAGTTGGTGTGGGTGGGGCTTGCGGGGATGGGGTCTGGCGTGGTAGTGTTAGAAAAGCTGTTGTGGATGTCGGTGATTTTCTGGAGGAAGTAGATGGATAGGGAGTCAAGAGTTCTTGGGATGGTGGGATGTCGTTGTCGTTGGTGCTGGGATTGGAGAGTTCTTTCACGATGTTGAAGAGCTCTTTGCTGTTGTGTGCGATGTTATCCAGGCGATCTTTGAAGGAGGATCTCTTGGTTGTTCTGATGAGTTGGTGGTGTCTGCGGGAGGCGTCCTTGAGGGCTGAGTGGTTGTCGGGGTGCGCTCGTGGAGCCATTTCTTTTTTAATTACCGGAAGTCGCGTTTGGAGGCTTGGAGCTCGTCTGTGAACCAGGTGGTTTTTTTGCCGGCTTGGTTGTTGGGTGGGTTCTTGAGAGGTGCTAGGGAGTTGGCGCAGTTGGTGATCCACTGTTTGAGGTCGAGTGTGGCGGTGTCTGGGTCGGTGGGTGGGTTCTGGTTGAGGGTGTAGGTTAGTTGTTCTTTGGTGATTTTGCTCCAGCAGCGGCGGAGTGATTGTTGGTGGCGGTGGTGCTTGGTTTGATCTTGAAGGTGAAGTGGATGCAGTGGTGGTCGATCCAGTAGAGTTCGGTGGTTTGGTTGAAGGTGACGTGGGCGCTTGTGGTGAAGATTGGGTCAAGTGTGTGTCCTGCGATGTGGGTGGGTGTGGTGACGAGTTGTCGGAGTCCGAGGTTGGCGAGGTTGTCTATTAGTGTGGTGTAGTTGAGGTGGTTGTTGTTCTCTAGGTGGTAGTTGAGGTCTCCGAGGAGGATGTAGTCCATGGAGGGGAGTGCGTGGGTGCTGGCGAGTTCGGCGATGGTGTCGTTGAAGGGTGCTCATGGGCCAGGTGGTCTGCATACGATCGTTCCTCTGAGGGTGGTGTTGGGGTTGGTGTGGACCTGGAAGTGTAGGTGCTCGGCGATCTTGAGGGTGTTGTCCGTGTAGGTGGAGACTTTGAGTGTGGATTTGTGGGCGATGGCTATTCCTCATCCGATGCAGTTGGTGCGTTCTCTTCGGGTGATCTTGTAGCCGTCCGGGATGGCTATGGCGATGTCGGGTGCCGAGGAGTCGTTCCACCAGGTTTCGGTCAGGAAGGCTATATCTGGGGTGGTGGTGTCGAGCAGGTCCCAGAGTGCGATGGCGTGCTTGCGAGCGGAGAGGGTGTTGAGGAGTATGCAGTGGAGGTGGTTGGTTCCGGCTCTGGGGGGTTTCAGAAACACAAAGCACAAAATGGGCAATTTGTCAACACACCACAAATGTAACACACACATGGCGAAAGGTACAGGGACATGACTGCACACTTGTATATCCATCTGCAGACTATCACACTAACCTGATCATGGCCTACAATGACTAAGCAAGCCTACTGACATCAGGTAGCTTATGGTTCAGCAACATGTACTGTGATGTGAGCCCTATGAAATATAACACACCAATTTCGCTTCCGAAGGGTAAACTGCTTAGGTCTGACTGGACCAACGCACTTACACTCTGCAACATTGGCTCAATGCATACAGTCCCTACAGACAACTATTATAGCACAGACTTCACCCTTACACTTGAGTGACAATGAAAGGGCTGGCATGATAGGTACGGAAAATGTCTTCCCTGTGCATGTGTGGACATGTGGCCTACCAAATGCAGACTCATGCCACGTCAGGGCGGCTTTCAGTGGTATGTACCTGTACCACAGAACACACCTTTGTACATATGTTTCTAACCTACAGCGATGACATCCAACATGAAAAGTTATATTTTGTTACGTTTCTGCCATGTAACCAAGCTACTGAGTCACATGTCATGACCTCCCAGGAACATACACAATGTCTGCACTGTGGGTTTGTCATTTGTGCAATACGCCTGGACAGGACAAATATGACTTATGTGAAGGTGACAACATAGCTGTGGGAGTAAGGGACCTGTCATGAGTTAAAGGCACACATTGACAATGATGCAGAATGCACAAATTGACTAGTTCTGGGATTTATCTCAGTACCCATACCTAATCTAGTCAATGTACTGAGGCACTCAGGCTGTTTTTGCCACTATAGCCTCATATTGACCACATGACAGGATCTGAAGGCCCACATGGAGTGGGCACAGTGCTACAATTGCATACCCACAGTGACTCTCCTACAGCCTGGCCTATGTCCCATGCTTGGAGTTACATTTGACAGGCCCTGGTCTCAGCAGGCTGAGCATACAGAACCTACATGACATTCACATTTCCATCACTTCCATGCATGACAGTGCATCACGTGGCCCTCGGCAATGTGGTTTGTGTGGCAACCTGAAGGGCACAGTGAGTCATGATATGCCTTCCAGACAACAGTGTTGCCAAGTCAGATGTGGGGTGAAAAATCTGTGGCACAATACATATTGCCTACAAGATCCTCAATTGACTCAGGCAAGATGCATACATGCTGTCATGCATATAGATGTTGTCTCAACATTTGCAACCATCATAAACAAATAAATGTCATCATATGGCAGTAAAATCTCCTTGCCTAGTTATATGCATCCAGCACAAAGAGGATCCAGGGCCTCAAAAACATCACACAACACAGTGTGAATGACCACAACATATAGTACTGGTCTCCAGTACTTGCACCATGTACATCCCATTGATGCCACATAAACTGCAACAACAGACACCGAAGAAGTCTAACTAGCATACAGGGGCTCATTGTAGCCTGTGAGGAGGGAAAGAATGGTGTTGAAGAGAGTCTATTGTGCCTATGATATACTTACCTGCTCCTCTGGAGAGCCAGCGAGCTAACCATACAGGGGAAGAATCTTGGTCGCAAGTCTCTTGAGCACCTCTGGATAGATAGAAGGGGCCTTTTCACTTGTTGGACTTGGCAGGATTGCTCCCAAAGGTGGCACACAGCTGCTGAAGTGGTGGAAGTGTTGCCAACAGCAGTGTCAGGAGTACAGTGAGTGATTTTGTACAACATGGTGTCTAAGTATGCGGTCACAGCGACCGCCGCGGGCAATGTTAGCCTACGGCTGTGTCTGCCACGGTTGGTACTGCCTACCGTGCAGACGACTTCCGCTGACAGACGAGGACGCTTGCAGATGTCCAGTGGAGTAGGTCAGGCAGCTGTCATTTTCGTAGTTTGAAATACTGTAGATGGCCCGGTTAAATGTGTCACAACAACAATATATGTTTAGGATCATCATAAACATCCTCAATACGTCTAGTTCTGTAGGTCAAATACACAACCACCAGTGTAGTTTGCAGTAGGGCACAGATGGCATATAACGGCGGTGCACAATACACCAACGCTGACGTTATTTTTGGCAGTCAGAGAAGACTGTCACATTTTCAGGGGCAATTGAGTGGCAGTTGGGTGTCGCCCGAATCCATGTTGTGGACACGTGTTCACAACCATGGGGGTCACATTTGACCCTTGTGTAGTTGACAGGTGTGATGTGTACTAAGTGTGTTGTGTTTACAGTCAAAAATGCTTTGTCACATGATATTGTTGAGATGCATCATGCATGTTGCTGTAGACACAGTGGCTAATGTTCAAAATCATATATTTTCACACACAGGTACCCCTGGGAGAGGGAGGATGCCACAACCTCCTGCCTACCGTCCCAGCCTATGTTCAGTCTGGTGGTGTTAGATTTCCTCTCAGCAGTGTTGAAACACATTGCTAGCATTATCAGTTTTCCCCAATGTGACGATTTAGCTAATGTGAAGGCTGACTTTCATGCTTCTGCCTGCCTGCCACATGTGGTCGGGCCATTGATGGCACACATGTTGACTTGGTGCCACTGCAGGCTACTAAAGAAGTCTTTCTCAACAGAAAAACTTCCATTACATTAACGTGCAAGTTATCTGTTTGGCGTATCTCTACATCTCAAAAGTATGTGCCCATTTTGCACTCATGTCCCATTCCATGGGAAAGGGCCACTCCCCAAGGGGGCAAATAATTTTTACCCCATTTCTGCTCACCCACCCCCCCTTGCGGGGACAGATCGACCTAATATAATTAGGCCGATCTTCCCCGGAATGGGGGGCAGAAAACCCCCTAAACACCGGGGATTTTTTCTTTTTTTTTTCTTTTATGTTTAGGGTGCGACCCCTTCAGCAGGGGTCGCTCCCTGGGGGGCCAAATTGTTTCCAGGCCATTCAGATCGGCCTAATATAAATAGGCCGATCTGCCCCGGGGGGCGAAACAACTAGACACCAGGGATTTTTTTTTATCGTATACTTATGTATAAGGGGAGCGGCCCCTCGAGTAAGGGCCGCTCCCCAGGGGGGGCAGATAATTCTTAGGCCATTTCTGCCCCCAGGGGGGCAAAAAAACCCAAACACCAGGGATCATTTTTTGTTGTTGTTTTTTTTTTCTTTTATGTGTAGGGAGTGACCCCTCGGCCAGGGTCGCTCCCTGGGGGCCAAATTGTTTTTAGGCCATTTCTGACGCCCCCGGATCTGCCCCCAAGGGAGGCAGAAACCAATAGACACCAGGGATTGGTGTGTGTCTGTGTGTTGTGTGGGGGGCTGCCCCTTGGGCAAGGGTCGCTCCCCATGGGGGCACCTTACTGTTGGCCATATCTGCCCCCCCTTGGGGGCAGATCGGCCTATTTTTGGAAGGCCCATCTGCCCCCAAGGGGTGAGGGGGGCGGCAGAAAGCCCACCATAGACCAGGGAAGATTTTTTTCAAAATAAGAGGGTGGGGTATGGCCATACCCCTACCCCAAATAAATGGGGCCAAAGTTGTTCTGCCCACCGGTGGGCAGATGGGGAATTAAGCCCGATCCACACCCCGGGGTGGCAGAAAGTCAACTAGATGGCATGGAATAAAAAAATAGTTGGGTGGTGGCTACCAACCAGTACGGGCCTGGTTATGCCCCCACCCCAACTGAAGGGGGTAACAGTCTTTCAGCTCTCCCCCGCACAATAAAACATTTTATCCCACAGCAAGCAAGAAGACATTTGATTATTTTGGGTTTTGGTTTTTACATTTGGGCCATGAGAGCTTGGTAACTCTCAAAATCGTCCATCTTGAAATGGTGAGGGATGCCCTTTTTCGACTTTGGGACTCTGCCATGTCGAAAAATCCACAAGACCCAGACACATCTGAAAGCTAAACATCTGGTTGATTCCAGGTTGGTGTGCTTCACATGCGCCCCACACCATTTTCTTAGCCACAATGCCCTGCAAACCTCCAACTTTGCTGAAAATCACACATTTTTCCCACATTTTTGTGATGGAACCTTCCGGAATCTGCAGGAATCCACAAAATTCCTACCACCCAACATTGTCCCATCTATACCGATAAAAATTCTGCTGCTGAGCCCAGGACCAAAAATGCAGGTTGCCCCCTTCTCAAACCCCCCCCCCCCCCCAAACAAAAACAGGTAGTTTTGTATTTGCTCATTTTGACGTGCCCAGATGGTGTTTTGGGGCATTTCCTGTCGTGGGCTCTAGGCCTACCCACACAAGTGAGGTATAATTTTTATCGGGAGACTTGGGGGAACGCTGGGTAGAAGGAAATTTGTGGCTCCTCTCAGGTTCCAGAACTTTCTGTCACCGAAATGTGAGGAGAAAGTGTTTTTTTTAGCCAAATTTTGAGTTTTGCAAAGGATTCTGGGTAGCAAAACCTGATGAGAGCCCCACAAGTCACTCCATCTTGGATTCCCCTAGGTGTCTAGTTTTCAAAAATTCACAGGTTTGCTAGGTTTCCCTAGGTGCCGGCTGAGCTAGAGGCCAAAATCTACAGCTAGGCACTTTGCAAAAAACACATCAGATTTCAATGTAAAAATGTGATGTGTCCATTTTTATCGGGAGACTTGGGAACACAGAATAGCAAAACAAGTGTTATTGCCCCTTGTCTTTCTTCCAAATGTAAGACAGTGTGTAAAAAAAGACGTGTAATTGAGAAATGCCCTGTGATTCACATCCTAGTATGGACACCCCGGAATTCAGAGATGTGCAAATAACCACTGCTTCTCAAAAACTTATCTTGTGCCCATTTTGGAAATACAAAGGTTTTCTTGATACCTATTTTTCACTTGTTATATTTCAGCAAATGAATTGCTGTATACCCAGTGTAGAATGAAAACCCATTGCAAGGTGCAGCTCATGTATTGGCTCTGGGTACCTAGGGTTCTTGATGAACTTACAAGCCCTATATATCCCCACAACCAGAAGAGTCCAGCAGACTCAACGATATATTGCTTTAAAAAATCTGACATTGCAGAAAAAAGTTAGAGCAAAAAGTGGAGAAAAATGGCTGTTTTTTTCACCTCAATTTCAATATTTATTTTATTTCACTTGCTATTTTCTGTTGGAAACCCTTGTAGGATCTACACAAATTACCCATTGCTGAGTTCAGAATCTTGTCTACTTTTTAGAAATGTTTAGGTTTCTGGGATCCAGCATTGGTTTCACACCCATTTCTGTCACTGACTGGAAGGAGGCTGAAAGCACAAACAATTGTAAAAATGGGGTATGTCCCAGAAAAATGCTAAAATTGTGTTGAAAAATTGGGTTTTCTGATTCAAGTCTGCCTGTTCCTGCAAGCTGGGAAGCTGGTGATTTTAGCACCCCAAACCCTTTGTTGATGCAATTTTCAGGGAAAAACCACAAGCCGCCTTCTGCAGCCCTTTTTCCCATTTCTTTTTTTTAAAACTACATTTCCACTGTATTTTGGCTAATTTCTTGTTCTCCTTTAGGGGAACCCACAAAGTCTGGGTACCGCTAGAATCCCTAGGATGTTGGAAAAAAGGGCACAAATTTGGTGTGGGTAGCTTATGTGGACAAAAAGTTATGAGGGCCTAAGCGCGAACTGCCCCAAATAGCCAAAAAAAGGCTTGCCACCTGAGGAGGAAAAGGCCTGCCAGCGAAGGGGTTAAAGGATGAGGGGGCCTGTTTCTTCTATTGCGTAGCAGAGAGTGTTACCTGGGAGTCACGAAGGCAAGTGAAGTGGCCTGCCTCCATAGAAGACACCAACTTATGGGTGGCCCGGTATTGTCACAGGGGTGCTGTTTGAAGTGGGCGAGAATCATCTCCCACTGTTGTGAGATGGCCCCATACCTCTTACTTATGTAGGGTTTCTTCTGTTGTCCCCCATTTAGTCAAAGCCCCCCTCCAGGCCTCCACCAGGGGCGGAATAGGTGATTGCCAGTATAACGTGATCATGCGAACTGCCGATAGGAGGGTCAAAACTGCGAAGCAAGACTGCACTTTGTTTTTTCTTCTGTTTAAAAATACCTAGGGCACTGGCCTCCCATGCATTCAAGTCAGGTAGTTCCAATAGTCCCTGTTGGGTAGTGTGTTTTGTGGACCAGTACGGGTAAAGCATTGGGCCCCAGAGTATGTGTTGGGGATCTGCCTCTTCTTGGGGACAGCCTGGGTATGTAAGGTGTGCCGTGGGATGATACTTATTTAGGTGGGTGAGAGTTAAGTCTCACCAATAGAACATTAGGTGCATAGCACGGTCTGTCTCGAGAGAGTTTAAAAATTTGTAGCATGCAGACGAGGGCCACTGACACCTGCAGTGGCCAGGAGGAGGAGTTTGTCAGCCTCAGGAACAAGAGGCTTCAGATGGTGAATGTGATAAGAGGGCCCTGGGGACCGGTATCCTCACCCATATAGCGACCAGTTGTCTATTGTGACAGCCAATGGAGTTGTGCTGCTAGAAAGTAAGTCTCAAACACGGGCTGGGAGCATTCTTGGGGGAGCTGCAGCTTCAAAACTGCCATTCTGTGGTGGTGTCATCCCCAGATTAGAGTCCCCATTAATGCTTCCAGCTCTCTAAAGAAGGCATAGGGGGGGGACAACTGGGATGTTCTCAAAGAAGTAGAACAGTATAGGGAGGATAAGCATTTTTGTGAGTGCTGTCCTTCCTATGGGGGCTAGGGGATGGGTCTGCCAGAATGCCATCTGATGCCTGCCATCGCTCTTCGAAGACTGCCCTCATATAGGTCCTCTGGGGTTTGATATAGACAGACCCTGAGATATCGGACTGCCTGCGGGTCCCACTGAAGGTAGGCAGAGTCTAGCCGAACCTCATGGCGTGGAGTCTCTGGGTGAAAGGGGTAGATCACTGATTTGGCCCAGTTGATTCATAGGCCCGAAGTGGCAGCAAATTCCTTCAATGTTTTGTGTACCAGGATGAGGGGCATTTGTACATCCCAGTGGTACACCAACATATCATCTGCATACAACAAGATCACATGTACCTGGTCAGCCAATGGAATATCACAATGGTCACCCTCCTGTTGCAGTCAGATCGCCACAGGTTCCATTGCCAGTGCAAACAGGAGGGGGGATAGTGGGCAGCCCTGGTGGAAAGAGAATGAATGGAAGACTAAGTGACCCAGCCGGACCCAGGAGGAGGGTTCATTGTAGAGGATGCAGATATATGCCAACAGAGGCTCTCCCACACCCATGCAAGTCAGCACCTGAAATAAGTAGTCCCATGATAGCATATCAAATGCTTTCTCCACATCTTGGATAAGGGCCACTGCATGAGGGAAGGAATCGCGGAACTGATCCTGAATATGAACAGGCAGCAGAGATTTTGAAAGGTATTCCACCCAGGGACAAATCCATTTTGGTCTTCATGTACTAGGGTATGCACTAGTTGTGGTAAACAACTTGCTATGACTTTACCTAAGTTTTTGTACTCTGCCCTCAAGATGGCTATCAGCCGGTAGGAACTCAAGGAAGTTGGATCTCAATCAGGTTTATGAATAGAGGTAAGGAGAGATTCTTGGTGCTTTTTGCTGGCAGGGTACCCCGCTGTAAAGCTCCAATATAAACTGCCACAAGCTGTGGGGCCAGTTTAGTCGCAAATGAGTGGTAAAACTCTAGCGGCGCGCTATCTAAGCCTGGGGATTTGTTCCAGGCCAAATCTTTACTTGGCAAACCTCTTGTTCCGTCATTGTGGTGTAGAGATCACTCCTGGTGGTTGTAGGGATACATGGGATAGTAATTAGTGACAGGAAGTCAGTGGCAGTCTGAGTGGTGGCTGCCGTTGGGGCCTTGTGTATTCATGCATAGTAGTGTGTGAATTCTTGCAGGATCGAGTCCTGGTCTCTAAGCATCTCCCCCGACAAAGTGTATTTCTGTAATCTGAGTGGAGCTTGTGTCTTGTCTTGCTAGCCCAGCAAGCAGTCACCCAGCCTTGTCTCCCTCCTGATGTACCCTTGCTCCATGGGCTGTAAAGTTGAAATGCTGTTGGCTCTCCAGTTGAGTGGCGAACCCTTCACGCGCACGGATTTGCTGCATGGTGATGTCTGTTTGAGGGTCAGGGTACCGGTCCAGCGCAGCCAGTCGCGCCTCCGCCTCACCCAATTCATGTTCCATTGTCCTGCAGACATCAGCAACCTCTTTGATGCATATACCCGTGTGACAACTTTCAAGGAGTTCCATTCCATGATTTTCAGAGAAGTAGTGTTGTATGTGGGTGTCTAGTGCATGTCTGAGGGCAGGGTCCTCCAACACATCGCGCCTAAGGCACCAGAGGGGGGGAAGGGGTCACGGGGGTAACCAGTGCAGGTCTACCTCATGGGCGGCCATGATTCTGCCGGGTAGTCAGCGTGCATTGCTAGGAGAAGTAAAGTGTGAGAACTCTGGAAGCGGTCCAGCCGGACATATAGGTGGTGAGGTATGGAATAGGAGTAGAGTTTATCAGCTGGGTGCAAGATGCGCCAAACATCACTGAGGGACAAACGCTCGGCCCTGGTCCTGAGGTGTGCTGCCTAGTGATAGGGTAGTGTGTGGGGCAGGGGTAGATGAGACCTGTCCAGAGAGCTGCTGTGCAGGGTGCATGCCCCCTTATGTTAAGTTTGAGGAAGCGGACTGTCGTAGGTGTGTTCATTGGGCTGATGTGGGCCTGCTTGGGGAGGGTAGACGGGGGCCCCCTTTGTGTCCCCACACCCATTTCTAACTGCGCAAGGTCGTGTGATCCCACCTTGTGAGTAACTTGGTAGGTTGCCGTCTGGATGGGGAAGGGTCTTGTATCTTTGGAAAAGAGGGTGGTAAGGGGATAACATAAGGGGGGAGCCCCGGGCAACTGGCGAGGGGCCCAAACTGTGAATGGATGGTGTTGACTATTTAGAGTAGGGGGGTGCAGTAGTTAGAGCTGTGAGTGTGGGCTTCACATGGGCCATATGTACTTCTATGTAGGGTATCTTCCATGGCGTGGAGACGGCTAAGATATTGGTTAATTCCGCCGGCCCAGCGTCCTCCGTTCAGGTAATTCAGTTGTGTATCCTATGACAGAGCACTCTGCCTGGTGCCAAGTGACGGGAGGGGAGCCCTCAGTTTAATATGCGATATGTCCATTGTGGTCCTCATGAATGTCAAATGACTTCCCCCTCAGTCTCTATAGGTGTGGCTCTGCCTGTGCCGCCCTGGAGGAGGATCACCAAGCCGTGGAGCACAGTCATTCAGATCAGGTCATCCGCCGTTTGTGGCACGACAGCAGGCAATGTGGGTGAGTCTCAGGGTGCGATGGTTGAGTCGATGACTCCTCATCTGTCGAAGAGGTGAGGTCCCAAGTCACCGTCAGTAGAGGGGGTCACTGCTCCCAGAATGGCTGCAGCAGTCAGCGCCGTCTTTCTCTCCTTAATGATCTGTTCCAAGTCTGGGGAGGCACCTGGGGCTTCCCGGGAAGCAGCCCTCTTGCACTGCCATTCCACCCAACTCTGCCTCAGACGGGAAGACCGTGGAGACCCTCCTAGCACCACGCACCAAGGTAACGCCATCTTGGCATGAGATGGCTTTTGACACATCCCCACCTTGATGATGTTACTTTGTGTCAGATTTATTGCGATATACTTTTTTTCCAGATGCTTACAATGTGACTTGTCATATGTATGGTTTCAAACCTATACTCCTTGTTTTGTTCTTTGTACAAGTACCTTCACCATGACATCTTCATGTGAGCATTTCAGAGTTAACATTGGCAGGTATGTGATGCTGTTCTGACAAAGTGGACATGGGTTATTCCAGGTATTGTAGGTCACGTAGTTTCAGTGTAGGAGACCTGTGCCAAGACAGCTTGCACAATGTTTGGATGGAAGTTCAGAAGTGTTTTGTGTCCTGTGGTGGGCCTGATGCATCATGTGTTCATCAAATATGTGGTCTTAGGCCACAACCAACTCACTTTTCATTCACATTAGCTAAACTCTTTTTGTGTGACCTAAATATAGCTGCAGATGTTTCATCATTGTGGACCACAGTGCCTGTGCCAAAACACTGACATATTTTTGTGTCATACCACCAGATGCATGAGCATTGGATTATACTGACTCTGTGATTAGAAAGTATTGTATTGCCATCTGTCTGGATCTTGGATTATGTGATATTGGGTTACTTTGGTGTGGTTGTGATAAGGCCGAAGCTGGTGACATCAACCACGTCAGTCTTTGCCTATTCTACAGAACAGTGTCTGGCAAATCCCTTCCTTCCGTGTTCTGGAGGTTTGCACCTGTAAATATATTCCTTTACCCAGTATGAGTCAATCATTTATGATTTCCAATTGTTCAGACAAATGGACAGCCTGTGTACTGAACACTGTAATTTAGTATGTGTCCTGAGCTGGGCACTGTTACATGCAACCTATCCCATCTTGAACAAGTACCTTGGATCATCATCGTATGGTTCACATGGTCTGACATATCTACATGGCTAAATATGAAAACAAAATCAGCAGACAGTTATTCAGTGAAGGGTGATTTTATTCTGAAGCTACGATTAACAGAAAATATTTGTGAAATGAATCAACAAAAACAATGTAAGGGGATCAGTCACAGTAAATGAAATCACACCACTGGAAGTACAAAGTCCAGAGTATTCCTTCCATTGGAAATGGAAGGTTGGTTCAGGATCAGTCCACAGAGTGAATGTATAACACATAAGAGGACCTTAGGGAAGGGGGCTGTTGCTGGCAGTGGTGGATGTCTTGTCATCCGCACCTCCTGGATTCTTTGCTGGACGTCCCTGGTTGTGGGGGAGGATCATCTGCTACAGAGGCAGGGATGTATGTGGCTCCCTTCCTGTGGCTGACACCGATGTCGATGGGCCTGCTGTTGATGAGCCAAAGGAAGGGGAAGATTGTTTTTGAAAAGCTCTGCTCACGGATGTGTGTATGTCTCTCAGCACTCCTATTAGGGAGGCCATGTTTGAATTGTGGGCCTCCATATTTTCATGCATGTCCCTATGTATGTCCCTCTGTAGCCACTTAATTTCCCAGAGTTCGGTCAACACCTGCCCCATCATGCTTTGGGACTACTTATAGACCCCTATGACGTGGCTGATGGTGTCCTGGCCGAGAACAGCCCCAATGGCCTCGCCCTGCTGGCCCACAGCATCCCTCCCACTCACTCTACCCCCACAAGCCTGTGCCCTTGACACAGGGTGCCCTCTCCAACTGGGTCCTGGAACTTTAGTGTCTGAAGTGTTGAGATGCAACTTAGGATCCAGGACTTGGGGGCACAAGATATTGGAAACTGTGCTAGGTACACCAGTTGGGGGAAAATGGTTTGCTGTGATGTAGAAGCAACAGGGCTGGGAAGTGACATTGTAGGCACAGTGAGACTCACTGTTGACATCTGACCAGGTTGGCCAGATGGGCCAGAACCTTACTTCAGGTCCACAAGTCTAGGAGTGTTGTCATCACTGAGGTCTTCATCCAGAAGGGGGTAGTATTAGTCTCTTCTTTGGCCTCTGGGTGCCCAGCGGCTGACCCACCTGTTGATGCAAAATGTACATTGTTACTGGTTGAATTTATGACATCAACCTCCAAAGGTTTTGTATTACAGTAAGCAGAGACCTTGGACAAAGTTAAGTTGTAGTGAATCCAATTGTGCCAAGTAACCGTGGTATTGGGTGATTTGACATGATGTGCCAAGCATGCCAAACCTATTTGACTCAAGCAGCTGAGGAAATGTGCAGATCAGCTGTAATTGGGAAGATGACCTGAAAATGACATCTTACCACCAGTGCAGCCAACACATTGGAAAGGCAACAAGTGGCTTGGACCATTTGGAGGCCTAGTTGAGTGGAATGCAGGCAACTTGGGGCTTTGTTATATGTTACTGGAGTCATCATTTGCACAGTGCTGTGTCAATGTGTCTGCTGCCAATACCAATCTGGTGATGCATCTTTAGGCCTTGGGAATACTTGTTGTACACACTGGGTAAAGTGTCATTCCTGTCCTCAATAATTTCATCTTGGGTTAGCTAGTCAAGATGGAGCTAAGTAGACAGACACGTCTGTGAGTTGATCATGATTTGTAGCTTGCGCACTCCCAGGTGAGTAAACTTCAATTGAGAGTTAGCAAACAAGGGTATTTGGAGAAGTGAACACTGGGCTGGTATTTGAAGTTACTGAAAAAGTGCCTGCTGAGATTTGCAGTCAGGTCACTCTCTCTACTACTACAAATATACAAATTGTATCCTCCCTGGTGGGTACACCTCATGTGGGAGTTCACTAACAGATGTATTGGGCCAAGTGAACACTGGGCTGGTGTTTGGAGTTGGGGAAACAGGGCCTCCTGGGAGTTGTAGTCTGGCCACTCCTCTCTGCTCCTCAACACTTGACACATGTTTAAATTTCTATGTGCAGACTGTATTTAGGGTCGAGCATACATTTGCTTAATGGGACATACTATGAATCCTGAATCCTGAAATGTGTTTTTGGTATTGTGCAATGTATAGGCACCATTTGGACATATGGCATGTGATGCGGCTTGGTATCTGTGATGTTGGATCCAATTATACACATTGAGAGTCTTAAATCTCAGATACTCTGGGTATTGAATGTTGGTGAGGTACATGAACAAGACATTGGGAAAAGCTGAGCTTTGAGCATGCTTGACATTGCATTTTTGTGACAGTTTTTGTGTTGTAACTTACCCGACTTTGCTCCCCCAGGTATTCCTGTCAAGCCCTCAGGACGCAGGATGGCCAACACCTTCTCCTCCCAGGAAAAGAGTCTTAACAGGGCACTGGGAGGGCCACCACCAATCTTCTTGGCCTCCAGCTGGTGCCTGGAGACCAGGGAACTGACCTTACCCCTGAGTTCATTCCACCTCTTCCTAATATCCTCCTTTGTGTGCACGGTGATGCCTACAACATTCACTCTAATAACTATCCTGTCTCAAATTTTAATTTTCCTTCTGAGAGGGGTGTGATGGACTTGGGCTCCATACAGTTGTGGCTCTACTCTAATGATTTCATCCACCATGGCTCTCTTCATCCCCTGGAAATCATGGGTGTTTGGGCAGTGACATGACTGAAAATTAGAGGGGGTGACAGTGACTATCTAACAAGACAAGTGAATATGGGCCAAAAAAACTAAACTGTGTGTGTGAAAGATGTAAAATGGGATAGGAGAGAAAAAGGGCTGCCTTATGAAAAAAAAAATGAAATTGTGTGTTCTGTCTTGCAGTGCTGCAGTGGAAATGCAAAGGATTGTGGTCTGTAGAGTGGTGTGCTTTACAGTGTCCTTTGCAGGTATGTACACCTGGCCAATGTGTTTCAGCTGTGTTGTTTTTTAATTCATGCAATGTGCACTTGTCTCTTACTTTGCTGGACGTGGACTGTGGTGGTTGACCGCCATTGACTGACCTCTGCGAGGAGACCGCCACAACGACTGTGTTTATAATAGGCTCAGTGGTTAGCCGCATCACTGACGGCACTGGAAGTTGGCCCGCCTAGATCCAGGCTGCTGTGCTGCTGGTGGTCTGCCTTTTTGCTTGGCAGACGGCGGTCCTGCTTCTATAAATTGTGATACGGCTGTTTGGGGACCACCAACGCAGCAATCTTTTTGGGACCACCAACATGGCCGTCTGGCAGTCCGACCACGAAACTCGTAATCAAGCCCATAATCTACATCAGTAAACATCAGGGAAGTGGCCCATTGTATCCATTTAGGATGTAAGGCTTTTGTTTACGGGAGGCCGGCCTTTGTGACAGCCTCTTAGGCTGGGATTTGAGTAACAGCAATTATTTGTTTCCCTTGAACCAAAATCCTTTCCATTATGACAGCCATTTCAACTGCAGTCAGTATTTTTTCTGTGGATGCAAAACACACTTCAGCATTAGAATATACATGCAATTTATATGCAGTGGGCACTGGTCACCCTCATTAGATGTGACATATGTGAAGCTCTTCGGCACCCGCTATTATATGGATGACCAAATTTGTTTTATTTCCACGTGTGTGTAGGTGTTTAGATGCCAGCATGCCATTTTGTAGGGATCTGAGAATGTGTATGTTCTGATGTCCAGTGTGTACTGGAAAAGTGTGGACAAATCAAATCATATAAATGTTTTATGCATTGTGCATAATATGGTTTGTATATTCTGGCTAAATCAAAGAATCATAACTAGGATTACAATTTTTAACGGTGTTTGGTTGTTGTAATAGAGCACACGTCCCTAGGAAATATGGGGGCCCAGGCTGTTTCCTTCATTTGATAACTTGTATCCAAAAATAGGACACTGGTAAAAGCAATTTTTGTTTTCTTGAAATTGAAGTTGTAGTCATATTTAGCAAATGTCTTGCTAAAGGTGTGTTTGTCATCTTACCTATATCCTCAACATAGTATAATGCTTCTTCATTAATATCATGTAGAATTGATGTTACTCGGGCAGCAAGCAGTCCAGGTCTGTCCCTATGTCCCTGAGGAAGCTGAAAAAAATGTCTATGTGAACTGAGCACGGAGAAGGCAGACAAATCTCAGCTTTCAGGTGCTATATTTTAGCAGAATAGCCTGTTGAAAATATCCAGGTTTGTTTAGTATTTTTGTGGACTGCATTGTTCATTAAAGCCATGCAATGAAAGTTTTCAATTGAAAATGTGCTTGTGTGGCTCTTTAAATGTATATATTGTAAGACAGTACAGCAGGAGTGATTGGGTTTAGGTACCGGCAATAAAGGGAGATGCAGAGGGTTTAATTACCCCCAGGCACTCCAGTTGAGAGAGAATTTCCCTCACAGGAGCTTTTGCTCCACGTTTTATTGGGTATTGTGGTTTCACTTGAGAACTGGACCTTATAGGTATAACTTGTCCCAGCCTACGTAGTTGCAGTATAGTGCGGGCTTGTGCATGAGTCCGTTTTGGGACATATGCTTGCTTAATGTCTTCAGAAACAAGGACAGAGAGACAGAAGTATATCATCTTCTCCCTGTGGGACTATTCTAACAAACTATGGTGGCCAATCTCTTTTTACCAAGCGAATGTCATAGCTAGGTGTTAACATTTTCCCAGAATATTACATAAATTGTCCGCATTACATCACACTCAATCTGTATATGTGATTTGTACAGTCTATCTAGAGGAGCGACCTGCTGATCTGGGGTTTCGACTTAGTCATTATTTGCTTTCACATCTAGAAACTCTTGAAGATTCTAGTAAATTATCTTGACCTCTGCCACACTGCCTACCAAGGTCACTGTCCACATCCTGCTCTGAAGGAGAGTTTTCGGTATGCGTGGTGTATTCAGCTGAAATTCCTGCAACCTTCTTTTTGAATTGGGGTTTTTGTTGAGGAAGATTCTCTTCTTTTTATGATGATTTCTGACGAGCATTGAGTCCTTTTCGGTTTCACATACTATTCCTGTCTGTGCTCTGACCGTCCACAGCTCTGAGTGTTTGTCAGATGAGTCCTGAAAGGAACGAGAAGGGGGCTTATCAGCAGACTGATAACTATTAAACTGTTTTAAAGTATCAGAGCGGCATAATTTATAACGTTTTTCTGATTCTGCTTGCAGAGATACATCCTGTGACTTCAGTTTTTCTTTATTTTTCTGTTTATCCCAGTGTTTTTTTTTTTAAACTTGGGTGCTTCTTTTATATTGTCCTTTTTGCAACTACTTTTAAGCTGTGGTTAATTTGGTCTGGCTCCCAGATTATCTCGACGTATAGGTGTCAACAATATTTTTTGGTAATTTGTGCTCTTCGTCTGCAACCGCAACCTGCGCAAGGAGTTGGTGGTTTGCCAGTGCAGGTGCTTTCCCTTTAATATTGCTTAGAATAATTGAGGCCACTGTGGCAAAATTGCCAATTAATATCATCCCCAGAACCTGTGCAGGGGCAGCCCTGTATTTGTTTTGGATATGTTTAACACTTCAGGCACATTTCAAGTAATGGTGTACCATGTGTTATGGTATATACTGCAGTAAAGACTGTGCCCCAAGTTGTACAGGCCTCAATCGAGAAACCATCCCAAAAGGCACGCACATTGTGAGATGCTATGTTTATCCTAGTAATAGAAAATCAATATGACTACAATATCCTGATCTCTTAAGTCAAATATCTTTGGTCTTAAAGTTAGGGACAAAAACCTTACTAATTAACATTACCATGCTCAGTTCATCTCTGCAAGGAACATGCCTAAAGTGTTACCCTCAGCTCCTCTGAATCCAGGTAGCCACAAATTAATGCTTCACTAACATTACACACTTGCATATTAAAATCCCGCTCCTAAAACTAAAACCTCTTTTTTATGTTTGAGCAGCAGGTCTGCCAGGTGAACAGAGATCTACAACTTATGAATTTGAAACATCAAATTTTATCATAATTTTTGTGATTAATAATAAATTAAGCATTTCTAGACTCTTACATAATAACATTTGATAACAAGGAAAACAACCAAGCTCTCTGAAAGTCAAGTTACAGTGTTTCACTGAGACCCGTTAAACTCCAAAAGAGTTAACAAACTGCCCTTTGCCTTGCCTGCATGGGAAGGTACAGCTGGGACACTCATTGAATAGAAGTCACTTAGGCATACTGTAGAGTCCATGTATCCTGATAACATATTACATCAAAGCCGGAGACAGTCAGTGCAGACTGAGTTTAGATAGTTTTGACTGGTAACCTGCCATATCCCACAAAAAACATTTTTTATCAACTTGAGGGACAGTGCCAGAGTGAGATATCGCTGTATCTGGAAGTTGTAAGTTAGAATCTGTGTTAAATTGTGGCCATGAATCCTCTTGGCTTAACACCCAATCAGTCTACATGCTTCACCGAAGCCAAGACCTTGTACTTCTTCCTTCTTTCTAAGGTAAAGTTCAATACATTTTTAAAGTCACTGTGGGTTGGTATCGTGAGCTGTGATCGCGAACCAGCATAATGGAGCCATAAAAATAATCTAAGGGTTGTGCTTTGATGGCTCCTGGTTTAGGAATCAAGTGAAACTGCTGCAATAGGACTTGGCCCAATAGAAGATTCTTGAATGTTTATGATCACACAGTCACCTTTTGAACTTTTGGGAGACTTGCCAACCCACGGACCCTTCTTACCAGTCGAATTTCAGTATGAAGATGGCATGTCCACCCACAGTGGTTTTTCAGCCAATATACTACTTTACTTTTGAGTGCCCCTTGGTCTTCCTTCGGGGAGTACTGTCTTTGGGGGGCATCCTCTAGGATAATGACGTACATGGTACAATCAGATTGAATATGGGGAATTGCACCTGCTGAGCATCTAAAGAGTCCACTGGTTTGCTCTGGTGCAGAAATGTGATCCTTACGAATAGCTAGTGAAATCCAGCCTTGATCTCATTTGGCCGATACGTTTGCTCCTTGGCTGTCAGATAATGAGCAATGTGGCACAGATGATCTACGCTTGCAAGGCGCAGACTTGGTATGCCACCTCATTGACGAATTGCTGGTGCACTGATAAGGGCTTGTGGGATGTAAATTTAACTTGTCACTTGTTTGTTGTAATTATTCATGAAATTCTAAAAAAAGGAGTGTTGAAAGAATTCTTCCAGCGTACCCCAGTTCCATGATCTGACATGCAAGGTGGAGAAGGGACTGTAGAGGCAATTTTGGCTGCTGTGCTGGCGTGTTTTTTGCAGTGACCCTTGTTTCTGCCTTGCGGGATAAAGTGCACTTACTCTTGACCACTGCTGCCGGTCTGATGTGTATAGAGCTATGTATATCCCTTCCAGCAAGCTGTAAGAGAGGTGGAGTCATGGGCATGTTTTCAGTATTAAATGGAGGATGAAATATAACACATGGAGTTCCTTCATTAATTGGGTTGGAAATCTCTAGTGTACTCCCTTCCTTCCTGTCTATCTTTTCACTCAGTGTGGTTGAAGAAATCTGTTCCTCAGAAGGTCCCTCCCAGTTCTTGCTCTCGCTTACATTGGAGGCCGAGTGTTTTTCTAGCAGGATGTGTGTCTGGCGTAAAGTAGTGTCATTCCTGGTTTCTAACAGCCTGATCTCTGAATCTTTTCCCCCATAACAGATGGAAAATAGTTTTGATGGAATTGGAGAGGGTAAACTTTATTCCTGGAGCACTCGTGTGGTGAATTGTTTTTCCTTTTACCCACGATAATGGTTTGCAGGATGGGAAAAGCAAGACCACAGAATGAATGAATAGCAGGATTTATAAAGTGGGTGGCTATTCATGGGAATGTCCCAGCAATAGAGGAAAGTAAGAGAGAAGGGAACTGCAATTAGGAACTGAAAAGCCATTTCTCCAGTTCTTTTTTGAAAGAACATTTGTTGACTACTTGATGTTATTCTGCTGGCAGGCTATTCCAGGCCTGTGGACCCAGGAAGGATAAGGATCTGCCTCCTGTTTTTGCTTGCTTACCCCTGGGAACCTTGGCAAAGTGACCAGAGGAAGACAGAAGAGTTCTGGGTGGTGAATAGAATTGAATCCTAGAAGACAAGAACTCTGGACCCGACTGATGAAGGGTCCTATGCATGAGTGTTAAGGTTTTAAACATGATCCTTTTTTTGACAGGTAATCAGTGTTAGTTCTTTAAATGGAACGTCATTGATACTCATCTAGGTAAATGAAGTACCAAGCAAGTTGCAGCCTGTTGTACCTTTCACCCTCCTCTTTTGGTCTGGGTTTCCTTATTCATATACATTCTTTTGGCTCCTCTTCTGGTACCTTGCCTGTGAGAAATTGAGTTGTTGGTTGACTGAGGTGTGAGCCCTGGTGAAGCATCAACCATAATTCTTCTCAGGGGTGTAAGGTACAAGCAAACCCCAAACTAACCTATGCTTCACCTTCTGTTTTCTGGGCACAGAGCAGTCACGTCTAGCCTGAAGGCAATGTGTAAAGTATTTGTTCAGCACGTGAGGCTGTAGAACAATGGACACACCACCCAAAAAGCATCCCACGCCAGGTTAGGAAAATATAACTTAATTTATTAAATAAACAAGACCAAAATGACAAAAATCCAATAAGTAGAATTTGACTTATGAATTTTTAAAGAAAAACTATAAAATAGTGCTGAGAAGCATCATTGGGGACATCTGGTTGCACTGGACCAGGACAAAGTCAAATATTCAAGCTAACCACAATAGAGAAGGGGCCAGCTACAGTAACCCAGTTAGGCCCACTGAACCAGAGAGCCTTAAATCCTGTTTGCGGAGCGTTGCGTGGATCCAAAACAAAGATGCTTCACGCAACTGATGAGATGCATTGCTTCCCAGATGCATCAAGGCTGCAGTGCGAGTTTCCTTTGCATAGTCATCAAGGATCCTGACGACGGGGTTTGCGATGCGAAGGCTGGTATTGAGGATGGGTTGCGCAGCTGAGGTGCTGCGTCACTTCCAAAAAGCCCTGAGGCTGCAATGCGGATCTGTAGCATCTTTGTTGAGGCTGCAATCGACTGGTGCATTGAGCTTGTGCCAGGGACAGTGTTATGCAGTGGCAGTTCCCAAAGTGATGCATCGGTCTTAAGATGCAGCAATAGGAATCTGATGCATATGTTTTGACCCAGGCAGTGGCAATGGTAACATTCACGGGTACAGGAATGTACTGAAGTGGTGGTGTCTGCGGTCCAGTTATTATACCTAGTTGGGCCTTTGAAGTTGAGGTGATTTCAAAGATGGGCCTTTGAAGTGCACAGAGTCCCTGCCCTAGCTCCAGACTCAATACAGGGAGTTGTGCAGCCCTTTGTGTGTGAGCAGGACAAAGCCTATTAAGTGCAAATGAGGCTGTGTTCAGCTCCTCCCTCCCATCCAGGATGGCCCATCAAGGCCTATCAGGTCACACCTAAGTTCCCATTGTGTGTTTGTCTAGGAGGCACACACAAATCCCATCTGTCACCCCCACCCCAGATATGTGAGCAGAGACAAGTAGCAGGACCAAATGGTTATAGTATGGAAATGACAAATTTCTGAAAGGTATCTTCAGAATTGCAATTTAAAATCCGACTTCACCATAAGTTGTGATTTTAACTTGTGATTCCAGAGACGTCAAACTTGGAAAATCCGTATCTTTCTATTTGGAAATTATACTTATAAAAGGTTAGAAGGCAACTCCAGTGTTATCCTATGGTTGAGACAGGCTTTCCTGTAGTGAAAAACAAATTTAAGAGTTTTTCAGTGCCAGGACATGTAAAAGTACATGTCCAAGTTTTTAAATATATTGCACCCTGCCCTTAGGGGCTGTTTAGAGCCTACCTTAGAAGTGACTTATATGTATTACAAAGGAAGGTTTGGGTCTAGCAAAAGGATTATTTTGCCAGGTCTACATGGCAGTTCAAAACTGTGCACACAGGCTCTGCAGTGGCAGGCCTGAGATAGGTTTAAAGGGCTGCTTAAGTGGGTGGTACAATCAGTGCTGCAGGCCCACTGGTAGCATTTAAGTTAAAGGCACAGGGCACAGGCCAGTGCACTTTATTAAGGATTTACAAGTAAATTTAAATATGCTGATGGGTACCTGCCAGTGTTACAATGTTTTAAGGGAACGAGCAAAGTACTTTAGCATTGGTCAGCAGTGGTAATGTGCCAAAAACGAAGTCAGTGAAAATGGGAGATCTGAGGGCAAAAATGTATGGGGGAACCACACCAGGGTTGCCAGAACTAAGATTGCCCATGTAAGTACAACAGCAACATAACACAATAAGATTGCCCATGCAGCAGAGATAGGTAAAAGGCAACCCTAAGGTCCACTAGAAATCAACAAGAACAGTGATATGTTGTTGCAATGTGGGGTACTGAGTTGTATTTTATTTGTTGTAGCTGCATTTATATACAGCGTCTTTCCCTAATGAGGCACCAAACCACGTTTACGGACTGGTAGGATCCTACAACTTGGATATGATTTACTGGAAGAGTGCAGTCCTTTGGTTTCTCCTATTTAGGAATGCTTCAGTGCCATACATAGTGGCAAGAGGTGTGCTCTTATAGTGAATTTACTGTTCTCCTTTAATTTGTATGTAAGTGAACGGAGTTTGAGATGTAACATGTAGGCCTTCAAAGGCACTAGTGTTTCATAGAGAAAAAGGTGCGCTATTACATTGTGGCGTTTGTGGGAAATGTAAATTGTTGTGTGTGACAGCTGCTGTTTCTATCATGTTACTGTGAACATGTAGCTTCGCTCATATTTGGATAGAATTGGAAAGAGAGCTGCTCATAAAATTGTGGCCTCCATCTTTGGGTGATTTGTTACAGTTTCTAGTGGATATGTCCCAGAGTTTTATATTGTCCTTTCTCTTCAGTGAAAATTGGTTTCCTGAAGGCTTTGTTTCTGGTTACTGGTAGTCAGTGATGGGTTCATAGAGCAGATAAGTTGTGGGCCTGTAAACTTGAGGTGTGACATTTTGGATTTTTTTAAATCTTTGTAGCAGGAGGGGCATGCCTTTCGAGTGTAGTTTGTTTATATAATCAAATTAATGATGAGAGAGTTGATTGTCTAGACTTTCTGACGAAGTCTCTATGATGGAAGATCCACCGCGAATGATACACAAGATGCTACAGGTGCTCTGGTTCTACTAGGGAAATCAGTGACAGGCTGAAATCAATGATTACTTCCAGGGTTCTCACATGGCTTGTTGGAGGTGCATTGAGTTTCTGGGCCAGATGTTCGTAAGCTGGAATGTTTTCCATTCACCACAGGTTTTGATCTTTAATTTAAGTGGGCTGAGTCGAAGATCATGCTTCACCATTCACTGGTCATAAGGTTGGAGGCAGTTGTCTGACCCCGAGATGTTGGTCTCTTCAGCGTGAGCCAGGGCTGTGTACTTTTGTTTCACTGGCCGGTTTACTGTCCACACAACTTAGTTTGATCAGCTGAGGCCCTCAACTTGAAGTATGCAATTATAAACTCTATTTGTTTTCCCCACAATATTAGCTGTTTAGTCAGTCATTCGCTGAGAAGTTTCCCAGTGCTCATTTTTGCAAGGAGTTGCTGATATGCAGCCCAATTTGTGTGTTAATCACAAGTGTAACAGTCTCTAAAAATACAATAATTTCCGATAAGAGGCTCAAAATAATTTCCATGTTATTAGAGCGTTAGGCATCCTCTTCTTAATTATTGTAATTGGTATGCTTATTAATCAAAAGAAAATGGTATCCCTCAGTCGTTCTTAACTTGAGACATGAAGGGCCTGTACAAATTGCTTTTAAATGTACTCCCTGTACACTTGCTTGAGCAACTCGGAAATAACGTATTTGGGCTACATGCCCCCCCTTCAAAAGTATTTCCAAATGGACTTCATATTCTCATAGACTGATTCCCAATGAAGGCCACCCAGTCATTTCACTTAACTTGTCGAGCTTGCCTGCAGTGCTGTATTCCAGCCTCCTAACATTGAGTGACCATTTGACAAAGCACAATCTTGAATAAATCCAAGACTTTCCTAGACATGGATCCTTCCACACCTGGAAAGGGGATTGAATTAGTATAAAATCCCTCGTCAGTGGTAGCAGCTCTACGAAGCGTCATTGATCAAAATCCAGTGCTTAAATAACGGGGAAAGAATGATAAATCGATATGAGCACCAGGTAAACCAGTTCCCCAGTTTGGGTAAAGTGCATGTTGCTGGAATCTAATTTTGCTGCAAAATTGGTTCTGGTCTGGACAGATCCCAAGGCCAATTTGTCCTTCTCCCCTCAATTTCCTGCAGATTAGCTCAAACATTTAAGTGGTTTATTTGAGTTGGTGGTCTTTGGGTGTAGGGAAATGCACATTTTGTTTTTCCATACAACCGTTTCTTAAATCTGAGCCTTTTTTGGCGACAGCAGGCTTCTTCTAGGTGGTATTCAATTTGTTTTATTTTTTAAAACCTTTCAAGGGCAAAACATATTGGATTTGTGGTGTGCTCTCACTGAATTAAAATTATTTCTTGGCAAAAGTGTCCCATACTACAAATGTATTTATAATTACGGATTCATAGCCTTGTAAATGGTGTTACTAGTCAATTTTGGTAGTAATAATTGTATCAGTCTTCGAAAGATGGGACATAGCAATAGCAATGCCTGGAACCAAACCTCTGATGCAGATCCACCCAAAAGGTCATGTAGTTTGAAAATACTCCGAAGTGTACCGAATTGTTCTTGTCCTGTATAGCAGATTGGATGGCAAGGTACATCCCACATTCGAAGAGCTTGCCTGTTGGCTATTCACGATATTTCATCCACACCTTGATGATGATAATTAAGAGGGTAATGTATTTTCTTGATTTGCTCAATTTGGAAAGGAATGTGTAGCAAATAAGGAAAGAGTATTTGTTATTGATGGCTTCTGATCCCTGAAGTGGTGTGGTGTAGTTCTTTCCACAGGTTCACCTTGTTTTCAAAATGTGCCTTGCGTGCCCTAGCACTCCCTGTCTCTCACTCACGAATACACTTCCACACACTCACGCTTTCACAATCGCTGAATCTCACAAATATTGGTGTTCATGGGCTCTGATTTCAACTCCTAAGGTACAGGTGTTCTGCTTTAAAGGCACCGCAGGAACAGTGGCACTGGGGCCTCTGGGCCCTGCTGCAGCTGCCCCTGCTGCATCATTGATAAAGGCACCTATGACTCACTCCCTCATAATCTCAAACTCACTCACTCATTCTATCTCGCACTGCTTTACTCCTCTGCTTTTGCATATTATTGATGCTCAACATACTAAACACACTCAGTCTCATTCTCTTCCAACCACTCACAAACACTTTCTCTCGCACATCCACAGAGAAACAACACTGAAATATTCTTTTACTTACCTTTCATCCTCTGTTGGCTACTCGGAGGCTCCTTGGCAGCAGCAGAGCAGAACTGTGTGCGGGACATTGGAACCAGTAAGCCGTGATTCCTAATGAGGTGTCAGGCAGAGCAGTAGGACCAGGATTACGAGGAAGACCCACCGAAACCCCAACTTTGGAAGCACAGACCTATCAGAAGCTGGGGCAGTGAGGAGGATCGTGCCAGGCTGGCTCCTCATTGTCCTCTGGGGTTCACTGATGTGCACCCTGACACCCCCAATTTAGCAGATATACTGTGCTGCCTAAGGTATGTGCAATATGTCTGCTAAATAAAAAGGATTGTGCCTACGTTAGGGAATTGTACCAGGAAGGTGATGCAAGCCCTGTTCAAGGGGGCACGGCACCAAAAATCCTGTTATCTGCGTCCTCCTAGGCAAGATGGGAAGCTCTGCCCACCTTTTTCATGCCAGTTTCTTAATTAATAGCAGAGATCCTAAGGTTGGCAGATCTGCAATTCAACCTAGACAATTGGAGTTCGAAATAATTTGCCTTTGCTCACCTTATTTCTTTAAAGTAGGGGTTGTTTTACAGTTTAATGTAAACGAAAACGTTAACGTTGTGATAAAAAAGATCATGTTCACGAAATTTTCCTTTACAAACTAGGGAGCAAATTATGAAGGAGTGTGGATGTGTCAAACTTAAAAGGTAAACATAATAAGTCACCATTCATAGGAAAAAAACAATATTAACTGGATGCCATTGTAGACATTTAGAATCTTTATAGTAAGCAAGTAAATAAAAGCATGAACTAACACCGCTGTTTCCATACCAAAAAGTAGATAGAAAATTGACCAATGCATGAAGGTCAACATATGCAATGGAGTACATTGTATTAGCGCGTCAGACCCTATTAAGTAAACTTACAAGGGAGACGCGTATATGGGGATGGACCTTTCGACTGCGCTTAGTTTTTCCCACCATGTAACCCCCGTACCAATACAAATCAATAACAAATAGCAACCAATGACATCAATAATCAATATGAGTCCGTAATTTCCAAACCGCATGACCTTGCGTTCATGAATAACCACACCTTTATGTAAAAGTTAGAATGTTTATTTCCTTATTTTAACAATGCTAAAGTCACGTAACTTAATCTCAAAATCAAATGATAAACATACAGAAAAAATACTGGCTGACCAAGGCGGCAAAAGAATTGCATCTAAAAGTTGAGCTACCACACATTCTAAGATTACAGTACAAATTACTAACACGAATAACTGCGCAAACAAAATAGCATACATTTAGCTTCAGCAAAGAAAAGACATCAACTGTTATTACATATAGCGAACTTCATCAGTGAGGACCCTAACCATCATCAGATTAGGATAGCATGTTTGGACTTTATGCAAAACAATTTAGTCAACACAAATTTGTAAAACAGCTAACTATTGCTCTATCAAAATAGTGTCTGGGACCTAAAAACAAAAGCAGATAGACATAACAATCAGTAACATCGTCTTAAACCTGCCCTCAATATGGTTCAGCAAGATGTGATGTCTTCGTCAATAGGACATCAGTTCAGTCAGCAAAACATCAGGATTCAGCATCAAAGTTCAGAATAAGCAAAATCTCTTCATGGAGTTCAGAAAAGAATAATTATACAAGACAGTTAAGAATATCTTGGAAAGGCCTCCCTCTCTCCTGCCGATGCACTCCGGCTAAGGTAGATTTCCTAAAACTACTTCCCACGTCCTTATTGGTCAAAGAATCACATGTTTATATTTAATCCAATGGAAACAAAACCCTAAATCTAAAAAATGTATTGCTACATGGTTCACATGTCAACTATTGGCTCCTCTTCTCCCACTCGGCTTGTCAGGTATTAATATTGTTGCAACTTATACTCCAGTCAGTGCATCCATTGTCTTCTCCTGGGTAGGTCGCTTTTACACATACCACGATATACAATGTTTCCCTAGCTAGTACAGCATCTTCTAGCAAGCAGTTTCTCATGAGAACGAACTTCAGCTGCAAGCACATGGTCAGTACAGTGGAAAATCACAATTTAATTCTCTAAGCAGCTATTTTATGAAATGCCAGAAAATGCAGCTTGACATGAGGCCGTGCAACTAGGCCCAAGACCTCACTTAGTTAAGGCTTACGATTAATAGAGCTAATACATAATGCATAACCCTTAGTATGATATATTACTACATTAATAAAACAAAACTCAACATTTTACATTAATAAGTACACTTCATGAACATTGACGGCCACTCAAGTTGGCGCCACTTCAAATGCCTGCATTATTTTTCTCTAAGTTAATACATATTTTATGCAAATCCAACACTCAAAATACATGAATGTTCAATAGCAAAATTCAGCGTTAACAATTGTGAAAACGGAAAGTATCATGAAATCAATCCGCAGTGCATTAAAAAAAAACGCATCCATAAAGAAAGAAAAAAATTACATAATATAGGAATATACCAGCGTATTTCTAACCTAGAAAGGGGTAAATGAAGTGTTTGAACGTGATTTCAGAAACATTTTGGAAAACATGGTCATTTTTATTATTGCAAAGTATGATCGTACTGAGTATTTGTTACACAATGCAATCATTGAAGCACAGAGCTTCCAGTTGAACTTTACTAAAGGCAACTGTGTTTTGTTTCTAGAAAAATAAGTGACACATACGATATTGAGCATATCTTTGATTCACCGAGTTCTGATAAGGTAAGGCAATTAGAATCACTCTAGTTTTTTGATGAAATTAAAATCACTTTGTTTTTCAGATTGCCAATGGTAAAAATTTAATTTACAGTAAAAAATGTAACATTCCCAAGGATCTACATTTAAGTGTAGTGTTTAAGAAAGTTACGATTATTTGTCTCTTGTAAATAAGCCCTCACTCTTGCTCTAGTACCCATTGTAAACCACTGAAATTTGTCGTTGTCTTTTGGATTCATGTACTGTCTCGCTAAAGGGCAAATGCCTTGTGGTATCCAGCCATGCTTCTCCTCCTATTTTGGTGTCTAGTGAAAGGGGAATACTTGTGGTATGTGACCGAGCTGCTCTTTCATGACATCATGCAATTTTGTGATGCAGGGGGTTCTGCAGAGTGAGGACCACGGCAGTTATACCTGAGCTAAGCTCTTCAAAACATATTCTCCTGCAAAGTCCAGCTATCGTCTAGCTATTTCTGTAGTTCTACTGTTATCTTCTGCTCAAAAAGAGTTTCTTGTCTACCTAAAAGTTGAGTCTGGTTTCCTGTCCTACATCAGAACTATCTTCTGTTAACATACGCCTCTGGTTCTTATACGCAACTGTAATGTGGTTTATTAGTGCTCTTTCTCCTTTAGCTTTGAAATTCCATTCCATTGAGATCTGTGAAGACTTTCTTCAGTTAGTTCGACTGCTTCCGATCTGACTGTTATCTCCTCCGCCAAAGAAGAGTTTTGCCCATCTCATGACTTGCCTAATTCAAATTCATGTTAGGGGCCATGTTGAATTGAATTTTTGTTACTTATACAAGTTAAGCCAATAAAGTCTTTCTTTGAATTATTTGATCTGACCTTAAAGCTGTGATTTCTGCTCCTCAAACCCCAGCCATCTACCAACCAGAAAAGCTACTGCTTGCAAATGATTGCAACATTTGCCTGATAAGCCACAGCAAGCCTTTCTGCCACAACTTTGAGTGATTGATTAACCCCCCCCTCCAAAAAAAATGTTCCACCATGTTTGAATCTTATAATTTTCCTATGCCTTGATTGGGCATTCGGGCGCATGCCTTTGGCAACCTTATTTAGTTCATTTGAAGCTAAAAATATAGATATATATGAAATAGTCAACAGTGTTACTCCTAAGTGGACGCTCCAAATCTAGGGAGTGGATATGTCCTGTTTTAAACACTGATTGCCCTTTTTAAAAATGAGAAAGACTCCTCATGGAAGCAAATAAGTAAAAGCATTCTCAGGTAGTCAAACCTCTTACAAATTAACCCTAACTGCATGCACAGGGTTCATTACTTATGGGATGGTGTGATGACCTGAAATGGTGGTTTGAGAATAATAAGTTGCACTTGATTTACAAGTTGCAGAAAATCCCTAAAGTGTGATCCTTTGACAGTGTTCAATGTGTCCCGAACGATTCTTAAGAAAACTGTAGGCACTTGGGCATCTAGCCTGCTACGAGCTTGTGACCTCTAGTGCCTGATTATTCCAGCCTGATCCAGTTGCTTTCGTTTGACCAACTGATACCGCCACGGCCTGGGTTTTCCTGCTCAGCGTTCTTCCCTCCAACAGAAGCCCTGCCCACTACAGGACCTACTTAATGCAGGCTGCAGAGCAATGGCAGTAGTACGCACCAGAACACTTAGATTGCCACTTGCTTTTGGCCTCAAGTTCAAGCCTGATCCGGTTGCTGGAGTTTGAACAAGTGACACTTGGTTTTACCCCTCACTGTTCTACCCGCCAACAGAAGCCTCGCCCACCCCAGGACCTACTTAATGTAGACTGCAGCGAGACCGTGCAGCGAGAGTGAAAAAGGCAAGCCTTCCTGCTCCAGTCTGTGCCCAGCACCACAATCCCTGGCCCTTCCACCCCCTGCAGATTCAACATCGCCAAGCTTTACACCCTGAACACACCACAGACACCACCTGAACAAAAACAGCAACTCACATGTGCCCTTCTCAACACACTCACTATGCAAACACCATTGAGATTTGGGGCCTCAGCTTCACCCTCAAAGCCAACGTCCTCTTCCTCACTGATACCTGGGTCAACCCTACTTCCTCACCCAACATCGCCACCACAATACCCAAAGGACACAAGATCACTTACCCCGACCGCATCAGCAAGCCTAGAGGAGGGATCACAATCATACACAAGGAATCCGTCCAGTGCGTTACCACAAATGACATCATGCCAATCATAGAATCCCTCAAGATTAGCATTAGCCTGTGGGACTACATGCGAAAACAATTTAAAAACAAATTTGGAAAAACATCTAGCTAAAAGGAAAAATATTAGACATTCCAGTTGGTACCTAGAAAGAAAAGGCACAAAAGTAATTCAGTCACATTGTCATAGCTACCTATCCATTGTATGGATCAGCAACAGAGTCAGTATTCGTCTTCAGGTCATCAATCGATCAGCATCACATCAGGCTCTCAAGAGCATGAGCCCAATGACACAATTTCGAATCTCTTTGAATCGTAGTCTGTCTCCGGACATCTGAACCTAACATCTCCCTCTAACATCTGAACTCTCCCCTTCTGTCCCGTCATTATATCAAAGTCACTCAGACTATCCCCCAATTCCTGGTTGGTCAATTAATCACACGATTTTCCTTTACCCAATGATCCTTACAATTCAATCTATAAGTTCTAGCATTACACAGTTCCCATCTAGTTGTTTGGTTCACTGTACAATGTCCTCATTATCCGGCTTGTCAGGTATCAGACATGTTGCACCTTCTTCCCCTATCAGTGTCTCTATTGTTCGAGTCCTGGGAAAAGTACACTTTGAATGCTTTACACAGTCCTTGATACAAAATTTGATTCCCTCATCTCCTGTCCGTCGGTTCACGTGTAGGATTTTAGCTGAGCAGATTTTATGAAACAACGAGCATTTTATGGTCAGTTCAGCACTTCAGCATTTCTACATTGAACGTTAATATTTGGCTTCTGCTCGAGGCCTGGCAAAACTAGGCCACAACTTTGCCTAGGTTAAACTCTGCAATATACTGCAAAACATGTTATATATCTCAATCTGACATCTTACTACATTGTTATTATACATTTTCAATATTCTACATGTTTTAGTTGCTTTTTAATATAATTCGTGAATTTTGGTAGTCGCTCTCCGAGGGCACATTTTCAAACGTGCACAATATTTTTCTACGTTAATCATTTTCTACATTCAAAACGCATAAACATTCATTAATAATTTGTATTTAATATATTTGCTAAGGCACAACCCTGAGCAATTGCTAGTGCCTAAGATTATTCAAGCTTTCAGTCTGTCACCTTGTTGTGACAGAGCTGGCACATTATATTTTGTCAGCCCAGGACTGTTTTTTTAATCTTTCTGGTTGCCATAACTGTACAAAAGTGTTAGAAACTGCTTTTATAACTGAAGTGTTTAATCCCTCTGTTGATTCCATGAATTATGCACAACTGTAAGCATATATGTAGCCTTCTACTGTAATCTCAATACTTTGTATTTCACCAATACATTACCAAACATTTGACATACACATAACCTTTAATGATGTAAAGTTGATAGCGCAAGTCTCATGACTGAAACTTTGCACTGTTTTTGTTTTTAAGGATGCAGATTAGATGTTTCATGAGGTAGAGGTAGCTGCATCTTATTTGTTTCATCCACCAACAAAAAATATGTTTAAGTACCAAATACAAGTCAGAAAAATCAATATAAATGAATGAATCCAGGCATACATGGGAAAAATAGAGATCATGAAACTGGGGTGGGGGGGTTTAGTAGTCCCAATGAACAGTATTTATTTGAGGGTAATTGTGTCTGTGTGGTGTCAAATGTGAGCAACCCACACCTCTAAATGTGTGAAAGCATATTGGATTTAGTAGTTCATACAGATTATACTGGTTTGATTCCTAAGCATCTTGAACTTTGGATTAATTCTGTTGTATATAGAACATTTTAAATAGTCATTCATGAGCAATGGACACACTTTGTGTCCACCTAGTTTTACTTTCACACAAATTCACTTCATTTTAAAACTTAGCACAAGGCTTTCTGTTAACCTCTCTAAAGTAAACACCATCTAAACAACGTATACTGTTTTGAAAATTGGGTCTTTAGTTGGCAGAGGTATGCACTCTGTCCAATTAGGGACCACAATCCTAGTCAGGTTAAGTCATATACACACTTTAAATTAACCTCTGCTCACACTCTTGTAACTTGGCGCAGGCAGTGCGTAAAGTATTTGTGGAACACACACACACAGCAATCAAATGAGAATACTACAAAACAGACTCCATTAAGGATTGGAAAAGTAAAGAATATTTTAGACCAAAATGACAAAAATGCAATTAGTAAAATAAGTTATTCACTTTCCAGGCTAGCAAACGCAGTGCTTTTGCTGGGACTCATCTTAGAGTCTTTATGGTAATTTAAATAAGCATTAGATAGTGCAGCCTTGGAAAATGATGCACAGAAGTCAATTATAGCACCACTGGGTTGATATCTCAGATCTGAGTAACGTGTAGGTAACCCTGCAGTGAGGAGAACCGGGTTACTTCGGAACTAAATTGGAACAAGGAATTGCACAGCTGTGGGCCAGAACAAATGAAGTACCTGGTTAGAACTGTGTGGCCACTGACAGCAGAGCCAGAGGCTTGGGTGTGGGAGCTGAGTGCAGGCGCTTACAGTTTGTTGCAGTTGCCTGGGCAACTGGGTGGGGCACCTCCGACAGCAGCACCCGTGGAGATCAGTGAAGGCACGCCAAGCGAGTCGGAGTGGTTCACAGAGACAGGACGTCTTGGGTGCGGGTTGCAGTGAAGTGCCACACTCACCAGGAGAATCCAAAAGAGGGAATGGTCTGCTTCTCTCGAAGATGGGAAGAAAGGGTTGTTTTGTGCCGCAGTCTGGTTCCAGTTGATCAGTCAGGAAGGCTCTCCTAAAGTTAGAGAGTGGGAACTTGATGAACAGTGCAGCAACTTTGGTTTAAACTGTTCACAAGGTCTTTGACGTCCCTGAGACCTCGGGGAAGAACAAGGGGCAAGCCCTCGGAGTCACACTGGGGTAGTACTTAATTCCTTTTTGCAGGGCAGAGGTCAGCAGGCCTCAGGGCAGCCAAGCAAAGCAGGACAGCAGATCCTGGGAACAGTCAGGCACAGCAAGGTAGTAATCCACCTTTACTCCAGCAGCCTTTACTCCAACAGGGTCTTCTCAAGGTCCAGAAGTGTGCCGATTTCATGGGGTTAAAGTCCCAGTACTTACACTAAAAAGTGCCTTTGTGGGGGAAGACTGTAAAGGGTTCTTCTGAAGTGTGCAGGTCCCACTTTCAACCCAGCCCTGGCTCCAGACTATCAGTGGTGGGTAATAAGCCCTTTTTGTGGGGACAAGCACTTTCCTCTTGAAGAGTACTTGTGAGCACCCCTTCCACCCTTCCAGTCCAGGAAGGCTCATCACTACACAGATACAGTTGACTGTCCTATGTTGTGGGTGTCTAGAGGAAATGCACAAATGTAGCTGTCACCCAGCCCAGGCGTTTATTAGAGACATGTTGTCAGGCACACAGAACAGTGAGAGCAGAGAAATGCCCACTTACTAAAAGTTACATTTCTAAAATAGTAATAATTCTGATTTTACCAGTAGAGAAGATTTATAATTGCCATTCTAATGATATGAAACATGATGTAGCTACTCCTTTCTGATCAAGAATTTACAGCTTAAAAGTATATTAGAGAAATCCCAATGCTGGCATATGAGAGGAACAGGCCTCACAGTAATGAAAAAATGACTTTGGGAGTTTTCATTACCAGGCATGTAAAATCTAAAAGTACATGTCCTGCCTTTTACTTTCATAGCACCCTTCCCTATGGGATACTTGGGGCCTACCTTAGGGGTGACTTATATGTAACTAAAGTAGAGTTGAGGCTTGGCAAGAGGTTTTTAAATGTCAAGTCAAAGTGGCAGTGAAACTGCACACACAGGCTCTGCAGTGGCAGGCCTGTGCTGTTTCAGGGCTACTGGAGTGAGTGGAACAATCAGTGCTGCAGGCCCACTAGTAGCATTTTAATCTACAGGGCCTGGGTATATGGAATACGACTTTACAAGGGGCTTGCATGTAAATTAAATATACCAGTTATGGATACACCAATGTTACCAGGTTTAGGGGAGAATCACATGTACTTTAGCACTGGCTAGTAGTGCAAAGGTACTCGGTCCTCAGGTCAAAATATAGCTACAAACAGGGGGTGAAAGGCAAAAGGTCTGGGGAAGACCACCCCTAAGGACGCCAGGTTTAACACACTACCAAACAGATTCTCGTGTTCGATTGATGGCATTGACAGATCTGCACAAAACTGTGCCCATGTAGAGAATGCAGTAGTGCATAATGCGACCATCATGGTTATTCATATACAAATGTGAATAACATTGTTTATTTCAACTGCAACATTTTATTAGGACCCGTCTCAATTCTGTTTTTCATGTTTTTATTTGTTTATCCTCCAATTACCCTCCAGAGGTCAGCATAAAGCTGTCCAAGGTGTGTACCCAAACAGTTACTTCTCCAGGAGGCGTAATATACACTCAATGGATGTAAAACATTGTGTGCCTCCTTTTTCCCGCGGGTGTCCTGTTCCCTTTGAGATATTCATGTGCATTTTCATCTGACCTGAAACACATCTCTTTCCTTCACTTGTTAGCCTGTTCAATGTGTCACTAGCAGTAGTACTATGTACTGCTCAGTTAACTTATGAAGCTAACCTTTTCAGGGGGCCCTAGTGTCGGGCTGGTCTCATAACCATTGAATCACCGTGGACCAGTTCACCAGGTCCTTCTTTAATTTGTCATCTCCCCCCCTGGGTTTCCTCTGATTCTACTCTGCTATAGCAATATCAGTCAGATCCCCAATTGGTTTATCTATTTTCAGCACTCTGTCTCAGCCAGTGAATAGTTGTTCAATATTACACACTAGTTCTGTCTAAATGTGTAAACTACACTAGAGACGTGAGCCACCTAAGTTGGTGGGTATGACACTTTTTACAGGTTTCTTATTTGCCCTTAAAACAGACGTATACATGCACAGTGGACAAAAGATTGTGAATATTGTTTCAGAGTTTACTAGATGAAAGGTAGCTCTATTGAAGGCAATAGAGCGGCAGATGACATAAAATGACTGGCAGAAGTCCAATAGTGATCGACTTTCTGCTCCAACAGTTCACTGTTTCTGTTTCCACGTATTTAATTTGGAACACCCTACCATCAGTGGTTGGAATTTTCTCATGGCATTATCGCTCTTCTTCTTCCGAGAATACCATTTATTGAAGGGTTTGTCTCTGTTCTTTTATTTTTTATTTTTTATAATCTTTATCTCCAGCTTACAACTCAAGGAGAAGGCCTCTAGTGACTAGAGTGCTACAGTGCTATTTCCACACTCTTGGCACTAAATGTGATTCAAATTATAGCTGAATGGTAAGGGCTAGTCTAGCCTGACCACCCCATGGAGAAGGATAACATCCTTCTGCCAATTCTGCTAAAACACCAGATGCCAGTTGTATGGACACGGAGCTCCCAGCCGGTAGTTCAGTTGAGTTAAAACACTGTTTATTTGGTTAAAAGAAAACCATAAGAGTACACATAAAACATGTTTCAAATAACAAGAAATACAAGAAATACAATTCCAAGATGTAAAATCAACTGTATTATGATCATTCCATGCCCTTTCAGGGTCACACATTTCATCAAAATATAGGAGCGGCTCACGTGGCTGAGGCAGGGATGTGCGGGGCGCGGTAGCCGTGGGAAAAAATTAATAAAAAAAATAATTTTAAAAAATCACTTACCTGCTTTGCCTTCTGCGCTGCTCCTCTCCTGTCGTTGCTGCAGACACAGGCTCCCAGCCTTCCCTGCGACCAATCCTGACGCTGCTCAGAGCAGCATCAGGATTGGCTGGGAGCGCCGAGCCATGGCGCTCCCAGGCAGACTGAGAGGCTGTGCAGGCTCTCTCCAGCCCAGCAACAGTGTTGCTGGGCTGGAGTGAGCCCTGTGCACATGTGTGTTTGGCTGGCTCGAGATGGCTGGCCAAACACACATGCTCTCTGAGGGGAGTACACAGTGCTCACCCCTCAGTTTGTCACCCCAATGCCCCGCCCCTTTTACATGGAAAGGATAATAAACAGAGTTTATTATCCTTTCCATATAAAATGATTTGCAGTGGTTGCTGCTGGCCGGGCGGCGACGCTCCTCCGCCCATACGGAGGAGCTGCGCCTGTCAAAATCCAAATGTAAAACACAAAAATAAAATGTTTAACATCTCACGGAGCACTTTGCAGACAGTACTCCACATAAAGTGGTAGTGTTTAAATATACAAAAATATATAGAACAATTACAAAGAAGCTAATACTAGTCTACTGAGGCCATTTCTATTTGGTAATTGGTGGGGAGGTTACTGGAGCCATATCACGTTTCATTTCCTGGCTAATCTGCGCTGCATAACTATGGGTGCAAAAAAATCTATGAACTGTGTGGCAGACCGCTTTGGTTTGCAGCAGGGGGAGACACTCCAACTCCACCTTGTACTCTCTGATGTTAAGGCTCATCAGTAAAGGTAATAAAATATTCTTTTTTCTGGTCCTTGTATAAATCACACAAAAAATGCAGCTGAGACTTGGAAGTTATTGAATTACACAGGCAGTGATCAGATCCCTGTTAATATGGACACCTGAAGGGTACAATTCCAGAAAATTGGCCATGCCTAGTCTAAATCTTGCCAGTTAAAACCTCTGATGTCTCGGCACCTTAGATAGGTTTGGTTCTATTGTCACAGTATTGATCAATGGAAAATATACTTGAAATGACTTTTTTCTCAGTTCAGCTTCTAGTCTATTTCTGGCTATTGAACCCGATAGTTCACTCTTAATTAGGGCTTTGTTGGTATTTAAGAAGAGAAAGTTTGTTACATTTCCATTTCAGGATATACTGACTTAAATGTTTCTGCAATATGCATAGCTGAATCTTCCTACTGCTAACTTCTTGCTCTCTAAACATTCTACCCTAAACACAGAAGTAAAAGATGTACAGTAAGGAAATGGGAAATGTCTGATAGGGACATCAAGTTGCAGAATCCTTACTTTAGAATTTCCCCCAGGTGTCAGTTTGGATCTGGAGAGTTTTCTCGAGCAGTACCCCTGTGCACTATTAGGTGGCATTGATCAGCTCAGCGTTCGTCGTCTGTGCCAGGCAGGACATTGGGATTCCTATACAAGTTTCCAACCTGGTGCACTGACATCCGTTCTTTTCTTTCCACACCAGCCTAGCACTGAGCCGAAGAACAGCTACCACTCAGTCATTTCTTGCTGGGTTTTTGAGTTTTGACACTCCTGATGCTTTGAGGATGTCTTTGCTTAAGACTAGGTTCAAGCCCCGTGGATCCTCCCTTCGGGCAATGTCTGTACCCGATATGCATCTCATGTGCCTGATGTCTGGAGCGCGACCACAACCTGAAGCCGTGCTTTGAGTGCCATGAATCGAAAAGCTTTGATAGAGTGGTCCCTAAAGCTCCTTGTGGCCCGGCGCTCCGGTTGAGAGGCACGTCCCAAGAATCCTCGCAGAACCCCCTTTCATTGTCATGCCACTCCAAGTCCTCGAAAGATTGGGTAAGTCAAGGCACAAGAAGTTGTCAAAGAAGAGTAAACGTTCAACTTCAATGCAACCGTAGGCCGATGAGAGAAGGAAGGTTGTTCTAGCCCTCTGTCCTCAGAAGCCTGCAGGTGGGTTGGCTCTGTGCCTCCCAAGGTTTCCAGGAGCCAGAGCGACCTGTGCCCAACTCAGAGTTTTATGAGGCCTTGCACCTCAATTGTGGTCACACTGACACCACTGGAGCGCCCTCTGGCTCTGTGGAGTGAGAAGGGGCCCCATAGGGTTCCGCAATGGCGTAGTCGGCCTTCCTCCTGAAGGCACCCATGGATCCGTTTCATTGATCTTAACTGGCATTGGTCATTGCACCATGACCTTCCCTGACACAGGATCAGGCGTCTGCGTTGTTGACCCCCCCCATCTTAATTGCTGACTCCAGCACAGAGCCTGATCGCCATGTGCGATGCCAACTCTGACTTCAACAGAGTCCTTGTCCCTTATGTCGGACCCTGACCCTTATTCTTATGGGTTGAGGACAGTGAGTAATGGGAGGTGTAGCTGACTCCTTTAGCGTACCAGCTACAAGACCCTTTGAACTTGCGTATAGACCTGGCTAAAAATGGTGGTCTGGTTCCTTCCCCTGACACTAGCATGCATTCTCCCCCTGGCTACGGAGGCAGGAGTGTCCTATTCCATGGTGGTGTAAAGACCGGCCAAAGTCCTGGGCCTCGAACTACCTTTGGTGGCAGTCAAGATTAACCTTCTGACAGAGGTGCTTCAGCCTGGGGCTTAATCCTCGGAAACACTAGTTCCCTTTAGTGAAGCCCTTACTGATGTCCTGCTGAGAACCTGGTCCAAACTAGCACAGAGGCTCCTGTGAACGGGACTATTGCCCACCGCCACCATTAGACTGTTTCAAATGACCCAGTATCCTGATGCAACATCCCACCCCTGAGAGCTTAGTTATCCAAGCCTCTACGTCCCATGGCGCATTCACTCCTGCACCCCTCTAAGAGGGTCCAAGAGGCTAGACCAACTTGGGAAAAATATGTTTTCTTCCTCTAGCCCGGCATTGCGGTCCATGAACACCCCATGCCTTTTGGGCCTTTAATCCCATGCACTGTGGGATAAGGTTGCGCAAGTGCTGCCCCAAGTCCCTGAAGCGGACTGGTCTGTTGCTGATGGGAGAGATGCAGCAAAGTTCACAATCTGCTGTGTAATGGGCACGACCGACTCACTGGGTAGAGCTATTGCATCAACAGTGGCCATTAGGTGCCCCGCCTGGTTGAGGACGTCTGGCTTTTCAGGGGCTGTTCAATCTAACCTTCTGGACATGGTCTTTTATTGCATCCATCTCTTCGGAGAGAGAGCAGACTCTGCACTCGATCGCTTCAACGATTCTTGTGCTACAACCAGGTCCTTGGACCTTGCAGCTGCCCCTCGCCCCCCCCCCCGATCTGCTTTTTGCCCCTTTCGTGGCTATGGAAAGGGTGGGGCCACATCTGTTCATGTCAAGCCACAACGACTCACAGGCTGCACAGCCTCTGCATGGCCGGGGGCCATGGGATCCACTGCCCTCGGGGATCATGGAGCCAGTGGTCTTGACAGTCCTCAGTCAGCACCCCCCCCCCTCCCTCTTAGTACTCCCCACCCTCACCCCTGAGCTGCCTCCAAACCTTCCTAGGCTGATGGTTCCACATCAGGGACCAGTCAGAGGCAGAATTAGGCATCACCTGCTCTTCTGGCAGTCCATCACACAGTACAGCTGGGTATTGCAGATATTCCAAAGGGACTACTCCCTCCCCTTCAACAAGACCCCTCCATCAATGCCACCATCCTATGATCGAATGACCGAGGATCACTTGGCCCTTCTCTGTGAGGAGGTTACCTCTCTCTTGTCCAAGGAAGCCATAGAGAGTCCCTGTGCCGGGGTTGTTATTCCTTCTACTTTCCGCTCCCCAAAAAGGACAAGGGCCTCCACCCTATTCTAGACCTCTGGTCCTTCAATCGGTTCCTCAGGAAGTTCAAAATGCTCACTGTGGCTCAGGTTCTATCTGCCCTGGACCGAAGAGCCTGAATGGTAGAGTTGGACTTGCAGGACGCTTACTTCCACATTCTCGTCTTGCCTGCCAACAAACGTTGCTTACGGTTCATGGTAGGCCACATGCACTTTCAGCTCACAGTGCTCCCCTTTAGCCATACCAACACCCCACGGGTGTTGACCAAGGTGATGCTGGTGGTCGCAGCTCATCTGCGCAGATCAGGTGTTTGTCTTCCCCTATCTCTACGCCTGGCTGTTGAAGGCGGGCTCGTATTAGGCTATTGTCTCCCATCTCCAGACCACGACGGATATCTTGCATTCGATGTGATTCACTATAAACATGCCGAAGTAACACCTGACTCCCTCTCGGATGCTTCCTTTCATCTGAACTGTTCTGTACACAGTGTGGTTTTAGGTTAATCTTCCCAAGCGGTGAGTCCAGGATATTCATGGTATGATACCGATGTTTCAGCCTCTATCCTGGATTTCTTTGAGAATGATTCTTAGGGTCCTGGGTCTCATGGCCGTCTCCATCCTGCTGGTGACACATGACAGATGGCATATGTGGGCTCTGCAGCGGGACCTGATGTTCCAGTGGGCGCAGCGTCAGGGGAATCTCTCCGACATGGTCCAGATCTCTGAGGGAGCCTGCACAAGATCTGCAGTGGTGCCTAACGATCTGTGATTGGGTCGGAGGTAGATGCCTCTTCCTTCCCCAGCCAGATCTGACACTAGTGACGGATGTCACTCCTGGGATGGGGCTGCCACATGAAAGAGGTGTAGATCAGAGGCATCTGGTCTCTGATGGAATCTGGACTCCACATCAACCTACTGGAGCTCGATCGATCAGCCTAGCATTGAAAGCATTTCTTCCGTCTCTCAGAGGGAGGGTAGTACAGGTGTTCACGGACAGCACCACTGCCATGTGGTCCCGCAACAAGCAGCTCTGCATCTCTGGACATGGCTGGAACAGAGAGACATATCCCTGGAGGGCAGTCTAAACATCAGAGAGGACGAACTCTGGTGACAATGCTTGGTCGATCACGAATGGTGTATCTATCTGGAGGTGGTGCAAGGTCTCTTTCAGAAGTGAGGATAGCTTGGTTATATATGTTCGCCTCTGCAGACAATGTGCAATGTCAGGAGTATTGCGCATTGGCGATTCCAAGGCGGCACTTGCTCAGCTACGCTTTTTGTCTTGAGTGGAACAGAAGACCTCCTGTATGCCTTTCCACCCGTATCACTTCTGCCCAGAGTTCTCAAGAAGATCACGAACAACCAGGCCCAAGTAATCCTTGTGGCTCCGGACCGGGTATGAAGCGCTTGGTATCCTGGGCTATTGAGCATGGCCCCTTCAGGAGGATCTTCTGTCTCAGCAGCAGGGGAGGGTTTTCAACCCAAACCTGTCCAGTCGCTGCCTTCTTGCGTGGAGATTGAGCAGCGGCAGTTGACCACTTTTGACCTTCTGACAGAAGTCTGTAACGTTTCACCCAGGCGTCCCTCCACCAAAGTGTTATACGCCTGTTGTTGGATAAAATTTGTGGCATGTGTACAGCCAAGTCTGTTGAACCTCTCTCTGAAGTTCTGTTTATATTTTCACTTTGGCCACTCTCAAAGGTTATTTGTCTGCAGTCTCTGCTTTCTTATGGCTACCTGAGCAGCCTTGTTAAAATCCCCTATTGTTAATAGGTTCCTTAAAGGCCTTACTCATGTGTTTCCCCTGTCCCCATTCATTAAGCCCCAATGGGACTTGAATTTGGTTCTAACATTCCTGATGTGTGCTCCTTTCGAGCCTCTCCACGATTGTTCTCTAAGGCTTCTCACTTTGAAAACACCCTTCCTTGTGGCCGTTGCATCTGCCCGCAGGGTAAGTGAGCTGCAGGCCTTGTCATCTAAGCCACCTTACCCTTCCATCTAGCCTGACGAGGTGGTGCTTCACACATGGGCCTCCTTTCTCCTGAAAGTGGTTGCGCCCATCCATGTAGGCCAATCCATCCCCTTGCCTACTTTTTACATACCCTGCATAGTTCTAAGGAACAGAAGCGGCTCCACCGCCTGGACCCAAAATGAGCATTTGCGTTCTACTTTGATTCTACTAGAGCCAAAGCTGCAACCAATGCATTACCCGTGGAGTTCCAGTCCTGGACATCTGTCAGGGGGCAACGTGGGCATCCCTGCACACTTTTACCAAACACTACTGCTTGCACAGGCAGGTATGTGGGGATGGGTACTTTACTTGTTCAGTCCTGCAGGACTTTCTGGTGTGATCATGTTTTGCAGTATTGCTTGGGCATCTATTCTAAGGTAAGGAGTCTGCAACTAGATGTCTCTGTCAGATGGACAAGTTTCTTAACTTCGGTAACGCCTTATCTGGTAGAGACAATATCTAGTTGCAGATTCCTTAGCAACCTCTCTGTGAACTGATTTCCAGGTATGGGGACTTCTCTTTCAGGGCCCCTCTATTGATACACCAGTGATTAGTGTACTTCATGGCTCTCTACTTTTAGCATGGAAAGTTGTGAAAAGAAAATTGTCAATGCATCGGGGTGGCGCCTATATGGGACACGCAACATCTCCATCGCAGACAATGCTGATGATGGACATGGAGCCGATATACGCCACCTATTGGCATGCAGGGATACTGCTCGAGTGAAATCTCCAGATCCAGACTGACGCCTGAGGGAAATCCTTAAGTAAAAAATCTGTAACTAGATATTGTCTGTACCAGTTAAGGCGTTGCTGAAGGTAACTTACTTGTCCTTCATAACAGTTTTATCCATGTGTTTCTTCTGAGCATTAAGAAGGAAATAAGGAAAAACGAGTTTGTCTATTTGAAGACTGTGGTGCTTGGTTGTTTCTTTAAAAACAAACATTTGATTTTAGCAGGGTCTGCTAAATCAGTCCGACTTGATAAAACCAAAAATAAAGTGTGGATCTGCCAAACCCACGCTTAATTTGAGGTCAAGCTTTAGTTATGTCTATCACATGAGATGAGTAAACGCAAAGCATTATGCAAAGTGATGGAAGGCTATTTGACAGAAAAATTAGACCCACTTTGTGCCTATGCGAGATACTTTTTTTGGTCACATATAGGCATAGTTCATTCAGTTATGCATATTTTCTTGTTGGAGTCACACTTTTCCTTTTTACAATATCAGGAAATGTTTATTTAACAGGATCATGTGAATACAAGGCTATGAAATTTAAGTTAAAGCTGAAGATTAAAAAAAGAATGCGCACTGCTGTATAAGCGGTTGGCATTGACTGACCAGTAGAATTGTTTTCTCTAAGACTTTAACACCCCCCTTTCCAACCACTTCCAACCAGCCCCTCATACCGAAGATGCATTTGTGTCTGAAGGGCGCTTTTCAATGCAAAAGGGGTCGTGGGAAATGTGATCTTACCCTTTACTGGAAAAGGGCAGGCTGAATACTAGGTCTTCAGATTCTATTTTTAAAGGAATCCATTTAATGGTGCAGTACTGGGTGGGTTTTACTCTTCCAGACCTGAAAAAATAGCACAGTGTTTCTAATTCTTTCATACAAACAAAACGACCTCTGTTTCAATATAGATATTTGCACGGGTTCTGCCGGAGAATTGCATCCTTTTAAGATGCCCAGTGCCTTGCCTGAGTCTCCCATGCCATATGGCAACGGGGGATGTTGAGAAATATGCTTTGGGGGTCGGTAATGTATGCAGATGACTACAACCTTCTCCTGCCTCGAACAGTCAATTCCCTGTACTATTTTCAATCTAACATTCAGTCCCAGCTGAAAACGCTCACTCTACGACTGCTTTGGCACAAAATCTCAAATGATAGCTGGCAGCCTACACTCTGAGGTGCAAGGTCATCAAAAGCTTGAAAGGAAAGCACATTTGCTTTTCAGGGCTCTAAATGATTGTTGTGCACAATGGTGCACACTGTCTTAATTTACCAATTCGTTACTAGATCCTTCGGCCGTATTGTCAGTTAAATGCAAAAGCTGGATGCATTTCTGAATTAAATGAGTTCTAGATGCACCTACAGGCCGCTTCCATTTTGGGGTAGTACAGTATAGATTTATGATGTATAGCTAATTGCGACAATCCTAATATTTTTGTGTGCCTTGAAAGTCGTGTTACAAATGTTCCGCCTTCAAGAATTGGACAAAGCAGGAAGTATATTAACTCACTGGGATGTTTTAATTTCATACATCACCATAAATTATACGGTGAGTATACGTCTAGCAATATAAAACAATCTTCAATGTAACGGCTATTAGATTATATGTGTCCAATATGCTTTGGCACCAGAATTAGATTTCAATTGCCTTGATTGGATTTTGCGAATAGCACACCCTAGAGTTGCGTCTGCCAGCCGTCAACTAAATACTGAGTACTATATGCCTTTTTGTAACATTTATAACCCACTTGATGCATGAATTAAAGATTCAATATCTCTGCAGCGCATAAAGGTTACAACTTCATGTAATCCTGTATGGGGTTATATTTGCATGATTGACGCAAAAATAGATTTTAACAAAGCAGCAAATTCATGATCTCCCTGCGCTATTTGCTTTCCTATAAATACATAATTCACATATTCAGTATGTCTAGTAGTATGAACATTCTGTGATCTAACAATTGTTATATATGTCCAAAGTGCATTGGCACGTAATGACCAGCATTGGAGTTTCCTTACGTTGTGGTTGGATGTTATGTTCAAGCGTACTCTGTCTTCTTCTGACCAGCCGTCTGTCAGGGTTTAAGACGTAATCCCCAAAATGACTATAGCCAGACGTCCCAATACTCTACTGCTTCTAACCCAGGTTCTCAATAATACGTAGGTTAGAAACCTGGGACAGGAGGGAAAGGAAATGGCACCAGTAATAGTGGTTTAGAATAGAGCTCAAAGAAACCGAGGGTCTTAGAACCACTTCTCAGATACCCTGAATGGAAGAAACACACATTACACTGTGAAACTTGTGTAATACAAAGCACTCAACCTGTATTGTATGCAGTACCACTGATCTCCTAAAACTTCTGCCTCGGCAGGGGAAGACTGTGACTCACTCACCCCATTCACACCCAGGTTCAGGCCTAGAGCCAAATAGATGAGGAGAAGCTGTGGGACCGCAGGGATGGAGAGGCGCTGCTCTGTGGGTTAGCAAGCAGGTTATACAGCGTACTTGTTGAATGATGTAACATACCAATGGAGAGGCTTGTCAAGGTGGTGATATAGTATAGGATAGCAGTTGTAGCAGAGCATCGAAAACAAGAAAGTAGCAAGCAAAGGAGGGATTCAGAAGGTAAGTGGGAGGAACTATATGGTGGAAGATTAAGTGGTCTGGAGGGGTAAGGAGCCGATGGTGAAGGTTTGGCATGCTGAATGGCCAGCTGCACTGTAGCGAAGGAGCCAAAACAACTGGGAGGTGTCGCACTGACCCTGCACCTAGTTTACATAGTCACTGTTACACCGCGGCGCTCGCCGCGGCCGCGGGCTCAGGTTGCCGCGGCGCGGCACGTTAATTTTGCCACGGCCGACGCCCGGGCCGCGGTAGACGCCGAGGCAGACACCCAGGTCGCGGGGGTCGCCGCGGCTCCGGCGAGGGCCATGAAGGCTCCAGGGAGCCGGTCTGGGGGTCACGGCGCTCGCCGCTCCCCCTTTTTCAAGTTCTGCCTTAAAGGCAGACGCGGCAGAGCCTGAAACCCCGAGGGGGTTTCAGGCATGGCCGCACACAGCGCATTATGCGCTTAACGTTTATTTTTCTTGCATGTATTCACCTGCCCACCACCACTTACCGATGTTCCTAGGACAAACCGAACCCTTACACTGGGGGTTCTTTATACTTGCCTTTTTTCTCTTCCCAGCATGCTTACCACTTCCTCTCTACCCAGCATGCATTGTTTAACACACATACCTAATTCATTACTGTTTTCTTTTCCCCAATCCAAGATGGCGGTGTTCTACTTCCTGTTTCCTGTTTCCTGTCCAGGGGTATTTAAGGGGATTCCAACTGCCTGTTCATTGCGTTGCAACACTCCTTGGTGATAGTCACGCTCCTATTTGATATCCTTCTGCGAATCCTGTCTGTTCCTGATTGCTTTGTTTTCCTGCCTTCCTGAACTGCGGTCCTAATACCCTGGTGTCCTCCTTTTCGTTTCAGGGAGTTCCTGTGGAGGTTTTTTACCCTACTGGGGTTTTTCCTCTGGGACTCCTTCTGGAGGGCACGGACTGTAGTGGTTCGCTCATACCAAACAGCACCGTGGCTACCGGAAGGGGTTGCCCCTACCTCGGCCAGAGCAGAACCCGTCGGAACAAGGACCGTTCCCCTACGCCTCTCCGCTGCGAGGGTAAGACCGTTGAGAACCGCGACAGATTGCAACGCCCACAATTCCTGTTGCAGTCCGGAACTATGGATAACCCAGTGGTAAACACGGAACCTACTAACCAGGACCTACTGGCGACGATACAACAACAGGCTCAAGAACTCCAGCAATTACGTACTGAGAATACTGTTTATCGACAAGCCTTTGCCTCCAGGACCACAGATGTCCCTGCAGTAGCCGCCTCTACACCTCGATTTTCCGGGGATCCCACCACATTAAAAGAATTCCTGGATGCCTTAACGGTGTACTTTGCCTTTCGCCCCTCGCAATTTGTACAAGATAAGACCAAGGTGGGGTATTTGATTAGTGCCTTATCAGGACCAGCCTTGGCCTGGGCCACACCTCTAGTAACCAGAAACGATCCCTGTCTATCTAATTATTCCACCTTTATCACTACTTTTAAACAGATGTTTGAACGCCCTGGACTCGAGGCGTCAGCAGAAGAGGCTCTTTGCGAAGTCCAACAAGGGAGTCAGGATGTATTACAATACATCACCCGTTTCAGACAATTAGCTGCAGAAACAACCTGGGTGGAACGTACCTTGGTGACACTCTTCCGTAGAGGTCTAAGAGAGGACATCAAAGATGAACTAGTACATTCTGCCAGGATAGAAAACCTCAAAGGGTTGATGGACCAAGCACTAACTATAGAGTATCGGTTAAATGAACGACGAATGGAGAAAAAGAAGAGTCGTTTGCCTTTTCACTCAGTACCATCTCGTCCCTTCGCCCATCGTTCCGAGGAAGCCCGCCCTGAATCCAAAGGGAATACCGAGGAAGAGCCCATGCAGATTGACACAGCTCGCGGACCTCTATCCGCCAGCGAAAGGGAACATAGACGAAGGAAGGGGCTTTGCCTATATTGTGGTGCAGCTGGTCACCTAATTCGCGCCTGCCCCATTCGTCCAACCAAGCCCTTGGGAAACGCCAACTCCCGTCCCCAGTAAGAAGGGTGAGGACGGGATATCGTGACATACCTTCTATTTGCTCTTCCAGGGAGGAAGGAACTGCTCTTTTTCTCTTACCAGTTACCCTCCATTTAACTGATGGCCGTGAAGCAAGAACTTTGGCTTTATTGGATTGCGGAGCCAGTGGCCTATATTTAGATGAAACCTGGGCCAAAGAACAACAAATAACACAAATACCCAAAGAAATACCAGAACAGGTACATACTGTTGATGGGTCACTCTTGGCCTCTGGACCGGTACAATACACCACCCCTACTTTCTGTTTACAGTTCGGTAAACATCAGGAAATTCTCTCGTTTGACTTAATCTCATCACCACACCATGTCATGATCCTGGGAATTCCATGGCTTACACGGCACAATCCTTACATCAACTGGGAAACAAAAACCATTTCGTTATCCTCCCATTTTTGTCAACACCATTGCTATCCGGCCGGGGATTATTGGTCCCCAAAAAGTCTCTCAACAGCACCTGCCCAGGTGGGAGGATCCATTAATGTTCTACAGGGAGTTCCCAGACAGTATCAGGACTATATCGATGTATTCCAGAAGCCAGAAAGACCTGAATTGCCACCCCAGAGAGAATACGACTGTGCCATTTCTTTAGAGCCAGACACTGTAGTTCCTTTTGGGCGGATGTACTCCCTCACCGAACCAGAGAAACAAATTCTGAAGGAGTACTTAGATGAGAATCTACAAAGTGGGTTAATAACTCCCTCCTCTTCACCCGCCGGGGCTCCTCTTTTCTTTGTACCAAAGAAAACCAAAGACCTGCGTCCCTGTATCGACTTCAGAGGGTTAAACAGGATCACTATCAAAGACCGGTATCCGCTACCCCTCATCAAAGACATCTTAGAAGCAGTCAGAGGAGCCAAGAGGTTCACTAAGCTGGATCTCCGAGGAGCCTATCATCTGCTAAGAGTCAGAGAAGGTGATGAGTGGAAGACCGCCTTTAGAACACCTTTTGGTCACTACGAATATAGAGTAATGCCCTTCGGACTCACTAATGCCCCGTCCATCTTTCAAAGATTCATGGATTCTATCTTTTCTGATCTTTTGCAACAAACAGTGGTAGTGTATCTTGACGATATCCTAATTTATTCGGTTCATCCAGAGGAACATTCCAAACACGTCCGCCAAGTCTTAGAAAGACTCCGACAACATCATTTGTTCTGTAAGCCTGAAAAATGCAAATTTGATCAGATAGAAGTGAAATATTTGGGATACTGTATAGACCAAACCGGAATTGCCATGGACTCAGACAAAGTACAGGCTATATTGAACTGGCCATCTCCTTCTTCCATCAAGGAGACTCAATGTTTTCTGGGACTAGCCAACTTCTACCGGCAGTTCATAGCAGACTTTGCCCAGAGAACCAGCTTCATTACTCAAACCCTCAAAAAGGAACACCTAAAGAAAGGTTTTTGTTGGACACCAGGCGCTGAGTCAGCTTTTCAGGACTTAAAGAAAGCCTTTAGTCAAGCCCCTATTCTTCGACACCCAGACACTAGCAAACAATTCATTGTTGTCACAGACGCCTCAGAAAGAGCCATTGGGGCTGCCTTGTTACAAAGACAAGACGATGATGACCTAGAACACCCTGTATTCTATCTATCCCACATTCTATCTGATTCTGAGCGAAACTATTCCGTGCTAGAACGCGAACTACTCGCCTTAAAGGTCGCGTGCACTGAATGGAGACACTTTTTGATGGGATCAAAGGAGCCCTTCGAAGCCCGGACCGATCATAGAAATCTACAGTGTTTAAGAAATTTCCAGTGCCAAAATAGCCGGCAAGCTCGATGGGCCTTCTTCTTCAGCCAGTATGATTTCTATATCACCTACATCCCTGGTTCTCAGAACATCCTGGCGGATGCCCTGTCCCGACGTTATCCTGGGTGCGGTGATTCCGCGGTTCAAAACTTATTCGACAACAATAAAATCATAGGGGTAGCACAGACCTTTTTAGATCAAGTTAAGTCTGAATATGCCCGTCTACACGAAACAGAACTAAAGAGGTTACGTCCACAGCTGCACATAGATCATGACTACTATTATCATGATAAGGCCCTGTTTTTACCCACTAAAACAGTGCAAATCGAAGCCTTACACATGTGCCATGATTCTCCTATTGCGGGTCATCGAGGAGTGAAAGCGACTCAAGATCTTTTGCTTCGCTCTTTCTGGTGGCCAACTCTCAAGGCTGACACTGAGGCATATGTGTTATCCTGTCCTACATGTGCTCAAGCCAAGACACCCCGAACCAGACCTGTGGGCTTACTCCGCCCATTACCTGTTCCCCCAGGCCCATGGCTTACCATATCCACCGATTTTATGTGCGCCTTACCTTCCTCAATGGGAAACCACGTCATAATGGTAACTGTGGACTCCTTCACCAAGATGGCCCACTTCACGGCCTTGAGAAAGTTACCCACGGCAAAGGAGTTAAGTCAGGTCTTTACTCAAGAAATTTTCAGGCTACATGGGCTACCCCAAGTTATTATATCAGACAGAGGTCCCCAATATATCTCCCGTTTCTGGAACCAATTCTGCAAGATCTTGGGGATCCAGGTGGCCTTGTCATCCGGGTTCCACCCTCAAACCAATGGACAAACAGAACGACTCAATCAGGGTCTCGAGCAGTACTTACGTAGCTTCTGTAACGCTACACAAAGTAATTGGGCTCCCTACTTACCGCTTGCCGAATTCTCCTATAATAACTCTCTACACAGTGCCTCTAAAGTCTCTCCTTTCTATGGCTCCTATGGTTTCCATCCCAGGGCCTTCCCAACTCCCCTGAGAGACAACTCCAACCTTCCCGCCATCTCCTCTTTCGTTCGACAGCTACGGGGTATACAGCGAATTATCCATTCTAACCTTGTGTCCGCCAAGTCCCGCATGAAGACAATAGCAGATAGGAGACGCTGTGCGGCTCCTCTATATCAAGTCCATGATAAGGTCTGGCTCTCCTCTAGATTCCTACCTCTCCGACTCACCCAAAACAAATTCAAGCCCCGCTTTTATGGTCCCTTTCTCATTCTCAAGAAGATCAACCCAGTGTCCATGCGTCTTCGCCTACCTCGGACATGGAAGATCCACCCAGTATTCCATGTCTCGCAACTGAAACCTTACCGTCCTGATCTCTTTCATAGGCAGTTGCCCTGTCCCCCTCCTTTGTTGGTTGACAATGTGCCTGAATACGAAGTGCAGGAGGTCTGTGACTCTCGATTTTTCCATGGGCGCCTCCAATACCTTATTCATTGGAAGGGATACCCTTTGAGTGAGTGTTCCTGGGAGGATGCCTCTTCAGTCCATGCTCCTCTTTTAATCCGCCGCTTTTTTCGGCTCTTCCCTCACAAACCCGGGGCCTCGGGGAGGGGGCATACTGTTACACCGCGGCGCTCGCCGCGGCCGCGGGCTCAGGTTGCCACAGCGCGGCACGTTAATTTTGCCGCGGCCGACGCCCGGGCCGCGGTAGACGCCGAGGCAGACACCCAGGTCGCGGGGGTCGCCGCGGCTCCGGCGAGGGCCATGAAGGCTCCAGGGAGCCGGTCTGGGGGTCACGGCGCTCGCCGCTCCCCCTTTTTCAAGTTCTGCCTTAAAGGCAGACGCGGCAGAGCCTGAAACCCCATGGCCGCACACAGCGCATTATGCGCTTAAAATTTATTTTTCTTGCATGTATTCACCTGCCCACCACCACTTACCGATGTTCCTAGGACAAACCGAACCCTTACACTGGGGGTTCTTTATACTTGCCTTTTTTCTCTTCCCAGCATGCCTACCACTTCCTCTCTACCCAGCATGCATTGTTTAACACACATACCTAATTCATTACTGTTTTCTTTTCCCCAATCCAAGATGGCGGTGTTCTACTTCCTGTTTCCTGTCCAGGGGTATTTAAGGGGATTCCAACTGCCTGTTCATTGCGTTGCAACACTCCTTGGTGATAGTCACGCTCCTATTTGATATCCTTCTGCGAATCCTGTCTGTTCCTGATTGCTTTGTTTTCCTGCCTTCCTGAACTGCGGTCCTAATACCCTGGTGTCCTCCTTTTCGTTTCAGGGAGTTCCTGTGGAGGTTTTTTACCCTACTGGGGTTTTTCCTCTGGGACTCCTTCTGGAGGGCACGGACTGTAGTGGTTCGCTCATACCAAACAGCACCGTGGCTACCGGAAGGGGTTGCCCCTACCTCGGCCAGAGCAGAACCCGTCGGAACAAGGACCGTTCCCCTACGCCTCTCCGCTGCGAGGGTAAGACCGTTGAGAACCGCGACAGTCACAGCCTTCCTGATGTTCTGTCCACAACCCAGAAGTATCAGTCAAGCTAATCTCGAGGGCATCGTTCTTCATATATACCAAACCCGACCTCTTCTAAACATGAATGAGGGGTTGAAGACTGCATGTCTATCAGCTCTTCAGCAGGGAGATCATTCCCACCAATCTCGACAACCAAATCCTGCGTATTCTATTACTTTTTATAACGTGATAACATGAATAACCAATTTGTTTTATGTATTAAAGATTCAACACCTGTACAGAGAATGCATGGATTAGTAATACAATGAGGCTAGTAATCCCCTCCCCATCCTTCGGTGGGGATTATAAAGACCACCACCCTATTAAAACTTACTGCCCTTTCAGCCTCAAACTTCTTCCATTAACCTGCGCAGAATCCTTCCTAGGAAGGTGCTGCTGGTAATTACCACCCTCAAAAATCTGTGGTTCACCATGTAACAAACTGCTAATGCCTCAGCCTATCTGTGGACCGGGCTGCTTTCAAGAAGTAAGTTTCCCACAGGGAAGCTAAATGACAGCAATTGTCTTGTTACCTGGATTGGGTTTAATTTATTTTGCTTAATCATATTACCATACAACAGAACACCATCTGGGATCACATTGTGAATTATCGTATTCATCTGAATTTATTCTGGTCTACCATTACCATAGTAAGTGCACCCGACCATACGAGGGTAATACCACACATTAAAAACGTTTTTGTTAAAACCGGAAAATGTGAACCCCTGACATTCAATTCATTCAAATCATCGATACTTCAGTGTTCAGAATTTCGTCATATTAGTCAGTCCACCTAATAAATGCTGTCTCGGTGAGGGCCTCAAGCTGGAAGTCTGTTTTATAAGCATAATGTTTATTAGGTCTAATTTCTTTGAGTGCTGTTGGAACTAGACTATCCAACTTAGTACATTAGTGCACCCTATGCCATCTGTTGGCACATTTCGACATCTGTGGGATGAAGAGGTATAGGCATAGAGGTCTTTGTCAGGACCCACAATATTCATCTGCAAGGGGATTCCTTGCTAAGGTTTGGTAAACGGCTTACGTAGCTAAGGGAATGAGATATTGTGCTTGGGGAGGAATATACAGCTTTCATTTGTTCTTCCAGCAATGTTTTCAAGTCTTGTGCTGTAAGGGCAGTTGCGAACCTGATGCAACATCTGAGAATACGGTGTCAGGACCCAGTGCTCGTTTCTTCTTTTGAAGATCACTCCATACTGCCACATGCCAGCGTCTCCTTGGCTTCACCCATTTCAGCTTTAGATGTCTACTCCTGTGGCTCCTTAGAAAAGAAGCAGATGTCAGTCATATGGCTATGATTTGTGCAATCAATATTTACAACCTTCTCCGTAGCTCAGCCTTTTCATCCATGAATGACATCTTGTGTGCTTCTTAAGAAAGGAGTCCCTAAGGATCATCTACCACGGGGTTGTGTCTGGGCTCCCTTATTATTTTCCCTGTTTTTGGCAGACTTACGAAACATGTTAAAGGAAATAAGAGGTCTTTGCCTTAAGATCAATGGTACCCACGTCCTAAGCCTAATACGCAGATTTGGTGATAATGTACATGAAGGAAGTAGGGTTACAAAATAAATTGGACGTCTTTCAGCATTATTGCTCAAGTAAAAGACTCAATGTTAATCTAGACAAGACTAAGAAAATGGTGTTAGGGAAAGGAATGGGAGGCTTTAACTGGTACCTTGGCAAGAATAAAGTGGATGGAAAATCTAAATACCTGGGCATGTTGTTGGGTACAAAGTTGAATTGGAGAAATCATGTTGAATCACTAAGTACTACTGCATTGACCTTGGTATGGGTCTAAAACAATTTAGTTGGAAGTATGGTGGGCCTGCCCTATATTGTCTGCCTACAATGCAATGGTCTGCCCTCAATTTCAGTAAGCAGTGCTTAATTTGAGCTGGTGTTTTCCAGCGAACAGCACAAGCCGTTATTTTTGAGAGCCAGGGCTTATTTTTGTGCCTCAAGCATTTACTGCGAGCAAAAGACAAATATGGAAAAGACTGAGAAAGACAAAAATGAAAATGCGACACAAAGGGAGAAATCAGAAAGGTGCAAGAGTGAGCTGAAGGGACAGGGAGTGACTGTAAATGAACTAAAGATACGCGAGATGGTTTCAGGATTATGGTGCCTCACTATTCCGTGCTTGCACATTTTATTGCAGCAGCTGCGTATTTAAGAGGCGAGCTCTGGGCACTGAAACTTTATTTACCAATTAAGTACTGGGTGAAAGTATTAACCATAAGTGGAAAACTGAATTGAACCATGAAGAGAGTAAGTGTGCTAAGACTCCTTGCATTACCACCTTCAGCTATGGTTCAAGCCATAAGGGAGTCAACATATAGCCTGGAGTTATTTGGGATTCATAGGCACACTGAGGATTTGGCAGAGATTAACAAGAGAAGTCACTCTTAAAATACCACACGCTGTAAAGATTTGGTAGAGAACAGTGAGTTGAAGTGGGCTATGAAAGTCAGAAGTTGCTGAGCTCAAATGTCATTTGGCAGTCTCTTGTTTCTGGTTTCGTTTGTCCTCTCTACCGTGGACTTTCAACCTACGAAAAAGTACACGTTTTAGTGCGTGGCTTTTAGGAGAGTGAGGTAGAGAAATGCAAGGCTGATTCGGCAAAGTGCTATTGGTTAGAAATTCAAATCTCAAACATACAGAAATGTCACTCAATTTAGTGTCTAGCCCAGTTGGCAATGCAGAGAACACTAGAAATTTTGGGCATCTTTGAAGTCTCTTACCTAGTTGTCAACTGGGCTAAATCTGTTATAGTACGGTTCAAGGGGGAAGCATTGGCAAAAAAAAAAACTAGTTGTCTAATTTATGTGTTCAGATAGTTATAATTGACCTAGTATACATACTAGAGTGAAGTTAAAATTGTCATGAGATATTAATATGGTCCCCCTACTGAATGCAATTCAGTGGAACCCAGGAAGGAGGTTTGGGAACACTGTCCTGATTCCTGCCATAGGAATGGTTGTGCTCCTATACCACCTTCAGATTAGTCATTCTGAGATCCCCAAAAGGGTTCCTCGTTAGGATTCAGGAGGGTTCCCATAGATTATCGAGGTGTAATCTGGAACACTTGTTTTTTTGACAAATGTAGCCAATCCTCTTGCAATAGAGGTTTGGTACGGCTGATCTTCACCTTTGTTTGCTGTCAACCAAACTGACAGTTATAAATGACTGGCTGTTTGCAAATAAGGGAGAGCCCTGCTGTTTGACTTAAACTAGACTTTTTTGAGGGTCCTGTCCTAATAGGTTCAGCAAATGATAAGAACATTATTTTACTTTAAAATAGTAAAGTAATTGTCACACAACAAAATATTATGCACAAAATTACAATTATACTAAAGATTTTAGTGAGATTAACAAATTAGAACCCTTTCTAAAGGGGCCTCACAGAACAAAAGGACCTAAATACCTACCCTAGAAATTTAACATGGGGAACAACTGGCCAGAAAACCACCCGTTCACATTATCTGTGAGGTCCCATGTGACTCTGCCGACAGTGCCTTGAAAAACAGCGATGGCCCGTAACAGTGTATTGCCACAACTTATTGCATTTCTACGGTGAAAACTAAGCCCATAGGTTTTGTCAGGGGAATTGTATCATTACAACTGCAATTTGTAATTAAAAAGAAAAAGGTCCCAACTTTAACTATGTTATACGCAGTTATAAAAATAAAATAAAAAGTGTAAATGTTAAACATGTTTGTCTGCCTCTTAAAGGGGTTCTGCTCTGAGGTCGGAAGGCAGTGCTTAATTTGAGCAGGTTGTTTCCAGTGCTCAGCCCCAGCACATAATTGTCAACACTGCACTAATGACAGCTGCAGCATGGTGGCGCTGCTTGTGTTACTACAAGATGAGCAGACAACAGCTATTTAATAACTCATCATGCATTAAAAACAACTAATACCTGCCGCCCAAGCCATTCTTATAGTTTTGTAGTGGGGGGTTAGTAGTTGTGTAGGTACAGTCATAGGCAGGGCTGGCGGAGGCAATAGGGTGGCGCAAGCTGCGGTGGCCTCCTGAGAAAGGCAGGGAACTTATTTTTTATTTAGTTTTAGAAATTAAGCACTGTTGTAAGCATTCCCTTGCACAAGGAAACCATAATGTTTTGTGGTGATGTGTTCTATTTTTTTCTTGGTTGTAAGCTATTGCATTTGTTCATTACAGGTCAGCGAAGCCAAGCAGAAAATACTGGGCCAGGCAGGCTCGTCGAAGAGGTAATACGTTTTTGGTTTATTTTATTTATAGTTATCAAAATTAAGGATGATTGGCTTTATTCAGATGAAAGTCTGTGCCAACAAACCATAGCTTATGGCCGCACAATAAGAACCTCCCTTTAGACCCTTGTGCAACTTTTATAATGCTTTACTCAAAATGCTAATGATGGCCTGTGTCGCTATGTCCAGAGTTTGATATGCAAAAAAAAAAACTAGGCCTAGAACCAAAATAAAAAGGACCCGAATTTGCAATCAGATAGATAGAAAAGTGGCACACATTTGCAAACCGGGACAGTTTTATACTTGTAATGAACGACTGTATAGGTGTTTTGCAAGGTCTGAAAGACTGCATGGATTTGTACTTGGGAGACTGTACGGATCTGAGCTTGCCACAGGCAGTGTTTCTGGTAATATTAGGGAAACCAACAATAAAACGTGCCCAACAGGCCCGCAAACAACCAAAATGCTGGTCTACTCGTTGACCTTTCAGATCGTACTTATGGGTCTGCAAGATTGTCCTACAGACCAGTTTGACCAGATGCCCATTCCGAGCGTAGTCCCCTTGAAACCAGCCCCTGCTCCGACCTGCTTGTGTTTCTTGTGGTCCACCTGCACCCACCATAGTCGGAGTTCGTTAGGAGACTCTAAGAAAGTGAAGGCATGGCTAAAGTAAGGCATCAGCCACTAGCACCTACAAAACATGGTTGAAAGAAGTCTTCTTAGGGGTGCACATTGAAGGTTCATGTCTGAAAATTGTGTTGACTGCTGCAGACAATGAATACAATTGTCACAACTCCTGTGATATCTGGGTAGCTTGTCAGAAGGACACTTACCCATAATTGATTATGAGCTCTACAGAAATCTGAACCCGAGGGATGTACCTTAGAGTTTTAAGCTCTGTTTGTTGCTGCATTTGATATGCTCGCAAGTCGGCCACTTAAGTCACTGCCTAACCCAGGCTGCAAATCCTTACTCCTGTCATCGCCTAACTATTCCAGGTATCCAGTCGTTTCATCATGAAACATGCATTTGGAGCAATTTCTAAGCACTGGCAAAAGATCAACCCCAAGTAAGGAGTAGGCTATTTAAAGGTATAATTGGCAATCAGTTTCCGTCTCAGAAAATACGAAGTGAAACATATGTGCATTGTGTGTTAATTTTAAATTAAATGAAGGAAGCAAATGCATTTGAAAAAAAAAGGAAACATTTGTATTTCTTTTTCTGTGTGTGTGACTTTCAGTTAACTCCACATGAAGGGTATAAGGTCGCTTCTCAACTATGTTCAGCCTGTGTTCATGGCTATAAGTCTTGAGGGCCTTGAAAATGAAATGAAGTCCAGTTTCTACAGAAATTCAGTAGTACAACCTGATCTCTTGAAAGATATAGTTTCTGTGAAATACGACGTGTCCTTCAGGTGTTTCACTCTCCAGGTTTAACACATGCACCTTAGCCGTTAGTCTCTCTTTTTTGGTCAGAGTTTCTTTAAGAACATCCTCAGTACAATATAATTTGCATCACTTCGAACGTGGCATCATCTGTAAAAGCTAGACGGGCCTTTTCTACTGCCAAACTACTGCTAGCATCCTGCAGAATCATTATGATTCCGCAAGTTTAGTAAAAAGCTATTAGAAAGTCATATTCCCAGTGTCTCCGCATCAGCTAGATTGTGGGACACAGTACTAGTGCACTTTTGTGCCTCGTGATGTGCAGGTTCTAAAAATGAGGACATTTCGATAAATACTTAATGAAAACACATTTTAATAGGTAAACACGTAGGAGAAGTACTGTAGGCACATCTGCGCATTCTCAGAGTGTAAGAAGAGGTATATTTAATGTACTGCCGCTTTGTACGAGTACTGCACTTACTCCTTCCAGGTTTACTAATTCAAGAAGTGCTGAACTTCTCCCGTGGACTGTCATAATTCGCCACACACTGTAAAATCAGTCATCTACTGCATAAATCGCTGATTTTAATCCAACTATTGATCCGTTTCCGTCAGAAACGTTGAAGTTGCTGCCCACGGAATACATGGCCTTGCCAGTCACTTTAAAACAGTTAAGTGGCGCTTTCGGTGGTTGGTTGCTATCGTTCCCCATTTAAGGAGATGCTACTGTTGCCAGACGGTGTAAACATTTGATGGATTAGGAGGAAGACTTTTTTTCTTCAGCAGCAAACAAAAACCTTATCTACATAAATGTAATTCTCACCGGGTGGTCGGAATGATTACTTTCATTATCTTAAATTGATATTCATGTCGCAGACGCTCTTCCCAAAGCTGCATTACCTCAACCAGGAACTTAAATCTTAAAATAATATTTGCTGTTGTATCTTTGTAGGGTAGCAGGTCTTCAATCCCAAAGTACATCCTTTAATTGAGACACATTGGAAGTAGGCTGTCCTGTTCACGTAGCTGTTTTAACAGTTACAGATGTTGAATAATTGAAGTCTAAATTAACTGTCCATGCCACATACTTTGGGCATAACCTGCTGCATAAATCCTGTGGATTTGCCTATGGCATATGGCAAGAATCCGGTTCAATTTGTGATGAAAAGGGCTCCTAGTCTTGCATTATTTTTGCTGGACTTGGCAAACATTTTGCTTTCAGAAAGCGTTGTCCTGTCACTTGGTTTATTCTAATATAGTGTGAATATTGACAGCCTTTTGATTCATACGAAAATACTTTGGCATAAATAAACCCTGTATTAGTCCGTAATGTATGCTGCCATTATCCTTCTGCGTGAGCTGTGACATTAATGTCAGTGTTTGGGTAATTTGAGCCTCTTCTCACAATACGTAGATATTCTGGTATGCCTTTTCAAGGTGATAGACTACTTTTATTATTTCAGGAAGAAAGAAAGCTCAAGATTGAAAGATGGATCCAGCAACACAGGAAAAAGAGTAGTAAGTGATTTTTTTCTATAACGTAATGTGATAAATATTGGGTAAATTACCTCCTGCCGTACCTTTTAAGGCTATTGAAAGTCAGAAGAGATCTGTGACCATGTAGAAGAACACAGTCGCGGGAGGTAGGGCAGGTGGTGTGTAGTGGGTGGTATGAGGGAGCGACCAAAACATTATTTTTTTTAAACTTACCTTTTTTGCCACATCACTCCTCAGCTGCAGGCACAGGCTTCCAGCCTGCCCTGCGTCCAGTCCTACAGATGCTTTCAGGCTGCCCGCAGCCTGAAAGCAGTGGTAGGATTGGACGGAGTGCCCAGCCTGGGTACTCCAAGGCAGAGGGGGAGCCTCTGCTTGCCCTCTACAACCCGGCACTCTGTTGCAGAGTTGGAGAGAGCCTAATGCGCATATATGTTTGGCTGGCCAAACATACATGCACACTGAGGGGGAGTGCTGTGTGTTCACCCTCTGTCTCCGTCATGCCCGTGGCCCAACCCCTTTTGCAGTAAAAACATAAACAAAGTTTATTATGTTTTTACTGTAAAAGTTTTGCAACTGCTGCTGTGGGAGAGTTGGGGGGTTACGCTCCACCGCCATAGGGGAGAGCCGCCCCTGGAAGAACAAGGCCGAAGGCAAACTTTCTTTACAGGGTAAAGGAAATTTGAAGTAATTGGCAATATACTGCTAATATAGAATGGGTTTACTTTACTCCTTTTAATGCATGGAGCACCATCATCCTTTTCAGAAAGCTCTTACATCCTTTGTGTGTTGCTCTTTCATGTAAGAGTCAGGATGTTTGTAAACAAGAAGAATAAAATTTGAATCTTGGGTACATAACTAAACATACCAAAAAGCAGTTACGTTTTTACTGCAGAAAGATAGCGGAATCAGTTTAATACAAGTCATATTTTTAAAAACCAATAGTCAGAACGTAATGGAGACTGATTATATCTTTCCTATTGTAACCTAAAGCCTGGAAAAGGAAACCAGTTGCCAGAAATATCTCTTTTCTGCTTATCATTGTAAATTTAGAAAAACAGCTGAAGGAAAAGCCATTGTTCGGTTTCATTTTTGAAACTGCAGCTTTAGTTATGCTCTGTGACCTACCTTTCCCTTTGACTGCGTACTCTGCAGACATTGTGATGTCAGAATTCACCTGTAATAAGTTATTACAATTTAGTGGCTATGTCATTCCTTTATTACAGGTGACTAGGTGCGGCACAGGTCCCCTGTAAGGAGGAATTTGTGTTTTTTAATGTATTAAAGGATACTCTTACCTGTTTGTGGGTGAAGAAAAGGTGATTTGTCTTGTTTTCTGTAACTGATTATGGCGTTATAATGTTTTCCTCATTTAATCTTCACCTACAGGTTACATTTATATTTTGTTTGGGGTGTCTCTGCTATACCAGTAGACCACAAAGGCAAAAAAAAGATCTGGTGTCTTCAAAATAATCAGGAACAGGTATTTCAAGACTAACAAGGGTAACTTGTGAGATGACCTTAGGAAAGCTCCTGGAAGATTTTTGACGTGATGTAAGGAAAGTTTACGGGTGACGGAGCAGTGGTTATATATGCGCAGAAATCTGCAAGAGTAGTGGAGAGAATGAAAAGGTGCAGGTTGATGTGCAAATATCAAACTTAACGTGGCTACAGACCCCACCCACACCCAATAAGCCATGAAGTGTTTATATCCAAACCAAAGTTTGAGGTGATAATTATGGTGCGAGAGACGTGATAAGTCCATGGGCTAATGTAGCAGGTGTTGCAGTTAAAAAAGGTGTTTTACTGGGATGTATTCGGAAAGTATACCTCCAATACATCGAGGGCTTAACATCGGAAGTTCGTATATCACAGCTATTGGATCGCTCGTAAGTTTTTACCACACTTAGTTTGGGAGTCACTGTTGGCTGTGATATTACATCATAGATATAAAAAAATATATATGTAATCTATTAACATTAAGCAATGTTCTTAACTATATCCATTAAATGTATTCTGGAGCCACGGGTTACACTCTGTTTATGGTCTGATCAGGTTTCCATTGAAAATACATTTTTTGTTTTCTTAATGTTGATGTCAAATGATCTGCACAATACTGTCCAAAAATGGTCATGCAACTTTGTTTTTGGCATGGCAAGTTTAGTGCAGATCAATATAAGGGGTGTCAAAAAAATTAACTTTTCGTTTTGTAACTCCAATAGGAATCATTGCTTTCCAGTACAGATGAGAACTTTGGCCGGAATCATACTAAGTTGGTATGAAAGTAGAATTTTACTCAAGGCAGTGCCTTCACTTGGTTTAGTGTAAATCCGTTCAGCCCTTTTTCAGAAATGTATGTTCCAAAAACATTTTGGGTGTGGTTGAAAGGGTTAAACATTTTAACCTCTTGGCCGCTAGTCTGCCAGTGGTCCACAAATGTGGATTCTTAATCTGCTGAATAAATTAAAAAACAATTGAAAATAGATTTTTCTCCTGTAGTCCATTTTGGGGTCTGTTGGATGCAAAAGAGAAGAATCTGTTAGCAAGAATTACAGAATGATAAACCTGTCCATCTTTCCTGATAACATGAAAGGCAGTAAAAGGGGACAGCAAGAGTATCTCTTGGGTTGGGGATCGTTCTTGCTTGCTCAGTGGTGTGGGGGTATAGGAGCGAGGCCTTCCATCGGAATATAAACAAAAATAAATTTGGCTGTGGACTTGTTAGAACCAAGCTTGGGTCCAATATTCACAAGGCCCTTGTGAGCCAATATTTATCCTCAGCTCTGGTCTGCAAACTCTATTTTAAGATCTGCAAATCCACACAGATTCGTGGACTCTTGCTAAACCCCTCACATGGTCTGTGCCAGGTCTGCACAACCTCGGCAGATCCAGCAAGGGCCCACAAGTATGTGTGTCACAGACCCAATCAGAATAAGAGACCAGCCTCCACTGGGTGGGCCAGAAGCTGTGGGCAGTAGCAAGGGTTTGGTTGCACAGTCTGCCCACAAGCCCTACTCTTCTGAGTATTCCAAAGACATTGTGCAGGGTGGTTGGAAGCCTGCAGGCAGTCTCCTATTGCACACGACGGAAGGTTGTGTACAGCACAACCCTGGGAAATTGAGCAGAGGGTCTGGCTGTAGATGCAGGGCAGCAGAGTATGTTATATTTTTGTAGAAGTTGGATTTAGTTTCATAAAAAATAGAAAGCATTACAAAAAAAAAAAGCAATGCAAACTATAATTTGTACACCAAATGCAGTACTTAAAACTGCACAATATTTCCACCACTAAGTAACAGTATCTAAAAACACAATATAATTAAATAATAAACATGTAAACTATTACACACTAGATTTGTAGTCCTCTCAGCATGTTAACAGTAATGGGATATACAATCTTAATTGTGAAGTAAAAGTATTTGACATTTGTAATAGCGTCTGTCAAGTGAAGAGTGAGGCCATGAGCCTCGTATTTGGTGTGCAAATTAGGGTTTGCATGGATGTTGTGCGAGTTATGGATTGCAGGTTAGATTTTCTACAAAACATTCAATAGCATTGATTATGCATCTTCTGCTCACAAATTTTAGTTGTTCTGCCAACATTTGTTTTGCCCTCAGAAGAGCACGCATGCCTAGGGCTTTGTCAAGGCTTTCCAATATCCTTTTTTGTTAAATTGTGGGAGGTACTGCACCACGGAATTGAATTGCAGTTGTGGCCGAATTTAGGAAGTGCTGCTATCAGGCTGAAGAGAACTTTGAGCATATTATATAGTTAGATTGCTATGTAGAGAAATAGAGCACTTTGTAAGGTCTGTGGTCATGGGAAGCAGGGGCGATCCGGGAAGAAGACTCATTCAAAGATCTTTTGAAATTGTTTTTGCTGGACCAGCCTTCTCCCTCATCTCTGTCCTCGTTTGCTATAAAGTACTCATCACTGCTGCTCCGGCCATCAGCTCGAGGTCCAATTTCCTCCATTGCAATCATGAATTTTATTCCTAATTGGGGTAGACTTAGTAATCCTGTGAATTTACATACCGATTCTCTTGTTCTCTTGCAAGAAGTTTTCAAATATCTTTGAGGTTTTGAGTTGTTTGACTGCGTCAAGGACTCTTTGAAATCTACGATTTCCTTATTAACTTTTTCCAAATTCTTTTTATAGGACTTGATACATTTTGAAAAAGGCTTTTACTGGTTTGTATTAATAATTAGATGAGCATCCTAGAGATTTTTGGCAGTGTTGATAATAAGAATCAACTAGTGGTGTATGAATTTCCATGTAATCAAGGTGTCCTCCTTCTAAAAGTGTAGATCCTCTAGGAAGTTCAGGGTTCGTTGGTAACGATGAGGCCCTGGAGGCTGCATTGGCTGTTTAATATTCAGTTATAATTGCACATTGGAGTGGTGTTGTGACATGCTTTTTCTATAGATCTTAAAGGGAATCAAAATCTTCCACCTGTGTTAATGCTTGTCAAATATTCAAATCTCCCAGGAGAGGTGGTGCAGAGGGGATGGATATTGCTATCTTATCAGAGTAGGATAAACCCATTTGCTCGGCCATCTTAGACACATTGAAGTAATTTACGGATTTAATAGGCGACAAAAAAGAAAATCACACAACTATTTGCTGCTCAGTAACACCAAACCATTAAAGGTGATGGAGATGAAGGGCACCACTTTCGCATCCTTCTATAAGTTTATTGAACACAAGTGAAAGTGCTATTGTGTTGTCTGGGGTAGCTCCAAATTTGAAAGAAAACCCTTACCTACTATTCTATGGCTTGCTTTCTCACAGTGTCTCACCTGACTTATCCATGTGTTGGGGTGGACTCAACCATAGGAAGAGGAGCTCTTATGACAGGGTGACGAGATTGAGTAAAAATGCTAGGGTTGCCTCCAGGTATACGTTAAATGTGGAGCTCCCTGACACTTAAAAGTTGTGGCATTTAATACAATGGCAGGCATAGGTTGTATCGACTACAGACTTCTAATTGGAGATTCCTTACCTTTCCCCCAGGAGTCAATCTGGAGCCAGAGATTTTTCTTCAAGTAGTACCCTTGTGCGCTATTAGGTGGCATCTTTCGACTCCGCTCTGTCATTGGCGATGTGGTCACCGGATATGACGTCGCGGGTTGTAAATGGGTGCCACCCTGGTGTGCTGATGTCAGTTCTTTTATTTCCAGTCTAACCTATGCGCAGATCCAGAGAGAGCTACCTTTAGTTGCTTTTTGACTGGCCTTTTGATTTTTTTTTGATTTTTTTTTTACTTTTGGTGCGTCAAGATGTCGACTTGTAAGACCTGCTTCAAGTCCTGCGACTCCTGTCACCACATGATGCTGGTGACGGATCCGCACCTGGTGTGTTTGTGGTGCTTGGAGTGCGACCACGACCTGAAGTCCTGCTTCAGCCTGCCGGGCCATGACCCCAAAGGCTTTGAAGGAGCGGTCCCTAAAGCTGCCCTCGGCCTGGCGTTCGGCTCTGCATCGCTCCTGGCCTCGGTTGAAAGAAAGGTCCCGAGACAGTTCGTGGAGCTATCACCACTCCTCGTCCCATTTAAAATTGATGGGTCATTTAGGTAAGTACAAGAAGTCGAAGAAGCACAAGCGTTCTTCGACTTCACCCAGTCGAGCGGATGGTGTCGCACGGGAGAAGGAGGGTCTTCACTCTAGGCTTTCCAGGTCGGCACCGCACCTCCCTGACTTTCTGGAAGCTGGAACCACCCCTACCCAATTAATTTAATTTTACGATTCCACGAGCCTCATTTTTGGGTAGTCTGGCTCTCTCTGTGAGCCTTTGGGCCCTGCAGGGTTGGAAGGGTCACCTTTGGGTTCCATGCTTACAGCTTCGGCCTCAGCTCCAAGGGCCAATCAGGATTCCACTTTCGGATCCGGACCGGCGTTGGTCATACCCTTGAGACCTTTCCCGACAACAGTTCTGGTGTTGACGCTTCTTACGTTGCCTGGGCCTGCGGGCAGCTTCCATCCTATACTAATAGCTGATTCCGACTTCAGCAGGGACCTTGGTTCCTGTATCAGATCCTCACCCTTATTCTTATAGGGATAGATTTGGTGAGAGTATGGAGGGGTCGCTGGACCCTTTAGAATTTCAGCTGGAAGACCTTAAGGATGGTGCTCAGGAACTGGGTGAAGCCAGTGGTCTGGATACCTCCCCTAACACGGGTATGCTTTCTTCCCCTACCATGGCTACAGAGGAGGGGGCGTACTGCTCCATGCTGGTGGGGAGAGCAGCTGAGGTTTTGGGCCTTGAACTGCCTTTGGTGGCTGTCAGGACCAATCTCCTGACTGAGGTGCTTCACCCTGGGGCTTCCACATCAGAACCCCTTTTGCCCTTTAATGAAGCCCTCAAGGATGTCCTGCTAAAGACCTGGTCCAAACCCAGCACTGGGGCTCTTAATAGGAAAAAAGCCCATGGCCTAAGCCTAATGACCCTGCTTTCCTGAACCAACACTCCACCCCCAAGAGCTTGGTCATCCAAGCCACGACATCCCATGGCATGTGCCCTTCCACTTCTCTTGATGCAGACTCAGAGGCTGGACCACCTTGGGAATAAGTGATTTTCTTCCTCCAGCCTAGCTTTGCAGTCCGTGAACACCGCTTGCCTTTTGGCCCATTACACCCTTATTTTATGGGATACGGTCGCGCAAGTGCTGCCACAGGTCCCGGAGGAGTTCCGGGCCATTCACTCCCAGGCTGTTACTTTTGTGAGAGATGCAGCCAAGTTCACAATTAGATGTGGGCTGGATACGACTGACTCTTTGGGCAGATGGGTTGCTTTGACGGTGGCCCTGAGGAGCCACACATGGTTATAGACATCTAGCTTTTCAGGGGATGTGCAATCCACTCTGATGGACATGCCCTTTGATGGCACCTGTCTTTTTGGAAACACAGCAGACTCTGTGCTTCAGCTCTTTAAGGAGTGCTGGGCTCCAGCCTGGTCCCTTGGCCTTTGCTGCTGCCATTGGCCCCCCTCGGTCTGCTTTTTGTCCTTTTTGTGGAAACGGAAGGAGAACCCAACCACGTCCGTTCCCCGCCAGCCTCCGCACCATGCATGCTGTTCAGGCTCTGCGTGGCTGAGGATGTGGGGTTCAGCATCTGCGTGGATCAGGGAGCCAGCAGTCCAGCCAGTCCACCACTTTTCCACTCAGCTGCAGCCTCCAAACCCTGCGTTACCCCACCAGGAACCAATTGGCAGCAGTATTTGCCATCACCTGCCCCCTGGAATACCATCACATCAGACAGGTGGGTTTGCAAAAAGTCTGAAGGGCCTACTCCCTCCCCTTCAAGACTACCCCTCCTGTCAAGCCGCCAGCATACGATGGGATGATGGAGAATCACCTGCACTTCTCTGCGAGGAGATTACGGCTTCTTGGCAAAGGGAGCCATTGCGAGTGTCCCTTTCCAGAAGTAGGTCATGGTGGTTGTTCCCACTTTTTTCAGGCGTCCAGCAAGGACAAGGGTCTCCACCCTATCCTCATCCTCTGGTTCCTCAATCTCTTCCTCTAGAAGGAGAATTTCAGAATGCTCACTCTGGCTGACGTCTTATCTGCCCTGGACCCAGGAGACTGTATGGTAGTGTTGGACTTGCAAGAAGCTTATTTCCATATTCCCGTCGTGCTTGCCCACAGACGTTAATTGTGGTTCATGGTCAATTCACTGTGCTCCACTTTGGCCTTAGCAGTGCCCCTTGGGTGTTTCACCAAAGTGATGGCAGTATTTGCAGTTCACCTGTGCAGGTTAGGGGTTTCAGTCTTCTCCTACCTCAACGACTGGTTGTTGATGGCAGGCTCACCCCAGGCTGTCTCCCACCTCCACATCCAGACAATGGGGGACCTCCTGTATTAGCTAGGGTTCACTTTAAACGTGCCGAAGTGGCACCTGACAACATCCAGATCTCAGAGGGAATGCGCAAGATCTGCAGTAAGGACTTTCGAACTGCGATTTGGTCAGAGGCAGAACCCTCTCTCTTGCCCAAGCAGATCTGACCATAGTGACAGATGCGTCTCTCCTGGGTTGGGGTGGCCACATGGGTGAGGTAGAGATCAGAGAAGTCTGGTCTCTGGTGGAGTCTGAGCTCTAAATCAACCTTTTGGAGCTTAGAGTGTTCAGACTGGCTTTGAAAACATTCCTTCTCACTCTCTCAAAGATAAAGTGGAACAGGTTTTCACAGAAAACACCACTGCCATGTGGGACTGCAACAAACAGGGTGGGGTTGGGTCATGGACCCTTTGTCAGGAGACTCTCCACCTTTGGACATGGCTGGAATATCAGGGCAAATGCCTGGTGGTTCAACATCTGGCAGGCTCTCTGGACGTCAGAGCAGACAAACACAGCCGCCCATGCCTGGTCGATCACAAATGGCATCTCCATCCGGAGGTAGAGCAAGGTCTCTTCCAGCAGTCGGGAGAGCCATAGTTAGATCTGTTCGCCTCTGCAGACAATGTGCAATGTCAGCTGTTTTGTGTGCTGTAGTTAGCCAGGCAGAACTCGCTCTGTGATGATTTTAGTCTCGAGTGGAACTCAGGCCTCCTTTTTGCCATTACCACTTCTTCCCAGACTTCTGAAGAAGATCAAGAATTACCATGCCCAAGTCTTTCTTGTGGCTCTAGACTTGGCACGAAGTGTATGCTGTCCTAAGCTCTTGAACATGGCCATCGATCCTCCGATCAGACTGCTCCTTCAGGAGGATCTTCTGTCGCAGCAGCAAGGGATGGTTCCTCACCCAAACCTGTTGAGTCTCCGCCTCCTTGCATGAAGATTGAGTGGTGACAGTTGACAGCTTCTGACCTTCCGCCCGAGATCTGTAACGTTATCTTGGCAGCCAGGCATCCCTCCACCAAAACTACATATGCCTGTCATTGGAACAGATTTGTGGCATGATGTACCGACAAGTCTGTTGACCCCCCTCTTTTTGAGGTTCTTTTGTTCTCTCTTTAGCCCAGCAGGGCTCTGCTGTAGGCACCTTTAAAGGGTTATGTGGCATTCTGTATGTAGAATGTACGTCACAGGAATCTCGTGACGGTAACTAAGGGTGATGTGACAGTTGAGAAGAGGGAGCTACGGAGAAGACGTCTGTTGGCTGGGGTGTTTCGTGTACCTCTTATCCTGAATAAACTAAAGCAGATTTAATCATGAAGAAGGTTTTATTCAACTTAATTTCATTGGCGATGAGGTAGAAGAATCCATCGGAGTTCCTTCCACAAGTGAGGCGTGAACACCCCAACACTACTATGGATTTGTAAAACCTGCGTAAGGGGCAGTTGGACTCACCTAGATCCTAAGTCTTCCTTAAGCAGCTGAGGTGAACTCTAAGAGCAAGTTATGAGATCACCGAGGTGCCTTTATTCTGCCGTTCGAACTCCTTTGGTGAAGGCAGCGTCTTGCAGCGTGGTACAATAGAGCCGCAGAGCCGCAGTGTGTGAAACACCTTCGGTGAAGGCGGTGGCAGAGCCGCAGTGTGTGGTGGCGCTTCAGTTAAGCAGCCGTTCGGGCTCCTTCGGTAAAGGCGGCGTCCTGCGGCGCGATATAACAGAGCCGCAGTGTGTGGCAGCACTTCAGTCAAGCACTGACTGGTGCTCTACTGCCCCGCTTTGTGATTGAGCGAGGAGTTGAGCAGCAGTCTCTCCAGAAGTCTCTTTCTCTCTAAGTTTCTTGAAAGTTGTTCCGGGTGCCAGATGGTGACGCGGCGGTGAGCAGGAAGCCCTGGGCGTTGTAGAAAAATGCTTCCTGGAGCTGAGGCCACAGTTCTTATGGCTGAAACCATCTTGAGCAAGCAGTAGTGTACTTTCATGACTGAAACTGTCTTGATCAAGGAAGTCTCTTGAACTTTGAAGGCTTTGAGTTCTCCAATCACTTACTAACCTATAATTTATAGAAGCCATTTGTGATGAAGGAGGAAACTCTTTAGTTTTAAAATACTGTATTGTTTTGAGTAGATTTATGTCTCACAAGGGGTAAAACATTATCTACAGATCCAATAATTAAGGGCGTGATATTTAGTAAAGTATTAGAGTTTTACAAGTATTAGTAATTTAAAAGGAGATATGAATATTTTATTTACTATTACCATTCAGTATGCAGAACGTGACATGTCCCCCATTTTTCTTACCTTCTCCTGGTGAACCACAGATTCCGTGGAAGAAATGGAAATTTGTATTTGCACATTATGCAAGGGTTTGTGGCACTTCGTTGAGTGCCGAACGCAAAATGTCACTTTTATTACTCTGCCTAGGGGCTGAAGGTCAGGAGGTTTTCGAGAATCTTCCTAAACTTTCTGTTGAAGATGCAGGTGAGCTCAATGGTTTTGAGATTTGTATCAAGAAACTTGATTTGCATTGCTTACCTAAAGTTTCCACAGTTTTAGAGAGGTATCACTTTGGGGAAAAGGGTTCAACACCCAGGTGAATCTGTTGAGGAGTACATCACAGTTCTAAGGAAATTAGCCTCATCATGTAGTTTTGGAGGTAATAAAGAAGAAAGGTTAAGAGACCAGTTCATGTTGGGCTGTAGCATTAAGAAAGCAAGAGAATCCTTTTGGAACAAAGATAACCCTTCTCTTAGTGAAGTAATTGTAATTGCTAAAATGCATGAACATAGTTCCGCCTGTGTGGAAGAAATTAAGAGGACAATTTTACTGAAAGAGAGTGTGATGTACACTTTGTTAGTCAAAGGAAGAGCCCACAAGAGAGAGTGAATCCTCAGAAAATGGTGAAGGAGAATTCAAAAGTCAATAAGGAGAAGGAAAACTTCCAAGGAAGGTGTTATAGGTGTGGAGAGATTGGTCATTATGCTAACATCAAAGGCTGTGTTGGATGGAAAGCCTCTTGTAAGAAGTGTGGCAAGAAAGGGCATGTTAATTCTTGCTGCAGGAGTGCAGACATTAAAAACAAGCATTTACAATGCAACGGGTCTCGCGTTTGGTCATGTTAGAGCTGATCGCGTTGTAAACTCCTAACCCGACTTTTCACCTATCGGGCAAAAGTGCATTTTGTAGATAACCCGAAAAAGTGAAATTAATTATGTAAAGCGCTCGACTTCTGCCAAGCGAGATCGAGCTTGTAAATGAGAGAAAAAGAAGTCCACGAGCCCTATGGAAAACGGCGAGCCTCGCATGTTTTCTGTACTTGGTCGCTGCGCTGGAGGAGGGCTAGCCACCGGAAAAGGCATGAAGTATGCGTGCCTTCGACTAATGGAAGCAAGCAGATTTTATTAGGCAAGCCCACGAACCAATAAAAAACACTGACGTGACGTTGACAGGGCTCCGAGCCCTTTTCTAAACACTAAAGCATCTCGCTGCGATACGCATGCGCGAGCGCATGCAACGCAGGCTCAACCCTAAAAAAGGGTTCAGGAAATAACTTTAGAGGATGATGATTTTTCAGAAGAATTTGTTTTACAGGTAAAAATGATATCAGTGGCCCAATAGAAATAGTACAAGTTGAGGGAGTACATATTCACATGATGATTGACTCTGGAGCAAAGATTACACTTATTCCTAGGGTTTTATTTGAAAAACACCTTAGAACATCGGTAAAACTTTTCAAACCAGACATTTCACCCAAAGGATATGGTGGAAAACCAATTAAGTTATTAGGTTACTTTGTTGGCTCAATTCAATTCAAAAATAGGTTTACAGCTGGGAAAGTCTATGTTTCTATGAGAGGAGATTCCCTCATTAGCTGGTTTCACCAGAGATATTTAAGAGTGTATCTTGACCCTAATGAATGTCCATCCGTAATATTGGAAAATGATGAGTGTATTGATACTGTGAAAGATGAAGAGTGTGGTGACATCACTATTAACAATCTGAGACCATCAAATGAGCAAGAATTTCCAGATCTTTTTCAAAACAAACTTGGATGTATGAAAGGTTATGTGCATAAAATTAAGATGAAGAAAGATGTCACACCTGTGGTCAGTAAAGTAAGAGGTGTACCTTTAATGGTCAAGGAAAAAATTAGGGCAGAATTAGATAAGCTAAAACAGAACGGCATTATCGAAGAAGTGGAAGCCACTGAATGGTTGGCCCCAGTAGTTATGGCTGTAAAGGCTAATGGTGAACCAAGGCTATGCATTGACTTGAGAGAATTAAACAAATGTATAGTAGTGGATCATTACCCTTTTGCCCATCATTAATGAAATGCTATCTTTATTAGGAAATGCAAAGTGCTTCTCTTCTATAGATTAAACTTCTGCCTACCACCAAATTACTTTACATAAAGACTCTCAAAATTTAACAGCATTCCTCACTCCTTTTGGTATCTACAAGTTTATCCGTATGCCGTTTGGCCTGGCTTCAGCCGCAGTTGTAGTTCAACGTGCCATGGAAAGACTACTAGAAGGACTGCAAGGAATCAAGATATATCAAGATGATATTCTAGTATATGGTAGGGATGGAAAAGAACGTAATGAGACTACGCAGAGTCCTTCAGAAACTGGAAGAGAGTGGTCTGACCTTAAAAGCAGAAAAATGTAAATTTAATCTTCATGAAATTGACTATCTTCGACACAAAATTTCTTCAAAGGGTATTGAACCCAAGAAAGAGTTGGTAGACACAATTGTTAATTTCTCCAGTCCATCCTCAAAAGACGAGGTGATAAAATTTCTTGGCATGCCAGAGTTTTACAGTAAATTCGTAGATCTTATTGCTAACAAAACTATATGTATGAGGGAATTAGTGAGGAGGGGTGTCACCTTTAAATGGAGTAATGAGTGTGAAAAGGAGTTTGTTTTAATGAAACAAAGTTTGAAATTTGCCTCTAGTTTACGTAGCTTTGAACCTGGGCATGATACAGTGATAATGTCTGATGCTATTGCCAAGGGCCTTGGGGCTGTTTAATACAAACGCATAATGGAGTTGAGAGAACAATACTCTTTTTATCGAGGTCTTTGAAGGGAGCAGAATTAAACTATTCTGTTATTGAAAAGGAAGCGTTAGCTGTGTTCTGGGCGGTGAATAAGCTAAGAAAGTTTGTATGGGGTAGCAAATTTTTGGTAAGAACGGACCATAAACCATTAAAAGAGATCTTTGAAAAAAAGGGTTTGGATGCTGTATCTGGTAGAATCAGCAAGTGGGTAGTAGCTTTGCAGGAATTCACGTTTGGTGTTCAGTACATTCCCGGGGTTGAAAACAACCTTGCAGATTGTTGTCCAAGGTTGTCGTAGTTTGGACTCTTGCTCTGAGCAAGACTGCTGGTCTCAGGATGACAGTACTTTCGTTTGTAGGTGACTAAGTCTCTTCCTACAACTATTTGTAACTGTTGTCCAAACCTTACCAGCTTACTAGCAGTACCTCACCAGAAACACAATAGTAAAAGGTGATTTGTAGCAGTCACTTACGCATGGACTCAAAGTACAATATCTCAGGGTTGTCGTGGTTAAACGGAAATTACCCTTTTCTCACAGATTTATTATGTCTCATACAAACAGAGGCAATAACACAGATGCAGTAAAGTTATAATAGTTTTTATTCAACATAACTGCAATTTGTGATAAGTTGCATGAACTGCAATGATTAAGATAATGAATATACCAAGCAACAGTATTGTGAAGAGGAGAGTCATTGTTATAAAGACCCCCACCATTATGCAATATATGAAAGAAATATATGTATATGTAAAAGATGGAATAAGCCCTAATACCCTAAGGAGAGTAGGTCTAACCTCCTACCTAAAAAAGAAGAGTTGGGTTCGTTAAACCTAATCTGCCAAAGCCGTGTCCATGAGAGGAGCCCCCAACCCTCGTTACCTTGGAATGAGGTCTCTATTTCAGACTCCGCAGGGACACGAAGACTGGGTCAGTGTCAAGATGACTGCAGCATCGGTATCAGCGATGGTGGCGATGCCCTCTGGTCGGAATCCCTCTGATTATCTGTCTAAAAGTGTGTTGTATTTATACAGATCTACAAGGTCCCCTGACATAAGTGTTATTCATAACAATAGATAACAGGCATGCTTGGGACGGCAATTAATATCAACAATCCCTCGAAAGTATAGAGAGGGAAAATCCTTAAGTGTGAATGCCTACTGTATGTTTGTCTTTCGTGCTTGATCTTGACGCCTTGGCGCAGTGACACTGATAATAGAACCCATAACAAGTGGCCTAACTATAAACAAGGCAGCCATTTTAAAGGAAATAAATAATTAAATGGACTAAGCCAGAGCAAGCTAAGTAGGTTAAAAGTCACTGGGTGACGGGGGCACGAGTTTACAAGCCTACGGCTAAGCGAACTCCTGTTAACCCATTAAAACAAACTAGGATTCACTACACCCTCCCCATTGCCGTAACAGGTATGATGAAGGTAAAGAAACCCAATCGCTAAAAAGCTGCTACTGAACTAAAAAGCCAAAAAACTTAATCATAAAATAAATGCTGTGTTATAAAATTCGTTTAAAAAACATTTCAGAGACTTTAATATCAACCATGACAAGTATAGCAAACTTTTAGTATAATTGCTAATTTATTAGAATCGGGAACTGGCAAGCGAATTCATCAAATTATGTGCTATATGCAGGATCTTGAAGAATGTCATCGAAGTCACCATTCAAGGATCTTAAAAATGAGTCAACATCGTCTGAAGTGAAATTGAGAGCTGGACGGACAAACGGATCCACAGAGCAGAAGTGAGCCATAGTCATCGGTGTATCGACACTCGCTGCAGTGTCCTCATCCATGTTAGATCGTATAACAGAAGGCTCATAGGTGGCCTCGCGGAGCAACCTCAGTCTCAAGGGGCATGACCGTGTATGAACCCTCATCGGGGACATCAGCAGTTCGTGGTCCACAGGAGATGTCGGTGCAACAGCAAGACAGACCATAGGCAGATGTTCAAAGAGACACCATATGCAGCGGAACACCGGTTGTACGCACCACAGTAAAGGCCGGAATGACAATGACCAGTCAAGTTCCAGTTCCACCAGCAAAGGTGTACCGAAGATTCGAACCATGCGTTCACGGCACAGCGGTGTTGACGGGAGCGGCTCCATTGCTCTGTGTCGCTGGAAAAAAACAACCACGTGAATCAGAAAAAATAGCAGTAGTAGTCCGCCAATTAAAGCCAAAATAATTGGAAAGCCACCAAACACACTGGAAAAGAGAGAATGGATGGCTGATGGGATGACTCCGAAGACAGTCTGGAAGATGGACACGAAACCAGACCCGACAGCCTTAAAGAAATGAACAATCCCAGTTGTGCTTGAAGCATTGAATATTCTGGACACCAACTCTCCAAAGTGTTTGGGGAAATCGGTATTTAAAAGGGATTGTATCTCGGCTGATGATCTCGCAACCTGGAGAGCATAAGTCTCTTTTGCGGATGTCAAGGGGACCTGTTTTTGAAACAATAGCGCCTTCAGTCTACTCAACTTGTCATAGTTCACATTAATAGTATCAATGTGGGGCCACATTTCAGATACTTGTATCTCTCATGTGGGGGGAAACAAAACATGGCCACAACACGTAACGACCTTCGTGACTGAGATTGCGTAGGCAATTCCAGGTCGCAAGCCGCAACAGCTGTCATCGCTCAGAAGAACATAACTCCCATTAGAAAGTACATGAAACACTGAACGAATCAAGGGGACGGGAGTACCCTTCAGAAAACAGGCCAAATTTGCGACCCCGCATTGCAAAGACCGTGAAGAGACACCTGTTTGCATACATGGAATGACGAACAGTAGTCTCACATTCACTTCCGCTAAGAAAGACCTCCTGTTCGCCGTTCAGACATCGGTACTCAAAGGGCAACACCCACTCTTCCGTAAATAAAGCTATCTCCTAGCCGTTCATATCGTCCCACTGCAAGATGTTTCAGGCAGCTTGAGAAACGAAACGTTGAAAAAGGTAAATTAATAATGCCGTGTAAGAGCCAGATAGTTGAAGGACTCTCTGCTACCGTGAAGGGCAACTTATCTAATTTTTCAACTTGAAGCAAGGTGAAACGAGCCTCCCTTTTAGCCATTGTCTCTTGTTCCCTGGAAAAATTTAAAGCAGGGAATAGTTCACTCCCAATAATGTATTTCCATGGAATGTGGCCACTTCTTAGCGTCTGTAATGCCCAACTCAGCTGCATGATGGAACGCAGCTGTGTTTGCCCATGATATAACCGAGACAAATCAGTCTGAGTGATATCAATAGCAGATGACACTATATTCGACAGGGAATAAATCCTGTTGGATAGCGTGTTCATGCCATTGTCGACAACAGCCAATGTTTTTTCCAAATTCTCTTTATCAAGTTGCCGTAAACGTGCAGCAGCCTCAATTTGAGAAAGTTTCCAAATTTCATTATACATGGCATATAAAAACCGTTTCGAGCGTTGTTTTCTAGGACCTAATAGGAAATCTTGTAGGTCTATACTGTCAGAAAGAGTATTCAGGTGTTGTTTCACAGCTGTTAAGGTGTTCGTTTGTACCCATTGTTGGCACAGATTGCCCACACTATATGTTGTAATTATACCAGCATGCTGACCTGACAAAAAGCGAGGGTCTGGTCTATGAATGGAAAAAACCCCTGAAGAGTTCAAAAAACGCCTTTGACACTCATCAGTATCGGTGGGCCATACCAACCATCCCCCAGGACTGGAAAGTGAAGAATTATAGTCACCAGCCTTAACCAATGCATCTAGCCTTTCCTCAGAAACATTTAGAAAGTGTTGCCAATCTTTAAATTTTGTCGGTGTAGGAATACTGGGCGTGTTGAGATCCTTAATTTTTGCTAATCCCAGACATGATGTCTGCTCAACAGTGTCAATCAAAAAAATCATTTGCACAGGAATTAAGCAAGCTCGAAACAAAGCCTCCCTACCCTGTGTCTGCCAATCTTGCGTCCCCCATACACTCTTCAAATCGATAGTGTTCTTCCAATATTCATAACCCTCAATCGAAAGTTGTGAAACAAAGGGATCTGAATAAATCAGTTTTGTATCTGTTAGCAATAGTTTTCTAATGTGTGTCATTGGTAATTTAAAATAATAAGATTCAGCTTTCTTTGTATCATGCCCAGAAAAGTATGTGAATTTGTCACTGTAATACTTTGGACTCCCCACCCGTGGTGTTGAACAATGTTCCCATTGGGTGTAGTTAAAAAGAGGCCTATATCTAGTTGCACGGTGCAGGTAGTGATGTCCCTAATTATTATAGCAGAACATTTCACCATTATTCATTGTAAAATCATATACGTCATCACTTCCAAAAGCGGAGTAGTCCTTCATTTCAGTTAGCATGGAATCAACTGTTTGGACATCCCAATCATCAGAGACAACATTAGGTGTAATAACATCAGACATAGAAATTTTGAACACGTATGGTATTTGAATTATCTTCGTAGGCCCGTATATATCGAACTGAACTTTGTCCCAAACAATCCCATCAGAAATTGGAATAGCTGTAATATTGACAGGGGACAAATTACGTCGGACCTTATGTGATGAATGATGTGGTGTTAAAATTACATCAACAGGCTCCACTGAGGAGCGATCAGCAATATAGTGACCATTAATTAGTCAAAAGAGAACAGTCACAAAACCAATCCATAAAAACAATGCAATAAATGTCAAACAGAACCAGAGATAGTTCCATGGATATATCAAAGAGTTCTTTTTAAGCCATCGATAGAACTTGCTACCTCTGGAAAGTTTGTCAGTCTCAGTTGAGGATGAATCTGAAGAAAAATCATCAATGTCCACAAAATAGCCAGAGGAAGTCTCCGCAAACACAGGACTCATCGAATTCCCATCCACCGTTCGTGGAGGTTCATGATAGATGACGTTACCAGTCGTGGAAGTGTTCGTGTAAAATACAGCCAAATCCTGTAGCGGTGTGTTCTCCGAAGTTGTTACAGGAACCAACAAAAGTTCATTTTCCGCCCTCCCCATGGTCGAGGAAGTGTCTGGAACAGCAGCTGACATAGTTGCATAGTCAGTAGCAGCGATGGTCATCCTACTATGTAGAGGGATGTCCTGTTGGGTAGTGAAAGGGGATCGGGAACCACCCAAGGGACCTCCTGGTCTACTGTGAAGAATCGGCCACATGGTGTAATTTGATGTCATCAATGGAGATGAATCTGTTTGATTTGGAACCAGACAATGGCAGAAGGATGACAGTCCTGGTGCCTTTTATCCCCAAGACCGGTACAGGTGCTCTGTATGCTGGACCAAACTCTTTTTTCACAGCGATCTTCTCACAAACCAGATCCCCAACGTTAGGAATCCAGCCAGTCGAAGTTTTCGCCAAATTCCTTATTCCCAAGGTGGCAGCGCTTGCAGATGATTTATCATTACGGAATTGTTGAAGCTCCTGTAAAACAGCGAGACGTTCTTTTATGTCAAATGGTGTTTCTGCTGCCAGCATACCAGGGGCATCAAGATCGGGAACATACATAGTTGTCACAAAGAGAACCTCATATGGAGACTTTCCCCCCAAGGACCGTCTTGGCAGATTATTCAGTGCTCTCTGGACCCCATATAGGGGATGTAACCAACTGCGGCCTGAACCTAATACTCGATCTGTTAAGGACTGCTTTAGATCACGATTCCGCCTCTCCACGACCGAATTTCCCTCGGGATGGTATGGTGAGGAGTAATGGAGTTCAACACCCATCGTCCTCATGGTGTCCCTGAAAGCCTCAGAGGCAAATGCAGGGCCCTGGTCCGAATGGAATGCTGCAACCGCATATGTACCGATAAAGGTCAGCAAATCTTTTATAACAGTCCGGGCGTCAGCCGACCGCTGTGGCCATACCCACAGGAATCTAGAACAGGAATCTACAGCCACTAAAATGTATTTGTATGCACCATCAGGTTGCAAAGGACCACAATGGTCCAGGTACACACAATGGAGTGGTTTGTCTGACACTAAGAGAGATGTCTGCGGAGGGCTTCTGATATTCGAGCCCTTAATCTGCTGACAAATGTCACAGCAAAGGACATACTGTTTAGTCCGTCTGCATAGACCAGGCCACCAGTACCGTTGTTGTAGAATGGTGATAGTGGCCTGTATACCAGCATGTGCAGAGGCGACACCCTCATGTGCAGCTGTAATCAGTTCCAATCTTTGGTCTTCATTTGGGATCACTCGATCACCAACATCAGGAATTGTTGCAAAAGCAACATTCTGGGCACTGATATGATAGGTATAGTTCGTAGGGTATCCTTTCGGAAGTGTCCTGCCTGCAGCCGAGGCTTTAACGGCAATCAGTATTTCATTATCCAACCTCGTCCGAGAACGAGTCACTGCAGCCACAGAAGCCGTAGCTACTGATGCTTTGGCTGCTTCGTCAGCCAATGTATTACCGGCAACATTCCTACACGTTGGTGCCCTAATGTATGAGCTACATGGACACATGGCAGCTTATCCTTAAGATCAGCCACCCTTCCCCACAGCATTTTGTGTTTAATGGTGTTCCCTTTAGAATCTCTAAACCCGTTCAGTTTCCAATGATTAAGGTATTCATTGTATGACTGGACGCAATAATACGAATCACAGACAATCAAAGTCTGTGTTCCTGGCCCTGAATGTTCGAGCGCTAGAAGAAGAGCCTTAAGCTCGGCCAACTGGGCTGTGCAGTCCCCTAAGGTCTGAGTGTAGGTATTATGAGGATGGAAAACTCCGTCTTCCATTACCCCGCACACGGCTGCACAAGCCGCTGAGTATTGATGTTTAGTACCCACAGCCGGTTGTGCCGATCCGTCAGTATAAATGATTGTATCATAACTGTCTATTGGCAATATGTGTAAGGGAGCGGGGTACTCCTGTTCATACTGGAGAAATTCCTGTGTCTGAAGTCTTGGGTCAAACACATAATCAACATCAGTGGCGGTCAGAGACGTTGCCCATTGAATCCAGCGTGGATGCAATGCCTTAGCGTTTGGAACGCTCGCTTTAGTGACAGCCTCTAAGGCCGGAACCGGGGAGACAACAACAATGCGTTTCCCCCGGGCAAGCGGTCTCTCCTTTATGACGGCCATCTGAACTGCCGTCAGAATTTTTTCAGTAGGAGCAAAACGTTTCTCTGCATTGGAGTACAAATGTGATTTGTATGCTATTGGCACCGTGTCACCCTCATTAAAGGTGACATAGGTAAATCCTAGGGAACCAGCTATTATTCTGATGACCAAATTTGTTTTATTGTCCCGTGTGTACAAGTGTCTAGCTTCCAGCATGTCTCGTTGTATGTCCCTTAGGATGTGTGTGTGTTCAATTGTCCATCGCCTGCTAGAATAATTGGGCTGAATTAAGTCATATAATGGCTTTACGCGTTCAGCATAATCTGGAATGTATGTTCTGCCAAAATTAAAGAAACCCAGTAATGACTGCAATTTCTTAAGCGTGCTCGGAGGCTGTAGCTGAGCACACTTCTCTAGGAAGTGCGGGGCCAGGCTCTTCCCCTCGTTTGATAGCTCATATCCTAGGAACAATACACTAAGAAAGGCAATCCTGCTTTTCATAAAATTAAATTTATATCCGTAGGCAGCAAATCCCAGAATTATCCGATCGACCCCTGCAAGATGAATGTCAAGGGTGTCATCAGTGAGATAGATATCATCCACATATGATAATGCCTCGGAATCAAGCTCGTGCAAGAATAATGTGACACGGGCCGAAAACAGTCCTGGGCTGTTCTTATAACCTTGGGGTAAACGACAAAAGCGTTTCTGAGAACCAAAGGAAAATGCACTTATGTCTCTACTTTAATGTGCTAAATTCTGGCAGAAAAAAACATTAGATATATCCAATGTAGTTTTGTATTTTTTACGCACTATATTATTAATTAGCGCTGTGCTGTGTGAATTTTGTATAGCATAAGTGTGTGCATGACTATTCAAGTGCCTATAATCAACCACTATTCTATATGAATGATCAGGTTTCGCAACGGGAAATAGCGGATTATTCATTGCCGATATACAGGGCTCAATTACTCCCTGATATTCAAGTTGTGACAGTATCTCCGTCACTGGAGCTTTTGCTTCATGTTTAACAGGGTATTGTGGCTGCGGGTGCGGTGTAGACCGAACGGGAATAACATGACAAGGAGAGTCCTTGTCCCATCCTACATGATTACGGTATAATGTAGGTGCCTGCGCTAAAGCCCATTCAGCAGCATAGGCTTGTTTGTCTGCCTCCGGAACAAGATCGGAGAAAGAAGGCAAAATGACATCTTCCCCATGTGGGAGCTTGCGGACATGTTCAGGTGGCCAGTCTCTCTCGGCCAACAGGATATCACTAGTAAGTTCATCCCAGAATATTACACTAATAACACGTTCCACGTCTCCCTCTATCTGAATTGTTAAATCAAAAACCCGATCGGGTGGGAGAACGCGGCCATCCGCCGTTTCAACTGCGATGTAATCGCTAGTTGCTGTCGCATCCAGATGATCTTTCAGACTCTGGCGACATATCGTGACCTCTGCCGCGCTGTCCAACAGAGTCACTGCCCACCTCTTGTTCCTCAACAGTGTTCTCAATACTACCGGCATTTTTAATGGTCAGTGCAGCCACTTTCTTCTTTTTAAATTGTGGCTTTTGTTGAGGAGTCTTCTTCTTTTTTAACAGTAGACTGTGGCGAGTCTTTCTTTTCTTTCACGTATTCCGGACGTCGATCTTGACGGCCCCCTCTCTCGCTACGTCTATCCGGTGCGTCCTGAAAGGAACGAGAAGGACGTGAATCAGTATATCTGTCTGGAGTTCTAATGTTATCCCTATTTCTGAGATTATATCTCCTGTCGGAGTACTCCGGATGAGGAGAATCAGCTCTTTTGTTTCTCCTATCTTTTAAATCTTTTTGTTTGTCCCAGCGCTTCTTAGAGCCCTCTTGTGCCTGCTTCGTACCTTCCTTATGGGTGGTATTTGGTAATTCCAATTTTTTAGGTTTGGCTCCCAAACCGATCCCGTCCTATACTAGTATAGGTCTCGGATATTATTCTCGGCAGCTGTCTCTCTTGTTCCATATTTGGAGTTTCCCGGAGACGCTGGCGTATTGCCAGGGCCACCGCTTCCCCTTTAATATTATTAGTATTATCGAGGAGACGGCATCAAAGTTACGCATCAATTTCATCCCCAGATCCAGGGCCGGTGCAGCCCCATGTTCATTTTGTATTTGTTTTAACACTTCCGGTAAATTGGCAAGTGTAGGGGTACCATGTGTGGTAGTATAAACAGCAGCGAAGACTGTACCCCATGTGGCACATTCATCCACCGAGGGAACCATCCCAAACGGCAAGCACATAGTGAGCAATCTATGTTTGTCCTGTGGCCCCGTATGGGGGAACACAGCTTCCAGCTGATTTGTTTTCTGGGCAATCCAGAACGGTATTTTTTCCTGTTCCGTGGGCACTTTACCCATAATGGTATGCACTATTTGTGGATTAATCCCGGTAGCTAATTGATATCCACCAGCTACTGGCGGTGCTGGACGCGCTGGGGTAGTATTCAATGTTCGCATCACGAACTGAACCAATCGTCTATAAAATGCCACTAATTCATTATATAATATTCGTAAATCTGCGATCGGCATATTCTGGATGCCTGGGTGAGGTGTATATGTGGCAAACATAGGCCATGTAGGTCCCTCATTACTTAAAGGACCTAGCCTCACCCGTCTTAGTACATGTGGTAGGGCGCCTTCAAACCAGTTCTGGTGTTCTTGATATGTGAGCGATATTTCATGATACTGGTATGCTTCGTATCTTAAGGGCACGTCCGCAATGTCATATGTGTGAAATTTGTGCGTCCATTGGTCAGCCTCAGGAAAGGCAACCCAACAGTAAAATGTTTCTGTTTGGTAGGCTTCACTCGCTTCTACAATCAGAATAACATCCCCGCCCTCTTCCGTAAGGCCATGCGCTATTAAATGTTGTGTAAGTGCATTTCTAGCATTTGCAGGAATGTCTATGGTATTGGCCATATTTGTTTTAGAGAAACGTAACACCAAAATAGGGGAAGTTTTTCCTTTTGTGAGTTCGAGCTCGAACAACCTACAGCCTAATCAGGTGTTACCTGTTTGGCTGAGGAGGATTCTCCCAAAGACCACGGACGTCTCCGTATAATGGTACTGAGGGTACCTGTTGTCTGTGAGACAGTGATAGTCAGGGTATCCATAAATTAGTGCCTAAACACCATCGTTGGTGGCGCCATGTCGTAGTTTGGACTCTTGCTCTGAGTAAGACTGCTGGTCTCAGGATGACAGTACTTTCGTTTGTAGGTGACTAAGGGGGTCATTCTGACCCTGGCGGCCGGTGACCGCCAGGGTCACCGACCACGGGAGCACCGCCAACAGGCTGGCGGTGCTCCCGAGGGCATTCTGACCGCGGCGGTTCAGCCGCGGCCAGAAAGGGTAAACCGGCGGTCTCCCGCCGGTTTACCACTGCCCTTGTGAATCCTCCATGGCTGCGGAGCGCGCTCCGCAGCCATGGGGATTCTGACACCCCCTACCGCCATCCTGTTCCTGGCGGGTCTCCCGCCAGGAACAGGATGGCGGTAGGGGGTGCTGCGGGGCCCCTAGGGGCCCCTGCAGTGCCCATGCCCATGGCATGGGCACTGCAGGGGCCCCCGTAAGAGGGCCCCGCAAAGTATTTCAGTGTCTGCTAAGCAGACACTGAAATACGCGACGTGTGCAACTGCACCCGTCGCACCCCTGCAACTACGCCGGCTCAATTCTGAGCCGGCGTCCTCGTTGCAGGGGCATTTCCTCTGGGCCGGCAGGCGCTCTTTTGGAGAGCGCCCGCCGGCCCAGAGGAAATGTCTGAATGGCCGCCGCGGTCTTTTGACCGCGGTGCGGTCATTCAGCGGCGGTACCTTGGCGGACGGCCTCTACCGTCCGCCAAGGTCAAAATGACCCCCTAAGTCTCTTCCTACAACTATTTGTAACTGTTGTCCAAACCTTACCGGCTTACTAGCAGTACCTCACCAGAAACACAATAGTAAAAGGTGATTTGTAGCAGTCGCTTACGCATGGACTCAAAGTACAATATCTCAGGGTTGTCGTGGTTAAACGGAAATTACCCTTTTCTCACAGATTTATTATGTCTCATACAAAGGCAATAACACAGATGCAGTAAAGTTATAGTAGTTTTTATTCAACATAACTGCAATTTGTGATAAGTTGCATGAACTGCAATGATTAAGATAATGAATATACCAAGCAACAGTATTGTGAAGAGGAGAGTCATTGTTATAAAGACCCCCACCATTATGCAATATATGAAAGAAATATATGTATATGTAAAAGATGGAATAAGCCCTAATACCCTAAGGAGAGTAGGTCTAACCTCCTACCTAACAAAGAAGAGCTGGGTTCGTTAAACCTAATCTGCCAAAGCCGTGTCCATGAGAGGAGCCCCCAACCCTCGTTACCTTGGAATGAGGTCTCTATTTCAGACTCCGCAGGGACACGAAGACTGGGTCAGTGTCAAGATGACTGCAGCATCGGTATCAGCGATGGTGGCGTTGCCCTCTGGTCGGAATCCCTCTGATTATCTGTCTAAAAGTGTGCTGTATTTATACAGATCTACAAGGTCCCCTGACATAAGTGTTATTCATAACAATAGATAACAGGCGTGCTTGGGACGGCAATTAATATCAACAATCCCTCGAAAGTATAGAGAGGGAAAATCCCTAAGTGTGAATGCCTACTGTATGTTTGTCTTTCGTGCTTGATCTTGACGCCTTGGCGCAGTGACACTGATAATAGAACCCATAACAAGTGGCCTAACTATAAACAAGGCCGCCATTTTAAAGGAAATAAATAATTAAATGTACTAAGCCAGAGCAAGCTAAGTAGGTTAAAAGTCACTGGGTGACGGGGGCACGAGTTTACAAGCCTACGGCTAAGCGAACTCCTGTTAACCCGTTAAAACAAACTAGGATTCACTACAAGGTTAGTAAGTGACGTTTCGGAAACTGAAGATGTTTCCATGTATGGTAGTGATGATTTTGATGTACGTGTGATCAGGGATGGTATAATTAAGGAGAGTGAGTGGGTGGAGTTAATCAGTGATGAAGTTTTACAGAAAGTTCTTAAAAAAATCAGAAGTGGATGGGATGGTACTGAAAAGAATGATCAGCAATTATGCGTATTCTGGAGAGTCAGAGATGAATTGTCAACTCATGGTGATCTCATATTGAGAGGAACTAGGCTTGTTCCGCCAGCGAAGTTGAGAGATGAGTTAATCTCCATAGCTCATGAGAGCCATCCTGGCATTTCCAAAATGAAAGAAAGGTTGAGGCTCATGTATTGGTGGCCAGGTATGGATGTGTTAATCAAAAGATGTGTTAGGGAGTGTGCAGAGTGTTCCAAGGCTGACCAGACTTTAACTTGTAGAATCCAACACATGAAAGTGAGGGATCTACCAAAAGAACCTTGGCAAGAAATTTCATTAGACATTTTGGGTCCGATTAGGCATTCCGGCTCTGATAAATATGTAATCGTGTTAATGGATATGTATTCAAGGTGGCCTGAAATCAGAATTACTACCTCTGAGGAAACATGTGATGAGATAGGCTTACATGGTGTGGCACACCTAAAAAAAATTTGTAGTCCATAGAAAATTCTACAATTTCGAGTATCAACTTTTAATACAAGTTCAAAAAGTCCATTTAATGCTTTACATATTCGCTCCTCATAGGTATAAACATATCTCCAAAATGGTACAATTCAAACCGGTACAATTCAAGCCAACACGTGTTTCGTCTTGGGAACAAAAGCTGCTACGTGAAAAACGGAGAGGCGAGTACGCTAGTCTTCGGCTGAGTGATATTGTAAGACCGACAGGAAACGCGAGTACGCGATTATTCCAGCTAGCGTCTGGAACCCGGAAGTCCAAATAAACACAAAATCAGTAACATAGAAAACGGACTACCCGGCAAAAAACGAAGGCATCATCATAAAACTAAACAAAAGACTCACATTAATACTAAATGCAAAATATCTTGATAATGCCTCAGAAGAAAACCCCAATGTTAATGATCTAGACTGCTTATTTAAACTCACGACTTGAACAAGACTGATATAAACACTAGCATTCAAATTAGATGATAATCCAAGATGCCCCTACAAATACTGAAAGCAATCGAATCATCCTATTAAATGGATAACCTCACCAACTCTAATATATCAATTCAAGGGGCATAATTACCCAAATTGAATAATCGCAGGTTTAGAATAGAGATTTTTAGAGATAAAAAGATTTTTATATAAAATATGTGTGTTAATTTGGTGATGGAGCCCGATCGAATAGTCCCCGTTAAATAAACAGGAAATGAATTGAACCCCCGACGACTTCGTTGAAAGATTTTGATTAGTAACTGAAACAATGCAAATCTGTTAACAACAGAGAGAATAAAAAACAAAAAACACAAATGTATAACATACAGCACATTCAATTGACACATAGAATAACACATGACAACAATATTGATTAAATGATCAATAACATCAATGCCTAGGTAACCCATTTCTTTGATTATTCTACAAGGAGGAATTCCAACTCCCTATCAGTATTAAGACCTAACTCAACGGCCTTTAATCTCATAATCCAGAGTGCCTCTCTTTGTCTCATGTGATGAGATAGGCTTTCGCAATGATATTTTTGACAGAGAAAGGTTTCCATCCTCTATACTCACAGATAATGGTGTACAATTGGTCTCACAGGACATGGAACGCTTCCTGAGTGAAAGGGGCATTAGATATAAGAAAACTTCTCTTTACCATCCTGAGACCAATGGTATGGTGGAGAGGTTAAATAGAGTAATAAAGGAAACTATCCAAATGGCTTTAGCAAACAATAAATGTTGGAAGGAGGAAGTGTCATGTAAGATCAGGATTTATCGGTTGACTCCTCATTCTATTACGGGCTTTTCACCTTTTGAGTTATTCAGAAGGAGAAAACCTAACACGTTGGTGTGTCCCTCGTGGGTGAATGACAAAGTTGGTTCAAAATCTGAAACTTTATGTAATGATAAGCAGAAATGTTTGAAAGAACTTAAGAAAGTTTCTGGAAGAAAGATCAGATTTGATAAGTGGAGAGCAGTGAAGAAAGTGGTGATTCGAGTAGGTGATTTTGTCAGAGTAAAAAATCCTCGCTTTGGTCTTTCAAGAGAACATTCAAAATTTTCTATTCCTCTCAAAGTTAAGAAAGTTCTGGGACATGCTGTAAGACCTGAAGATCACAAAGTGTGGAATATTGGGAGAGTGGTCAAAGTAAAAACTGCATGTGGAGAAAATAAATCTGAGGGAGATGGTGTAGAGGGAAAACATGGTAATGTTGACAATCACTTTATACCAAGGAAATCTTCAAGAATTATCAAACGCCCTAAAGTTTTAGATGGCTTTGTTTAGTATTTATGCCTCTTTATTTTATGTGTTCTTATATGTTTATATGTTGTCATTTTACTTAGGTGTTAGTGTTACATTTCTTCTTTTGTTGATGAAGGGAGGGAGATGTGTGGCATTCTGTATGTAGAATGTACGTCACAGGAATCTCATGACGGTAACTAAGGGTGATGTGACAGTTGAGAAGAGGGAGCTACGGAGAAGATGTCTGTTGGCTGGGGTGTTTCGTGTACCTCTTATCCTGAATAAACTAAAGCGGTTTTAATCATGAAGAAGGTTTAATTCAACTTCATTTCAGGTTACTTTTCTGCCATCTCAGCTCACCTCCAATTACCTGACCTACCCTCCCTGTTTAAATCCGTCATTGTTGGATGACTTCTTTAGGGCATTACCCACCTCTTTCCTCTTTCCTTGTTCAAAATGCCTCAATGGGACTTGAACTTAGTTCTTACCTATCTAATGTGCGCTCCTTTTGAGCCGCTTCACAATGGTCTACTTCGCACGCTTACTTTGAAAACAGTCTTCCTCATAGCTATCACCTTTGCCCACAGAGTGAGTGAGTTGCAGGCTGTTTCTTTGAAGCCACCTTTCATCTCCATTCACCCTGCCAGGGTGGTGCTTCGTACTTGGGCTTCTTTTCTGCCTAAAGTGGTCACACCCCTTCATGTAGGCCTACTTTTAACGTGCCCCCACACACCCCCACACACACACACACATCCTTGTGAAGGAGAAGAGAGACTCCACCATCTGGACCCAAAACGAGCACTGGCGTTGTATCTTGATCGTATCAAAGAGTTCCGGGTGGATGTTCAACTCTTTGGGTTATGTGGGTGCAAAGAAAGGTCAGGCAGTGCACAAGAGAGCCATCTCTAGATGCGTGGTTCTCTGCATTAAAATGTGCTACGCATTGGCAAGAAGCAGCTCCTAGAGGGCTTGCATGCTCATTCTGCCATAGGAACAGCTGCAACTACTGCAATAGCACAGGGAGTTTCATTCCTGGACATCTTCCAGGCAGTAGCATGGGCGTCCTTTCAAACATTTACAAACCGCTCCTGTCTGGACAGTCAGTTCTGAAGGGATAGGTACTTTGCCCGTTTGGTCCTGCAGGACTTCTTAGTGCAATCTTGGTTCGCAGGCCCACCTCCGGGGATGCTATTGCTTGGGTATCTATTCTAAGTTAAGGAATCTGTAACTAGAAGTCTCTATCAGATGAACAAGTTACTTTCCTTCGGTAACCAATTATCTGGTAGAAACATATTCTAGTTGCAGATTCCTTACTGACCCACCTGTCCTCCCCGCTCTGCAAACTGATTTCTAAGTAAGGGACTTCCCTTTCAGAGCCCCTAGTTCTGGTGCACCAGTCAGTGTTCTTTATGGCTCCGCGCTTCTGGCATGGAAAGTCGTGAAAACAAATTGATGTAGCTCGCTGGCCTGGTGCCTATACATGACCCGCAACGACATATCCAGCGACCACGACACCAGCAACTAATGCGGAGTCGATGGACTCCATCCAACGGTGCACAAGGGTACAGCTCAAAGAAAAAATCTCTGTATCCAGACTGATGCCTGGAGGAAATTCTAAGGTAAGAAATCCACAACTAGAATATGTCTCTACCACATAATTTGTTATCGAAGGTAAGTAACTTGTTCTTCTCATATTATAGAATTAGTATAGTGTGTGACACAAAGTGATGTCTGATGCCAATATGAGACTAGTTCAAAGCGAGAATGTTATGACGTTTTCATCACAAACGAATCTCATTCAGAAAAAATGTGACATTTTGGAAAATGGTGAAAACTTCCCACATTTCACACAACATGAATTTCAGGAATTATGCAACTTTATACTAATGTAACATAGGTGTCACACATGCAGAGATGCCTTACTTTGCATCTCACTGTTTATTTCAAGCTCTGGTTCTGTATACTTCAAAGACTATTAGTGTTTGACGAAGCTTAAAACATTCATTCTGTTTTTTTCTTTTTTTATGTGTTAGCCAAGTAACTATCGAGAACATCTTTTTTCTGACACAAACGATGACATTGCAAGCAACGGCAGTGAAAAGAGCTGGATTTTAGAGCACAAGAAAACCGTATCAAAATCTGCTGATTATACTCGAAAAAAGCCAAGGACTAGAAGTAGGGCAAAAGGTAAGAAGGAGACTGTATTGTTTGTGCAACAGACTGAGCATCAGAAGCATTTGAAACAATATTAGTGCGCTTTTTATCGGTGTGTGTTGGTTCGCGGGGTAGTAGTGCACTGCAGGCATGCAGAGTAAATGATTAAACTCCTAGTGACCGGGGATAAATTGATTTATGTGGCCTGGGCTTGCTAAAATAGGTCTCTTGGACGCTGTTTCCCTTTCAAACACCCACAATCTAGATGGTTATTTGGGAGCCTTTTTACCCTAGTGCAACAGAAGACTCTAAATGTTGGTCCATTCGAACAGCTAGGTGAATATTTAGGTCCTCATTTAGTGATAGGTGGATGAGGCGCATCTGCAAAAACATCTGTAGATGATCAAATAACTAATCATCTTGCCTCCCCTCCTCATTTAAATATGGGGAAATTGTCTGTTTCCAGTGGTGGAACCTCAGCCAACTCTGCTGCCTGAAACATTTAGATGGAGGCCCCTCCACCAGAGGGCTACTGGCTATACATTGGGGAAAAGCCCTTCCGGTTTTAGAGTGGGCTTTCTGACACCATTTTCTCCCCCTTTATGACTGAATTGTAAATCAAGGAGATCACAAGGTGAAACAAGCATTTTCAAAGCAAGGGGTCTCGCGTTTGCTCGTGTTAGCTATTAGCGTGGTAAATTCATAAATTGACTTTTCTTGCCACATAAATTGAAAATGAAAAGTAAAACAGTTGACATAAGCAAGGCAATTCAAAGCGCCACAGCAGCGATTAGCAAGGGCGCAAAGGAGAGACGCAAAAGGAAAAAAGTTTGCTTGCAAACTTATTGGCAAACGTGCAATTATCCATGTAACACAGTCGGTCCCCAAGGAGGTAACAAATCCACCCCAAGGAGGGACAAACGTAAAGCATTTAGAAGTGTTATCAAACGATTTTTGAAAGTCAAGTCCAAAAATGAGTGAATGTGATAGGTGTGAGGCAAGTGTGGTTAAAAGCTCACATAAATACCAACACCTCAGAAAAGCAGTGCTTGCGTGCTGCTACGCTTGACCTAAAAAGAGCACCCCACCTCCGCTCTCATAAGTGTTTTTTTTGTTTGTTTTTTTTATTTCAAAAACTGTCTCATTGTGGTTGATAATTTTTTTTTTTTTTTTAAACAGCAGCCTCTGATTCAGTAGTGATCTCTGGATATTGCAAGCAAGTCACTGTTGCAAATGACCCCTTCAGTCTGATCCTCTACAATCTCTGCTTATAACTCTCTGCATGAATCACCAACTAAGCCTGATTGCTACACAGAAAGAGGCTGTACGTTTGCTTTTTGGATGCAAGGATCGTAAAATGGCTCCTGCTGATGCGCCTAGCTTTTTTGTTCTATTCAGATTTGCGGACAATTTCTGACCTCCCTAAAAACGTTTCTGGAGGCCAGTTTAATATTGGGTTGATAGAGGAGTAAACATCCGTTTACCAGTGTTATTCAAAGCAGATTTTGTCCCCAAGAAGTGCAAAGGTCCACTCTTCATGTTGGGCTTTCAAGGCCCATTGAGTGTGGAAAGTTCTCGATTCACCTTGATGATTAGAGTTCTCCGAACGAACACATGATACGTAAACATCAATGGAATTACAATTTTATTTTATTTTTTAAACTCTGGTTATCCTCTTCCCAGGTTCTAAATCTTAATATGAATTTTTTATTTATTTTTAAATGCTGTATACTAGCAGATGATCACTTCCAGCCCATGCCTTGAAGTTACAGAGAAGGAGGAAGGTGAGAAATGCGGAAGCGAAAAAAGCGTTGAAAGTGAGAAAATTCAGTACTGTGGAATTCAGACAGTCTCCTTTTTTATCTGTAGATCAGAGATTCGCAATACATTTTAACACACTGCTAATAAAGTATAGTTTTACAATTCAGTAGTACCCCGAATCTTGGTCTATTAGTATTTTTATACAGATATGCAGGTATGAATTGAATGTTCACATGCAACTTCATTTTAAAGTGTTTAGTATAGCTCGAGAAGTTGTATGGATCAACGGATGAGGTAGGCCAAGACTCCTGAGGCCTGGCCCTGCCCGCAATGTCACCACATTAATAATAAAGGTCTTGGAGTGGCTGTGCACCTACCCATCTTCTGGAACACACTAAGTAAATTGCTTTAATGCTGAAGAAGCGCAGAAGAAAGTCAATATTTCTTCTGTGGGAACCTCTGCTTCAGTATCTAGCACACCTTAAAAATGCCATCACTTGTATGAAAGCTATTGTTGTCAACTGCTGTTTTTTTTTATTATTTTTTTTTATGGTGTATTACAGCACAATAAATCAAACCAATCCTCTAACAAGAGGTATTCCCCTGATATACTTCCACCAGGAAAATATCATCTTTCTATTTCCTAAGCACACCCAAAGCCAAATAAGCCCTGGGAAAGCCAATAGTCTGGCCTTTCAGGGTTGTTTAATGTTTCTTTGTTATATAAATGCTTTAGAATATAGAGAATCTTTTTTGTTTAAATTTGTAAGAATGAATTTACATTTTCCGAAATGGCAAAGAAGGAACTGGGAAGTTAATTTTGAAAGTTTAAAAATACATTTTTGATTTTAAATGTGTTGCTAATTTCAAGTGAAACACTGGAATAATTAAATAAAAAGTATATTTTCGAAATATAAATAGTGCAAAAAGCAAATAAATGGTAGTTATTGTAGACATTTTTGTAGACATAGAATGAGTTTTGTAATTGAAAATTGAAGGTGATTAGGTGAGATAGGTGATACAAAGACTATGCAGACAAACATGAGACAAAGACATAGCTGAAAGAGATGCAAGCAGAGACTTGGACTTGCAGATGGAGAGAGGTAAGAGGTAGAGATGGAGAGATTGACGCGGACAGAACCAACAGGTAGCTGATGACAGGTAGGTAAGGTCACATGGAAATGGGCACACAGAAAATGGTAGTCTGACCTACAAAAGCAGACAGACAGCAACAGACCGAGCTGGAGGTAGAGATGGAGATGGAGATGGGGCTAGAGATGCACATAAAGCTGTATAAGTAAACGCATTGTGAATGACAGTCACAAATAGAGACAGAGGCACTAGAGGCAGACTGATGGAACCAACAGGCACTGACAGCTGGACACAGATTGTTAGACACATGGCGATAAAGAGAGACAGAGACAGACAGAGAAATCAAAATATTCAGCAGTTAATGCAGCATGCCGAGATCAGGTGCATCAAGCAGAGTGCCTTCTATATTACTGAGGATTGACAGCACTGTTACCAATGCCACCCAGTGTGAACAGATGAGCAGAAACACTTCCACTAGCCAAACACTTGAGTACTAGATGAAGGAACATGCATTTCACAAAAACTATAATAGTCTTTGTAGGAAGTTGGATCTGTATATACTATCTCAAAGTGAGAGATAGCGTTCACAGAGTCCAAGGTTTCCCCTTAGAGGTTGATAGTGGCAAAATTAGATAATACTAATGCTCTATTTTGGGGTAGTGTGGTCGAGCAGTAGGCTTATCAGAGGGTAGAGTTAAGCCTTTGTTGTACACACAGAGGCAATAAATGAGGAACACACACTCAAAGACTTAACTCCAGGCCAATAGTTTTTATATAGAAAAATATATTTTCTTAATTTATTTTAGAACCAAAAGATTCAAGATTTGAGGTAAGTAAATAAAATGCAAGGTACTTCCTGTGGGTAAGTATAGAACTTTGATTTAAAACAGTAGTACACACAGTTTAGGTTAAAATTGCAATAAGCTGTTTTAAAAGTGGACAGTACAAAAAAATCAACAGTTCGCTGGGGGAGGTAAGTTTGGTTAGGTTTCTCAGTTAAGTAAAGCACTTACACAGTCTGTCTCCTGGGCATAGGCAGCCCACCGTTGGGGGTACAAGGCAACCCCAAAGCCACATAGCACCAGCAACACATGGCCAGTCAGGTGCAGAGGTCAAAGGAGGGCTCAAAACACATAGGCGCCAATGAAGAACAGGGGTGCTCTGGTCCTAGTCAGCTTACAGGTAAGTACCTGCGTCCTCAGGGAGTAGACCAGGGGAGTTTTGTAGAGTACGTTAGGGGGGGAGGACACAAACAAGCCCACAAAACACACCCTGAGCGGCACAGGGGCGGCCTGCTGCAGTAGGCAAAGTAGGTGTCGGGTTTGCTCTTGAAAGCAATGGAGGGACCCAGGGGTCACTTAGGCGATGCAGGCAGGGCATAGGGGGGCTTCTTGGGCCTGCAACCGACTGGGCTAGGAATAGGGCTGCCTGCTGGTCACTCCTGCACTGAAAGGTGATTCCACTCGGTCCTGGGGGCTGCGGGTGCAGTGCTTAGTCCAGGTGTCCGGTTCCTTGTTACCAGACAGTCGCGGTCAGGGGAGCCTCTGGATCCTCTCTGCAGGTGTCACTGTGGAGGTGCATGGGGGTCGACTCAGGGTACTCACGTCATCGTAGTCACCTGGGAGTCCTCTCTGTGGTGTTGGTTCTCCTGAACGCGAGCCTGAGGCGTCGGGTGCAGAGTGAGAAGTCTCACGTTTCCGGCGGGAAGAGAGAGTTCTTTGAAAGTTGCTTTAAAGTTGCAAAGTTGTTGCAGTTTTTGAACATTGCCGCAGTTCTCTGGAGTTTCTTGGTCCTTTAGGTGCAAGGCAGTCCTTTGAGTCCTCAGAGGTCGCTGGTCCCGTCGGATGCGTCGCTGTGCAGGTTCTTTGAGTCTGGAGACAGGCTGGTAGGGCTGGGGCCGAGTCAGTTGGCGTCTCCGTCGTCTCTGCGGGGCTTTCAGGTCAGCAGTCCTTCTTTCTTCAAGTTGCAGGAATCTGATTTCCTGTGTTCAGGGTCGCCCCCAAATACTAAATTTAGGGGTGTGATTAGGTCAGGGAGACAGTAGCCAATATTTACTGTCCTGGATGGTGGCTACACCCTCTTTGTGCCTCCTCCCTATTCCTATTGGGGGAATCCTCCAAACTCAAGATGGAGGATTTCTAAAGGCAGGGGTCACCTCAGCTCAGGGCACCTTAGGGGCTGTCCTGACTGGTAGGTGACTCCTCCTTTTTTTCTCATTATCGCCTCTGGACTTGCCGCCAAAAGTGGGTGCTGTGTCCAGGGGGTGGGCATCTCCACTAGCTGGTGTTACAGGTCCTGCAGGGGGAGGTGTTAAGCACCTCCACCCAGTGCAGGCTTTGTTTCTGGCCTCAGAGACCACAAAGGATCTCATCCCGGGGTCAGAAACTTGTCTCAGTGGCAGGCTGGCACAGACTAGTCACTCCTGCACTGAAGGATTGGGTAAAATACAGGGGGCATCTCTAAGATGCCCTATGTGTACATTTTTAATAAATCCAGCATTGGCGTCAGTGTGGTGGGGGGGTAACTGCAACAGGGAGCCATTTTCCTACAGTCGTAGAGACAAGAAAACGTCCCATCTAGCCATAAAATGGGACTCCTCTGTGCATATAAAAAATGTCCAGGGGAGTAGCTTCCATTGCAGTGACTCCAGGGCCCAGAGGCCTGAGGGACCTTCTAAACCAGAAATATTGCCGTATTTCACAGTTAAGTTTCTTTCCATGTATTAGGGCTCGTGTCACGCTGGCTATGCCACAGAAAATAATATTCAACTTAATTGTCACATATTTTCTAGTGGCTGTTCAGTTAACAAAACAGAAATCTAGGATAGCAGACAATCCACATTGATCTCTAGACTCAAACTAAAGATCAAGAGCTGGAGGAAGATGTTTTTCAGTTCAAGGCTAGCGACTCAGTAATACATACTCAATTATTTTGGCTTGCTTTAAGAAAACCTCTGCAGTGGCAACTATTCCTTCAGGTCTTTTCCTGTTAAAATACCTTCTCCACTCGACCGTTTTTTGGCTCAGTTGCTGCCTTGAAACAGACTTGTGCTGCATATAATACTTTACATCAATACAATGATAATTATGGGCCTCATTATCCTTGCACCTTTGCTGACACAAACCCATCGTGAACCTAAAGGGCAAGGTTGTGTTGGGACTCTGTAGATATCATAAAGATCCAGCAATGCATATGCATTATGAGGGTTGTTTTTTAGGTAATCTGTTACTGTCCATTTGAGTGTAGATGACACATGTCCGCTACTACATAGGTGGTGGTGAAAACCTAAGTTAAAGAAATAAGTAGGTTGTCCATGATTGATTGAAATTCACCAGCACTAAGGACATTTGAATGACAGCTGAGTAGTCCTTCGAACTTTGTTCTCAGGAAACCCTGCTGCCGGAAACAGCTGTTGTTCCAGTGCCATTGTAGGGGTTTAAACCATAAGACACTGTCCACACTTTAAGGGGAAGTTGTCCAGATCGGCAAAGCAAAGGTCCTCAAGAGCAATGATGTAAGAACGTGGAAGATTTGAAGACAACTCTCCACCATCTTAACTGGTTTTCATGAATAAGATTATTGGTGACGTGATTGAATGAACTACCTCTGTATCCTTCATACGAGGTAGTATCCCTTTGCTTAAGGATATGCCTAATAAGGTGGAATATCTGTAGGAGCAGTAAACGGGGTTTGTAATCCTTATCTGGATCCTTTTCCTCTTTCTCCTTGCAAGTGCCCTTGACTCGTCAAAGGGCCCGTCTGCCATTAGAGTATTCTTTGGTGAGCGCCAAAGAAATGGCGAGGTTTAATTGCATTGCTTCCAGGTCGATGGGGGTATCCCACTGGGGCATGGAGTTTGCCGGCTTCCTAAAACTTGCAACTGCTTGTGCCTTGTCATGTTGTGTGTAATGGAGGTAATTTAATGTTGCTGTTTATCAGTCCTCATCCCACCAGTATTTGCATTTCAAACGTGACTTTTTTCTTCACATCATTCAATTCCAAATTTCCATTGTCACTCTTTAAACAAATTTTCACCATGTATTTTACTGTTTTCAGCCAATCTATCTCTTAAGGCATCATGCAAAGTGTCTTGTAGTTTTAATCTGCTGACTTGCAGGACAGTCATCTTTTATTAGTAACACTTCCACATTAATAGCCCAATAACTTTGCACTCGGTTGTGGTTCTAATAGATACTCCTGTGCATTCTTGATTTTACTTTTATAGCCATATCAAGTCACCCATTTGAACAGTGATGTTAAACAGCAGTCGTGTAAGGACATGACTTGTACATTAGTGATGTAGTGTATCCATTTGGGGCACCTAAGGCACTGATATATGTTCCTTTATTCCACAAATTCAGACATGGCATCTGAAGCCCCCGAGTTTTACTTGTTGTGTTTGAATGAAGCTGTAACTTTTTTCCAGTAATGCCTGTGTCTGCACCAAAATCTTTTGTCTACACCAAAATCTTTTGTCTTCTGATTAATGAATCTTCCCTCAGATTCCTCATTTTATGAATAATCTTTCCTGGTTTAAGACTTATCCAGAAAAGCTTTTCCCCCAGCAACCTCTCTTCTTTACCACCAGGTGGCATCAGGCAACTTCAGCCACAACTCCACCTCCGCATGACGACACAGGATTACACTGTGTCAGCTTGTGGTCTTGCATCAGTTCCTGTTTTTCCATGGTTTATTAGCCCAATTCCACTCTGCTCTCTTGGTGTCTCCTTTATGAAATTCCTCAGCGTTTCAACAGGGACTAAGTCCAATATCTTTTCAAAGTTTAAGATTAAAAGTTATGTGAAAGTGCCTCAAGAAAATCCTGTCTGACCCTCATAACAGCTGCGTGTGCTGTTTGGAATCAGAAAACATCATGGCCTGTGATTCTTATGCCTCCGTGCACTAGAAGGCTATCAGGGAGCAGGAATAAAACTTGTTTTTGGAGACACCAAACCAGTCTTCTTCAACCTCTGTAAGTCACCTGTTAGGAAACAATTCCCCAAGAGATCTTCCAAACAGAACAAAAAGAACCATAGTAACGGAAGGTAGTAGTCTTTCTGAAGGAAATTATCCTGTTTCTGGAACTGTTGGGTATCTTGGTGCTATTCCCCCACGCTGAACTCTTCCTCTGAATTGCATGATATCTCAGTGCTGAAGGTGACTACAGTGGTCTTCTATCGGCTAATTCTGCGCAGGGGAAAGCATATGGCCTGTGATGCAACATATGTTCAAGTCTGCTCCTGTACAACCTTTTTTTTAAGAGGGAGCATGTTCTTGTGCTCTTGGCAGCTGTGACCTAGACTTCTCCTCAACTTGTGCCTTTTTTCTCTTCCAGTGTTGTAAATAGGTTGAAGTCTATCAATTTGCTGTCCCCTGTTTGATCAGAGCCTCCATTGATGCTGTAAGAGACAGCCTCTACTGATCTCACTGTTCCACAGTTCTCAAAGAAGTCTACAAAGCATATTTCTTTAATGCATTTACCAAACAATAACAGTGGCAGTTTACAAGTGCAACCAGGCAGGTGGGCAGAGATCAGTGCAGATCCGTATAATTGCGACTTAAACACTAAACAGAATTAAGGTTTTCATATGTTACCTTTCTTTCTGTCCTACAGTCTGATGCTCCTTCTCTTGAAATCAGGGGCCTTGTTGTACTGAGCACGACCCAGCTCTTCCTGCAGCTCCTGCCTTTGGCGCCTGTTAGCCCCAGTGAGGTCTTAGGATGCCTCACCATTCTGAAAGGATCCACTCAAGATGTCACATGCAGTGCCCCTGACGGTGATAAATACGGCACCACCTCTTTGCTGCAGTCCAGGAAGTAGTCGATTCTCTTGAAGTGAAGGCAAAGCATAAATAGAGGCCCAAGGCTCGCTAGCAGGCATGTCTCGAAACACCAACAAACTGACCCGAAGAACATATTTCTTTACTTCGTGATTTACAAGAGAGAGCAGAACAAGTTAACTATCATCCACCTAGGGAGGATAGTGGCTTTGAATGTGAGAACCTTCTCCCTCCCTTTCATTGAAATTCATCATTACTTGCAGACGTTCATCGTAAATGGACTGGTTAAATTCACGGAGCCAGAGTTGTGGTTTACTTGCATGTACTATATATTTCTATCACCACCACAGAAAGCAAGATACAGGTCTACACTTAGTGTAATCTGCAAGTTAGAAAGTAGAGGCCTGTCTTGCTTTTAATGGGGGTGCTCCTGCCGCCTGTTGTGGGTGTGCGGTCCAGGTCCTCTGACCTTGCTATGGTCAGGTAGGCGACCAGAAAGGATTCCCCTGCTTTAAAGGATTAGTATTAATTATTATTATTTATTAGTATTGGAGAATCTAGTGGTTCATTTCATTTAAGTAAATGCCGAGTCAGATTTGAAGTAGTGCCTCTACGTGGTGAGTGAGAATCTGCTTGACACTCGAGGCAGGAATTATGTTTTTTTTTATTTTTCCTCCCGCCAGCTGCAGCATACACAGGCAGTGACGGCTTTAGGGCGGGTGCGACCGGTGCCGCCGCACCGGGTGCCAAGGTCAGGGGCCGCTATTTGCACTCTGTCAGAACTGAGTGCCGTTACCATTTTTAATTTCTACAACATTGTGGAAATAAAAGACAGACAATGCTGCTCACGTGCTAGTGGTGCACATTGCACACAGGATAGTATCACCTCCTCACAGAAAGTGCTGAATGAAATGCTTGACGTAATCTCAGCCACCTGTAAAACGGATGGAACGAAATCGGTCAGAGAAATCTTTAAAAACAATGCATGAATAAATCGATTATAAGTGCTCCAAATGGCTGCCTTCATAGGATTGGCTGGAAGTTATTCAGCTAAGCTCAACATCAAGGGTGTTAACCCTCTGAGCTATTATACTCGGATTGGTTACCTGCAGGTTACACACACAGCTTTCTAGCAAGCATGCTGCTCCACTCATCCTATTGGAAACTGCAATATGCACATTTCTCTGTTAAGGTGTCTAACTCCAACATTTTGCCCTTGTTAAAATTCGGAGGGATTTTCCAGTTTGTATTATTCGGGATGCTTGCATATTAAAGACTAGAGAAAAAAGATGTTGGTCCAATTGATATTAAAGACTCTTGTACCAGGATGTCAAATATGGAAGAGATTTTAGAGCCTCTGAAAACTATATGAACTAGTTATCGATTTCAATTATTTTTAGAGCAATAAGGTCGTAGCCCTCAATGTAAGTATCATTGAAATATGTTTCAATGAGGTTTGCACTATTCATGTTGCATTCCAATGAGAAAATGTGGGATACATTCTATTTTCTCATTTTTCATGTAACAGGTTTCAAGATCCTAATATGAAATCCACTGAAGCAAAGCTTGGTTGACCAAAGCCCTATCACATACGTAGTAAAATGTCACAAAAAAAAACAGTTCTGTGTTTTGCACAATTGAAAAGTTTACATAAACTTGCACTATGAGCATTTTACTTAAATAAAAAGTGCTATTTCATTATATTGACAACGCTAGACATATATCGACACTGGCAACCATATGAGGTCCTCCAGTCCACTCTTGTGGTTTTGTTAGACCATTAGGTCTGGCTTCCTCAATGGTCTGCTTTATGGTTTTAAAAATTCTAGCATTTGAGTGTGGAATGTGTGAGATTTTACACCCTCATGGTGCGAGAACATGGAGAGCATTGCGAGTTAGCCAAGCTGTCAGCTGTTATAATAATAATGATGATGATTATTATTATCATCATCATTATTATTATTTAACAATAGGTTCGCTTATTAACCAGCATTCTTCGTTTTATTAGCATTAGAAGGATGAAAGTTTGAGCTACTAGGTTACATTATGGATCTTGCCCACACAACAACCTCTCACCCATTGCCACGAGTGACTGCAGTGGCCACCACCTGCGATCCGATCCAGGCCATCACACAATTAGCAGCATAAACTTGCTGTGGTGCCTCCCAGGCATGAGTGAGCTCCTGTAGGTTTGCGGTAGAACAATTTTATTATGCAGTGTGTCTGCTGCCTTTACTTAATTGGACCACGATGATGGAGCATTTAAAAATATCTTGAAGTGTTAAGGCATCTGCTACAGAGATCTTTGTGTGAGCACCAATTTTCAAAGCATAATGACAATGGCATGATAACTCTGGTGGATAAGTTTCTTGATGAAGAGGCCTGTGTTTCGCCTAGTCACAGTTTTCATTCATCATAAAGTAGCATTGAGGTGCCTGCCGCAGACACAAATTGTGTCATGCTTATGACATTTTTATTTATTTGTAGATATGTCAGTGGGTTTGGCCACAGAGATCCTTCTGTTACTTACAGTTCATAAATTACAATCGTTCGAATATAACACAGTGAGTTATGAACTGGCATCAAAGAACTGCCCACAGACTGCAAGGCGCGAGTTTAGAAATGATTTCTCATTCTTTTTTCATTTTAAAGTACTAAATACTGTACCTTTGGGTAGAGGTACAGTCTTGTTAGTATACACAACCCAAACCACTGTGTTAGATTCCAAATCCGGAGTTTGTATTGCTCCACACTAAGCAGTCACAGCATACAATGCCTGCCAGTACAGACTACATGTGACTTCAACTCCTTGTATCCCTCATTGTCTTAGGCAACATTACCTATACATTGATTTACACACTTGTATGAACCGTTGTCTCTGCATAATACATGTGTGTCATGTAAAGTGCTCTAACACCCTACTTGGCATGAGTAGCATCATGAAAGAAAATAATGAATGTGTGAAGGGGCTGTCAAGAGATGAGGGCACCCTTGGAAGGTAGTGATTTTGAAATCCGTGCAGGAGGTGGTCATGGAGCGGCGCCAACAAACATTCTCACACCAGGCACCACCAATGCTAAAGCCGGCCCTGTACACAGGCATCAACTTCTGAGTGCCTGGAATAATAGTTCTGCGCTTGGAGGATGCGGTTTCGCTATCCACGAAGACACACGCAAGAAGGCACTCCCATATTGAGTCATAGCGTTTCAAGGAAGTCATCCAGGTAAATTTTGTGGACACATCATTTGATCGTGTTTAGCTCTTTAAGGTAGGAATAAACGACATTGCGCTATAACAAAGGCATGCAGTCTGGCATTGTCCTCATGGCCTTCACACAGCACAAGAGACTCAAAGTGTATGTTGGGCACTTTTGGCGCTGCCTGTCCCCAATTACTGGAGTACATCACCTCCACAAAGTGCATTGAGCAGACATTAATGTGCCTCTCCTCTACTCAGTTGGTCATCACTTTTTCCCTATCACCCTGCCGCCAGTTACACCTCTGTCCTATCAGTGTAGGTCCAAACATTATTCCAGAAATAAAAAGTGTCTCCTGTGGATGTCACAAAAACTTGCTTTTGTGTCCCCAAGCAGAACCAGATGTAATTGTTGTAATGATGATCCAGGCATAAATGAGAAACTTTATTCTCAGTAAAGTTTCCAGCAACGGAGAAGCTGGCCGACAAGTACAAGAATAACAAAGCAACTGTCTGATTATTCAAACAATACATCCCAAATGCAATACAAAAGAATGTTCTCATGCACGCACGCACAAGGGAATTAAAACACATGTGCATAAGTAAAAGTACTATTTACTGCAAGAAATTTTAATATGAAGTGTTAAAACATACCTACTCTACAAACTACTACATATCTCCTCCCTTCAATATTATAAACAAACAAAAAATATATTAACTAAATATATAATTTAACCCAAAACAAAATCAGCAATTTGTGGTAGGACGATCAACGCTATCATTTTTGACTCTGTCATGAACATAATCTTTAACTTGTACATCATCCTGATGATTGACATTTGGCATAAAAGGCAAAGTATAGGAATCAATAATCTAAAAGTCCTCATTACAATCAATTACGGGTTCCATATTACCCACAATACCAGGTGTCAATAGTGATGTTTCTGTGTTACTGTCATGTTCAAGATCTGAAAAAGAAAAGTATTGCGAGTTATCCATATATACATTCCTCATATTCCCTGAATACAAATCCATATAGGAATTTGTATCATGTTTATCTGATAGAGACTCATTCCTTATCTTAGAATTTTCCCCCAGGCGTCAGATTGGATCTGGAGATTTTTTGTTTGAGCAATACCCTTTCGCGCCGGTAGGTGGTGTCGGTCGACTCCGTGGGCATCGGTGTCGTAGTTGCCGTGATGACATCGGGAGTAGTACATAGACGCCGCCTCAGCGCAGTAACGTTGTAGGAAAATACCTCTCATGGCATGGTTACACACAAACATTTTGCCTTTTGTTGATGCTAGTTATGATTGAAAGTGTGCTGGGACCCTGCTAACCAGGCCCCAGCACCAGTGCTCTTTCCCTAAACTGTACCTTTGTTTCCACAATTGGCACAGCCCTGGCACACAGATAAGTCCCTTGTAACTGGTACCCCTGGTACCAAGGGCCCTATGGCCAGGGAAGGTTTCTAAGGGCTGCAGCATGTATTATGCAACCCTGGGGGCCCCTCACTCGGCACATGCACACTATCTCACAGCTTGTGTGTACTGGTGGGGAGAAAATAACCATGTCAACATTGCATTCCCCTCAGAGTGCCATGCCCATAACCCACTGCCTGTGGCATAGGTAAGTCACCCCTCTAGCAGGCCTCACAGCCTTAAGGCAGGGTGCACTATACCACAGGTGAGGGCGTAGTTGCATGAGCACTATGCCCCCTACAGTGTCTAAGCCAAATCTTACACATTGTAAGTGCAGGGTAGCCATAAAGAGTATATGGTCTGGGAGTCTGTCAAATACGAACTCCACAGTTCCATAATGGCTACACTGAATTCTGGGAAGTTTGGTATCAAACTTCTCAGCACAATAAATCCATACTGATGCCAGTGTGGGATTTAGTGAAAAATGCACACAGAGGGCATCTTAGAGATGCCCCCTGTATACCAGTCCAATTCCTGGCGTTAGGCTGACTAGTTCCTGCCACAACCAGACGGGTTTCTGGCCACATGGGGTAAGTGCCTTTGTCACTCTGTGTCCAGGAATATAGCCTGAACTGGGTGGAGGTGCTTCTCACCTCCCCCTGCAGGAACTGCAACACCTGGCAGTGAGCCTCAAAGGCTCTAGCCTGATGTTGCAGCACCCCAGGGCACACCAGCCAGTGGAGATGCCTGCCCATCCGGACACAGCCCCCACTTTTGGTGGCAAGTCCGGAGGAGATAATGAGAAAAACAAGGAGGAGTCACCCACCAGTCAGGACGGCCCCTAAGGTGTCCGGAGCTGAGGTGACCGCTGCCTTAAGAAATCCTCCAACTTGTTTTGGAGGATTCCCCCAATAGGAATAGGGATGTGCCTCCCTCCCCTGAGGGAGGAGGCACAAAGAGAGTGTAGCCACCCTCCAGGACAGTAGCTATTGGCTACTGCCCCAGACCTAAACACACCCCTAAGTTGAGTATTTAGGGGTGACCCTGAACCCAGGAAATGAGATTCCTGCAACCTGAAGAAAGGACTGCTGACCTGAAAGCCCTGCAGAGGTAGCGGAAACAACAACTGATTTGGCCCCAGCCCTATTGGCCTGTCTCCAGACTCAAAGAAAATAATATTTTTCTATATAAAAACCTATTGGCCTGGTGTTAAGTCTGAGTGTGTCTCATATATTGCCTGTGTGTACAACAAATGCCTAACACTACCCTCTGATAAGCCTACTGCTCGACCACACTACCACAAAATAGAGCATTAGTATTATCTAATTTTGCCACTATCAATCTGTAAGGGGAACCCTTGGACTCTGTGCACACTATCTCTCACTTTGAGATAGTATATACAGAGCTAACTTCCCACAGACGTCCGTTCTTATCTTTCTGTGCCACTCGCGGACCCGAGAGAGCTACCCTTGTCTCTTTTTGACCGACTTCGACTGTTTTGTTGAGTTTTCTAGTGAGATATTTGGTGCGTCAAGGATGTCCCTGAAGACAGGTTTCAAGCTGTGCGAGGACTGTCACTGCCTGATGTCGGTGAGGGATCCGCATCGGGTTTGTTTGTGGTGTCTCGATCGCGACCACGGCCCAAAGTCATGCTCCGAGTGCCGGGCCATGCACCCGAAGGCCTTGAGGGATCCGTCCCTCAAACTCATAGTGGCCCAGCACTCAACTCCACGTACGTCCCAGTATCGATCGAGAGGAAGGTCTCGAGACCATTTGCAGAGCCATCACCATTCATCGTCTTCAAAATCTTCGGGTGCAGGTTCGAAAAAGAAGTAGAAGAGGTCCCATGGCTCAGACTTCGCCCCGTCACTCAGCTGGAGCGTTGACGCTCAAGGCCTCTGTCCTCGGAGCTTGCACCTGGGTGTGCTCTGCACTTCCCTGAGTTTCCCAGAGCGACCCCGCCTAATGGAAAGAATTATATGAGGTCATGTGCCTCATCTTTAGGCACACCAACATCAATACGTCGCCTTCAGGCCGAAGGTGTTCGGTTGAGGGGCTTCGGGTTCCGCGCCGGCGGCTAAGGCTGCAGATCCGCACTGGCGCCGGTCGCACCATTAAGAACTTCCCTGGCTCCAGGTCTATTGTTGACACTCCCGACGTTTGTAGTGCCCACTATCAATGCTGACCCAATCCCTATTCCAGAGGACTCTGAGTCGGAGCGGTGTCGGCTGACGCCACCTTTGTCTTCGATGGGGCCTATTCACCCCAGGTCAGATTCGGACCCTTTTTTTCTATGGGTATGAATTCGGGGAAGGATTGGAGGGGTCCCTGGACCCTTATGAATACCAGGATGACCCACCCTTGGACTGGGCTCAAGAATTGGACGATGCCAGTGGTCTGGATACTTCTCCAGATGCTGGCATGCTGTTTCCTCCTACCGTGGCTATGGTGGAGGGACGACTTATGGTATGGTGGTCAGTAGGGCAGTTGAGGTCCTTGGCCTTGAGCTTCCTACTTTAGAGGTCAGGTCCAATCTCCTGACAGAGGTGCTTCAGCCAGGAGCTTTCGCATCCGAACCCCTTTGGCCCTTTAATTAAGCCCTCACCGATGTCCTGTTGGGTACTTAGTTCAAACCCAACACAGGGGCTCCTGTGCACGCCACCGTACCACCCTAAATTCCTATCCCAACACATCACCCCTGAGTCTTGTCATCCAAGCTTCCACTTCTTCAGGCGCATTCCCTTCCTCAACCCCAGATAGGGAATCAAAAAGGCTGGAACAATTTGGTAAGAAGTTGTTTTCCTCCTCCAGTCTCTCGCTGCGGTCTGTGAACACTGCCTTTTGGGCAGCTATACCCACTCTTTGTGGGATATGGTTGCGCAAGTCCTGCCGCAGATACCGGAGGAGGCCTGTGCTATAGCCTCCCAAGCTGTCACCAATGGGAGAGATGTGGCGAAGTTCACAATCCGTTGTGGGCTGGACATGACGAGTCTCTGGGCAGATCGGTTGCTGCGACGGTGACCTTGAGACGCCATGCCTGGTTGCGTACTTCTAGTTTTTCTGAGGATGTCCAACAGTCCCTCATTGACATATCCTTTGATGGCTCCCGTCTCTTTAGAGATAAAACTGACTCGGCCTTGGAGAGATTCAAGGATTTCCGGGCTACGGCTCAGTCCCTCTGTCATTCCTGTGCCCCTCGCAGTCAGCTTTTCACCCCTTTCGTGGCCACAGAATGGGCTCCCTGTGGCGTCCTCCACCCAGTCACTGTGCCACCCATGCGGTCGAGCCGCTGCATGGCCAGGAACGCAGAATCCCAAGTGGGTGTGGGAGAGGGAACCAGGATCTGCCCAGTCCACCTCTGCCCCGCTGCAGCCTCCAAAGCCTCCTAGTCCGTCCACTCACTCCCATCCAGTAGGCGGCAGGATTTGCCATCTCCTGCCCCACTGGTAATCCTTCACCACAGACAGGTGGGTTTTGCAGATTGTTCAAAAGGGCTACTCCCTCCCTTTCGAATCTGCTCCACCAGCCATGCCTCCATCACTCAGCCACCTCCCAGAGGATCACTTGGCGCTTCTCCGCCAGGAAGTTACAGCTCTCTTGACCAAGGGAGCTATAGAGAAGGTCCCTGTCCCCGAAGTAGGTCGTGGTTGTTATTCCTGCTACTTTCTGGTGCCAAAAAAGGACAAGGACTTATGTCCTATCCTAGACCTTCGGGACCTAAACTACTTCCTCAAGAAGGAGAAATTCAAAATGCTCACCCTGGCTCAGGTTCTGTCTGCCTTGGACCCAGAAGACTGGATGGTAGCGTTGGACTTGCAGGACGCTTATTTCCTCATCCCCATCCTGCCTGCCCACAGACGTTACCTACGATTCGTGGTAGGTCACAAGCACTTTCAGTTTACCGTGCGCCCCTACGGCCTTACCAGCGCCCCTCAGGTGTTCATGAAAGTGATAGCAGTGGTTGCAACTCATCTGCACAGGTTAGGGGTATTAGTCTTCCCCCTACCTCGACGACTGGCTGTTGAAGGTGGACTCGCCCCAGAAAGTCATCTCCCACCTTCAGACTACGGCGAACCTCCTGCACATGCTGGGGTTCACTATAAACATGCCAAAGTCACACCTGACTCCCTCTCAGGCGCTCTCCTTCTTCGGAGCTGTTCTGGACTCTGTGCAGTTTTGGGCTCATCCTCCGGAAAAGCGAGTCTAAGGTATTCAGGCCATGATTCCAATCTTTCAGCCTCTGTCTTGGGTTTCAGTGAGACTGACTCTGAGGCTGCTGGGCCTCATGGCCTCCTGTATCCTTCTAGTGATACATGCCAGATGGCATATGCAGGCTCTGCAGTGGGACATGAAGTTCCAGTGAGCGCAGCATCAGGGGAATCTCTCCGACCTGGTCCAGATCTTGGAGGGGACTGAGAAAGACCTGCAGTGGTGGCTTTTTAATCCGCATTGGGTCCACTGCAGTTCCCTCTCCCTTCCCCAAACCAGATCTATCTATAGTGACGGATGCGTCTCTTCTGGGTTGGGGCGGCCACATGGGAGAGGCAGAGATCAGAGGCCTCTGATCTGGGCTCCTTATAAATCTTCTGGAGCTCCGGGCGATCAGGCTTGCGTTGAAAGCATTTCTTCCCTCTCTCAAAGGGAAAGTAGTGCAGGTGTTCACGGACAATACTACCGCCATGTGGTACTGCAACAAACATGGTGAAGTAGGGTCCTGGACCCTTTGTCAGGGGGCACTACAGCTCTAGACATGGCTGGAACATCGTGGCATTACCCTGGTGGTTCAACATCTGGCGGGTTCTCAATGCCAAAGTGGATAAACTCGGACGTCGATGCACAGCGATCACGATCTCCATCTGGAGGTGGTGCAAGGTCTCTTTTAGTAGTGGGGAGAGCCTTGGTTAGATCTGTTCGCCTCCGCAGAGAAAGTGCAATGTCGGCTGTTTTGGGTGTTGGAGTTATCATAGCGGCACTCGTTCAGAGACTCTTTTCGTCTCGAGTGGAACTCCAGCCTCCTTTACACCTTTCTGCCTATACCACTTCTCAAGAAGATCAGGAACGACTGGGCCCCAGTCATCTTGGTGGCTCCGGACTGGGCACAGAGAATCTAGTATCCGAAGCTATTGAGCGTGTCCATCGATCCTCCAGTCAGACTGCCTCTTCGGGTGGATCTTCTGTCGTAGCAACAGGGGACGGTCCTTCACCTGAACCTGTCCAACCTCCGCCTTCATGCGTGGAGATTGAGCGGCGATAGTTGGAGAACTTCGATCTTCCACCTGAAGTCTACGATGGAACCAGGCATCCCTCCACCAAAACTGTATACGCCTGTTGTTGGAATAAATTTGTGGCACGGTGCACCAACAAATCTGTTAATCCCCTCTATCCGAGGTTCTTTTGTTCTTCTTTCTTTGGCCCAGCAAGGCTCTGCTTTGGGCACCCCAACTGATGAGGTAGTGGCATACAGTCTCTTCTTGGGTCCTGGGGAGTGCTCTCTACGTGAACATAAGCGTTGGTTATTTTTTTTGTCAGCACTGCATCTGGCATTCATGCTGGCATGGATTATTAATCCAAGGTAACCCTAGTTTTAACATAAACACATATTACGACACAATGTTAAAGTATAAACTAATGCTAATAAACAGGTTTGCACGCACAAAGCTAATGACAGTTGATTTCATCATAAGTAATTTCTTAAAATAATTCTTCAGAATTTACACGGATGTTGTGCCATGTGTTCTACTTGGTTGAACAGTGGTGAGGAACTCTGTGTGACTCCGCCATGACACCTCGCGTATTTTTCATTTCATCTTCAGTTGGAACTTTTTTTAAATTGATTTGTCGTCTTTAATAGAACACTTAACCCCCTAAGTACATATGTGACTTTCAAAAGAACGAGTTTAGGTTACATTTCTTTACTCTTTTGGTCACCACAAGAAAATTCATGGATTTGCTTAGAATGTTGACCCAAAGCTGGGATTCAAGCCTGGTTCCCAGTATTTCAAAGTGGACAGCACTAGTCACTATGATCTCCTCTGTGTGTATGTACATCGCAGCATGTATGATCGTTCCTGTAAACGCTGGTCCCTATCACTAACAATGCCTGTTTTTTGACGTCACTTATCTGGCACAGTGTCAGAAATATTTTTTTGCCAAATGTTCTTTTAGTTTAGAACTATTAGCCACATTTTCAAAAAGAGAGATTTTGGTGCGACATCAGTCAGTTTTTTGTTGTATTGTGCTTTATAAATTCTTCAGTTGTTGCCAGCAATTTCACTTATTTGTTCTTTGGGTTTTTTCTTTGTTAATGGATACAAATGGTGCAAACAGACAGCCTATGTCTGGCTCTTGACGATTTCTGAGAACTTTAAATCAGTGGAAGTTGCACTTCTGGTGCTCGCACAATTTGAGCCACAAAATTAGCCCCATTTGCATCTAAATTAAGCCCATTCAAATACAGCAGGCTTTATGCTGTCAACCCATTGAAAGCAGAGATTTCAAAACCTCTGAGCAACTAAATCTCAGTGGCATATGAAGGTTTGATTTACAACAGGAACGAAAACTGCCTACCCCGCCATATTCCTTTAAATACTAATACGTCTCTAATTCTTTATACAAATAAAATCAGTCACAACAGTGCTTAATGCAAAGCCCACTCAATATTAACAAAAATCCTCATTTTATTAATCTGTGTGATTATCAAATGCATTACACATCTCTACCTTTTATATTCCATATATACGTGTTCATCGTGTCAGATTCCTCCCTATCCAATAACAATGCCCCCTACCTAAATAATTCATCAAATACTTTCACCGATACCTTATTTATTCTTGAGACAGTCAGATACATTTTCAACTCAAAATACGCTTCGGATCTAGCAGATCCAAACAGATATTCTTATACCGTCATATGTGTAAACTGTGACCTGCTGATTCATTCATATACAATCTTCATAGATGGATAGTTTAACAACATGTAAAATAAGCAGATTTCTTTAAATTATTTCTCCACTGATGGGCATTTGTTAGATCTCTTTTCTAATTTGTGTGCTAGACCACCTGTAGTGTGCAGACACGTGTTTCAGTACACCTTCCTAAGGGTACAACATAGATATTCAGCATATTAAAAATATGAAGTGAACTGTAAGAGGGAGAGCAGTATGCCTAAAATGATAGAAACAGACAAGAAAAAAGGGGAATAAGCTCAAATGAGAAATACTTGAAATTCTGTCGAGAAAATCCACACTGCTACATATGAGTACCACATGTGATGTCACTATACATGTAAAAAGGTAGCCGCCACCAAATTAATGCTGTAACTTCACCCTTGTGGCACTTTTCACTAATGTGATCCCTAATCAGTTCAGCTGATCCTAATCATGCTGTGATATTCCATGTACCACGAGGAATACATGAACTGTACCAAAAGAGACAAATGCATCTTTCTATCAAAAGGTGAGATGGTCTATAACGGGAAGTGCCACAGCTCACAAAACAAGATGTAGCCTTGCACAAAAATGCTAAGTGATCCCTTTCCTTGAAGCATGTAAGGCAGCTCCATGAACGTCGGTAGACACATTTTAAGATATTATTATTGTTAATACTGTAGTGCTCGAATAGAGTTCCACGTCTCTCAGGTGGCTGCTTCACTAAAGGAACAGTGTTTTGCAGAAAACATCATCTTCTAAGTGGGTTTTGGAGCTACTGTCATTCTAAATCTTCAGGGGAAAGAGCATGAACAGCTCAGTCTTCGAATCATAATTATCTTCCTGTTCTCACCAACACTTGGAGCTGGGTTAGTCACACCTGTTTCTAAAAAGTACCAAAGTAGCTGTAGTTTTGTGACTAGACAGCCCTGTAATTTTAAATTGCACACTTTTGCCACGTGTAGCCTTTGTACCTTTTTTAAAATAAAACATAACTTTGGTCTGTTAAACTAATATTTTTTATAAGTGTTGAAAGATCTCCCTTATGTCTGAAGTGATATTTCTAAGCGTTTGAAAGGTAAGAAGAATGAAAATATTCGAAAACCAGTGTTAAAGGACATTTATCGAGCCTTAGAAGTAGACAATTGTGACCTGAGTCTTATGGGAGCACTAGAATTGTCGTATAGACAACCTGGCTGTTTAATAGATCCATGTTGTGGACATTCAGGTGAATAAAGTAAGAAATACTGATCAAACATATATTTCTTCCATCAGTTTTGCCATTGTCCTCTCCAAGTGGCGCTGAAGACTCTCAAAGAAAAAACACAGTAAGTCCTTAACTTTCAATATAAGAGGCCTTCTTCAATATATTCTACTTGGAAATGCAAAGCCCCACACCATGCTGTACTGGGTTGCACTTGTTGTGCTTTTTTTTGGAAGTAATTAGTATTAACGTTTAGAATTGTGAAACAGTCTTAACACTCACGGTTTAAAAATAATAAAGAATCTTAACATTGATGTTGCGCTGTTGAGTTTTGAGATTTTTTTTTTTTATGTCCAGCTTGAGCTAAGACTTTTTGATCTTATTAAAATCATATGTATAGTACATATTAATAGGTGTCTTTAGCAAGCCTTCCTCATCCAATGGTCTGTAAGTGCCATTCACACTTTTCATTCACACACTACAGCTCTAGCATAGGACACTGAGTCAGCCCGCTGCAGCCATTGGCTAACTTCACTGTGGTGACATTCTGCATTTTTACAAGGAGCACACTACTTTGGCACTGTGCCATTTTTTAGACTAAAAACCGTTTCGATTTTTAGCCCTTGTTTTATTTTTGTATTTTTATTTTTTTAATCGATGAAGACCCAGACAACTTTTCCAATAAAGTTTTGCAAAAAACCCCCAAAAACAAGTATTGACAAAGCCAAGAGGCTGGCATGCAATGGGAGTGGATTAAAAAGGTGGTGGGTCAGTGAATGAGCAGCACACATTATTAAACAAGTTACTTTGATATCGCATCCAGTGGAGAATGAAGAAGAGCGTGTCATTGGAGTTCTTGGGAGGAAGCAGGAAGAAGCGAGGACAGAGTTGGGTTTAGCAGCCTTAGAAGAACTCAGATTCTTTGCCAGAGTTTTGGGAAGAGTTGCCCTGGTCATGCCGAAATAGATATGAATGCCTGATTTTGATGCCTGGTATACATTTTTTTTTAATGCATCCTCAAGCCACCACTGTCACCCATTGTCCGTGACATCTCGTATCCAGCTCCAGTGAATAGTCACTGCTGAGGTATCTGATCAGTCCTTAACAGAATACCTATGTAATACAATCCTGTCAGAGTTGCCCAGTTTGAAGCAGATTCATCTTGCTAGGTCATTTAGAATGTAAGTCCGTTTCCTCGCCTCTTGGCTCCATAGTTGCCTGGGTTCTTACCTACTTTGCAGCTGATACACTACTCTTGGTTTCGGAGCTCATTTTAATTTGTCCCTGAACCCCCTGACCTAAGGTTCATGGGACACCAATACATTTTCTTCTAAAAGCCTAGTATTAAACCCAGTTGGCCCCCAGATTCTTCATCGGCAAGTTTTCAATCTGGTCTTTCATGCTATTGGCATGAAGGTGCTCCACCTCACTCTGCGCTGCCTTAGGTGCCCAAAGGAGGCAACACCCTGTGTCTCTCTTTTCTCTCTTTAGCACAGCACATTCAACATTGCTGATACCCCTAGGTTGTTATTGATGGGTGTCTGTTGAGCACCCACTATCATACCCTCTCTACTATGATTATCTGGTGCACGATTTCTTATCTAGTCAGATTAGAGGACCCAAACCCTTGCCCAATGTTTGGCATCCTTGGCACCCCTCATTGTTCATATTTCTTTATATTCCTATGAATCTCCCTGGAGTCCATGAGGGACCTCTGGGCTTGAGATCCTATCTCTAAAAGGCGGACTGAGAACAGATACCCCTTTGAGGGCAGCATGTTGGCCCACACTGACGTGTTACTCACACAAGAAGTTTTTAAAAAAAAGCAAAGTAAATTGAAAGGGAAGTTAGGACACAGTATTTATTTTAATGTCACCATCTTTCTGGACTTAAGAACAACAGTCCTAAGTATCAACAGGTCAATCATGCAGTTTTAGAAATGGGTCTCTAGTTGGCACTGGCTTGAACCCTGTCCAGGTAGAGACCTTCACTCTTGTCAGGGAGTCACACAGCTAAAATAATCCCTGCTCCCCCCGCCCCCCCCCCCTTGGTAGCTTGGCTGTGTAAAGTGTTTGTACATGCACACAGTAACACAGTGAAAATACCACAGAAGCACTCTACACCAGTTTAGGTAATAGGCAATATTTATCTGAGTAAAATAAGACCGAAATGACAAAAATCAAACATACATAAGCAAAGATATGATTTTTTTTTTTAAAGATTAAATCTCAGTATGGTGCTTAGAAACACAAAGCTCCAACTGGGGCTATCACGGTGTCTTGACAGACTCGTTCCCAACAATCTGATGCCGCTCGCGAAGGAGTGCAAACCAGTCACGGAGTCGCACGGACCTCGGGTACGGTACCTTTGGTAAACAATGAGGAAACAAAGAAATTGCAGGGAGTCGGGCGCAGCTGGAGCCGGTGCGGCATCAGTTCCTTACTACTTACGGTTGCAGGGGAGGTGATGCGGCATCGGTTGCGAGGCGTCAATTTCTTACAACATGGCAGTGTTGATGAATCCAGCAGGTCAAGACGTGTGGTGCTGTCTTTTCAGTGTCGCAATCACCCCACTGGGCCACAGGTGCTGCGTCAGTCAGGTGCCACAGACGTTGTTGACACGGCCCTCTGGACTCGCGCTGTGCTGGAACTTTAGAAGTGCTGCGGCGGCATTGAACCTGCAGTGTCAGTCGCAGTCATTGCACTCAGGAGGGACCACGGCTCTGGTGCAGGCAGTGGCACGGAGTCAGTCAGCAGCGCCAGTTCCAAAGTCACCCAGGAGTCATTGTGCCTGGTTTCTTCTTGGTTGCACCAAAACTCACTTCCTGGGGCCCAGGAACTGGATTTGGCACCTCTTGACAAGTCAGGACTCTCAGCAAGAATGCCAAGGTGCTGGCAGATGAAGTCTTTGATGTCCCTGAGACTTCCTAACAGGAGGCAAATTCAGTCCAAGCCTTTGGTGAGCCTTTGGAAGCAGGATGAAGAAAGCCAAATCCAGTCCTTTCACTCACAGGACAGCAAGCAGCAGGCCAGCAAAGCAAAGCAAGAGGTAAAGTGGCAGTTCATCCTACAACAACCAGCTCTTCTTCCTAACAGAATGTCCTCAGTCCAGAAGGATTCTAACTATATGGTGTCAAAGGTCTAGTACTTATACCATTTTCTGTCCTTGAAGTAGGCAGACTTGAATGAGCAGTCTTTGTAGAGCACAAGACCCTGCCCTTCCCTGGCCCCGGACGCACTCAAGGGGGTTGGAGACTGCTGTGTGTGAGGACAGGCACAGCCCTATTCAGGTGTGTCAGCGTCTCCCAACAGTCTAGCTTAGGACAGCCCGATAGGATATGTAGGGCACACCTCAGCTCCCTTTGTGTGGCTATCTAGAGTGAATACACAAACAGCCCAACTGTCATCCTGACCCAGACATGTATTTAGCAGATGGGCAAAGGCACAGAAAGGTTAAGCAAGAAAATGCCTACTTTCTAAAAGTGACATTTTCAAACTTAGTTTAAAAACCAACTTCATCAAAAGATGTATTTTTACATTGTGAACTCAGAGGCCCCAAACTCCATATCTCTACCTGCTTCCAATGGGAAATTACACTTAACATAATTCAAGGCAATTCCCCCTATGGGAGAGATAGACCTTGCAATAGGGAAAACTGAATTTAGAAGTATTTTAGTTTCAGGGCATGTAAAACACACAAATACTTGTCCTTCCTTTAAAATACACTGCACCCTGCCCACAGGGATGCCTTTGGCCTACCTTACATGTAGTAGAAGGGATGGTTTGGGCCTAGCAAGTGGGTGCACCTGCCAGGTAGAAATGGCAGTGTAAAACTGCACACACAGGCACTGTGATGGCAGGCCTGTGACAGGTTTGCTGGGCTATTCATGTGGGTAGCACAATCGGTGCTGCAGGCTCACTAGTAGCATTTGATTTACGGGCCCTGGGCACCTCTGGTGCCGATACTAGAGACTTATTAGTAAATCAGATATGCCAATCAGGGATAAACTAATTACCAATACAATTTAGACAGAGAGCACTTGCGCTTTATCAGTGGTCAGCAGTGGTAATGAGATCAGAGTACTAAAGCCAGCAAAAACATTCAGCACAGGATAAAAAACAGGAGGTCTGAAGCCAATAGACAGGGGACACATGCCAAGATCTGACAGGACTAACATGTGGTTACATAAATTAGGAAACCAGAGGTCTGAGGGTTCCCCCAGTAATCCTTCCAGTCACCGCCAGTTACTCCAAATCGCCAGTGATTGAAACAAGCAAAGGACTGCTAAGAGGCTTTCAATTGTCTGAACTCTGGGGGTAAAAATGTTAAGCAGAAAAAAACATTTGAGATTTTATATGTCTCAGATGTCCTCCATTTAGCAGTTGCCCTCTTTCATATGGTGTACCCCATGTGTTTGCTTCATCTCAGAGGTGCGCAGGTAAAACCTCATTGGGGCCTGATTATATGGTTATGTGCAGAATTGTGCTGATAAGTTCGACATCATGCACCAGTTAATGGCAAATAAGCTATAAACGTTGTTTAAAGTGTTTGTAAGGAAATTAATATCAAACCTGTTTTCTAGGATGTCATTTTAAAGTCAACACCAATTTTAGAACCCCGTTTAAAGAAAGGCGGAGGGAATGCGACTAAGCTGAAGTATTCAGGGGCAGCGCTCCAAGGCATTTCACCATTACTAACGCCACAAGATTCCACTCTGAAGAGTGGTACAGGTATGTTGTTTAATTTATATATTCCATTCAGAGCGTTCTAACTTAGTGACTTTAACTGACGTCATTACCTATGCTTCATGTTTCCTTGCATGTCCAAAGTATCCTCAATTTAAGTCGTGTGTATCGCAGACTGCTTTTCATTCAGACTAAAAGCAGCAGGTCACCAGAGTAATCAGCTGGGAACATTCGCCGAGACTCAGTTTCGCCATCCTGTCTATTACTTGTGACGCCCTGGCAAACCCCACTTCACATGGTATGGCCAACAAATCCAGTTAAGCAATCGTAATATGGGTTAAGTATGTTCCCATTATCCTAACACAGTAGGGCTACTTCTAACTGCTGTACCAAAATTTAGCAGGCAAATAAAATAGCAAGCCTATAAATCGAACTTTTTAACCTCTCAGCTGCTCAGGGTTTCTGGTGCTGATATCACTATCTTCCCACCTTTCAGGAACGGGCAGACGTGAATCAGAAAACCACATTTTTCAACACAAATTTGGCATTTTACTGGGACATACCCCATTTTTACTATTTTTGGTGCTTTCAGCCTCCTTCCAGTTAGTGACAGGAATGGGTGAGAAACCAATGCTGGATCCCGGAAAGCTAAACATTTCTGAAAACCAGACAAAATTCTGAATTCAGCAAGGGGTCATTTGTGTAGATCCTACAAGGTTTTCCTACAGAAAATAACAGCTGAAATAAACAAAATATTGAAATTGAGCTGAAAACAACAGCCATTTTTCTTTATGTTTTACTCTGTAACTTTTTCCTGCGATGTCAGATTTCTGAAAACAATATACCGTTTTGTCTGCTGGACTCTTCTGGTTGCAGGGGATATAAAGGGCTTGTAGGTTCATCAAGAACCCTAGGTACCCAGAGCCAATAAATGAGCTGCACCCTGCAGTTGGTTTTCATTCTATACTGGGTATACAGCAATTCATTTGCTGAAATATGAAGAGTGAAAAATAGGTATCAAGAAAACCTTTCCATTTCCTTAATAGGCTCAAGATCAGGTTTTGAGGAGCAGTGGTTATTTGCACATCTCTGAATTCCGGGGTGCCCATACTAGCATTTGAATTGCAGGGCATTTCTCAAATAGATGTCTTTTTTTACACACTCTCTTATATTTGGAAGGAAAAAATTTAGAGAAAGATAAGGGGCAATAACACTTGTTTTGCTATTCTATGTTCCCCCAAGTCTCCCAATAAAAATGATACCTCACTTGTGTGGGTAGGCCTAGCGCCCGTGACAGGAAATAACCCAAAACACAACGTGGACACATCCCATTTTTTGACAGAATACAGAGCTGTTTTTTGCAAAGTGCCTACCTGTAGCTTTTGGCCTCTAGCTCAGCCGGCACATAGGAAAACCTACCAAACCTGTGCATTTTTGAAAACTAGAGACTTAGGGGAATCCAAGATGGGGTGACTTGTTGGGCTCTGACCAGTTTCTGTTACCAGAATCCTTTGCAAACCTCAAAATGTGGCTAAAAAAACAAGTTTTCCTCACATTTCAGTGACAGAAAGTTCTGGAATCTGAGAGGAGCCACACATTTCCTTCCACCCAGCGTTCCCCCAAGTCTCCGGATAAAAATGATACCTCACTTTTGTGGGTAGGCCTAGCGCCCGCGACAGGAAATGCCCGAAAACACAGCGTGGACACATCACATTTTTTCATAGGAAACAGTGCCTACCTGTGGATTTTGGCCTCTAGCTCAGCCGGCACCTGGGGAAACCTGGCAAACCAGCGCATTTCTGAAAACTAGAAACCCAGGGGAATCCAAGATGAGGTGACTTGTGGGGCTCTGACCAGGTTCTGTTACCCAGAATCCTTTGCAAACCTCAAAATGTGGCTAAAATAACACGTTTTCCTCACATTTCGGTGACAGAAAGTTCTGGAATCTGAGAGGAGCCACAAATTTCTTTCCACCCAGCGTTCCCCCAAATCTCCAGATAAAAATGATACCTCACTTGTGTTGGCAGGCCTGGTGCCCGCGACATGAATAGATCACACAACGGTCAATGTTGGTCCTTGCATGAAGCAGCTGTTGACCCTGGGGTGATCCATTCCTGACGCAGGCACTAGGTGTAGGCACTCAAGTGGGGTAGTGTTTTTATCAGGACAGGTGAGGAGTCACTGGGTGGTAGTAATTTTGTGGATCCCAGCATATTCCTGCAGTTTGTGTGACAGAAATGCGAGAAAAATAGAGTTTTTATTCAACATTTCAGCTTTTCAGTGTATTCTGGGTAAGAAAACTTTGTGGAATCCACACAAGTCACACCTCTGTGGACTCCCCCGAATGTCTAGTTTCCAGAAATGTTTGGGTTTAGTGTAATTCTCCATATGGCCGCCGAACCCAGGACCAAAAACACAGGTGCCTGCCTTACAAAACCAGTTTGTTGCCATAGATAATTTTGATGTCTCCACAATACGATTTGGGTGGTGGAATTTGGGGCTGAACTAAATTGGGGAGCTCCCAAGAGAGCACTCTCTCTCTGTCTCTGCTTGCCGCCGCATTCACCTGCTCTCTGGGTTGGGCTAACCCACTATTACCCAGTTGCACAAACAGCTTGCGAAGGGACAGCAGGACTGTCCTCATCACCTCCCTCATAATGTACTGGAAGAGGAGTTATCGAATGGGACTCCTCCAAACTGAAAAATCACTCCCAGAGTCTGCGCCATTGTCCTATCCCTCAGATGCTGTCTCAGTATCTGATGTTTCAGTCTCTGATCCTATGTCAGAGCTGTCCTCTATAACCCGAGAGCCGGCAGCAGTCATCCATCAAGATGCCATCTCTGCTATTGGCTAAACTGTTGCTCTAAAACACTAGCCTACGTAGACAGTCACAAAATCGATGGTGTGTGTGAGATACGTGCAACAGTAGAGGCCACCTTACCTGCGCTTCTTCCCTCAATCAGCACGTTCTTTCAAGACACTCAAAAAACACCTTGTCACATACCATTCGTCACAGTTTTTAGCACCTACTGCGCCCAGTCCAACAATCATTATTGGTGCTCCCGTTCCCTCCTCCTCGAATTCCCTCATTACCACCCAGCAAAAGTGCCCTTCATCTCTCCATAGCCGCCCTCCCCCATGCACATACATTTCAATGGTATTATAGCGCAGATAATGGCTGACTTTACTAATGTACTCAGCTATTTACATAAAATACAGATTTGCTCTTTGCAGTAGGCATATAAACCTTCTGCGCTTCTTTATGGCACTAAAACTGCCACTAGACAAGTCTGACCCTTTTGTAGCAGAAACACAGTCACAATACTTACTTTACTTTTTTATTGCTGCCTAAAAGCTACAGTTGAAAAGCGTCAGTTGAAGTATGTGCATTGCTTTGAAGACGCAAGCTGCAACTGCAAGACAACTGGCGGCAAATCTATATATATATATATATATAAATATAGATATATATCTATATCTATATATATATATATATCACTTTTATATGTGGGTCTGGTTTTCCTGGGGGCCGATCGCAGCCCCCAGGGAAACCACACACATATTGACAAAAGTGATATATATATGACAGCCAACCACCTGAAACTCTACTCAAGCAAAACCGAAATAATCCTCTTTGGCCCACACAAAAATCCTCTTTGACCCCTCATTGTGGCCCACCACGCTAGGCCCTGCACCCACCCCCGCCAACCATGCACGCACGCAACCTCGGCATCATCCTAGACTCCTCCCTCTCAATGACCCCAACAAATCAACGCTCTCACCTCCTCATGCTTCAACACACTCCGTATACTGAAAAAACCCATTCAAATGGATCCCCAGAGACCAGAAAAACTGTCACTCACGCACTCATCAGCAGCAGACTTGATTACGGAAACGCCCTCTACGCCGGCACCACTCTAAAACTAAAAGCGCAAACTACAGCGCATCCAGAACTCAGCATCACGACTCCCGACACGAACACATCTCTCCACACCTCAAATCCCTCCACTGGCACCCCATCGACAAAAGGATCACCTTCAAGATCCTCATCTTCGCACACAAATCCCTCCACAACACAGGCCCTGCCTACCTCAACGAGAGTCACCTTCCACACCCCCACACGAAACCTCCGCTCAGCTGACCTCTCTCTCGCCTCTGTCCCCCGCATCAAACACACAACCACTGGGGGCAGATCCTTCTCCTACCTTGCACCCAAAACCTGGAACGCCCTCCCAACCCACCTTCGCAAGACCCAAAACCTACTTCTTTTCAGGAAGGGCCTCAAAACCTGGCTTTTCGAACAGTGATGGAGCAACCACTTCTCAGGGCTGGTTTGCAGCAAACTGGCGTAATCTCTGCTCTGATAGTTCCATCGCAAAGCCTGCTCGCAATGTGGCCAGAAAAGGGTTATTTATAGCACCTGATCGACAATCTTTTCTTGTGATTACAAGTTTGGCAACACTTAAGTTCCAATAAGACAAAATTAGTATAGTGATTTATGTTTCATATTATCATGTTGACATTGTAGCCTCTGTTGTAAGAGTCCCTTTTATCAAGGCAGTTGCCATAATATAAACAACGAAATATGTGAGCCTAGATAAGAGGCAAGGATGATGCTAACTCTTCTGCCATTTCTAAAACTTCACACTCTGTAACATAGAGGCATGAGTTTACAAGGCAACATACATTAAACGAGAAGAAATAAGTAGAGAGTTCATGTCAAATTGCTACATCAGTATATTTTAACATATTTCTCCGTCCTAAAATTTAAGCATTTTAGCCAACCTATGATTGTGTACTTGGTGTGGCTGTGCTCATGTCTCGGGTGTTTATAAAGACAGGTATTCTCAACTATGTTTTCTACTAAAAGTGTAGCTGTTCAGGCACCTTGATCCATGGTTTCTAGTTCAGTGGAACAAAGATGGGAGTGCCAGCTGCTTGTTTTTAAAACTGTGGGGGCGCTGCAGTGCACAGACATACTCACCCATCATTAAGCACACTTGCACGCACATACCACCATCATCAAACTTTATTACAGCATCCAGTGCCATAAGTCACATCGCACCACAATAAATAATAACTTAAAATTCATAAAATTAAACTTAGCTAAATATAAATAAAACATGATAATGCGCAAAATGCAGTGCAATAAGAGGAGTGTGGTGAAACAGATCCGAGATACAGTAATGGGGCAGAAATGAACATGTAAGACTGTTGGGACATAGGTTAGGCAGTCTTAGTCAATTTCCCTCTGATGTGCCACATTCCTACGAGAAATTTGGCAACTGCAATGGCAATGGGCAGACTGGAGTCTGATTTTAAAATTCACATGGCTGCAGCGTGATCTCGGGTCCCAAGCTGTTTGCAGGTTGGCGTGAGCCACTTCCTTCGTAGGGGAGCGCAGAATGGGCATGCAAAGAGGACATGGGCAGTTGACTCCTGGGGCAGATTGCAGCAGGGGCATAACTTGAATCTAGGGGCCTTATTCTGCCATCTGCTGGTAAAGGTTTTGGGAGGGAGGGAATCTAATCTGAATTGCATATAGAGCTTCTTATCGGTTGGGTCAAGAATGCTGTCCAGGTAAGGTTCTAGCAACCAGGTAGACTTGAAGTCCGGAAACTTGAAAGTTACTTGCCCGAGAGAGAGCGAGAAAGACTGGGTTACCCACTCCCAGTAGCAGGACTTTACTCTTTCTTTGGTCGCTGATGGCCCTGTGTTTGAAGAGTTCCATGAGTCTCCCATTCCAATGGCAATCAATGCTATCTTAATTGAATGGATCCCCCGGATCTTATTGGAGGTGTCCAAGGAACAAACTTCCCTAAATGTGTTGGCATAGGAGGAAAGTTTGGGAGTTGCCCTGATTCTCCTCCAAAGCAACAGCGGTCTGAGACTGACTATGTTAGCTAGTGGTTTGCGGGCCAGATCCAAGTACAAAGGAAGAAGCGGGGTGCTCGGGGGCCCAGGAGGTGAGCTTTCTCATAAACATATTCTCAGTACGGTAAGCTCCTTTGCATCCTCAAAGCCCCAGAGTTCAGCCCCGTAAAGTTCTGCGCTAACGGACTTCATATTATAAATCTGGAAAGCAGCAGCTATTGGTCGTGTAGTTGATGCATGGTGCTCCCTTAGAAGGACGTCCACTAGCTGGCTAAATTTTAATGATGCTGAGTTGATATGAGCTCTCCAAGACATTGAGTCAGATAGTTTAATTCCCAGGTATTCAAAGGTGTTAACTTGTTCTAATTTAGACCCGCGTAGGGAAAGGTTCCCCCTATATGACCTCTGAGGGTTGATGACCATTAACTTGGCTTGAGAGGTGCTTATTTCTAAGCCTCTCTTGAAGCAGAAATCATCAAATCAATTCAGCTAGGGTTGGAGGCCCATCAGGGTTTTGGATACTATCAGGGTGTCATCTGTGAATGAAAGTGTTGCCATCTTTTCATTGCCTAAGGCTGGTGCAGCAGAGGGCTGCAAGGTGAGGTGTTGGATGACCTGATTCAAATAGAGGGAGAAGAGAGTTGGAGCTAGTACACAGCCCTGCCAAACGCCCCTGAAACTTTGATCGGAGCGGTGAGATCCCCCTGGTTCCCCCAGCATATTTTTGTATAGTTGGCCTCATGTAGTTGAATTGTTGTGGTCAGGAGCCCTGGGGGCATACCCATCTCGTTGAGGACCTCCCAAAGTTTACCTCTAGGGACCAGATGGAATGCAGATTTAAGGTCTATGAAGACTACTAGAGACTCCCCTTCCCTAACACTACAACCTTCCAATACAAAAGCAAAAACCTGAACACCTGATCTATGTTGCTTGTTTTAGACCTGAAGCCAGTCTGGAATGGTGATAGGATGTCATTCTCAGAAATCCAATCTTGGATTTTTGATAGTAGGGGACAACAAAATACCATTTGTGCTGTATCCATGAGGCTTATGAGCCTGTAGTTGACAGGTAGGGACCTACCACCTTTATTGTAAATGGGTATTACATTACCTCAGCACCCCTCCAGGATTCAGGAATGGGAGCTCCCTTAACAATTCTGCTGGATATGAGGAGGATGGACTCAGCCCATTTATTGATGTTGTGAAGAAAAAGGTCACCAGGAATGCCATCCGGCCAGCGGCTTTCAGTTGAACTATATTGTTAATTGCATCTCGGATATCTCTCTTCATTAGAACAAACTATCCGCGTGTGTGGTATTTGGCTGTAGTGGAAGTGGAAGGAAAGAGATGGTTGCTACTTGATTCTGACATTATTAGTTGAAGTGTTGGAACCAGTCTGAGGGCAGGATATTGTTGCCAATTGCAGAGGTTCCCTTTTGGTTTCTTTTGCTTAATGTAAGCCAAAAGGATCTGGAATCCCTACGTTCACATGCAACCTTCAAGAGTCTCCATCTTTCCTCATCCCAATCCTTCCTGGCCTTGTTCTGTGTCTGCTTCTACAGATTCAGCAGAGTCCTAACTCAGGTGACATCCTTTTGTTTGATTGCACTGATTAAATTTGTTCGCACCATCCAGCAGTCTCGATTGTACCAGTCATCACCCTCACGTTGAAGAGCACTGCCGGTGTTGTGGGCAACTGGCAAAGATAGTAGGTGTTCCAATCCTTTGAAAAACGCTGAGTTTACTTAGATTAGAGAGGAACTGTTTCCCTTGTCTTCTCCCATCGTGGATATCAATGCTACGCAATGTCAGGTCTCAATCGATGGAAGAGAAAATGTAAACTCCTAGGATCACCTTGCTCCATTTAAGTCGCCGTCTGCTACTTTGGCAATGGTTGTTGCAATGGGCGCCCTACCCCACAGTGGCTCTAAAGTAAGACAGAGTGGATTGTGGCCACTGTCCAATTGGGTCCCCACTACCATGTCATCTACCAAGTGCCAGCATCTAAGGTCCATCAGTATATAATCAATGCAGCTCTTCCCCTGTGTGCCAGTGAACATGTGGGCGGCATGCTTATCAGATTTGGTTCTTCCATTTGCAGCCCTCACGTCATGGCCGAGGGTCAGGGCGTTTAGTTGCAGGGCAGCCAAGTGCCACTTCTTGGTGGGGGGGGGGAGCTCCAGCCTAGGTATGTGCCATTTATTATCTTCTTCCCCGAAGTCGCCCATGTGGTCCAGACCGAGGGGCTCAAAGGTGGTATTGGAGTCCCCCACTACAATGAGGGCATGTTTAGAGGGTCTTTCACCCAATCGGGTATCTAGAGACCACAAGGTGGGCCCCCTTGTCCCCCTGGCATAGGTGTTGAAAATGTGGGTGACAGTGGACCCTGTTCCCTTGAGACTGATACCAAGAATATCAGGGCTATCGGTGGGTATCAGTTTCACTAAGCACTGTATTGGGATTTTCACCCATATTAGGAGGCCCCCAGATGGACGGATATGTGGTAGGTTGCATAGCCAGGTTTATGGGCAGGTTCGATTAGCCAGGTCTCCTGAAAGATACATATGTTGTGGTGGTCGATAAAGGTCTTCCAGTGAGGCAAAGGGAGTTTGGATTTGATACTTGCCACATTCCAGAAGACCATCTTTACTTTCCAACCGGTGGTCATGGGGTTGGGCGATGGGCGTGGGTCTGCCTGGACATCTAGGGTGGCTGATGCAACAATATTGAGAGAAGCGGTGGGGGGCCATCCTAATTCTCTGATTGGATATGTCCGCTGGGTGGCTGATGGTGCGCACATACTCCCACCTACGCATTCACAAGCACAGCACACGTGTGCAAATGCACATAGGTTCATATGTATACACACTCACCCAAAAACTCAGTGAATCCCTTACGTGAGGATCAGAGGGTGATGGGAAAGAAAAGAACGATAGCCAGGGTTGGAGCTGGAGGCTTTGAGTAGACATCCAGAAGAGGAAGATCTAGCCATCTCCTCTCATTGACTAACCCTCAGTGGCCTTTACAAACTAGTCACATGGTGGAGTTAGAATAGTGAGACTTGGAGGTATTGATGGTGTGGGACCCTGCTGATAGCCATGATCCAATCAGGGCTGAAACCTAAAGTCATCAGGGCTGACCTGACTTTGTGATGTTCCCCTGCATCCTCAAGGGGAAGATCCTCAGCCAGGCGCCAGTGCATTAATGCATGTAAAGTGCCTTGGCTGCCTAACCCTGACATTGGCGTCTGTCAGGCAGACATCTACTCAGCCTCACACACTCATCATGCACAAAAAAGGGGGGGGAGGGGTTGGTCAGAGCTTTCATGCCTTCGTTGATGAGCTGCCACTAAAAGATGAACCTTCCAGCATTTAGCCGGAAGTTGCTGTTGCATGGTGTCATATACCTTTATCCTTCATAATAAAATGCTGCACAAAGTAATGGTGCCAGTTAAGAGAGCGGTGTGCCATAGAAGAAGCTGTGAACTCATAATTTCTGTTGACAAAAGAGCCCAGATGATTCTCTAGCGCAACATCCAGTCATTCAAATGTTTCTTCTATAGAGCAGAGTTTTTCTGATCTCAAAAGACATGCAAAGAAACTAAAATTAGTTGCCCTGTACAAACGCTGAATTAGCTTCCAAACGTAAATTGATGACTTTGTAGCTCTGAGAGGTTTCATAGTTTGAACATGCTAACTGTTTCAGGGGTCCAGATGTGTGAAAAATAGCGGTATAGATGAATGGAATGTTACAAGTTGCTTCGGGTATGGCTCATTGAAGGGGCCAGATAGAAGTAGGAGTTAAGCTACAAAACATTCATTAGTTTGCTTCAAAAAATGTGAATTTTTAATTGGGAAGGACTTAAAATGATCAAGATTTTCTCTTAACTCTACCTAACTGGGACATGGCCAAGTAAAATGGATGAGTAGACAGGTCCTCATCCGCCCAGTGGTAATCAACAATACTGCTGGCCACCTTGTCACTAGGAATGATTGATTTATCTGTGTATAAAAAGGTAATCAGAAGATAATGTACACATGATTAAAGTAGAATTTATTCAAGCACAGATCTTGTAGGAGGAGAAATGACAAATCGGGGTGTGTCCTACAGGGCAGGAGGAACCTGCCTGGTGTGGAAACAGAGCAGCGTACATGCAGGAAATGAGATGGAAACCCCTGGATGTTGCAGCCTGAAGGGACCCAGGACATAAGGCTCCTGATGCACTCCATGTTCCAGTCAAGACTGACAAAGCGTGGCAGTCTAAGGGGGGAAAATTGACAGCAGCCCACTTGGAGATCAACTCCAACTAGTAAATATTACCAGTGGCCCTGCGACAAAGATCAAGGGTGCCAGTGAGTCTTCTGCATGAGTTCCAGTGAAAAGAAAGAGCAGGCCATCTTGATATTAGTTGTGCGTGCTTTCATTGTGTGCCCTGAAGCAGAGGAAAGGTGTAAGGAATCTCTCTGCAGGTATACCATCCACATGTGTCTTTGATTATAGCTGGAAGATTGAGCATAGCCACTTGGGAGGTTCTGTGGGAGCTGCACCAAAGATCGGGAGCCTGGGCAGAGCCCCAATGTGGAAGAACACCAGCAGAAAGGCAGAGGCTGGGTTTTGGGTTGGAACTGTGCAGAGAGGAGGGGGGGCGGGCAGCTAAATACTTGTGGAGACCATATTTTTGATTTGGGAGATTCATTTGCTAAATATCTACCAGAGCTATTTGCAGGCATTGAACATTTGCTCTGGATGGACTGAATTGAAATGCCTATCTGGGAAAGGATGAGGCGACTTAATGGACACCATGTGATGCAGTGGACTCTACAGTTGGGCCAATTTATAAAATCTGAAGGAACAAATCAACCAGAAAATGAGACAGAAGAGCATAGGAAACATTGTGAAGGTGCAGTCAGCTCAAGGACTAGAGATACCGGGCCTATCATAAAAAGTGAGTCATAAATGAATCAGCTCAAAGCTTAAGAAGATACACAGGAGGTAACTAGTGGACAAAATTATAAAACTCCACTGCTGCAGCTACCTTGCCTTTAAAATAGCAGCTAAAGGATGTAAGTCTAGCTGTGCTATATGTAAACAGAATAAATAACCTCACGAAGTGAAAAGCACTAATTGACAATACAAACTCAGGGTATTTTCTTTTATAATTAGGTGTATAGAGTGAAGCTAAAATGCAACTTGTTGAGACTGTAAAAACAGTTTCACAGACCAACATAATTGTGCAGTACAATAACTGATCCATACAATCACCAGATGACTTAGTACACAATCATCTACAATAGTCAAGGAGATAGGAAATAGACCTTCTGGTGTGCATGTTTTTGAAGCAAATAAAACCTCTAGAATAACACTGGAAGCTAAACTAAAATTGGTAACACCAGAGATGAACCTTCTGTGTGGAGATGAGGAAAATATCTGATAGAGTTCCTACTCTAAAATGTGAGGTGAAAACACTTCAAGGGATGTTTAGATGCTGAAAGACACAGCAACAAATTAGTACCACTAAGTTCCTTGATGTGAAAGCAGTAAATGTGGAGGGATGCTCTAGGAGAAATAGCCATCTATTTCTGGACTTCCCAAAACCAGCCTGATGAATTCTTCCTAGAAAACTGGATCCTACATGGTCTAAAGCCTGGGGGAAAGCAACATGTTTCTAGATTGAGAGAGTACACATAGGGCGGTTGCACCCTTCCTGCTACCAGGTCCACACCAAAGCACTGATAGCCTAATTTGTATATTGCAAAGGTAAAGACCTTTTGTTGCAACAATCTCAAAAAACGAAAACCCAAATAATTTAAAAATTCCAGAATAGCAATTTTCTGGACTATAAAAAGTCCAAGTGCAACTCCAGTCCCTTGTTAAGTCAAGCAAAAGCTGAAACCGTAAGTACATGTTACTCCACCCAGTGAAACCCAAAATGATAGCGAATGAAAATAGATGCTTTTTAACAAATCTCTCAGAAGTCTGCAAATGGCTAGAGATGTGGAACTAGACTTGAACATGTGGGGAGGTGGAGGGATCATTGCTCCCTGAAGGCACTCTAAAAGTGAAAGCGGAAAACATCAATTGGTTGGGAAGAGACAAATGTATCTAATGTAGTAGACAACATTTCCATTGAATCATAATTCAAGATATTGGAATAATGGCTGAGGGAGTTGGAGAAGACAGAGGATATTCAGGACACCATCATTGAACACAAGCCATGCTTCAATAGGAGGATGATTAATCCTAAAATGTAGATGTAGCAAAATGGTTCCATGTTGCAGTTACCCCCCCCCCCCCCCCCCCCGGTTTTGCCTGATATTGATGCTGACTTGACTGAAAAGTGTGCTGGGATCCTGCTATCCAGGCCCCAGCACCAATGTTCTTTCACTTAAAATGTACCATTGCTCCACAAGTGGCACACAGATAAGTCCCTCGTAAAAGATACCAGTTGTACCAAGGGCCCTGTGACCAGGAAAGGTCCCTAAGGGCTGTGTTGTGCCACCCTAAGGGACCCCTCACCTAACACATGCACACTGCCATTGCAGATTGTGTGTGTTGGTGGGGAGAAAAAGGCAACGTTGACATGGCATCCTCCTCAGGATGCCATGCACACAAAATACTGCCTGTGGCATAGGTAATTCACCCCTCTAGCAGGTCTTAAAGCCCTAAGGCAGGGTACACACCCACAGGTGAGGGCATAGCTGCATGAACAAAACGCCCCTGCAGTGTCTAAGTCTATTCTTAGACATTGTAAGTACAGTGTGGCCATATTAAGTTTATGATCCGAGAGTTTATCAAAATGAACTCCACAGCTCCATAATGGCTACACTGAATACTGGGAAGTTTGGTATCAAGCTTCTCAGAATAATAAACCCACACTGATGCCATTGCTGGATTTATTCAAAAATGCACACAGAGGGCATCTTAGAGATGCCCCCTATATTTTACCCAATCCTTCAGTGCAGGACTGACTGGTCTGTGCCAGCCTGCCACTGAGGGACGAGTTGCTGACCTACTGGGTTGAGAGCCTTTGTGCTCCCTGAGGCCAGAAACAAAGCCTGCACTGGGTTGAGGTGCTTCACACCTCCCCCTGCAGGAACTGTAACATCTAGCAGTGAGCCTCAAGGGCTCAGGCTTCATGTTACAATGCCCCAGAGCACTCCAGCTAGTGGAGATGCCCGCCACCAGGACACAGCCCCCACGTTTGGCGGTAAGTCCAGGGAGATAATGAGAAAAACAAGGAGGAGTCACCCCCTCAGCCAGGTCCACCCCCAAGGTGACCAGAGCTGAGGTGACCCCCTCCTTAGAAAATTCTCCATCTTGGTTGGGAGGATTTAACCCAATAGGAATGTGTCCCCTCCCCAAACGGAGGAGGCACAATGAAGGTGTAGCCACCCTCAGAGACAGTAGCCAATTGCTACTGCCCTCCAGCCCTAAACACACCCCTAAATTGAGTATTTAGGGGCGACCCTGAGCCTAGGAAAACAGATTTCCTGACGACCTGAACAAGAAGGAGGACTGCTGACCTGAAAATCCCACAGAGAAGACGGAGTCGACCATTGACTTGAACACTGAGTCTCCAGACTCAGAGAACTTGCAACAATGACACATCCAGCGGGATCAGCGACCTCTGCCAACTCAGAGGACTGCCCTGAAATGCAAGGGACCACGAAACTCCCGTGGACACCGGCTCTGTCCAAACAACAAAAAAGAAACCATCTTTAAAGGGGCTCCAGCCTCACTCCTGAAGCGCGAGTCCCTAACAGTCTGCACCCGAGGTACCCAGCTCGTGTCCAGAGAAACCAACACTGCAGCGAGGTCCCCCAGGTGACTCCCACAATGTGGACACCCTGAGATGATCTCCCTGCACCCCCACGGCGACGCCTGTAGAGAGAATCCAGAGGCTCCCCCTGGCCGCGACTGCCCGGTAACAAAGTGCCTAGAAAAAGCACTGCACCCCACCCCCCTAGCCTGAGAGGAACAAACTACTGGTACAGGAGTGACCAGCAGGCAGCCCTCCTCTTTGCCCAAGCGGTGGTTGGCCCAAGAAGACCCCATGTGCCTTGCCTGCATCAGCAGAGTGACCCCCCGGGTCCCTCTATTGATTTCTATCTAAAACCCGACAGCTACTTCACACACTGCAACCGGCTGCCCCTGTGCCGCTGAGGGTGTATTTTGTGTGCCTGCTTGTGACCCTCCGACCCTCCCCCCCCCACACCCACACCTGTGCTCTACAATACCCCCCCGGTCTTCCCCCCCGAGGACGCAGGTACTTACCTGCTAGCAGACTGGAACCGGAGCACTCCTAGTCTCCATAGGTGCCTATGTTATTTGGGCGCTACTTTGACCTCTGTACCGGACCGGCCCTTTGTTGCTGGTGCTGGGTGTTTGGGGTTGACTTGAACCTCCAAAGGTGGGCTGCCTATTCCCCGGAAGCTGAACTTGTAAGTGCTTTGCTTACATGAAAAACTAACTTGAACTTAACTCCCCCAGGAACTGTTGGTTTTTGCACAAAGTCCACTTTTAAAATAGCTTATTGCCATTTTTGCCAAAACTGTAAACATTACTGTTTTAATTTAAAGTCCCACATTTACCTATGTCAAATATCTTACAATGTATGTACTTACTTGAATTCGGAATCTTGTGGTTCTAAAATAAATTAAGAAAATAATATTTTTCTATATAAAGACCTATTGGCCTGAAGTTAAGCCTTTGAGTGTGTGTTCTCATTTATTTCCTGTGTGTGTATAACAAATGCTTAACACTAACCTCTGATAAACCTACTGCTCAACCACACTACCACAAAATAGAGCATTAGCATTAGTATTATCTAATTTTGCCACGATCAACCTCTAAGGGGAACCCTTGGACTCTGTGCACACTATCTCTCACTTTGAGATAGTATATACAGAGCCAGCTTCCTACAGTAGGTTATCTGCAGATTGTTGGGCAGTGAATATGTACTCCAGGAGAATTCATCCAACAGAGGATGGAGGGAGTGATGGCACATGCAACAAAAGTGTTAGAAAGATACATAGAAAGAGAAACAAGTAATTAATTGAAAGGCTGTACAGGGTAGATAAAGTTAATTGTGGTGGAATATAACACGATTTGAAGTGTTTGTAGCATTTAAGAGACTGGTGTGAGGTGGCTCCTTGCAGCTAGTTGGTTGGGGGGTGGGGGAAGGAGAACACTGTCAAATAGACACCTCAAAATAGGAGGGAGAGTGTTAGAAATGGGGTTTATAGTTGGCAGAGGTATGCACCCTATCCACGTAAGGACCACAATCCTAGTCAAGATAAGTCGATTACACACCGTAAATAAACCTGTGCTCACCCTCTGGTAGCTTGGCACAGAGCAGGCAAGCCTAACTTAGGAGACAATGTGTAAAGTATTTGGGCACCACTTAAAAATGTAAATCAGTGACAACACCACTCAAAAAGATAGATGGTTAGAAACAGAACGTAGCTTAATGAACAAAACAAGATCAAAACAACAAAGATCCAATAAGTAGAAGTCGAGATTTGATTTTTTTTCAAGAATAAATGAAACTGTAGTGTTTAGAAACATGAAGCATCAACTTGGGCTGCCTGTTTTTCCTAGACCAGGTTAAATATGAAAATTCAGGCCAAGTGTGATGGAGAGGGGGGTCAGATACAGAAATTAGCCTTGGCTCGCTGAAATCAGTACCTTGGTTTGGAGTTGCGTCGCTGTTGAGGGACAATGCGAGGAGCAGTTGAGTCTATGCATTCTCGTTGATCCAGGTGATGTAGCCGATGCATCAGTTCTGAACCGCGCAATTGGATTCATCACTACTGAACCCCTTAGCTGTGAGCAATGCACTTTTGTCGAGCCTTGCAGCTGTTGATGCAATGTCTCCTGAAGCAGCGATGCCTCAAAGGAGATGTCAGTTCCGACTAACAAAATTAAATTGATGCATGGATTTTGGTATATACAGCACTTTATACCCGCTTCCAAGGGCCCAGGACTGGATTGGCACCACTTGGCAAGGCAAGAATTGAAGCAATCAAAGTCCAGGTGCTGTTGCAGGATATAGTGGAAGTCTTTTGTGTCCCTGAGATTTCTCGAAGAACAGTTAACATGCAAGCAAGCTCTTGAAGTCACTCTGGGTTCAAGTGAGATGGGTCCTCAGCAGGGCAGAGGGTAACAGGATAGCACAGCAGAAAAGCAGTTCTTCTAGTGCAGCAGTCAGCAGTGGCAGTCCTCGTAGCAGCACAGCAGTTTCTTCCTGGCAGAGTTTTTCACAGGTCCAGAAGTGTACTGAGTATGTAAAGTCAAATGTCCAGTTGTTATACACAGCTGTGCCTTTGAAATGAGGGTGACTTCAAAGAGGGATCCTTGTAGTGCAGAGGTCCTTCCTTCCTGCCCTACTTCAAAGAGGGATATTTGAAGTGCACACAGGTGCTTCATTTCTGCCCTGGTTTAAGTCTCACTACAGGGGATAAGCAGTCATTCGTGTGGGGGCAGGAAACTACCTATTCAGGAGTAAGTGCCAACTCCTCCCTCACATCCTGCCTAGCATAGCCCATCAAAATGCATATAGCCACTCCTACCCTTCCTTTGTGTGAGCCTGTCTAGAGGGAATGCAGAAGACCAGCTGCTACCCCAGCCCAGGCCTATGTTTGAGGGAGGCTGCAGACACACAGGGCTAAGAGCAGGAAAATGCTAACTTTCTAAAAGTGGCATTTCAAAATTGTAATAGTATATCCAACTGTATCATTAAAGATGATTTATTATTAGAATTCCATAGGTACTAAATTTGGGAGCTTTTCACTACCAGGATATGTAAAACATAAAAGTATATGTCCTGCCTTTACACAGCACCCTGCCCTATGGGCTATCTAGGGCGACTTAAGGGGTGACACATATGTGATAAAAGGGGAGTTTAAGGCTTGACAAGTGGTTTTAAATGCTAAGTCGATATGGCAGTGTAAACTGCATATACAGGCTCTCCAGTGACCGGTTTGAAACATGTTTAAAGGGCTACTCAAGTGGGTGGCACAATCAGTACTACAGGACCACAAGTAGCATTTAAGCTGCAGGCCCTGGGAACATATGGTACACTTTATGGTGCACTTTACTAGGGACTTTTAAGTAAATTAAATATGGCAATTGAGGCTACACCAATGTTACTATGTTTTAGGGGATGTGAGCACATGCACTTTAGCACTTGTTGGCAGTGGTAAAGTGCCCAAAGTTCCAAGGCCGACAAAATCAGATGTAAAAAAAAAAAAGTAAGGCAAAGCAGACAAAAAGACTTGCGGGAAGATCACCCTGAGGCTGACAGATCTAACAGAGAGGGAACAAATGATGAACACCTCATAGTTCCATCTTTGGAAGGTGGGTGTTTCTTCAATTTTGTAATATAAGTTGTTTTTAGGTAAGGATTAGGAAGAACAGGTGCTATTAGTCTAGAAAGAAGAGCAGTGGCCTTACAATATTCTGGGCGGCTTTAATTGTTTTGGTAGGGTAGCATATAGGATAGGATACAGTAATTGTGTGATTTAGAGTTAGATCTTCCACAGCATAAGTGACAGATTTATGCAATAAAAATGGATAGCCAACAAATATGCTGATATCAAAACTTTAAGACAAAGGACAATCTTATGCCACCGCTTGACTTGCATGAAAAGATGGTAAAAGGGAGGAGGACACATGCTAATATGACAGGATGAGAAGCTGTAGAAAAGTAGTGAAATGATATGTTAGGTCTTAATAGATATGTCAAAAGATACAATAAAAACACATCTGCTATGGCTAAGGAGAATGATAGCAGACTACAGGATGTAGACTAGCATTATGCATCAACTTTTATTTAATACCTTTAAGCAGCAAACACAGAAACGTTCCAAAATTAAAACAGATTATGACGCAAAGTAAAGCAGATCACTCAGTCCATAAACCACTGAACCCTCCACATCCTCCCTGTTTTTGCCCTCCTTTCTTTTCATCCAGCTTGTTCTCCACGCCACCTTATCCAACGTCATTCTATGAACTGTCTGCAAAATAAAATCTGTTTTTATTTCTCTTCAAACATTTTTTTAACAATAACATTACAAGATAATTGCTATAGAGAATGAAAAAAAACTCTATAAACACTATTAATTTTAATAAAATGCAACATCTCCGAAAAAAAAAAAAAACTAAATACTCGTATACATTTGGCTTTTACTTTTTTCTTGTTTTTATCATGTGGGGAAGGGACAGCGGGATAATGCTAGCCTCTTTGTCTTTATTACAATCACGATTCCTTATACACAATAGCTTTCAAAAACAACATTTTATGGCAAAGGAAGAGGCTAGTATTATGATTGTTCAAAGGCCACCAATGCAAAGCCTGAAATCTGCTCAGCTGTTTTGAAATACAACACCCTGAATACCTCTGCATTTTACTAATCTGCTGCCTTCATAATCTTTTCCAACCTAGGCCCTGCACAAAAACGCTTTACATCAAAGCTCCCCTTGTAGAATGTAACTTAAATCTACTAGTAACCACACCTGGCTCTTTCATAACTACCTTAACCGATTTTGCAAAAGTAGCTACTGAAGCTGCTCCAAAAGGCTTAACATATGAAATCAACAGCTGATTCACCCGTTCCTTCTACACTCCTGCACCCTTGATTCATACTCCTAAGTGCAACTTACTACAAACAATATTGATTAATCCTCATCTCTGGATAACAGTAGATACCGACGTTTTGTCCTTCGCCACAGCTCAAAGAATACGCTATCCAGCTGATAAAACATAAATCCAAAGCTTGCACATCTTACACCCTTCTAAATAAAATCAAACAAAATAGTTAACTTTAACATTAGCTCAATTAAAGGTTAAAACCTATTAATGGCCGATTCTCAAATAATTTGAAGAATGCATTGGCGTTCCAAAGACTCTAGGAGGCCTTTTCAATCTAATTCCCTTCATCACTTTACGCATCAAAGGACTTCTACCCATTGATATGCCTGCCATCAATAAGTGATCTTCTGCAATCGCCGATTTATAACAACTTGTCAACATATAAACTCTTGCCAAACATATCACCCAAGAAATTTGCAATGTCTATTTCATCTGGACCCAAGAGATTGAAGTCCCTTGGCAAGCCTCAATGTGTACCTCCTCTGACTTTGAACAATTTCTTCTGCCATTCTCCTGCCAATAGAACAAATTCTGCATTTTAAGCAATCTGAACTACTGTAATATTTTTTTCCAGCACCTATCCTTATCATGCACCCTCTCTAAGTGTATTCCACTCTCCCCGCAATGTGCCTGCAACAGCTGTCAATAAGTCAGAGCAAATCGTATTTCTCACTGCATCTCCAGCAACCAGACGCAATCTAGAAATATGCTACTCGCCTTACAACATCTATGCATGTAAAAGAAGCTCGGTCTATAAACAAAGCCATATGTCGCTTCACGAAAGGCTAATCACCTTAGAGACAAGACTGAAAGTTGAATGTGCCCCTTTCAAAGATGGCCGTTTCCAGAATGCATACATTTGGTTATTTGAGGAACAAATGCCCTCATAATATTAACTTTAATCCTGATTTGTGCAACACGTTTTTTGAACAGCAGGTGTGAATGCAGCAGTTAGACTTCTACCTTCAATATGTACAATGTCAAAATGAACCCCTCTGAAAAAGGTACCACAACATTTCTTCAATTTACTAATGTTTGTCTTAAAACCTGTCAACATTCCTACATACCAAATCCCATCCATTTCAAATAACTTGTCATAAAGGTTAAATAACTCTTAACCTCCCTTATGAAGTAAATGTGACCAGGTGCACTCATACTCATGACCCATAAATTGGGTCTCAAGCATTCAAAAGCTGAATAACAAAAAAGATTGTTCTCATCTGCTCATAAGCAGCAAACAAAAATGGGAGAAGATGGAACGCTTATGGGTTTTATGGACTGAGTACTGTTTCACTTTGTGTCATACTGCGTTCCAGTTTTGAAACTTTAAAGTGTTTGCTACTTGAAGGAGGTAAATAAAAGTTAATGCATGATGCTAGCTTCCTGTCCTTCTATAAAATTATCACTAATGTCCTCACTAACAGACCCCTATGTACTGATACCCTAGTCTCTGGCTTGGCTGTGAGAAATTGGGTTGTTGGCACAAAAAACAGTCCGGCTTAACCTAGAGATAATGTGTAAAGTATTTATGTAGCACACAAATGGAAATAAAGTGAAAACAAAGCCGAAGAAAAATCCCACACCAATTTAGAAAAATACAGTACATTTTAATAAACTATTTACACTAAAAGACAAAAATCAAATCAGCAGAACCAAACTGGAGTTATGAATTTTGAATTTATTTAGTAGAAACTAGTGCCTAAAAGATCCAGGTGCCAACCACAGACTATCTAGTTGTGGTACTTGATCATAGTGGAAAAATATGGCTGACCAGGATGCAGAAGAGTTTTGATAGAAGAAGTGGATTGTGCCCGGTCAGCCCTTACCTTTGTACTTGGAAGACAGTTTTAGAAAGTGTTCTTAAAAGATAAAGCTCAGCTGGACAAGGCTGCATGAGATGACTGAGGAGGGAACATCGTTGTCTGGAGCCTTGGTTCAAAGCCACAGTGAATATTTTTACATTCAGACTTAGTAGTTTTTATGGAAGTGTTTCAGATGAACAAGGCAGAGGGATGTAGCTGAAGACTGTTCCAGGGTCCCAGATACCACTTTGATAAAGCTTTGCTGAAAAAGATTTACTGCTGCAGAAAAGGCCATAGCAGGATAAGCCGTGAGGTCAATCTGACTGGTGATGCACCTAGGGGGAGTATAGGTGAGCAGGTTGTTCCTTGTCTCTGCCTGGTTTCCAGAGCAGTTTTTGGCCTCCGTTTTGGGATATGGTCATCTGGGCAGCTTTACCACCACAACCAAGGTTCCAGGAATGGTGGAAGTCCACTTGGGGGTTAAGGACGCACTCCGGCTGGGTCCAGATGCGGGTTCAAGATGGTGGGAGCCTTTTGTGTCTCTGTGGCTCTGAACAGGATGCCAGCCAACTAGCCCTTGAAGTCACTGTGGTAGTCTTAGGTTCAAGTGAAGATGCAGGCCTGGCCTTCGAGAGTTCAAGACAAGCTCCAGGCAGCAAAGCAGTCCTTCTAGGTACAGCAAAGCAATCTTGCAGAGTGCAGAGCAGGCCACAACACCAGGCAGACCTCAGAGTCCTTTCACAGGTCCAAAACTGAAGTGAAGCGAGGGCATGAATGTCCTGTTTTTATACCCTGGTGTTCCTTGCTCTGGAAGGTGGGAGTAGCTTCTTTGAAGTGCATGTAATGTCCTGGCTCCAAGCTGGCTGCAGTGGCATTGTGAAGCAGGTGGGTCCTTTGTGTGAAGGCAGAACACACCCTATTCAGTTGCAAGTAGAGCTGTGCTTGGCTCCACCCCCTCATCCTGCCAGCATATGGCCCATTCAGACGCACCTAATCTTTTTATTGTGCAACTGTCTGGGAAGACTTCACAAATGTCATTTACACCCAGGCATGTGGCGCATGACAGGCTGCAGGCACAAAAGGGCTAAGGGCAGGAAAACACCGGTTTTCTATACTATGCTATAGGATTTATTAATTGCATGGTGACTGGAAGGCATTCCAGCACTGGGTTTGAAGAGGTTGCAACATACAGAACGGGCAGGCGTCTAGAAACAGTTATTATTCAAACATGTTTATTATTTAAAGAGCCACGTTTTAAGGGGCTTTTCCAAAAACATAGTTCTTTATCTATTGCACAAATAGCAAGCGGAAGAGAGTTCCAGAGTTTAGCTGCATTAAAGCTGACGGGTTGTCCTCTACTCTTTTAACACTTGGGACTGTAGCCAAATGGAGGTTTGAAGACCGTAATGGTCTGTTGGGGATGTAAGGGGAACAAACTAGTGTGAAAATAGGTGTACCTTGTCCATGCAAGGAACAATGAAAAATGTACAGTGACTTAAATTCTATTCTCTGCATATTGGGAGCCAGTGGCGGTCTCTTAGGCCCTGTCTGACTGATTGCACTCTGGGAGTCCCAAATAACATACTTGCAGCCACATTTTGGACTACCTCCGGTTTATGTGCCACTCCTTTAGGAGACCCCAAGTACAATGAATTGCCATAGTCTAGACACAAGAGAAAAAGGGCTTGTACTACCACCTGTGTTGAATTTTGTGGAAACGGACAGAATCCTAGACAGCATTCTTAGCAATCCAAAGCAGCTAGCAGAAATTTTAATAGCCTGGGCTTCCATTGGTAAAGTATTGTCAAACCACATCCCTAAACTTTTTATGGCCATCTTAGGGACCTGTGGGGAGCTGAGGCTAGTAGGGCAGCCAGGAACTCGTTGAATAGCAGAATTGTTTCTCAGAATCAAGAATTCTGTTTTGGCTCCAATGAGCTTAAGGCAAGACTTGTTCATCCAGGTGACCACCTGCTCCAGCCATGGTCCAAGTGTGGTTATGGATGGACTTGAGTCTGGAGCAAGAGAGAAGACCAGCTAGGTGCCAATCACATAGGAAACCATCAAAATCCTGTGGGGAGCTTTAATGTCTGCAAGTGGTTGCAGCTATATATTAAACAGTGAGTGAGGACCCTTGGGGGACCCCACAAGTAGCAGCCATAATCTTCGATAAACAGTCTTTGTCAAAGATCTAGAATGTTTGTTCCCTACCAAAGGAACTCTTCAATCCAGAGCTTTATCTGCAAAACCGGCCTTACCCAGCCTATTTAAGTATGGGATGGTCAACGTTATCGAAAGCCGCACTGAGATACAGGAGTATGAGCTACTGTGGTCCCTTGATCTAGTATCCTTTTGGCTTCCTCAACTACAGCCAGAAGGGCAGTTTCTGTAGTGTTCGGACGAAAACCCGTCTGAATGTGGTGCAAAATGGAGTTGGCTTCCAGGAAATTGGGCAGACGTTTTTTGACATATTTCTCTACCACTTTGCTAAGACCTGTGAGTAGGGAAATTGGGCGCTAATTCACTTGGCTACCAGGGTCTGTTTGGCTTCTTGTGGTCAGCTCTGACCGAATGCTTCCAGGGGCAGGACACTATACCCATTTCTAGGCATAGATTAACTATGCCGAAAAGAATGTGAAAGACCATTTCCGGCTCAGAAGCAAGAATTTGCAACAGTGCTGGATCCAAAGGAGACCCTGACTTAACTTTCTTAATCAGGGCAATAAATTAATCCAAAGAGAGGGAAGTGAATTGGGAGAGGATCGGAAAATGGTTCTCCTTACTTTTATTCACCGATATGGAATTATAACTTTCTTTCTAAAAGTGGAATTTTCAAAATTGTCATTAGAAATTAGACTTTACCATTAAAGATGATTTTTTATTCCAATTTTACTCAAAATGAACAGGATGCCTGGTCCCACTCAAAAGTTAGCACTTATTAAATATAATAAGTCAACTCGTTTATCCTATAGAACAGGTAGGCCTCACAATAATGAAAAACAAATTTAGGAGTTGTTCACTACCACAACATGTACAAATTAAAAGTACATGACCAACCTTTTAAGTACACTGCACCCTTCCCTATGAGCTACCAAGGGGCCTACGTTAGGGGTGACCTGTACACAATAAATGGGAGTGTTAGACTTGCCAAAGGTGTTGCATTGCCAAGTGAAATTGGCAGTTTAAAACTACATTCAGGCTGCAATAGCAGACCTTGGGCATGTTTTAAGGGGCTAAATAGTTGGGTGGCACAATCAGTGCTGCAAACCCACTAGCTGCATATAATTTACAGGCCATGGGAATATGTATACCACTCTACAAGGGACTTATAAGTAAATCAAATATGCCCATTAGGTCTAAGCCAATTAAGCTGTGTTTAGGAAAGTGAGCACAGGCACTTGAGCAATAGTTAGACGTGGTAATGTGCACTGAGTCCTAAAGCCAATGAAAACAAATTACACAAAAAGTGGAGGGTAAAAGGCACAAGGATTGGGGGTGACCCAGTATAGAGGACCAAGTCCAACAGTGGCAATATGAACTGCTCCTTAAATGGTGTTCTGGATAGAAACCCTTGATGGTTGGCGATTAAACCAGGCATGACTCAAACAATAGGGAAAAAAACAAGAGCAGGAGGCTAGACTGGTGGATGCCTGGAAAAAAAGTGACCCAACAGATTGGACCTGCTCCTATTATATTATTTGCACTCCCATCACACAAATAGTAGACTTAATTATTTTCTGTTGAAACAAATAGAGGTTACAAAATGTGAATGCATGGGAAACCCGAGCAGGGGTTTATCAGATGTTTTTACTCTAGTGATGTCCAGAACACTGAGGCAGACTAGAGCACATGGAGGCTTAAAATGGAGGAACTAACAAATCAAACATTCGTAGCTCATGCTTACCTTTAACTCAGGTTTTCAACATAACAAGGAATCCTCAGATAGCAGAATAACAGAATCGGAAGCCTTCAAGGTAGCATAAAGGGGTAAGTGCATATATCCCAAATCTATGGTTTAAAGATACGATTAGGATGTACGCTGAAAGAGGAGGACTCAACACTCTAAAAAATGGAAAGGGAAGCAGTGACAGCCCCTCATAAGATGACACAACTAGTTGAAACAGACAAATGGAGATTACTTGGACTAAATTGGAAAAGAATATGAATATCAGATGCAAATTTCACAGAAAACCCAATGTCAGGATACCTTTTGGCATTGTTTTTAAAAAGAGTAAAGTCCACCTTACAGAGTCGGGGGAGAACTTGGTAACCAAGGCAACAGTTACTGACGGATTCATGATTAACTTGTTGAATAGCTACTAACAACCGCACATCGTCAATAAACACCAAATAGTTTAATATATTAATCCGGCAAGGTTCCTAAACTGACAGAAGAACAAAAGAATAAAATTGAATCCCGCTTAACAGATCAAAAACTTTAAATGCATTAAAGGTAACGTAGTCCAGCAAAATACCAGGCAGCAATGGTGTTTCTAAAATATATGTACCAAACAATCATTGAAACTATGGTAGGAAGTCTTTGAATAAGCAAGATCGGTGTTTTTTTTTACTTTTCCCTTTGAGGGAACCTTTTAGTACATTGCTCCCCAAAGTAGACCGAGACCCTACAGAAATCGTGTCTCATCTTCTCAACTGCTGTTAATACCAAATGTTAATAGTAAATATTAAAGTACTTGCGAAGAACAAAACAGCGTGTTCCTGCCATGATGCCTGTACATCCTATAGAATTCCATCTGTCCTATGCCACAGAGGATACTCCATGAACTGGTCTCGCTCATTAGTGCATTGGTATGGGCTTGTAAAGGAAGAAGAGAGAAAAAGGAAATATTAACTGTCCTGGGACTATGGGTTGGGGACTCTCAGATGTGTTTCCACACAACATCAGAGCTGCAACATCCGTCAGCTGGTTTGATGATAAACCAAACTGGGAAACTGGTGCGAAGCAGTATGCTGAAGCACTGTCTGTAGGATGTCATCAAGTGCCACTATATGGGAAAAGGGCATGCACAAACTGCTACCAGCGTTCTCGCCGTAATTCTGTTGTCAGTGATCAAGTGTCTTAAAAATATGATTGCACAAATGTTAGTGGAATGGCAACAGTGAAATGTGAATCTGTGGGTGATCCCTGACCCCTAACTTAATAATAGGTTTTATTGCTCTTCCAGAAGAGCAGGAGGCCGTCTGGGTGGGTGGAGGCAGTACACACAACATACAAAACTGGCACATACGGCAAGGGAGACCTGGCCAACGTTCCCTGACACCCCCAATTAGTGATACAATGGGGATAATCCTGAACTTCTCATTAAGGCAGATCAGACCAGTGCCAGCTTAGTGGGCTAGGAAAAGTCAGCTGAATGTCTTGATCAGTTAACAGATAGGAAATGGAAAAAAGGTTGTAAACAGTTGAAGCTGATCTCCACCAACTCCAGGTTCAAACTTAATTTCACTAATCACATAAAACCTATCTCATGCTCCAAAAGTTTTTTTTTTTCAAACCATGCACATTTAATTGACCCACCACAATCCAGACCATGAATAGGACACCCAACTAGAATATCAGTATATGATTAAAATGTTAAGCAGGAAATAAGTGCACAGCTAATATCCATGTCACTAAATGCTATTAGAATTAGCTAGGAAAAACAGAAAATTTGTACTTTCAGAAAGAAAGATGTGGGCCTGATTAGAGGGTATTTTATCTATAAGGTATCTATAACAAAGTATAAACACTAGGGTCAGCCATTTGATGATTAAGGTAATATAGACGAATATTAACGATTGACAGGTTTCTCCATGTTGAAACTGAGGATAAAGTAATGCTTGTAAATTCAATAAAATATATATTTTTTAAAAACTCTACCTAACTAATCTCTATCAAGCTGGCACAAGGGTGGCTTTTAGTTTACATGTGTGCAAGATTTCTCAATAACACTTCAAATTGTTCCGAGTGTTACTGGAATATGAAATATGATCTGTTTCAGGAGTCCTCTGTGCCCTTAAATTGTTATATTTTGGAAGGCTGAGTCTAGGAATACATTCATTGACCTTTCATGTGTGAATAGACACACACAGCACATTTTTGTAAGAAGTTAAACGCACACATTTTAAAATATTTTTGCTTTACACATGATTAATGGTTAGGACGCTTAATTAATGTCCAGTCACGAACATTGCACTCTTTATGAAACCTAGATCTGTACCCTTTCTGAAAGGTCTGTCCATCATTCATGCACAGCCTATATTACTTGTGGATATGCAACATCTTACTCTTTCTACGAAAGTGAGATCTGAATATATTTAAAAACCGCACCTAGACTTATCTTTCTTGAAAAATGAGCAGATCGGGAGCAAGTATTAAGGACTTATGTTAAACATGCAGCAGCATGATGTTTCCAAAGACAGCCAATTTAGTTTGAACGTTATAAAAATTCAAGTACTGTATATAATGGAGGAAATAATGAAGTGAAAACGGATCAAATATGATCAAAACAAGTTAAAATGCTTTTTCCATTGAGTCATGAAAAATTGCAGGCATTAGCTCACCCTTAAACCCCTCATTGAGGAATAACATCCCCTCCACATCCTTTGCACCACCTTTCTGGAGTGGAGGAACACCAAGGTTAAGTCCATCATTGAAGTAAGGGAAAACCTCTGTGCTGATTTCCAGATTATTTTCCTTCACGCACTGCTTTCACTTCAGCCCTCCCTCACAAGACTTATGGTCTCAGCACATCACATAGAGCTAGCATCAATCAAACTTCCTGGAGTCATGTGATTTCAGTGGATGATGGTAGAATTTGTGCTTTCGGGCTCAACCCCACCATCTTGAGCATCAAACAGAATGGCAGATATAGCATTAGAAAGGGGATACTCTTGCTAGTCAGGCAACACTGCTCCTTACTCCATTTCTGCTTCAGGGTCACCACACGAAAGTAATTACTGAACAGGGATCACATTTTATACTACCAGGTGATTGTTTTTACAAGGCACAGGTTAGATTTTGCTGTGTTTTACCCATGTCCTTTCTATTTTTTTGCCCTCAATCTGACATTCCACTCCACCACCAAAGGGCAGAGAGCACCACTAGACAGCAGGTTTTACCCATTAGTTCAGTGGGTGAGGTGGTTCTCTGTGGTATTTGAAAGGAATTGGATAATTGGGATGGGAGGAATACCCACTACAAAAAATAATTGCATCTGTTGCTACAGTGAACCCTTAAAGTCACTAAATTAACCTGAGTTCATTCTCCTGGTAACTATTACACAGAACTTCAGGCCACCTTAATTTAGGGTAGTATGTTAAGTAATTATACAGTACCAAAACAGAAATGGTCAAAACGGAGAACAAACAAAATTAGAAAAATAGAGTAATATTTAATAAGGGGACCCAAATATATGATTTAATTTTTTTTTTTAAGTAGAAATAGCTTCAATAAGCACAAAGTGCCAATGATGGTCAATGGTCACGTAGACCGGGACTTAGGTTAAGTTTGAGGCTGATTGTGATAGAGAGCAGGTCGGATAAACCAATCAGTTTCGTCCTGGTCAACAATTGTATCTTCTGACTTAGTTCTTTAAGTCCCATTCCACCAGAGCAGTACCCTTCTAACCCCACCAGGGCCTCAGTGGTGGCACTTAGAGACTCCCAGGGTGTCAGGTAGAGTACAACAGCAGGGTCCAAGTCCAGCTGCCACTGGTAACTGTGCAGTTTCAGGAAAGGCATCTTGTGGCTTGTGTCTGTGTAGCTGTAACAGGAAGTAAACTTTATGACCCTTGAAGTTCATTTCTTCTGGATAGAAGAGGCAGCATGTCCACTCCATCAGCACTCCTCTCAGGTCACAGACAGCAGGTCCATTCATCTAATGTTCTTCCCTGGGTTCAGCAGTGTTCTGAAGTGGGTCCCTGGAGGTGCCACGTTTATGCTTAGCTAGTGGGTGGCAATGAACTCCTGGTCACACCCTAACCAATGGGATATAAGGTCCCAATGCCAACCCTACGCACTGGGCATATCCAAGATAGCAAAAGTCTTCGGCCACACTAAACTTGGGCTGTGTGTGTTGAGGGGGACAGTGTAATATGCGAATCCTAGTGTCCTCCTACATCTAACTCCAAAATCCAGTTTGAAGCAACTAATGTATCCCCAAACAACCTAGAGACAGATGTTTGGGAGAGCAGAAGCAGGGTTTTCCAGCAACCGGGCAGTGGCTGCATAAGAACTATCTTGGCATCCTTTCTGTCCTTTCAAGTGTGCCCTCAACGTTGTATGTAAACCCAGCAGACCTGCCAAACAGGATTTTACACTCCCAGCTGGATTTGGCACTGCAGTGTAAAAAAGGAAATCCACAGCCCCCATCCTGCAAAATCTGTGAGTTTCAGAGAATTCATCTCAGCCCATTAATGTCAGTCAATTATTTCCTCCTTAGAGGTATTTCACACCTATTCATGTGCTAATCACTGGCTGGGAGAAGTTGGAGATCACTAGAAAGGCATGTCTTGCATTGTTCATAGCACATTTGCTTAATGGTTGTCCCAGGTTTGATCCGTTTCTGTGGTAGTCACCAGAACCAACCACACAAGTGGAGTAGCTTTTTTACTGGGACAAGTGGAAGAATGCTGGGTGGTAGGAATTTTCTGGATCCCTGCCGGTTCTCAAAGATTACATCACAGAAATGCAAGGACAATTTGTGATCTCAGTCAAAATTTGAGATTCGCAAAGCATTGTGGGTAAGGAAATCTAATGGGATCTGCACAAAGAACACCACACTGGACCCCCAGTGTGTAAGGTTGGTATGGTTCCCTAGGTGGCAGATGAGCCTAGTTAACGCAGCTACCCTTGTTGCCAAATCAGGCCAGTTTTTCAACAGGAAATGTTGTCTCCACATTTCATTTTGGGACACTTCCTGTGTAAGACACAAGTGAGGTACCTTTTTAGCAGGAGATGTGGGGGAATGCTGGGGGGTAGAACATTTGTGACCCCCTTCAGCAGATTCCAGAACTTTCCTTCACAGGAATCTGAGGAAAATGTGTGCTTTTAGCCAGATTTTGAGTTTTGAGAAGTATTCTGGGTAATTAAACCTGGTTACAGCCACACAAGTCACTGCACCGTGGATCCCCCCCTGGGTGTCCAGTTTTCAGAATTCTTCAGGTTTAGTAGGTTTCCCTAGGTGCTGGCTGAGCTAGTGCCCTCAATCCACAGCTACCCAAATTGCAAAAAAATGGTTTATTTGAGAGGAAAAATGTGTTCTGTCTTTATGTTTTGGGCCCTTTTCTGTCTTGGGTGCAAGTCCCACCCACACAAGTGAGGTACTATTTTCATCAAAAGACATGGAGGAACGCTGAGTGACAGAACATTTGTGGCTCCCCATGAGAAGCCAGAACTTTCCCTCAACGAAATAGGAGGAAAATGAGTGTTTCTTGCCACATTTTGAGGTTTGCAAGGGATGGGTAAATACATCTATTAAGAGTCACACAAGTCACAACAACCTTGGCTCCCTTGGGTGTCAAGTTTTCAGAATTGTGTGGGTTTGGTAGGTTTCCATAGATGGCAGCTGAGCTGGAGCCCAAAATTCACAGTTTACTCAATTTGCACAAAAAGGGGTTGGTTTTGAGTGTAAAAGCTTGATCTATCAATGGTGCGTTTTGGGCCCTTTGCTGCCGGGGGCACTAGGCCCTCCCATACAAGTGAGGTAGCATTTTTATCTGAAACATGAGGGAACGCTGGTTAGTAGGAAATTTGTAGCTTCACCAGATTCCAAAACTTTACCTCCCAGAAATGAGAGAGAGGAAAATGTGTGTTTGCAGTCACAGTTTGCGGTTTTCAGGTAATAAAACCTGGTGAGAGCCACACAGGTCACACCATCCTGAGTATCACCTGGGTATCTGGCTTTCAGAAATGTCGGGCTATAGTAGGTTTTCCTGGGTGGTGACTAATCGTGGTACACAATCCGCAGCTACCTACATTGTAAAAAGAAAAAGTCTCCTGGTCAGGTTTTGGAAAAAAAAAATGGGCTACCTTTTGAACAATCCTAAAACTGTGGTCAAAAATGATTTTTTCTTTTAAATTGGCTCTGCTTGTTTCTGAAAGCTGGGAAAGGTGATTTCAGCATAGCAAACCTTTTGTTGATGCCATTTTCATGAAAAAAACAAGTTCAAAGCAGCGCTCCTCACAAGCACTTAACCACTCTGTAACATATGAAAACATACTCACAGACATATAAAGATAAACATTCAAGCACACAAACACATAAAACCATAACCTAACCTCATTCTGTTGTGTAGTGTTCACCCATGCTCCCACAGTGGTCTTTTGCCAGGCACACACAACACAGCTTTTCTTTGGGAATACTAGTTCCTAAATTGTAGAACATGTTGTAACTCTGTAAGACTAACAAAACCACCAGTGTTTTGGGAAATCCCTTTGTTAACCCTCCCCCCCTCATCCTTGGAATAGCCCCCTCCAAAAGTTTTGCCTTCAAACTTCCTGTTTTTGCTGACTTTTTTTTTCTGGCCTTAGGACTCTGCACACTTTACCACTGCTAATCAGTGCTGAAGTGCTTGTGCTATTTCCTTAAAATGTGTTAGATTGGCTTATACTCAGCTGGCATATTTAGTTTACTTTTAAGTCTGAAACTACCTGTGCCCAGAGCCTGTAAATTAAATGTTACTAGTGGGCCTGCAGCACTGGTATTGCCACCCACACGAGCAGCCCTTTAAAACTACACACAAAGGGTGGATGGGCAAGCCTGGGTCCTGTTTAAACTGCCATTTCGACATTGCTAAAAAAAACTTTTGTCGGGCTCAAACCTTCTTCTTTAAAACATATATAGGTCACCCCTAAATTAAGCCCTATACAGCCCTAAGGGAAGGGTGCTGTGTATTTCAAAAGTTGGGTATGTACTTTTAAGTTTTGCATGTCGTAGTTGTGAAAATGCATACATTATTTTTTTCACTACTGCTAGGCCATCCTCTCACATAAGATAACATTGGAATGACCTCATTACATTTTATAAGTGTAATTTCCGAATGGGAACATTTAACCCTTTCTGGGTTTGGTGTCTCCGGAATCGCAATTTAAACTCCTAACTTATGGTGAAGTCTAATTTTAAAGTACAGTCCTTAAAATGTCACTTTTAGAAACTTGGCTTTTTCTTGATTTAGCCGTTTGGTGTCTGCAACCTGACTCTGGGTCTCATGACTGGGTGTGGGTCACAACTGAGCTTTGTGTATTCCTCCTAGACAGCCACACACAATGGAGCTTAGTTGTGACTGGATGGGTCATCACAGGCAGGATGGGATGGAGGTGGGTAGCTGCATACCCCCTGTAGTTAGTCTGGAGCCAGGGCCAGGCTGGCAGGACACCTGTGCAACTCAAAGGCATGCCTCTTGAAGCTTTACTACTCAGAGGCACAACTGGGTATAAATACTGGACCTCAGACTCAAACTCTTCAGTACACTTCTGGATAGGACTATACTCTTCAATGAAGAAGGAATTCTGTGCTTTTAAAAATACTAACACTCTGCTGGACTGCTGCTCTGATGGAAGCTTGCTGCCTTGATGTGCTCACCTGCTGCCTTCCTGGCTGGGTGATGAGGACTAGACCTGCATCTCTTGAACCCATATCTCAGCGTGACTCCAAGTGCTAGTTGGCTAGCCTCCTGATCTGAAGCCTGCAGGACATAACAGGCTTCCAACAACCTTATCTGCACCTGGACTTTGTCATCTCTGAGTTTACCTTGCCAAGTGGCGCCACCCCATTCCTGGACCCTTGGAAGTGGGCTTAAAGTGCTCTGCCACCCTCTGGATACAGTGGAACCGACACATCTCCTCTGCTGCTTGCTGAAACTCCAAGAGGAACTGATGCATCTCTGCAACTGTGTGAACTGGACCCGTCGTAAAGACCAGCATCGTCGCTGCAATGCCTTCAAAAAAGTCACTGCACGTCGCATCCTTCTGACACACCCTTGCATCCCTAGTGGTTGGCAGCCTCAATGACAACCAAGTGCTCCGCATCGCAGCCTAACAGCTCTCTAGAACCAATGCATCACCCAGACTGCGCACCGCATCCTTGATACCGGACTTTGTACAGTATGCCCCATCAATGGGAATCATCGATGATGATGCAGGCCCTTGCGTCGCAGTCTTGCTACATCTTGGAACCCACGCATCGCTTTGGCTGTGCAATGCATCTTCAATGTGGATCCTTGCAACGATTCTCAAACCAGGATTTAAGGTACTGTGTTTAGTAGAGCTGACTGGATCCCTTTAGCTGGTTTACACTCCATCGTGGTTGACCTGAACATATGACTTTGTCCCGGACTGGTGCAATCAGATATCCACAATTGTCGCATTGTGCTTTTTGGTGCTATTTTCACTAGAACCTTTAAAATATAATTTCTCTGGATTGGATTTCTGTTGTTTTGGAATTGTATATTTATTAAAGACAGTTATATTTTTATAAATTGGAGTGGGATAATTTCTATGTGGAGTTTTCACTTTTACTGTTTGAAATGTTGCACAAATACTTTGCACATTGCCTCTAAGTTAAACCTGACCGCTCTGTGCTAAGCTACCAAAGGACAGGTTAATGTATGGTTGTCTTGTAGCTGTCTCTGCCAAGGACTGTGGTTGCTGCTTGACCAGGGCTCACATCCCAGTCGGCCCTCAGCCCAGTTTCTTACACCCTTGAAACCAACATTTTAAACAAATCATCAGTCTAGGGACTTTTCTCCAAGACAATTGGTCGAAGAATGCAGCTAATGGTACACTCATTATTGTAAAGAACTTTAATGGCCTGGTACTTAGAAGTTTAAGTGTTTTATTTTTTAAACATTTTTATTCCTCTACATTTCAGTTTCCTGAAAATATTATGAGGTGATCTCATAATATCTCATTACTTTACAAAGCACCTAAGCAAATGTCAGTTCACTCTTGTTCACTGTCAGACCCTATTCTAGAGGGGGCCTGATGCATGCAAGGGCTGATGGACCTCAACTGTGAGGTTGTAGTTTGCCTGCCTCTCTCCCATGGCCTGTTGGTCTATGGCTCTATCAAATGGGCAAAGTACAACCCTTCAGCCCTTGACTCTTAGCAGTAGGGATGGCAAGCAGTTACCGGCTGTTCAGGAAGATAGTGTGGCCGTTCTCAATCTCAGTGCTCAATCACAGCGCTTAACTACCATAGACACAATGCTTGAATGTCCAAGCCATTGCTTATCTTTTAGGGGAAGAGATTTATTTTAACGTACCCTAGAAAAGAAAACTGTATTATGAAAATAAAATGCAATCTTCTCTACTCTGTTCTCTGTCATACACCATTTCACTGTCAAGACATATAAAACACATTACTATATGTCCTACCTTAACCATACACTGCACCCTGCCCTTGGTGCTACCTAGGGCCTACCTTAGGGATGTCTGACATGTAAGAGAAGGGAAGGTTTAGGCCTGGCAAGTGGGTACTGATGACGCTGAAATGAAGGTTTTACATTTATTAGCGCATAAACGTAGTGCTGCAATAATCAAGTGTGACTTTAATCGAACTAAATAAGATTGTACGGGGACAAATGTGCCCTCAGAGTAGTTTGCCAACATTTATAAGCGTGCTTCATATAACGTGATGTATTAGAATTGTACTAGTTTGACATAATCGTAAACGTGTGCCATGATTTGCTTGTTAGAAATGCTTTAGCTTAGCATAACTTTAGTGGAGGCTTTGGCCTAGCTGCCTTGTCTCACGGTTTAGATGCTCGTATTTTTCCAATGTGCTAATAAACGTGTATTCTTGCTTGAAGCTGTACTTTTCCAGTGAGATCGGTTCACATGCTTATCTTTAAGGTTTCGTGCCAGCCTGGCATCTTTTTTCTTCACTCCAAGGTCAATCTGCAGGTGCAGACAATGGACGCTCTGAAAGTGAGTTAATTGGTAAAATATGTTGCAACTTACGTTCCCGACTCCAAGGATAATGTATGCCTAGGTAGAAGCTTGAGAACTGTTGTTTTTGATTGGATAATTTGAAGCCAACCTATGAACCCTCCAATGGAAGACCCTACTGGATTTGAACTGTTGTCTATTTAAACCAGGTGCACAAGAAGAAAGTAGCCATTACGGACATTACAGCCCATATACCCGCCATTTTGCAGGACATTGCAGCTATTATGGCCCACCTTGCTGCGACGCCATTTTGAGAGACTTTGATGCTTTCTCTAATCGAGAGAAAGAGACTTTAAGTAATTCTCGCCCTAGAGACTTTAACTTTGATACGTCCCTTTGCATGAAGTAATAGTTGTCCTTTTATCTTGCCGCCGTGAGACAATTGCCCCCGTCCACCCTGCCCCTTTGCCCCGTCCCATGCTGATCGGAACCGGTACCCATGCTGATCGAAACCGGTACCTGTGAGACGAAGACTTCCTTGAATGCTGATTGAATTTGGTAAATATGAAAGGAAAATTGTACAATTGCATTGTGTTTTCTTTTTAGGTAACCAACTGCTGATTTTGGATAAGCGCCTTAGTTAGGAGTTTTCCAAATTGATGTTGCTAAATTGTTTTTGCATGAAGTCCCACATGCCGATGCTAATTTGGGGTTAGATGAGGATTCATTTGATGCACGATGCAATTTGAGACCTTGTTATGCTGACTAAATGTATGCAATTAGCCCATTACAGATCGTAGTTTTAGTGGTTTGCGTTGCCATCATAGAAGGCATTGTTATAAAAATGCTGCATAGATTGCATCTTTTCCGCCGTTATGGACAGCTATTAATGTTCATTTACATATATCATTTGGTGTTGAGACACATCTACATTGTGCTAGCTTTGTTAATGTAGGGAAATAAATTCATTAACTTTGCATAAACTGGTGTGGTTATTCATGACCGAAAGGTCATGGTTTCGCCGAAATGTATTCTGGATTAATTGTGAAGTGTTATGTTGATCAGGGCATTGCTTATGTCGTTATTGATTATTGATTGTTGATTTTGATTGATTATTCCCGAGTAAGGAGAGTCCCACTTGGGCAAAAGATTCATCGACCCAAGAGCGTCCAACTACTGGTAAATTATTAGGCTGGGAACGCTCTATCAGTAGATGGTAGCAGAGGACGGTTACGCCTTTTGGGACCCATTAGTCTTAAAGTACATGGTGTTGAATTAACGGTTACGCCCTTTGAGACCCCACTCGAGAAGTTGAATTAGATTTTTCTTGGGTAAACAGATTGAGAGAATGATGATGGGCTAAGTCCCCCGCGACTTTCCCGGGATCTCAGGGCTTGCGAATGGAGAGAATGGAGGTGTGGAATCGGCGTTGGTGGTACTAGTGACGGTATGAGTGAAGTTAGGGTTTTGCGCTTGCACAGCTTATTGCCGCAGATTGTGTGAAAAGGTTGCGAGGATTTTAGAGAATAGCGGAGGTGCGACTCCGAGTGTAGAAGTAGAGAAGTCGTCGAACTTCATAGAGAATAGCGGAGGTGCGACTCCGAGTGTGAGAGTGGGGAAGTCGTCGAACTTCATGTGCGTGTGGCGCTTTGTGCAGAAAAAGGTCCACGTGGTTGTTGTTGTTGTGACGGGCCCTGCGAGGTCAAGAGACTCCGGAGTATGTTGAAAAGTGTATGAGACACTTGTTTATGTTGTGGTCTGGTCGGTTTAATAGGTTGATCGGGCGTGGTCAACGAGTCGGTACGTGTGTTAAGGGAGTGAAAGAAAACTTCGACTTCGGGCTTTGACAAATTCTAAGTGCACTAGAATAGATCATTGACAAGTTGAGAGCAGAGTCTGCGGGTCAGATTTGCTTGTGAAAGTGGGGACCGAGAAAGATGGAATAACTGCAGAGGCTAGTGAAAAATCCCTAAGGTCCTGAAGCGATTGTGTTACCCTTCCTGTAGTAAACCGACAGATCTGTTTTATTATTATTTGGTTGCTCACGATACATGCTAGAAGTTGTTACGAGAGGAGCTGAGTGAAGGAGGACAAGCCGCAAGGCTTTGTCAGCCGCAATGTGTGTGAGTGTGACGTCACTAGGAGCCGCGCTGGGATAGATTGGTTGCAGAGAAGGGTCGCGCACGGATTGGACGCAGTCCGTGGGGCTCGATTGGAAGGGGAAAGGCAAGCGAAGAGTATTCCGGGAATTAAAGTCACCTATTGATTACAAACTTTGTGAAATAAAAGACGAGAAAATGAAATTTTTTAAAGCATTAAAGAGTGCGATGAAGGGGGAGTCTTACATTAAAGCGAGCGTAGGAGAGGAGACGCCACCCGAAGGTACACCAGCTTACATTGTAATGGAGGAAAAGGGGGTAGCTCCGTGTCTTTGGCTAAAGCAATGGCACAAGCTGACAGAGAAACATGGGAGCATAGCGTTCCCGATCCATGGGACATTCAATATAAGGATCCTAGAGAATTTGAGATTCGCGATGTACGACATGAAGGTACCTCCAAGACCAGCACAGTTTGAGGCTCTAGCGATTTGGGAACTAATGGCTAGACAGCAACAGCAAAAGAAGTTCGAGACCAGGATAAGGAAGGTAGAAAAGACACTAGCGGACGCTAGGTGGGATAATTCACAGAAGGTGTGGAGGTCAGATATATTGCAGGGGATAAAATTGTTTCCCGCAATTGCTAAGGACGAAGAGGCGACAGGCAAGAAAGCTACCTGTAAGACAAACGGGAGGTGTTCCAAAGATAGAGAAGATGAGTCAGATGATGAGGAGTTCATCATGCAATTGCTGAACGACCGTCCACCGCCTTATGCGGAGAGTGGACAAGGTCCAAGTACCAGTTCTGCCCCTCCGGCACCGGTACAGAGTAATGAAACTCCAGATTCAGAAACGCCATCGGGATATAAGGACCCGAGTTTAATGTTCACCCCGCAGATACCGCAGGTTAGGAGAATATACCCAGATGTGCCTATGTTGAAACCAGCAGAAAACTATCAGCCGCAGGTCCCAAGGTACTACAGCAGTGACACCGGTACGGGAATGATTTTAGATCCAACCGTAATGGGAGTACAGAATGGTCACAACCCAACATTGGCACAAGCTGAATCAACCCAGTTTTTGATGCCTCAAAAGCAGATGCAGGGGGGAACGGCACATGCTCAGATGACGGGGAGTCAGACGGGCATGCCGGCAATGATGACTCATAGTGTGGGAATGAACATGTCTCAGAACATGAGGAATGGACAGAACCCAGATGCGATATCCCTACCCATTACTGTAGGTCCTCCGGTACCTTTGTACAGTCAGCCTAACTCAGGTATGAGCGGTCAGGGATTAATGGTGCAGAATGGGACAGAAAGGAGGTGCATAGAAAACACTCCAGGGATAACTCCGATAGCGGCTCAGCCAACTGGATCTGGGTCCTTGATGGAGTTCAGTCCCATATGTGGTCAGTTAACAGTGGTGAGGTCGAGTCCCCCACTGATAATACCGCTATCATCGAGCACTGAAAAGTTGCCGCAACCATCAATGGCAGTCGATGTGAATGCTACACTGATGGGGTTGAATGCCCAACAGCTAACACAGTGGTTCAACAGTCTGAATTCCACACAAAGCTCAACAAGCGGGAAGGGGGAAAACTACCTGAATAGGGTAAGGTTGAGCATGGAAGCAGAAGAGTTGGTGGAAGGGACTATGGGTGTGAATAGGTTAGAGTCCTATTCGGAAGAAGAGCTGAGGTATCTATGTCCCAGGATTACGAGAGAAGTGAACAAGGTACATAAAAGGTTGCAAGAAATAGCTGACAAAAACGGGGTTGAGATAGACAAGACAAAGCACTTGAGCAGGAGCTATAGATTGGATTTTGGGACCACAGACTTTGAACACATGAGGTCAGCAGGCATGAAGACGCACCTTAGAGAATTGCTGCAGAGTGCACAAGTGTGGAGGTGCCTAGACAAATGGGAAAGCAGGTGGGCTAAGAAAAAGGAAAAGAAGAAAGACAGTGTCCCGGAGCACAAGGAGAAAAGACCACAGAGTAGTGATGCAGTAACCATGTTACCAATGAGGGAGACAGCAGGGGGAAAATTAATACATGTACCATGGCACAGAAGCGACATTCAGTCTTTTACGGATGATTTTCCCAAAGTGAGAGAGAAACCCATTGAATGGTATCAACAGACTGATAGGTTTGTGAAGCTTGCAAAATGTCTTTGGGAAGACCTGAACACCCTCTTTGAGATTGTGGTTCCGGCAGATTTGTGGGAAGAATGCAAAAGGGCCGTAGGTTGGCCGACAAGTGAACCAGAGAGAGACAGGGATACGGGTGCACCATCACCTATGGTGATGAGCTTGTACTATAAGGTGATTGAGCATTTGAAGACGAAGGTTGCCGCGAAAAATGTGGATTGGCAGAAGATTGATCGAACTGCCCAAGAGGCTAAAGAGTCGATTCATGGTTACTATGAGAGGTTGTTGAAGGCGTTCAAGAACTACAGTGGCACGGAAACAATAGAGGCGAAGGACATGCTTCATTTTGTGTTTAGATTTGTGGAAGGGCTGAGGCCAGAGATAAGTCAGATGATAAAGTCGCATTTGATTTACTGGCAGTCGAAACCTATTGATGAAGTGTTGAATTATGCGAAATACTGTAGTGACGAGATTGAGGTGAAACAGAAAAGGTTGAAAGAGAAGGTGATGATGATGCAGCTTAAAGCAGCTCAGACAGGTTTGCAAGGGTTGCAAGGGTTCCAACAGCAGATACCGCAGCCGCAGGGAAATATGGTGTTTCAGCCACAGGTGAGAGGCAGAGGCAGAGGAGGTTTCGGGAGTAATGGTCCGGATTTGAACACTGTTGTGACTCCGAATGGTATGCAGGCAATGAAAAGGGTGATGCCGTGTCACGCGTGCGGAATTGTTGGACATTGGAAACGCGAGTGCCCAATGATGGTGCAGGAAGGTGCAGGTGTTGGTCAGCAAAACAATGATGTCAATGCATTCCAGACAATGAGGGGACCGAAAATGAGAGGTCCAAATCCAAATTTTCAGACCATAAACCAGCTGCAGGGATTACAGCCCATGCAACCGCAGCAGATGCAGATGCCCCGTATGCAAATGACGCAAATGCAGCCAATGCAACAGCAGTTACCCATGGTACCTAATCAGCAAATGCAAATACCCTTGGCACCAATGAATCAGCAGCAGGTGATGGTTCCTCCACAGGTCTCGGGTCAGGTGATGAGTACAAACGGCACAGTACAACAGTTCCCATTACACAGTGAGAATGGAATAAACGATGTATGGGAGAGTGAAAGTTCAGATGAGGAGGGAAATTGTGTGCTTGCAGCATCCTTGGAAGTTGATCAAAAGGGTCCATATGTGGAGGGAAAAGTTATGGGTCATCGTGTTTCATTCTTGGTTGACACAGGAGCCACACGTTCAACTGTTAGGAGCATTGAAGTACCAAATTTGCCCCTCTCAGGGAGAACAGTTCAAGTGGTGGGAGTAGCAAACAGGTACCTGACGAACCCAATCACAGATCCAGTACCAATCAGCATTGGTAACTACCAAGGGTTACATAATTTTGTGGTATGTGACTCAAGCCCGATAGCACTGTTAGGGAGAGACCTATTGTGCAAATTGGGATGTTCGATTATGTGTTCGTACGATGGAATAAGAATTCAGACGAGCAGTGATGGGGAAGAAGAGGACAGTGTAGAAGGGGACGAGATGGAAATTGCCGATGAAAAATATCCTCTGATTAACCTTCTTCCGATGTTAACTGAAGAGGATATTCCAGCTGAATTACGGGAAACAGTCGGAAAAGAAGTGTGGGATATGACAGGAAAGGAGGTGGGGTTGGTGAAAGGAGTGGAACCAGTGAAAGTGACAGTAAAACCCAATGTAACATTTCCCCAGACCCCACAATACCACATGGCACAAGACACCCTCATGAAAGTCGCCCAACTAATTGACGAGTTCGTAAAACAGGGAGTACTGAAAGAAGTGTTGAGCAGTCCATGTAATTCACCAATCATGGGACTAATAAAGCCGAGTGGAAAGGTCAGAATAGTGCAGGACTTGAGGAAAATAAATGACATCATAGTCAAATGCTGCCCTGTAGTACCAAATCCAGCTGTGATAATGTTTCAAGTCCCTTGCGATGCCGAGTGGTTCTCAGTCATCGACTTGTCACAAGCATTCTTTTCGGTGCCTCTTCATGAGGACAGCCAATTTCTATTTTGTTTCAAATTCTTGGACAGAGTTTACAGTTGGTGTCGAATTCCTCAAGGGTTTTCTGAGTCACCGTCAATTTTCAATCAGATTCTAAAGAAAGACTTGGAAGCGTTAGAATTGCCATTCGAGTCAGTCCTAGTACAGTACATTGATGACTTACTGATTGCATCCAAGACAGAAAGTGGCTGCACAGCCGACACCATTGCCCTACTGAACCACTTGGGAAGGAATGGACACAAGGTGTCACCTTCAAAATTGCAGTTCTGTCAGAAGAAAGTGAAATATTTGGGTCACCAAATTGAGAAAGGGTCACGGAGAATAATGAAGGAAAGAATAACAAGTGTACTTCAAATGAGTCCACCAAAGACGAGGAGGGAGGTGAGGAAGTTTTTGGGGATGGTGAGCTACTGTCGCCAGTGGATTCCCAACTTCTCAACTCTAGCCAAGCCTTTACTGAAACTGACCCAGAAGGATGCATTGGATGAAATTGAGCTGAAAGGAGATGAGATGGATGCTTTTATTGAATTGAAAGAATGCATGTGCAGGGCTCCAGCTTTAGGTATGCCTGATTACACAAAGCCTTTCACATTGTTTTGTCATGAACGTGATGCATGTTCTTTGTCTGTCTTGACCCAAGCCCATGGTGGCATAAACAGACCAGTAGCGTATTTTTCAGCTACTTTGGATCCGGTCGCAGCAGAACTGCCTGGGTGTTTGCGCGCCGTAGCAGCAGTTGGTATCAGCCTCACTCAGAGTGAAGGAATAGTGATGGGACATCCATTAACAGTCATGGTCCCTCACTCAGTTGAGATACTTTTGACCCGCTCCCGAACACAACACATGACTGGAGCAAGACTCACAAGGTATGAAACAATAATTCTGGGCTCACCGAATGTGCAGCTGAAAAGGTGCACTACGTTGAATCCAGCAACCTTGCTTCCCTGTGAAAATGCTGAAATTGAGAACGCTGAAGACGTCGAGCACGACTGCCTTCAGGTGACTGAATTTTGCACAAAACCCCGACCTGACATTAAGGATACTAAGCTTGATGAAAATGACCAAATTGTTTTTGTTGATGGGTCATGTTTAAGAGATGCATTGGGAATATTGAAAGCAGGATATGCTGTATGTACTGTAACAGGTGTCTTGGAAGCGTCCTGGCTTCAAGGAGTCTATTCTGCACAAGTAGCAGAGCTTGTAGCCCTTACAAGAGCATGTCAACTGTCTGCATTGATGAAGGTTACCATTTACACTGATAGTCAGTACGGGTTTGGAATTGTGCACGACTTTGGGCAACTATGGTCACAGAGAGGTTTCCTGACTTCTTCAGGGTCGCCAGTGAAAAACGGGGAGAGAATAAGGGAATTGTTACACGCCATTCAAATGCCAGCCGAAATTGCAGTGGTAAAGTGTAGTGCTCATACAAAAGGACAGGACTATGTTTCCTTGGGAAATGCATATGCGGATCAAGTCGCAAGATTTTGTGCCTTGAACTGTATATTGCTCAGGGATGAGTGGAATTCGATAAGTGAGCCAGAGCTCGAACCAGCTGAAGCATTTGCCTTGAAGGTCGTAGATACAATGGATGAACTAAAAGCATTACAGAATAGCGTCAGGGAGGATGAAAGGGCTTCCTGGATTAAGTCACAATGTACACAGAGACCAGATGAGTTATGGGTTTCAAATGAGGGAAAATATGTTTTACCAAATTGTCTCTTATCGCAGCTAGCGCGGTTCTATCATGGGCAGGCTCACCTAGGGAGAGATGCCATGATAAGATTGTTCAAAACTGATTGGTTTAACCCCAGATTCCGTCAAGCTGCAGAAGCAGTCTGCCATCGTTGTGTCATTTGTCAGCAGATGAACCCAGGAAAGGGAACAGTTGTGAACGCGAGCCACATTGGCAGGGCGAGTGGCCCGTTCAGCAGAATGCAGATGGACTTTATTGAGATGCCTGTGCATGGAGGTCTGAAGTATGTGTTGGTGATTGTGTGCATTTTTAGTCACTGGATTGAAGCATACCCCACACGTAGAAATGACAGCCTTACGGTTGCAAAACTATTGTTGAGGGAGTTGATACCACGTTTTGGATTCCCGATCTCTTTAGAATCAGATAGGGGAAGTCACTTCAATAACGAGGTGATAAAGTTACTTTGCGAAGCGCTGAACATTGAGCAAAAACTGCATTGTAGCTATCGCCCTGAAGCATCAGGACTGGTGGAGCAAATGAATGGTACACTGAAATCAAGAATGGCGAAAATATGTGCATCGACAAATTTGAAATGGCCTGACGCATTGCCTTTGGTGTTAATGTCAATGAGAAACACCCCTGACAGAAAGACTGGACTGTCCCCGCACGAAATCCTCATGGGCAGGGCCATGAGACTTCCTGCAGTTCCCGCAAACGCGCTTTTGAATATTACAGATGATATGGTGTTAGACTACTGCAAAGGTCTGGCTGACGTGGTTCGCTCTTTCTCTCACCAGGTGGAAGCAACCACCTTGCCACCGATCCAAGGTCCAGGGCACACACTGAAAGCAGGTGACTGGGTCGTGATAAAGAAGCACGTGAGGAAGTCGTGTCTGGAACCCCGTTGGAAAGGCCCTTTCCAAGTGATCCTGACAACAACTACCGCTGTGAAGTGTGCGGGGGTTCCCAACTGGATTCACGCCAGTCACACAAAGAAAGTGTTGTGTCCCACCGATGAGGAAGTTGAAGCGCTGAAACTGCCAGTACCTGATAACAAAGTGCCGAGCGCTGAGACAGAGCAAAACAGAACCAGAAGCGAACAGGCAGAAATAGTCGAGAGAGAAATATTCTCTGAGGACGAAGAAACAGACTCACTTGGGGAAGACCAAGGAGAAACCTCAGACAGCGACGAAGCAGCTGAGGGTGACAAAGAGCCTGAAGCAGCTGAAGGTGACAGAGCCTGAAGCAGCTGAAAGTGACACAGAGCCTGAAGAAAATAACGGTGACAAAGGGCTCGAAAGAGGTGAAGAAGCAGGAGAGCCTGATCAGAGGAGGGCTTTCCCAGAAGCAGACGGTACAGAAAAGGAAAAGCAAAACCTGATTGACTCCCCAGAAGGAGGGGACAAGGCAGAACAGAACGAAACTGTTCAAATTTCTCCAGAAGAGATAGCAGGTCCCTCAAGTGGACACAGTGCAAAGAGAAGACCAAGTATATCACCAGTAAAACAAAGAGCTAGAGAAAAGTTAAACGACAGTGAAGGGCCAAAAGTGAAAGAGAAAAGAAAGGAAGTGTCTGTCGTGACACCGACATCAAGCGAAGGAAAAGACTTGGCCAAAGAGGAAAGTACCAGTGAGGCAGAGTCAAAGAGAGATGCAAAATTGAAAAGGAAAAGGATACCGAACAGGAGATATTCCGGTCCTGAATGGGCATATGTAGTCCATGACGATTGGACTGACGAATTTGTATCTCTTAGCCTCGAGAACGAAGAAGAAGAGATACCAATAGAAAAGAAAAGTTTTATGGACACTGTTGATTGAAAAGCTGGTAAATGACATTGCTTGCTATAATCTAACGTGATACAACCAGCTGAGACATTGCTAAACCGGATGAGACATTTGCTAACCTGATAAGACTTTTGAAAACCTGATTGACTCTTAAACACGATTTGAGACAACGTGCCAACTGAAAAAAAAAAAAAAAAAAAGAGTGAGTTATTGAACTTTGAAAAAATACAAAAAAAAAAGACTGAGTTATTGCCGAATTGAGACTGAGTTATTGCCGAATTGAGACTGAGTTATTGCCGAATTGAGACTGAGTTATTGCCGAATTGAGACTGAGTCATTGCCGAATTGAGACAAATGCTGCTAACCGATAAGTGACTTGGCTCCTGAAGAAAACTGTGTGAACATTGCGCTCGTTCAGCTTTGTAACTGAATTGCTAAATCGTTTCTTTTATAGGTGCTTCTAGCTCTCTGATTCTATACAGATCATGACACAAAACAGTAGAAAGAAATATTGTAAATATGCGTGTATAGGCTTGGTAATTGCATGTGTACTAATAATAATGGCAATAGTGCTTGGAATGCATGGTAAAGGTGAGAATGAGAAAATTGATGCTTCTACTCTTGCTCCTGTTACTGTCACTGAACTAACCGCACTGAAAAGACTAGAATTAGATGAGAGACACTTGCATGATAAAAAGGAGCTTTCGTATAATGTTTTCTATCGCTTGCTAACAGAATATGTTGAGACTATGGATGCGAAAGATTGTTATGTGTGTACACAGATACCGACATCGGTAACGGAAGGGGTGACTTATCATCACATGCCTCTTACATATGGGATTACATGTAGTATAGTAACTTCTAGATTTTATGGTCAAACCAACATACAGTATTTTTACTCAAATTATGATGTTACCTTTGCATATGTTCCTATAATCACGCAGCTAAGCCAGATTGCTAAAGATTGGGATGCTAAAATAATGAGGGAATTTTTCGAGCCAATGCAACCTTTTGAAACAGCTCACGCTCATAGGGAGAATCTTACCTGCTCCCTCTCTGCAGTAGAAATAAGTTTTTTAGATCGCACAGATGATAGAAGGGAACACATGAATGCGAAATTAGAAAAGGAACTACATAAGAGGACTTCAGTAGATAATTATGCTTTTGCCGCAATAAGAACACAAGGGAGAATAGCTTTAGATGCTTGGCATGTAGGGAAATTTTGTATATATCGAGGTGAATCTTATTATGACAACATTTTTGTAGGAGCGAGTGAGTGTAAACATACGTTTATCTTTAAGGCCAAATGGACATTCATGCTGAACGGACTTGACCCTGTCATACCAGGTGTATATTACATTTGTGGGCATAATGCCTATTATCGTCTTCCAAAGGGATGGTGGGGGAGATGTTATTTGGGTATAGTGTTCCCAAAGGTTTATCAACTGGATCACCTATCGATGATTCCAAAGACATCTGGATCCCATCGTATCCAGAAAAGAGAGAACGCAGCTGCTGTGGTAGGAGATATATTTGGAGCCATGATTCCTTCATTGGGAGTTGTGTTGAATTCCATCAAAATAAGAAAGTTGTCTACTATAGTGGATAACATGTTGACAAAGTTTTCAGGTGCTATAATCCTGATGGATGCTGAACTTGCAGCGGAAAGAGCTATGACTCTTCAAAACAGGCTTGCCCTAGACATTCTTTTAGCAAAGGATGGCGGCGTTTGCAAAATGCTTGGTGCGCGACACTGTTGCACGTATATTCCAGACAATAGAGTGAAAATTAAAACAATGCTTGCTAATCTAACAAAAGAGAGTGCAGATTTGAAGGAACTGAAAGAACCAGGAGTGTGGGAGAAGGTTGGAAAGGGAATTGTGTCAGTGGGAAATTGGCTTGGTGGCATTTGGAATGGAATACTGCTGAAAATAATACAGGGAATTCTAATAGTTCTAATTTGCATATTTGGAATTTGGGGAATAAAAAGGGGAATATTAATGATCATGGAAAGAATTAAAAGAAGGAAGAGAAAATGATGAAAAGAATGGCAGAAGAATACAAAGCAAGAACAAGGGGAACTAAAAGGCAGAGGGAACTGACAGAATTTTAATGGAATAAAATTTGTGGGAATAGTTTTGTGTGATGACAAGTAGTCATCAGAGGAGGGATTGATGACGCTGAAATGAAGGTTTTACATTTATTAGCGCATAAACGTAGTGCTGCAATAATCAAGTGTGACTTTAATCGAACTAAATAAGATTGTACGGGGACAAATGTGCCCTCAGAGTAGTTTGCCAACATTTATAAGCGTGCTTCATATAACGTGATGTATTAGAATTGTACTAGTTTGCCATAATCGTAAACGTGTGCCATGATTTGCTTGTTAGAAATGCTTTAGCTTAGCATAACTTTAGTGGAGGCTTTGGCCTAGCTGCCTTGTCTCACGGTTTAGATGCTCGTATTTTTCCAATGTGCTAATAAACGTGTATTCTTGCTTGAAGCTGTACTTTTCCAGTGAGATCGGTTCACATGCTTATCTTTAAGGTTTCGTGCAAGCCTGGCATCTTTTTTCTTCACTCCAAGGTCAATCTTCAGGTGCAGACAATGGACGCTCTGAAAGTGAGTTAATTGGTAAAATATGTTGCAACTTACGTTCCCGACTCCAAGGATAATGTATGCCTAGGTAGAAGCTTGAGAACTGTTGTTTTTGATTGGATAATTTGAAGCCAACCTATGAACCCTCCAATGGAAGACCCTACTGGATTTGAACTGTTGTCTATTTAAACCAGGTGCACAAGAAGAAAGTAGCCATTACGGACATTACAGCCCATATACCCGCCATTTTGCAGGACATAGCAGCTATTATGGCCCACCTTGCTGCGACGCCATTTTGAGAGACTTTGATGCTTTCTCTAATCGCGAGAAAGAGACTATAAGTAATTCTCGCCCTAGAGACTTTAACTTTGATACGTCCCTTTGCATGAAGTAATAGTTGTCCTTTTATCTTGCCGCCGTGAGGCAATTGCCCCCGTCCACCCTGCCCCTTTGCCCCGTCCCATGCTGATCGGAACCGGTACCCATGCTGATCGAAACCGGTACCTGTGAGACGAAGACTTCCTTGAATGCTGATTGAATTTGGTAAATATGAAAGGAAAATTGTACAATTGCATTGTGTTTTCTTTTTAGGTAACCAACTGCTGATTTTCGATAAGCGCCTTAGTTAGGAGTTTTCCAAATTGATGTTGCTAAATTGTTTTTGCATGAAGTCCCACATGCCGATGCTAATTTGGGGTTAGATGAGGATTCATTTGATGCACGATGCAATTTGAGACCTTGTTATGCTGACTAAATGTATGCAATTAGCCCATTACAGATCGTAGTTTTAGTGGTTTGCGTTGCCATCATAGAAGGCATTGTTATTAAAATGCTGCATAGATTGCATCTTTTCCGCCGTTATGGACAGCTATTAATGTTCATTTACATATATCATTTGGTGTTGAGACACATCTACATTGTGCTAGCTTTGTTAATATAGGGAAATAAATTCATTAACTTTGCATAAAATGGTGTGGTTATTCATGACCGAAAGGTCATGGTTTCGCCGAAATGTATTCTGGATTAATTGTGAAGTGTTATGTTGATCAGGGCATTGCTTATGTTCGTTATTGATTATTGATTGTTGATTTTGATTGATTATTCCCGAGTAAGGAGAGTCCCACTTGGGCAAAAGATTCATCGACCCAAGAGCGTCCAACTACAGGTAAATTATTAGGCTGGGAACGCTCTATCAGTACACTTGCCAAGTCGAATTTACGGTTAAAACTGCACACGCAAACACTGCAATGGCAGGTCTGAGACATACCTACAGGCCCCTGGGTACCTCTAGTGCACTGTACTACGGACTTACTAATAAATCAATTATGCCAATCATGGCTAAGCGAATTACATACAAATTCTTTTAAAGAAGCACTTGCACTTTAGCACTGGTTAGCAGTGGTAAAGTGCCCAGAGTAACAAAAATAGCAAAATCAGAGTCCAGCACACATCAACAACCTGGGGAACAGAGGCAAGAAGTTAGGGGAGACCATGCCAAGGATGAAAAGTCTAACACACCTCCTCACCCCTGACCAAAAAAACAAACCTTTTTCCTTGATCCAGGCTCTGTTCCTTCCCAGTTCTAGATGCCAAGTCCCACCTTCTATGGGCTAATATTAAATAACATAATGGCTCATGTGCAGTTATTACTCCTGAAACCAGCGCACTTAGTTTTTAGTTCTCAGTCTAATCACTTGCACTGAATCAGTCACTGTGGAATCAGTGGTGCTGTCTGGCTCTGCAATGGACTTGCACACTGTCTCTTAAGAGGTTGGGCATTTGCGTGGTCTGCTTCATTTGGCTGCACTACACTTATACAGTGCACTCAGCAGAAATGGAGGCAGTAGGCCACCACTGGTGGGGTGAGTGTTGCAGCAGTTGTCTCCAGCAATGTCCTCAAATGTGACCTCTTCTAGCTGGTTTCAACATCAGCAGATGTAGCCTGGGATAGGTCAGCAGATGCAACTACGCACTGCATTACTCTGGGCAGTAGCGGCCATGCGCAAATCAATCACTCTGGCAGTGGAGGCCAAGCATATCAGTCACTGCAACATACAGTCACAGCCCCAACCATACTTTGGCAATGGTGTTCACAATCTTCACATTTCTTGCTGCAAACCAGTGCAGAGAAGCGGTTGGCCCAATAGACACCGGGGTTCTCAGATCACTCTCCTTAGTCTCCAACAAACACCTAGGACATACCATATACTGAACCTCACTCCTTATGCAGCGTTGCCAGGCTCCTTCCCTCGCTCAGCAGGCAAGCTTCTAAGCACCCCAGGACAAGTACATAGCTCGTCCGGTGAGAGATCCTGACCATAAGCCAACTTCTCAGGGATGAGGAAACCTATCAGGCAGACAGCTCTGGTTACACTGCAGTCCTCTGAGTACTCTGGGGTGCATTCCCTTTCTTGGCCATGCCGGACCTGCAACTAAAACAAGAAGACTGTTAGCACAGTCCCACTTTTATACAGAAAACTGACAGCAGATGTGTACCTTCTGCCTTTAGCTGTAAAACCAGTTTATTCCAAGTGTTCTTTCCACACTACTCGTCACACATATAACCTTTGTGTAGACTTTTGCTTCTAGTAGCAGGATAGGCTCCAGCATGGAGCATCTATAGTAAAGAGACAGAGATGTGATGTTTCTGTACTTGGATGTCATCATGTAACCAAAGGATTCATCCAGGAAAGACATAAGTGTAGGTCTCGCGTAGAGGTTTCACCTTCACACAAGAGTCAGCAGTCTCATCCCTCTCTTTCACAATGAACGAAATGGCAGATTTCAGGACGACTAATCAGCATTGCTAGCAAAAACTCTAATTGCAATAATGTAATGGCCTTTGTGCGAATAAAAGAAACCTTCACAAGACAAAATTTAAAGTCAAAACCATAAAGGTTTATTCAAATTTAAGAATCATTACGAAGGCAAAAATTAGTCAAATTCAAATCTGCATCAGTAGGGCATCAAATAATGCTATTTTGCACGAGGATAAACATATGGTCTGAATCCAAAGCACATAAAGCGCCACAACCAAAGTATAGCTCAGCAAGAGGACTAAAACAATATCTATTGAAATAAGTCAGTTTGAAAGGCAAGAAAAGTCTAAGTATAGACAGATTGATGGAGAGTCTTCTCTTGAAGAAAGTAAGCAAATAGTCTGCCACATATCCCAAAAGGGCACATTTCATGGCTTTCAGGCAGTGCAAACCACACACAACACAGTGAGATCTGACATAATAGGGGTGTGCTAATAAAGTTACATACACATAAATTAATGGCTTCTCAAGAAAATATTATACATCAAATAAGAAACATTTAGAAATGCATACCTAAATGTATAATTCTAATAAGGCATATATAAGAAATACCATGACGATTGTTCAACAAATATAAACCATAAACAGTACAAAAGGTAAACAATTGTTAGAGCAAACTCTGTTTAACCCCTTAGCTGCTGGGTTCCCCCCCCCCCAACCCCAAGGCTGAGACCTTTTTTGGCTATTTGGGGTAGTTCGCATTTAGGCCTCCATAACTTTTTGTCAGCATGAGAACTCCACGCCAATTTTGTATCCTTTTTTTCCCCCAACATTCTGGGAATTGTAAAGGTACCCAGAGTTTGTGGGGCCCCTTGGAAGAGACCAAGAAATTAGTCAAAATACAGCTAAAATTGTTTTTTCTTTTGAGAAAAATGGGGAAAATGTGCTTCAGAAGAAAGCATCTGTTTTTCCATGCAAATGGCATCAACAAAGTGTTTGCGGTGCTAAAATGACCATCTTCCCAGCTTTCAAGAACATGCAGACTTGAATCAGAAAACCTAATTTTTCAACACAATTTAGCTTTTTACAGGGACATTCCCCATTTTTTCTATTTTTTGTGCTTTTCACCTGCTTCCAGTTAGTGACAGAAATGGGTACAAAACCATTGGTGGACCCCGGACAGCTAAACATTTCTGAAAAGTTGACAACATTCTGAATTCAGCAAGGGGTCATTTATGTAGATCCTTCAAGGTTTTCCTACAGAAAGTAACAGTTGAAATAAAAAAATATTGAAATTGATTTGAAAAATCCAGCCTCTTCTGACTGTTTTCTTCCAAAACTTTTCCCAACTATTAATAGTTTTTTTAAAGCATTATACCTTCACGTCTGCTGGACCATTCTGGTTGCAGGTATATATAGGTCTTGTAGGTTCATCAAGAACCCAACCTACTCAGAGCCAATAAATGAGCTGCACCTTGCAATGGGTTTTCATTGTATACCAGGTATACAGCAATTCATTTATTAAAATATAAAGAGTGAAAAATAGGTATCAAGGAAACCTATGTATTTCCTAAATGAGCACAAGATACTGAGTTTAGAAACAGTGGTTATTTGCACATCTCTGAATTCGGGGATCCCCATACTAGCATGTGAATTAACTGGCACTTCTCAAGATTACATCTTTCTTACACACTGTTTTAGATTTGGAAGCCAAAAATGTAGAGAAAGAAAATTGGCAGCAACACTTGTTGTTCTATTCTGTGTTCCCACAAGTCTCCTGATAAAATGGTACCTCACTTGTGTGGATAGGCCTAGTGCCCGTGACGGGAAACACCCCAAAACGCAACATGGATACATCACATTTATCCATTAAAAAATTAGTTTTTTGCAAAGTGCCTAGTTGTGGGTTTTGGGCTGTAGTTCAGCCGGCTCCTGGGGAAACCTACCAAACCTTTACATTTATGGAAAGTAGGCACTTGGGGGGAATCTAGGATGGGGTGACTCGTGGGGCTGTCACTAGGTTCTGTCACCCAGAATCCTTTGCAAACCTCAAAATTGGGCTAAAAAAACACGTTTTCCGACATTTCGGCGATGGAAAGTTCGGGAATCTGAGGAGAGCCATAAACTTTAATCCACCCAGAATTTCTCCAAGTCTCCCAATAAAAATGGAACCTCACTTGTGTAGGTAGGCTTTAGTGCCTGTGACAGGAACTAATCACACAGAGGTCAATGTTGGTCTTTACGTGAGGGCAACTGTTGACCCTGGGGTGATCCATTCCTGGCACAGGCACTCAAGTAGGGTAGTGTTTTTATCAAGACAGGCAGGGAAACACTGGGTGGTAGGAATTTTGTGGATTCCAGCATATGCAAGTAAAAATCTTTTTAATCAACATTTCACCTTTGCAGGGTATTCTGGGTAAGAAAACTTTGGGGAACCCAAAGAAGCTACAACTCCGTGGACTGCCCCTTGGTGTCTAGTTTCCAGAAACATCTGGGTTTGAGAGATTTACCTGTATGGTCGCCAAGGACCAAAAACCCAGTTGCCCGCCTTACAAAACCAGGTTGTTTTGTGATAGATAATTTTGATGTCTCCACAATACAATTAGGGCGGTGGAATTTGGGGCTGAACTAAATTGGGGAACTTTGTCTGCTTGTTTGAGAAAGTAGCCTCTCTAGCATGGTCACCCCCATTTTTGGCCTGTTTGTAAGTGTGTTTGACTGTTACTGGGATCCTGTTAGCTAGGACCCCAGCGCTTATGGTCTGTGGCCTACTTGTCAGTATGATTCACTGCTTTTGTCAGTGTGCTTGACTGTGTCACTGAAGTTCTGCTAACCAGGACCCCAGTGCTTATGCTCTCTCTGTTCCCAAATTTGTCACTACAGATTGGTAACCCAGTATTTCGCTCCAAATTGGCATACTGGTGCCCCCTTATAAGTCCCTAGTATATGGTACCTAGGTACCCAGGGCATTGGGTTTCCAGGGGATCCCTATGGGCTGCAGCATTACTTTTGCCACCCTTAGGGAGCCCATGCAAAGGCTTCTGCAGGACTGCCATTGCATCCCGTGTGAAATGGTGCATGCACCCTTTCACAGCCATTTTCACTGCAGTAGGTCACTTATAAGTCACCTGTATGTCAGGCCTTCCAACCCTGAATGCAGGGTGCAAAGTACCTGTGTGTGAGGGCACCACTGCAGTACCAGAGGTGCCCCCACATCATCCAGGACCATTTTCGCAGACTGCGTAAGTGCGGGGACGCCATTTTACGTGTGCACTGGACGTAGGTCAATACCTATGTCCAGTCCCACAATGGTAACCCCAAATATGGACATGTAAGGTGTCTAACAACTGGGAATTGTATCCCATTACTGATTCTAGTATTAGTTGAACAATCTCATGCACTCGGGGAGGCTCCACAGGTGACCCCAGTATTGCCATACCAGCCTTTTGAGGTTTTCCAGGCAGCCCCAGCTGCTGCCACCTCACAGACAGGTTTCTGCTGTCTTGTTGCTGGAGCCGCTCAAGCCCAGGAATGCAGAACAAAGGATTTCTTTGGGAGAGGGGTGTTACACCCTCTCCCTTTGGAAATGGGTTTTACAGGCATGGGAGGGGTAGCCTCCCAGAGCCTCTGGAAATGCTTTGAAGGGCACGGATGGTGCCCTCCTTGCATAATCCAGTCTGCACCGGTTCAGGGACCCCCAGTCCCTCCTCTGATGTGAAACTGGACAAAGGAAAGGGGAGTGACTCCTCCCCTGTCCATCACCACCCCAGGGGTGGGGCCGAGGGCTCCTCCAGTGTGCCCCTGGGTTTAGCCATCTTGGATTACAAGGTGGTGGGGAACTCTGGGAGCATCTGAGTGGCCAGAGCCAGCAGGTGATGTCAGAGCCCCCCCCTGACAGGTGCTTAACTGGTTACGTGACCAATCTCCCTTTCATAGCTATTTAGGGTCTCTCCCCCCTGGGTGTTTCTTCAGATTCGGATTGCAAGACTCCAGCAGGAATCCTCTGCATCCTTTACTATGCAGCTGAACCCTCCAGGAACTCTACAAACTGCAAAAAAGAAGCAAAGATGACTTCTGTAACATTGTAACTTCAGCTCCTGCCAGAAACTGTAACAGTTTCCAGCTCGTGCATCCTCTGAGGACTGCCTGTCTTCAGCCTGCACCAAAAGAACCGAAGGAATCTCCTGTGGAGTGACTGAGTCACTTCCCTGCTTCAGCAGGCACCTCTCTGCAGCAACGACTTGTGGCATGGGTCCCCTCTCCAGACAACAGGCATGGATCCAGCAACACAGGTGGTGGACTAAAGTGACCTCGATAGCCCCAAGGTCCAGCTGTCCAACTTTGGTGGAGGTAAGAGCTTGCCTCCCCACACAAGACAGTACCCCTGTGCACTGCGTGACTTGCAGTTGCTAAAGCTTGTGCGTGACCTTCCAAGAAGTTCTTAGTGCACAACACATCTTAGGCCCCCAGCACTCCATCCTGCGACGCACAGCTTCCTGAGTGGTTCTCCGGTGGCGTGGGAACCCTTTGTGTCGTGCTGCGTGGGCCTCCATTTGCACCTTCTTTGTCCCCGTGCTGTGGGACTCCTGTGTGCGCTGCCTGGTCTTCTGAGGGCTCTCTGAGTTGCAGAGAGCCTCTCTGTCTCCCCCTCCTTGGTAGAGGCCACCAGGACCCTTGTGCTCCCAGGCAGCACCATCTTCTGCTAACCACGAGTTTTGCGTGTGCCAAGACATGTTGGCTGAATCCAGTAACGCAAACTAGACTGCAATCATCCATTAGGTGTGGGACATCTGCACCAACCAGGAACCCACATCTGTCTTCTTGGGTGCATAACTGACTTTCTTCTCACCAGTGATTCTTCTTTTGCACCATCCTCCGGGTTAGCAGGGGCTCACTGGACTCTTCAGTGCTTCTTGGACTTGGTCCCCTTCTTCCACAGGTCTCCAGGTCCAGGAATCCATTGTTGGTGTCTTGCACTCTCTTCTGGTTCTTGGATAATCTTACATCACAACTTCTTGAGTGTTTCAGGAAACATACTGTGATTTACTCCTGTTTTCCAGGGCTCTGAGTTGGGTTCTATTACTTACCTTTGGTGTTTTCTTACACTCCCAGTGCCCCTACACACACTACACTTGACTAGGTGGGAAGCATTCCACTATTTTAGTATATGGTCTGCGTTCCCCGTAGGCCCATAGCAACCTAAAGTGATTTTCACTATTTGCACTGTTTTCTGACCGTGTACTTACCTGTTTTTGGATACTAGTGTATATATTATGTATAAGGGAGTATTGTCTCTAAGGTATTTTTGGCATTTGTGTCACCAAAATAAAATACCTTTATTTTTGTAACACTGAGTATTTTCTTTCATGTGTGTGAGTACTGTGTGACTACAGTGGTATTGCAAGAGCTTTGCATGTCTCCTAGTTAGCCTTGGCTGCTCTGCTACAGCTACCTCTAGACAGCGTGGCTTCTATACACTGACTATATTTCACTAATAAGGGATAACTGGACCTAGTATAAGGTGTTAGTACCTTTGGTACTCACTACAAACCAGGCCAGCCTCCTACAGCTTGCCACCACACATACCTGCTCCCTGGGTTGGGCTAACCCAATGTTGTCCCGCTGCACAGACTGTGCTTGTAAAAAGGATAGCATGACTGTCCTCATCACCTCCCTCAGAATAGCCAGAAGGGCAAACCCCCTCCCTCCAGTGTAATCCCTGGGGTCTAGTGAGGTTTCCTATCCGTGGATCGCAGCACGGCTGTGATCCACAGCCAGGAAACTATTTCAGGAAGGCCTTGTTTGAAAGGGGAGAATCTCACCTTTGAAACAAGGCCTTCCTTAAAGGTGAGGCGGCCCTTTTGGGTTTCCCCACTGGAGCAGAAAGTGGCCTTACCGGCTGCTTCCTGCCCCGGTGGGGAAAGCAGACTGTCATGTCAGCATGTCTCGGGGCACACTGATGTCACAGAAAGGCAGGTGGGGAGACACAAGTGCTTCTGTGTTTCACAAGTGAGTTTTACATTAAAAATAAATAAATTCCTCCCTGGCATCAGCAGCTGGTCATGTTCTGCACCAGGGAGGGTGTGCGTGTGTCAACTAGTGGCCAACGCATGCACGTATAGGATTAAGAGCCTTGAATTTGTCACAAATACAAAAAACATCTTGTGCCTGGCTTATTTCTCGAGGTGCACAAATTAATACATTTCAGCTTGGCAAGTAAACAGCACTTTCAAATGAATTCTGTCACACACCATGACTGAAGGGTCATGAATAACCGCACCTTTTAGTAAAAGTCAGAATATTTATTTCCCTATCTTAACAATGCTAATGTAGGTAAAATAATCTCAATCTCAAATGATAAACATACAGAAACATCACTGGCTGTCCAAATCTGCGAAAGAAACGTAATATAATCAAAGTTTGGACCACTACACACACTAGAGTTACAGTGGAAATTAAGAACAATTGTGCTAACAATATCAGATAAATTTAAATTCTGCAAAGAAAAGCCATCAACCTTATTCCCCATGGCAGACTTTCATTAGTAAGGAATCCCTTAACTCAGATTAACATCAGTATGTGGTTGGTACCTAGAAAGAAAAAGCAAACAGTCTTAGTCTTGGTCATCAGGACAATCAGCTAGGTCAGCAAGGCATCCGGATTCAGCATCAAAGTTCAGAAAACGCAAAGCCTTGAAGCAGTAAATTTAAGCATGTCTCTTGTCAAGATGCCCAAGAAAGTAACAACCTTTCGGCCGGAAAGAAAATGGGGAAATGTGCTGTCTTCCATCAGTGCAATCCGGCTAAGTTAGATTTCCTAAAACTACTTCTCAAGTGTCTATTGGTCAAGGGATCACATCTTCACACTTTGTTCAATAAAACTAAAGCATCAACTCTTAATTTCTACTAATACTCGGTTCACATGTGGCTGATTGGCTTCCCTTGTAATGTTTTCATCATCTGGCTCGTCAGGTAACAATATTGTTGCAGCTTATACTCCAGTCAGTGTCTCCATTGTTCTCCTCCTGAGAAAGTTAGGCTTAACCATTACATTCATATTGTTGCATTTAGCCAGAACAGCATCTTCTAGCAATCAGTTCTCATGAGAAAGACTTTTAGCTACGACCACATTTGAACAGCACAGTGGAAAATCACAGTTTAATTCCCTAAGGAGACACTTTATTAATCTGTTTAGAAATACAGCTTGACATGAGGCCGTGCAACTAGGCCAGGACCTCCGCTAAGGTAAGGCCTACAGTTAAATTAGCTAATACATAATGCATAGCCCTTAATATGATGTACTACTACATTAATCAAACATAAGCTCCATATTTCATATTAATAAGCCATTAATAAGTGCACTTCACGAACACTAGCTGCCACTCATTTGGACACATTTCCAAATGTGTGCATTATTTTTCTCTGTTATTATTACATTTTCTACGCAAATTCATTACTCAGAATACATGAATACTCATTAATATTTTTATTAAAACACCTGCGCCAGCAATCCCTTCTCTGAGTAAATGTGTCAACACACTACACTACCACCCACAAATTTAGCATCAGGTAAAATTCTGTCTTTTCAAACCCTTCATACCTTTCTCTTTTTCCCTTTTCTTTTCTTCCCTCCTCTCATTATTCTTTGACCTCTTCAGTTGTATTCTTTTACACAATTTATATATTCCCCATTTTCCAATTAGGCAAACTATGACAATCAATATCCCCTGTATAATTTTCAATAAGGTTTCTTTCCCAATGTTGCTGAGCCACTATCCCACTGAAGCAAAACCTTTACCAAGTTTCTCCCAAACCAAACACCTGGTTCTTTCAATTCAGCACTTTCATTAGTTAAGTTAGTAAGTAAGCCTCTAATTTCTTTACTATTATCAGGAATGAATGAATGAACAACAATGCCGAGAATTAAGCATCCTACAAACTCCGCCATCCTTTGCTGAAGAATGTCTAAAGCAAGGCGATTTTGAAGAGTTATAGCTCTTTCAGAAGCTAATTTAGTATCTATCAGAAGTATGGTTCCTGAAAAAGTTGTCCTCATGTTATTCACAATAGTAGTCCACCTTCGTATCTTTAGCAAATTTAGAACAGCTCCCATTGAAGGAATAATTGCTCCAAATATATCTCCCACTATACCAGAAGGAGACTCTCTCCTCTGTCTCATATGATGTAATTCAGTCACTTTTGGAAACTTCAAGTCATCCATTTGAAAAAGTTTTGGGAAAGCATGTCCTATACCATCCTCTTGGAAGACGGTAATAGACATTTGGACTGCAGGTGTAATATATCCCAGGAATAGCCAGATCCTGTCCATTCAGCATAAGTGTCCATTTACTCTGAAACAAAAACACATGTCTACATATATTCGTTCCCACAAATAGTGTCAGTGCGTGATTTTAGGCTTGTATTATATATACAAAGTTACAAAGTTTCCCTACGTGTTGGGCATCTAGAGATAATTTCCCTTGTGTTTTAATTGTACTATAATCATTCTTGTAAGTCCTTTTCTCTAAGCCTTTTTCTAACTTCTCCTTCAATGCCTTTCTCCTGTCATCTGTGTGATCTAAGAAGCTCTTTTCTAAAGGTGTAAGCAAGCATGTTAGATTGTTGCTGTGAGCATAAGCTGTACAAAAGGTTAAGGTAGGCTTAAAGAAACCCCTAACTAAAACTGTCACTATCCTTAGCTACTTTACTCAGATATCTAATTATAGGAACAAATGAAAACACAACATAATAGTTTGAATAAAAGTAAAGGATGAACTCCTGGTTATAGAATCTCGTTAGTAACACACTACAACTTATCCCGTATTTTAGTGCCAAACTATGATTGCTGTTAGTACAGTAGTTGTTTTGAAAGCAGAAGTATGGTTGGCTTTGCCCTTATCAAAAACAGACATTTCCACAATCAATACCACAAACAATATCCCTAATACAATCGCAAAACCAATGCTCATATATTTACAGCACCTATTTTTCCTACCCTGCTGGCTAATGTTACTCATGATCCAAAAAGAATAAGAAAGCAGAAAAGAAATTTAGGAAAAAAATATCAAAAATCAAAAACAAAACAAATTCTTCTTTCAGCTGTTATTTACAGCTTTCAGTCTTTCTTCCAGGATCCCTTGTCAAAAATTGGTAGGCAGCTTGTCAAAATCAAGTTTCAAAAAGTCAAATCAGGTTATCAAAGTATTTTCTGGTTACTTTCAACAGTATTTCTCTAAAAAAAAAAATCTCAGATTGGTTCAACAGTTCAGTTCATTAGCTTCTTTAAGTGCCAAAATACTGACCCAGAATGTCTCTATTAAAATGAAGACAAAAAATCTTTCTGCCATTCACTTGTAGTTGCATACGCCCATTCAGGACCTGCATATCTTCGTTTCTTTTCAACTTTATATCACCATTCAATTCTCCTTCACTTAAATCTTCTCTCCTTGTTGTATCCACTTCTTCCTCTATTGTTTTTTCAACAACCACTTCCTTTCTCTGTGCTTGTGACTCTGGCGGCTTATCTCCTTTCAGTGGACCCTTAGTCAACGTTCTTTTCAGTGTTTAACTTGAAACATCTCCTTGTTCTATGGTATTTTCTCTTGACAGACCTGCAACCGTATAGATTGTAACCTTCAGTTGAGCAGAAACATTACGTGTTCTAGTAAGGGCTACCAGTTCCGCTACTTGAGCAGAATACACTCCTCGAAGCCAAGAAGCTTCCAGGATACCAGTAATTGTGCACATAGCATATCCTGCTCTAAGTGTCCCTGTATTGTCTCTTAGACAAGAACCATCAAAAAGATAATTTGGTCATTCTCTTCCAATCGAGTATCTCTAATGTCAGGTCTCAGTTTTGTGCACAAGTCAATTACTTCAAGACAATGATGCTCAAAATCTTCCAATTTTTCAATTTCAACATTTTCATTAGGAAGTAAGGTTGCCGGTTTCAGCACTGCACATCTTTTCAAAGACACGTTTGGTAACCCTAGAATACTCGTTTCATATCTGGTCAATCTTGCACCAGTCACATATTGGGTTTTCATCTTTGTAAATAGGATCTCAATGAAGTGTGGGACAATTATAGACAAGGCATATTCCATCACAAGGCCGTCACACTGTGTAAGGCTTTGTCCAACCGCTGCAACTGCGCGCAAACAACCTGGTAGGGCTGCTGCAACTGGGTCCTAAGCAGCTGAACCCATTATCCCTCCTACTTTTCGCACTAACAATAGAACCCCTGGCGAAGCTGTTACGAGAAGATCCCCTGATCGAAGGTTGGTCTTGGCCTGCTGGCCCAGAGGACCGTGTGGCGCTGTATGCGGACGACGTCCTCCTGTACATTTCTAACCCGGCCAAAAGTGGCCCTCCCATTCTACAGATTCTGGGCCTCTTCTCGGAGGCCTCAGGACTGATTCTAAATCCCAGCAAGTCTCTATTGGTCCCCCCTCCACCACTCCAGGGATTGTGTTGACTGGCAACAAAATATCCCAGTGCGGAGAAATAGTTTTAAATACTTGGGAATACATGTTTCACTACTCCCTGAACTAACATGGGAACTTAACGTCACACCACTTACTAGAAGAATCAAGAACGACCTCCAGCGTTGGAGGACCCTCCCCCAAAGCAGCTGAAAAATATGCTACTGGACGGCTTACACCTCCATGGACCTGTGTCACTACATAGAACATGCATCACGCTCATGACCAAACAATATGAAAAATTTCATGTAGTCAGGCATACCTAATCTAGCCTTGCAAAGACCCTCACTCAGTTCAGAAAACACTTTCATTCTAGCCTTGTCTAACACTATGGGATGAGTGACTTCCTTAAGAGTCCGCTTCTCTAGTGGTCTTGAAATGACTGAAAAATTGGGAATCCATTGGCGGCAGTAGCCTACCATCCCTAGGAACATCCTGACATCTCTCTGTGTGGCTGGGGAATTCATCTGCAATATGGTTGAAACTCTTTCTCTGGATATCTTTCTCGTCCCTTTCTCAATCTGGTGACCCACTTCTTTCTGACAGTATTACAATTTAAGAAGGGGCATTTTCTGACCATTCACTCCCAAATGGTTCAGCAAAGCAATCATGTCATAGTTGCACTCGTCCATTGTCTTGGACGCAATCAGCAAGTCATCAATGTACTGTACCAAGATCGAATGGAAAGGCAATTCCAACGACTCCAAATTCTTTTTCAAGATCTGATTGAATATGGAAGGTAACTCTGAAAGCCCTTGAGTAATTTGACACCAACAATGAACTTGGTCCAAAAATTTGAAACAAAAGAGAAATTGGCTGTCCTCATGAAGAGGCACAGAAAAGAAGGCTTGCGACAAGTCAGTGACAGTGAACCACTCAGTATCACATGGAATCTAAAACATTATCACAGCTGGATTTGGCAACATGGGACAACACTTGGCCACAATTTCATTTACTTTTCTCAAATCCTGGACAATTCGAACTTTCTTAAACCCATTATCAGTGAATTACATGGGCGTCTCAATACTTCCTTCAAAACCCCTTGTTTTACAAAGTCTGCAATTCCTTGGGCGACCTTCATAAGGACATCTTGTGGCATGTGGTACTAGGGAATTTGAGGAAAAATAGCATTCAGCTCTAAAGTGACTTTAACTGACTCAACTCCCTTTATCAGACCTATCTCTTTTCCTGTCAGATACCACACCTTCTCTTTAACTGTTCCCTGTAAATCAGGATAAAGCGCCTTCACTGTGAACACTAGGAAAAATGTAATCAAAGGGTTTTCCTCATGTATTGTCTTGCATTCTGTCTCTGGGGCTTGGTCATCTTCATCATCGCTATTCATCTGAATCTCAATTCCATCAATTGAACAAGTAATCAAGCATTTTGTCTTACACAGGAAGTCTTTCCCCAGTAGGGATACTGAACTTGAATCACAGACTATGAATTTATGCAATCCCTGGAAGCTGCCAATTTTAACCTGAACTGGTTCTGTGATCGGGTTAGTCAAATATTGATTTGCTACTCCTACAATCGGAACTGTTTCACCTGAAAGGGGAAAATTCAGAACTTTAACTGATCTTACTGTAGAGCTTGTAGCTCCTATGTCATCCAAGAATGAAACTCTGTGACCCATGACTTTTCCCTTCATATAGGGACCTCTCTGATCTACCTTTTAAGAAGGTTGCAGGACACATGGCTCCTCATCTGAACTTTCGCTCACCCAATCATCGTTTATTCCGTTCTCACTGTGTAACGGGAATTGGTGTACTGTTATTGCTTTGGTTAGGCTGCTGACCTGTGGAGAAAGCATAATTTGATTCTGTTCCATTGGGGCTTGAGGTATTTGAATTTTCTGTCTAGTTACAAAGGGAACCTGCTGCTGCATTGGCTACAACTGTCTCATTTGCACCTGCCTCATTGGTTGAAAATTATGCACTTGATTCACATTACTTTGAACATTTGGATTAGGAGCTCTCATTCTCGGTCTTCATATTGTGGAATGAATTGAAGTATTTAGTCTGCTGAACAACACCTTCCTACACCAACATAGGACACTCCCGTTTCCAATGTCCGACGGCTCCTCAACGTGACAAGGCAACCATATCTTCCTCCTCTGCACATCATTCTGAACCACTACAGTACCCAGGTCTGGACCGCGATTCACATTACCTCTGGGACCTCTCATCTGGGGCGGAAACATCATGTTTCCCTGCTGCTGCTGCTGTGATAGCCGTTGTGGAAAATTCCCTTGCATGCCTGTCTGAGCAGCTTTAATCTGCATCATGATCACATTTTCTTTCAACTTTCTCTGCTTCAACTCAATTTCTTCACTGCAGTATTTTGCATACTGCAACACCTCATCAATCGGCTTTGCTTGCCAGGAAATCAAATGACTCTTAATCACCTGGCTAATTTAAGGTTTCAATCATTCCACAAATCTGAACACAAAATGAATCATGTCCTTCGCTTCAATTGTCTCTGTACCACTGTAATGTTTGAACACCTGTAACAATCTCTCATAATACGCATGTATTGACTACTTTGCTTCCTGAGCTGTACTGTCAATTTTTTTCCAATCAAAGTTCTTGGGCGAAATTCTCGTTTTAAAAAATTCAATCATCTTAAAATAATATTTAATTACCTTGGGAGATGGTGCACCTGTATTTTTATCTCTCGTTCTTTTGTTGGCCAATCTACACTCCTCTTACACTCTATCCACAGATCACCAGGGACCACTACCTCTAATAGAGTGTTCAAATCCTCCCACAAACACTTTGCAAGTTTTACAAACCTATCTCTCTGCTGGTAGCACTCTACGGGCTTCTACTTCAATTTTGGATAATCATTTGTAAATCATAGAATATCACTTCTGCTCTAAGGGACATGAACATAATTCCCTCCTGGAATCTCTCATTGGTAAAATCTTCCCTGGATCTTGACATTGCTGCACATTTGCAGTCAGCTCTACAGAATCCCTTTACCTTTTGTCTCTTTTCTTTACCCATTTGCCTTCCCATTTGTCCAATGCTCCACAGTTCTGGGCACTTTGAAGTCATTCTCTAAGGTGTGCCTTCATTCAGGCACATCTTATGTGTTCAAAATCTTTAGTCTTAAAATCTAATCTGTAGCTCCTTTTCAAATGCTTATTTTTTTCTATTTCAATGCCATACTTCTATGCCAGGTCTGCTAGGTTCTGGTGCACATTGCTCACTTCCCTTGTAATCCTCGGGCACAAATATCTCAACTCTGCTTCTGTGTAGTATTCTATCCTGTTCACACCCATAGTTCCCCTATGAGCTCACATGCTTCCATGCTTAGCCTAGCATAATTTAAATACTCCTCTTCCTTAGGAGCACTCTGCAGGGTATTCAGCTTGTCTAATCATTCAGTCAACTGCTGAGCAAAACCTTGCAGCAAGATGTTGCTGGCTTTGACAGGTGGTACCTGCTGTGGAACCGCCTTCGGATTCTGCGGTGTCAGCAATTTCAAGCACTGGCTAACGTTTGACCCTACCATAGTATCTGGAAGTACTCCAAATGGACTAAGGTCCAACAGTGATCTTGATCTGTCGAAAGTCTGTCCCACTGGAGTTCACATGCACTGGGTTTCTTATGTGCAAATAAAGGTACATCTGGACCAACATTAATAGGTAGAGATATAGCATCTTGGGTTGGCCTGGTACTTAAATTCTGTGGGAAAGTCAATCAATCAATAATACACTTTATTCGGTGCAAAAAGACCATAAAAGACATCAAATAAATAAAACATACAAATTTTCTCGATCATAAAAAAATTCTAAAAACTTTATTAATACATTTTCCGAACACCATAAGCAGCATATATAAAATTTAACACAGCCTGAATTATGTCCATATTTCCCAGATCATGTAAGTGGGAATAAGCAAGCTGGCTAGTTCTAATACTGTTGGACAGAAATAACGGACGTAAAAACCTTTTCCTTGGGACAGCATATAAAGTGCAAAAAAGCATAAAATGTAATGTACTCTGAGATGTCTTTCCATCGCAACAACAAGGAGGAAGGTTCTTAAACCAAGTTCCAAAAACTGGAAATGCTACCAGATAGTGTAAAGTATTTAAACGTAGCCTTGTGAGTAAAAACCTTTGTCGCTCATGATTGATAATAGTCAGATACAGCTTTAGTTGAAGTTGTTGTGTCTCATGCCTCGTCCGTAATCTAATTACATCAGATGATGGCTCCATGTCCTGATTTTTCTGCCAGAATATGTCTTTGACCTTCTTAATGTCCTGTCTTGTTAGAGTATCTGGTTTGAGAAAAAATTCTCCTAGTCCTAATGATAGGAGAGAAAAATAAACATATCTAAGCCAGGGTATATCTAGAAATCGTGACGAAAGGAGACAATCCTGTATCACCTTTCTACATAAAAGCGCTTCAGGCTTAGTCCAGATTTTTACCCACAGTATAAGAGGTTGAAGTTTTATATAGCTAGATATGTATCTCAAACCTACTTCTTTATGACAGAACATTACTGATGTAGATTGAGGGACTGATAACCTTCTTAAAAATGTATTTTCTATAATCTGGAGTCCTGTACATTCTGTGGGAAAGTAACTCCCATGTTCTGATTCATCATTGAAGACATATCTGACTGTGTCCCTGTTAACGGAATGAATCCCTCCATAACTTGTGGCTGCAATTGGGGCAGTAAAAGTGTAGTTGGTTCTGTCTGAACCAACATCGGTCTCAGGAAAACCGTAGTCACCACTAAGTTTGTAGGCGTTTCCATAATGGGTACATCATGGTATATTCTCTGGACTTGTGGCAGTTGCACCTGATTTTGTCCCATTGGCGTAGTAGGCGCATTAAGACTACCCTGCATCGTACTCTGTGTCAGGCTAGTATTAACCTGCACTGGACTCACTGTCCCATTAACCTATGTCAGAGCTGAAGGATCAGCACTGGTGCTTGGATCACTCTCATGTGCTGCATATGGTGGTGGACAATTTCTCAATAACTGTAAAATAAATTCATCATCTTCTGATTCTTCCTCCACCGTTAAAGACTTTCTAGCCTCCCTACTTTCTCACGGGCTTCTGTTAGTATTTCAGATAGTTTTCCTTCCTTCCTTCTTATTGTCCTGCGCAATCGCTGGAAACCACTTAATTCCAAGCAAAGTCTAATTTCTCAACCCATTGTGCCTCTTGGATGGCTGCCAATCCGTGCACAGCCCTTCTCACTAACTGACCTATCCCAGTGAGGCTCCAAAAATGTCACACTCACAAGTACTGCGGCTTAAAAAGTCTAGCGACTCGTGCTCCCAAACTTCGATTCACACAAAACGAATGCAAAAATTGTGAGCGCTAAACCCAAAATCCAAAAACAAATCTACTTGTTTACTACAGGAAAGTTAACACTATTGCTTCAGAAACTTTACTGATTTTTCACTGATGGCTCTTCCCACACTTACAGCTACGCCTTTCTCAGTCTCCTAGATTCCAAAGCAAAATTTGACCCGACATTTTACTCTCAACTGATCAGTGGGTCTGTCCTGGTGCACATAGGACTCGCCAGATCTCAGTAGAAATTCTATTTCACTCACTTTGACTCTCACTCTGACTTGTAGACCATGCCTGATCGACCTACTAAACCAGACAAATTACAACATAAACCCAAGTGTCTCATACACTTTTCAATATACTCCAGAGTCTTAGACCACACAGGGTCTGTAAATCAACAACAGCGTGGACAATTTTTGAGCACAAAGTGCCACACACTGGAAGTTCGACGACTTCCCTACTCTCACACTGCGGAGTACGCACACTCCTACAACTTTATTTGGAATACGCAAACTTCCTAAACCCTCAAAAACATCACAATTCACCTGTGATTTGCATAAGCTGTGAAGCACAAAATCTACTTCATTCACTCTTTCACTAGAACACCGAGAACATCCTCAAACAACCATTGGCAGGCTCCAAGATTCTGGGAAAGTCATTTGAGGACATAGAGAAACATTTTCTCTCCAATTTGTGTAATTGAAAATTAAATCCAAATCTCAGTAATAATGAACTCTCAAAACACCAAATCATCAAGCTACTACCAGCTCCATTAATCTTTGTCTTCCTGCTACTGGCTCTGTGAACACTTATGATAGCTTATTAAGGAGACAGACCATCAAGCTGTACTGTATCTGTGAACCTCGTAAGGAGACACACCAACAATCTTACTATTATCTCTGTTAATACCACCTATACTGAACATGAACTATGAAGGGCTCCTAAGGGGACTAACCTGTACCGGACATCTATGATGGGCTTTTAAGGAGACAAACCATCAATCTCTGCTACCATCTCTGTTTGCGCTTCTGACATTTATAAGTAAACTTACAAGGGGATGCAAATAGGTTGATGAACCTTTTGACTCTCATTTAAGATGTTCCCACCATAACTCCAGTACATGCAGATCAATAATTAATCAATAACATCAACAATCAATGATAATTAGTGGCATTGTTAATCAATCAGAGTCACTAATTATCACACACCATGACTGAAGGGTCATGAAAAACCACACCTTTTAGTAAAAGTTCGAATATTTATTTCCCTATATTAACAATGCTAATGTCACGTAAGATAATCTCAATATCAAATGATAAACATACAGAAACATCACTGGCTGTCCAAATCTGCGCAAGAAACGTAATCGAATCAAAGCTTGAACCAGTACACACTCTAGTGCTACGGTGCAAATTAATAACAAGAACAATTGTGCAAACGATATCACATACCATACACTTCGATTCAGCAAAGAGAAGACATCAACGTTATTCCCTATAGCAGACTTTCATTAGTAAGGAATCCCTTAACTCACATCAGATTAGCTTCAGCATGTTGGGCTTCATTCAAAACAATTTAGTCAACACAAATTAGACAAAAACATCTAACTATGGCTCTATCAAAATAGTGCAGTTAGTACCTAGAAAGAAAAAACAAACAGGCTTAAGAAATACATCAGTAGTAATATACCTCTCCTCAAGTGGATCGGCAAGCTAAGATAGTCTTTGTCGTCAGGACATCAGTTAGGTCAGCAAGGCATCAGGATTCAGCATCAAAGTTCAGAAAGTGCTGTAAAGTTAAGCCTGTCTGTTGTCACGACGCTCAAGAAACTAACGACCTTTCGGCCAGAAAGAAAATGGGCAAGTGCGCTGTATTCTATCAGTGCAGTCCAACTAAGTTAGATTTCCTAAAACTACTTCCCAAGTCCCTATTGGTCAAGGGATCGCATGTTCACACTTTTTCTAATAAAACTAAAACATCAAATCTATTATTTCTACTAATACTCTGTTAAAATGTCGCTGACCGGCTTCTCTTGTAATGTCCTCATCATCCGACTCGCCAGGCAACAGTATTGTTGCAACTTATACTCCAGTCAGTGACTCCATTGTTCTCCTTCTCAGAGTCAGTCTTACACACATTACATTCATATTGTTACAGGTAGCAAGAACAGCATTTTCTAGCAATCGGTTCTCATAAGAAAGACTTTTAGCTACAAGCACGTTTGAACAGCACAGTGGGAAATCACAGTTTAATTCCCTAAGCAGACATTTTATTAACCGGTTTAGAAATGCAGCTTGACATGAGGCCGTGCAACTAGGCCAGGACCTCTGCTAAGTTAAGGCCCACAGTTAATATAACTAATACATAATGCATAACCCTTAATATGATGTACTACTACATTAATCAAACATAAGCTCCATATTAATAACCCATTAAGTACACTTTGTGAACATTGGCGGGCACTCACGTGGAAACATTTTCAAATGCGTGCATTATTTTTCTGTTATTACATTTTCTTTTGCTCAGAATACATGAATACTCAATAATATTTTTATTAAAACACCTGCGTCAGCACTTATTTTGAGACATTGTACCACCCTGTTTGCTTGTAGACATGTATATCCAAAACCTATCCTAAACCATTCTTTAGCTTTAAAAGCTAGCCCATTGGACCTGTTGCCTTCTATAGTAACTCACTAGGTTTACAGTATGGGACAACCCTGGCACTAGAAACGTCCTGAGCAACCTCCCAATGCCCTTCAAACCATTGTTTAGAATTCCTGAGTTTGACTCAGGCTTAGAAACATAAGAGTTAGAAAGTGGTAAGATGTTTTAAGCTAATGAATATGGACAATGAAGGCAAAATAAAACTCTTCACACAAATGAAAGGTGTGGTCTAAGGAACACAGTATGTCAGACAAGCCCAACTCTGTAAAATGCACCCAATTAACAGGGCACCGCAACAAGGGTATTCATCCAGTTTAAATAACCTTTTTACAATGTAAAAGATGATACCCATCTTATATACAGGAATTCGAAATTCAAAATTGTTAGGCACACAAGATACACACTTCCAGGAAGCATGGGATGAGAAGCTGGGAAACTACTGAAAACAAATGACTCATGTCTCTGGTCTAGAACTAGAGACTCGGGTAACAAATAGGCATTTATACAATAAAGAATAAGAAATTGAGATTGTGCTGGAGAGTTTGGGGCATTAATTGAACCAAGCAATTTTTTTGGGAGAAAGTGACTGTATATGCGGTTATGGGAGCAAGGTTTTGGCAGTAATTGAGGTGATAATGGGAGTACAAATCCGAGTCTCCCCAGTAGCGTAATGCTAAGATGGTTCTGAAGGTGAAATGAGGAGCTGCACAGGCACTTTCCTGGTTAATGTGCTGTTTACCTGATGTTGAACAGATCTTGCTGGAACACTGGAGAATGACCAGGGTTACTTGTTGCCTGATGTGACCTACATTGGCACTTACCTCACAATTACCATTCCTAATGTGTTGAAGATTTTGCCAAGTTCAACACCTAGGTACGCTGCCTGTACAATTGCTAAGTAGTAGGACTTCTACTGGTTCATCCCTTATGTTTTTCACTAACTTTAAGTCTGTCCTTTCCTTATGTTCTTGCTGCAAACTGATCATCCTTTACTTACTGCATGGAACTTCATTTAGGGCCTCTTTGTACCGCTAGTGGGCCAAGATTAGTGGCCTGCTGAGCAATCTCGAGGATCTTTAATGGGTCATTTTTTGCAAATAGAAAAGAAGTAGTGGGTGGCACATGGTACTCCTTAGTGTATATTAAGTGTCCATAGTGTAAACGTAGTATTTAGTAATTTATTTGCATTTTTTTAATTGAATAAATCCTATATAGTTCATTTACATCATGTATTGAAACATTTAAAAAAAACAGAGAATATGAAAATTAAGATGAACCTAAACTCTTTGTGTGGAAATGCCCCTCTTGTCCCCATCCTTTCATTTCGATTTCCTCATTCCACTATAGAAAATGTACCCACAGTTCAACAAAATTCCGCATAGACCCCGACCTCAAAGCGTTTAATTTTTCACATTGTTTGACATTTAACATTTTGATTTTTCATTGCTCAACCAAAGATGTCTTAGAAGTCCACCAATTTTGAAAGGTTAATGAGCGTGCAACCAAGTTTATGATATATTATTTTGCAATTAGCTCACTTTCAGATTCAAAGAATAGCCCAACAATGTTGAGGATCCATAGGAAGAACAAAATCCTAAATAAGTCTGACAATGTTACGAAACATTCCAAAATCCCATAATTTTGGGACAAGAGAAAACAAGATGCGTCCAGGTGCCTGTTGCTTCTATGGAATACCTAAAACAGGCGTATTGAACTTAAGGCATTATTTTATGTATAAACACTGGCATTCTGTACAACAACCCTTTCGTATATAATTGGATTCAATAATATTTACTGCTTTTAAAATCATAAAATTAAACCTGTTGATTTTGTTCCATACCTCCTTGGAAATAGTCATAGCTTCATAAGCTTCCCACCTTTGGGCCATTTTCAAACATATATCAATCTCTCTTGCTTAATCTAGCCTGATTATCCAATAGCTAACCAATCTGTCTGTAGTATTTTCAATAAGATTCTCCACTAGCTTTGAGCTCTAACTAACTCCTTTAGGATAAAGTGTTGTTTTAGGGTCGAGCCTGTGTCGCATGCGCTTGTGCATGTGTTTTGCTTGCAAGATGCTTTAGGAGTTGAAAAAGGGCTTGGAGCCCCGTCCATGTCACGTCAGTGTCTTTCATTGGTTTGTGGGCTTGCCTGTTAAAATCTGCTTGCTTTTATAAGGCATAAGGGGAAGGCACGCATACGTTATGCCTTTTCCGGTGGTTATCCCTCCTCGAGCGCAGTGACCATGTATTGAAAACATGGGAGGCTCGCTGTTTGCCATCAGGTTTGTGGACTACTTTTTATCTTTTGTTTGCAGCGTAATCTCGCTTGGCAGGAGTCGAGCGCTTTGCATAACATCGACCCTGCAGCATAGTTAGTTGCACTTTTGCCGGTTACGTAGATAATTGCACTTTTGCTGATAGGTTTCACTATGAGTGAACTTTAGCAGCGTGATTGCACTGTTTTTTTCTATTCACTGTGGCAAGAAAAATCCGGTTGGGAGTTTACACTGCTAATAGCTGTACCTCGGAGAAATGCGAGACCCTATTGCATTGCAAATGCTTGTTTAAATTTCTGAACGTGATTAAAATACCAGATGATGGAGAGTTTATATCTAATGTACAGCTCAATGTTAATCCAAGTTAACCAAGTCTCTAGACCCATACATTTTATCAGCCTGATAAAACCATTTATTGTCCATATTTGAATCATATTGAGACCATAAGTGGCTGACCTAGCCAGCTGATACCTTCTAGCCGGGTAGTGACATTCAAACGTGCAGTAGAAAAGGACCTAAACAATTGATCTTTTCTGTTCAGGGCCCAGAGTAGTATCTTATATTTAATTTTCTTTGGGGTCTTAGGTGCATAAAATTGAAGATATTATACTCAATGAGCATCAGACACACAAAATCACTCTCTAATTTATTCGTTGCCAAATTCGTGTTATAAAAATTAGATTAAAATGTATAAAATTGATGTAGTTCTCCTTTAGATTGGAGATCCTTAGCCCTCCATCCTCTGTTGTGTATAATACATGGAGAGCCAGACATGCTTATTTATTCTTCCAGATATAAGCTGGAATCAATCTCTCAAATTGCTTAAAAAATGTATTATGTAAAAAGCGGGATAAAGATGCAAATAACAAATTGAAAAATGGTAATACCAACATTTGTGTGAAGTTTGCGCGGCCCATATTTGAAGTGGTGGGGGGGGTTATTTAGAGACTAAGGGTTTAATAAAGTATAAATTTCAAATCATACAGATCCTCTACATTGGCTATTGTGGCTATTATTAAATACCACTTAGGATTTAGGTTCACTAATGGTTGTAATTCCGATATTAAGGTTTCTAAAGTGTAGTTGCATAATAGAATCTGTTTTCTCCTTACTAATCTTATAGTCACCTAGGTTCTGGAACAATGCAAACAACCCAAAGACTCTATGCTGAATTCTGCATAGGACTGAAAATTAGCAGGATATTGTTGGTGTAGAGCGTGATTTTGAAAATTCCATTAATGGGGGCCTTGATTTGATTGTCTCCTTTGATCACACAGTGGTTCTGTTAAAAAAAAAAAAGCAGATGAAATGGGAGAAAGCGGACACACACCCCTGCCCAGTCCATCGATTGACTTTGCAAAGGCCAGCTTCCAAAGAATTAACAAGTCTTTCACATGCACCTTGGTAAACTGTGATAGGAATCAAAATGCAGCCAAAGCAAACAAAAAGATTGTTCCAACTCACCCAGCATTTTCAGCGTCTAGAAAAAAATAAAAACGCGAGCCATAATCTGTATAGTGGTGAAAATGTTGGGAGCTTCAACTAAATGTGGTGGTGGTTAATTGCCTACCAGCAGTAAATAGTTGATTGTTATTTAGCAACTGATTTGCAAATGGATTTAGTCTATTTGGCAAGACTTCTGTGATCAAAAATTGAGCAGGCTTATTGGTCTGTATGAATTCAGATTTTCTGGTTCCTTATTCCTTTTTTAAAAAGCTTACCGGTATTAATGTATTAAAAGATGGAGGAAGGGTGCCCTCCCCCACCATAAAATATTATTTGAAAGTAGTACAATGTATGGATTTAATATCTGAGCTAAAAAATAAAAAATAAACATTTTTTAAAAGCAGCAGGAAGACCATATTCACAGCGTGATTTAACGTTTACTAAAGATTTAAATACTTTTTCAACTTCTATTGCGACTATGTTAGAAATGATTGTCCTAGCTTTCTCATTTAGACCTTGGATTGGAAGATTTTTTTTAGAAAAGCGTACATTTGTCAGGGTCTAAAGTTTTCTGGCTGTCATGTATACTTCTATAATATTGGCACACTCTACCTTGAATATCCTTAATATTGGTGACCTGTATATTGGTCTCCATTTCAACTAATGCTTTAATTGTGTTTTCAGATGTTTTTTCTCTGCCTTGCCATGCTAAAAACTGGACTACATATACACTTTCTTCCCATAAGTACTGCATATGTGCTCAGAATAATTTCCCTATAATAATAGCCCCTTATCTTTCTCAACCTGTTCGTATTGGGGATGATCATGACTAATTTTATAGTAAAGGCGGTTCTTCTGGGCTTGTTTTAAATTATCTTCCAGGCTTTGTCTCTCTAATCGTACATTTCTCCGTCTATGAATATCTTTGGATATAATAATAACGCTTATAGTGACCATCTAAATGCTTTTCAGACTTGGGAAGTGCATATTTAGGAGAAAGAACCGAGAGATTTCATTCTCTATTTCCTCAGCCCAGCGCTCATCCTCTGATAACAACCCACCTATGCGAGGACAAGGTTGTTGAATTTAGGATACATGCATTTCTAACGTTGCATGATCTGAGCAACCATTGGGATGGTGTATATATTAAATAAATAAGCACCAGGTTCTCAGAAACCAAATCAAAATCCAACCTAACTGCTGACCTATATCTGGCTGAATGACATGTGTTATCACGTTGTGTGGGAAATTTCGCCCTCCGGGGTAAAACAAAAGTTCAAACTTTCATGATATTCTATCAGAATCTTGATGCTTCTATTGTTACTTTGGTGATGATTCTTTGCTGTAGAATCTAATCTGGATTCTGGAGAACATTCAAGTCCCACCGCTAAAATCACAGCGCCAGGGAAAAATATAAATGATTGAAACAACTCCACAAGTGGTTTGGGGTGATCTTAAATTGGGGCATAAACTGCTGTGATTGTGCAACATAAACCCACTATTATACTATTGACCCAATGCCATCTGCCATCTTTATCCACCTGTAGGGCAACAATCTCCATCTGTAAACACGTGTTAACATAAATGCCCCTATCTGAGAAGTGATAAAAAAAAATCAAATCCTGACCATGTGGAAACACACGGATTTCGAGCTCTTGATATGAGATCCTTGTATAAAAATGTTCTGGCATATGATCTAGTTTGCATTTTGTTATGGTGTGTTTATTGCACTTATTATTTATTTTATTAACAATTAACAAAATGACCTTTTGCTAATTTCTCTGAACAAAATTATCTACAGTTTTTTTTAAAACCAACTAATCAAAATACACCTAATATTTACACCCAATTGATTACAAAAATATTTAATTAAAAATCATATACATAAAAACACCAATGCTGCTAGGCGCCAGCTTATAATATACCACAAAATTAGAGAACAGTAGAGTATCTAATAAGCACAGTCTGAAAAAACACAAGGACCCTGGAGTACTTTCTTCATCAGGAAAGTTGCAATGTGCAAAAAATTAAAAGTTCTTGCTGCTGAATGAAAAAGTACAAAGGTGAGAAAGTGCATGCATTCAACTCCAATGTATCTGCCAGCCATCCTGCCAATCTCTCCACAGCCCCACCCCATTCACCTGAGTCCCGTTCATGATACCCAAGTTTAAAATGTCTCTCGGCACTATGATTTCTCCACTTTTCCCCCTCTGCGATTCCTTTGACGCCATGCCCTCCTAGTCGCCCTGTCCAACCAACTAACTCCACCTGGAACCCTGTCTGCCCACAGAGTCCCTCTGGAAACAATACAGGGTTGGGGATGGGAGCAATTGCATCTTATATCAGGTGTCATGGTACGGCACCCAGGGCTTTCCCAGAGGGACAGGACCTACTCCACTGCGGCTGTTAAAACTGTACTTTCTGGTTGTTAGAATATGCTCCCTAAATCAGCAGAAACCACCATTTCTAGTCAGAGTAAGCTAAATACACACTTGGAGATAGCCAGTGTTCACTCCTTGGTAGCATGGTACAGAGCAGTCAGACTTATTGAAAGAGGCAATGTGTAAAGTATTTGTGCAACAGACACACAGTAACACAGTGAAGACACCACAAAAAGACAACACGTAGATTTAGAAAAATAGAGACTATCTGAATAAAATGAGAACAAAATAAGAAAAATCCAATCAGTAAAAGTAGAGATATGAATTCTTAAAGAATAAATGAAAAAGTGCTCAAAAGGCAATAGCTCTAAAAGGTTACTTGAGGTTGCGCTAGACCGGGGTAAATCCAAAGTTAGGCCGACTGCGATGGAGGGTAGGCCAGCTACTCGTGCAGAGCCCGCTGGAAGTGTACCTTGGATGGAGCAATGGTGGATGTCAAGGAGCATTGCGGAGGTGAGACGCTGGTTCTGATCCCTGCAGTCGAGTTAATGTGCTGTCAAGCCTTGCAGTCTGGTTCCACGTAGTCATCAAATCAGCATTGCGTCGGTAGGCACCGTGTTGGTTCTGAGCAGCGCAAAAACTCAGATTCTCCAGTTCTTACAAAAGAAAAGCAGCTGCAAACCTACACTTAAGGACCAGGACTAGATTGGCACCTCAGGCAAAGGTAGGACTCACAGAAGGTAGAGTCCAGCAGCAACAGCAGAGTTGCAGGCAGCCTTTTGTGTCCCTGAGACTGCCGGAGAACGGGGGCAAACCGGAAAACCCTTGGGGTCACTCTGCCCAGCTGAGGCAGGGCTGGACCCTCTCATCTGACCCAAAGATCTGCAGACAGAAGGGTAGTTTATAAATGGCCGAAAGCAGTCCAGCAGCGTGGAACTCCTTGTAGCAGAGTCCTTACTCCAGGCAAATTTCTTCCCAGGTCCAATAGTGTACTAATTTGGTAGGGGTCAAAGATTTAGTTTTTATACCCCAATGCCCCTTTGAAGTGGGGATGACTTCAAAGAAGGGTCATTTTGAAGTTTGAAGTACACTTTCTTCCCAGCCCTGGCTCCAGGCTACCTGTAGAGGTGTAATGAGCCCTTTGTGTGTGCAGGGTGCAGCCTATTCAGGTGCTAGTAGAGCTGTGCTTAGCTCTGAACCCCATCAAGCCAGTTAATAGCCCATCAGGGCCCATTAAGTGACACCTAAGCTCCCATTGTGTGTGGCTGTCTAGAAAGAATGCACAAGTTCACATCCCACCCCACGCCAAATGTGTATTGGAGGTTGCCAGGCACACAGCAGTAATAGGGAGAAATGCCCACTTTCTAAAAGTGGCATTTCTAAAGTAGTAATGTTAAATCCAACTTAAACACTAAAGAGGATTTATCATTACCATTCCAATGATATAAAACATGTTGCAAGCCACTGACCAGAACTGTAGATGTTTCAGATTGGGTGACAATAATGCCCGAATCCCAATGAGAACTGACAGGGCAGCAATGAAGGACACACTGCAACCCTAGTAGTTTTCAAAGGGAAGAGGCAGGGAGGTTGGGATGAGAGCGAAAGAGAGAAATACCAGGACTTCTGCGTATTCAGATTTCCCTACTTTGGGCACTGCTGGGCTCACGGATATCTGGATTCTGGTTTTGGAATCATGGTACTGGCATTCAGGATTATTCAGATGCTCAAGTCTGGACTCAGATTTCCCTGTAATGAAGCCACACTTTTAAACAGGAAAAGCTAAACAGATCTTTGGCATCAACTAACGTAAAATCAACATACTAATAATTCACACTAGAAACATTCCCCAGTGCGATTCAAGAATTAACCAGGAATTATGAACTGGAATTAACATGTACAAGGATTTTGCTAGGGGAAATAAGTGGATCAAATACTTCAAATTCTTCCGTAGTTCAAGAGAATCAAGAGTTCAGGGTTCATATGCAAATAAGCAGTGGCAATCGGATTATAGTTTTCAATTGTCCCAAAAATCTTGAGAACACCAACAGCAGGTTCTGATCGAGAAAACACCGATTGAAAACCAACTATGAGCACAAGATCCAGGAAGACACACCTGTTAAAAGAAATATGACTTCTCTCTAATGACTTAAGTCATGAGATTGATCGGAATATTATTGTTGGCGTTAGATAAATTTGATTAATCGGCGCTGATCAAGATCCCAATTTAAGCAGAAAAACTTGTGTTACCTTACTTGGGACTTATGTCTTAGTGCCAGTGCAAGAAAGCGTGATGAGAGAGATGAAATGCAAGCTGCCCGCCTTTTACAGGTACTGTAGTAACTGTGGAGAAGATCAGAAATACTAGAACTCAGCGTGTCGGTGTGAGGCAGAGCCTGTCTCTGTAAAGGTATGGATGCCGGTGCAAAGGGAGGAATGCCACTTTGAAGGGAATGTTGTTGAAAACTGGAGAGATGTATGAGTTGCTTCCAATTTAAGCAAGGCTAAGCAGGATTTAGTCTGAAATGCCGGCTTTTATAGGAGGCCCAAACCCGGTGCAAGGAAACACATGGTGAAAACAGAGGAACTTGTTAGTCATTATTTTAATTGCACATGTTTCTCAAATTTCTTTTTTTTCCATTAGGAGGACAGTTGTCGACAGTTGACATGTGCTTTCTGGATTACCTCGGTGAGGCTCAGGTGTTCAGAAGTTATCTTGAGAGCAAGCATTGGTCTAGATCTGCTTTAAACATTGTCAGTATGTTAATAACCGAGTTTCCAAGTTACACAAGGTTTCAAAAGCATAACATGATTCAAACTGGTACTGTGATGAAAATAACATCTTTGACATCACCCAGAAAGGGGGGTATAAGCCATGATTAAGGCATGACTAGCCCTGCTGACCTCTGGGACCATGACCTTTAGCTACTCCTTTTTGATGAGAAATTACAGCTTAAAAGTATTTTATAGAACTCCCAATGCTGGCCTGTGAGAAGAGTAGGCCTTACAGCAGTGAAAAATGACTTCTTGAGGTTTTCACTACCAGTACATGTAAAACTTAAACGTGCATGTGCTATCTTTTATTTTTATAGCACCCAACCCTATTGACTAACTAGGGCCTACCTTAGGGAGGGTGACTTATGTAATAAAAAGGGAGTTTAATGCTTGGCAAGATGTTTTAAATGCCAAGTCGAAGTGGCAGTGTAATTGCAAATACAGGCACTTCAGTGGTGGGCCTGAGACATGTTTAAAGGGCTACCTAAGTGGGTAGCACAACCAGTGCTGCAGGCCTGCTTGTAGCATTTAATTTACAGGCCCTGGGTATATGGTATACCACTTTACAAGGGACTTACAAGTAAATTAAAAAGGCTGATTGTGGATACAGCAACGTTACCATGTTTAGGGGAGAAGCACATACACTTTATTACTGGTCAGCAGTGGTAAAGTGCTCAGAGTCCTAGGTCCAACAAAAAGATACAGCAAGATTGTGAGGCAAACAGGCAAACGTTTAGGGGAAGACCACCCTAAGGCTGACAGATCTAAGAGCTGTAAACATAACTACCTCCCAAACCTGTGTACCATCAAATCTGAGTATCTAACATTATTGAAGAGCCACCTCGTTGCTAGCTGCTTCCTATTTCCCAGTCCATCTAATTGGCTGTTTGTACAAGATTTGGCTGACTATATCTCAGAGCTCTGTATAATTAGAAAAACTCGTGCACGTGCTCAACCGAAGTGAAAACCTGAAAGTGCTCCCTATGCAAAAATTACAGCTTAGACTGCTGCACAAGTAGTGCCTCTTCATTCACAGATTTAAACGGTTACAGCAGATTCTGAACATGTCTATCTCTTGGCTGCTGTCATGTCTGGAAAAACCAGAAAGGAAAACTCTTCCGATGAACCAAATTATTTCTGTTGTCCTGCTTTTAGCAGAATCAGTTCTTTTATATGAAAGTCCAGTAAGTTCACCAAAACTGTAGGTATTTTGCTTGGGGGCACATGATTTGACCAGAAACTCATTGTGCTCTCAGAATTGTGAGATCTGTGGTAACATCAGGCAGAATGTATTTTTGAGCATGTTTTTTAATTAATGGAATTCCAATAACCCTCAGATTGGAGTGGTGTGAATGACTCCCCACCTCATCTTGCTTTTTTCTTTAAGGCACTGTAGGAAAGTGCCTCTTTTGACATGGTCACCCCTGCCTACTTTTTGTCTGGTTTCGACTGAAAGTGCATTTGGCCCTTGATAAACAGGTTCCTAGTGCCAGATCTCTTACCCTAAAATTGCACAGCTGTTTTTTCCTATTGGCAAACCTTGAATTGCCACTGTAAATCCCTGGTAAATGGTACCCCTGGTACCTAAGGCATGGGGTACAATGGGAAGGCCCCTGAGGCTGCAGCGCAGATTGTGCCACCCTCAGGGACCCTCTCCCGAATCGCACCCAGTGCTGCTTTCTCAGGCTGCGTGTCTTGGTGCATACCTAAAATGAAAACACGCGTGCCCTGACCCCTCCACACTGTATGCAATATATGTAAGTCTCCCCTCTGGCAGGTCTTCCAGCCCTAAAGGCAGGGTGTATTATATTGCATGTGAAGGCACACTTGCATGAGCAGATATGCCCCTGCTATGTCTTTGTCGGTTCTCAGACATAGTAAGTGAACAGTTATAAGTACATGTGCTGGATACTGGTCATTAAGAGTTCCCCAGCTATGGGATGCCTTCACTGACTATAGGGATGTTTGGTATTAAACATCTTGTATTACTAAACCCTCACTGAATTCATGGATGGATTTACTGATACATGACCTCAGTCACAAGACACCTCAGCGGTGGCCCCTCCAAACCTACCAACTCCTAGTGTGGGCACTAACTGGTCAAAACCAGTACAACCACCTTAAGACAGAGTTCTGACCTCTGAGCTGAGAGCCAATGCTCTTGAGGGCTCAGAACAAAGGCCTGCTTTGGGCAGAGATGTGACCTCCTCTCCCAGGCAGGATGGACAATCCAGGGCAGGGAGCTTTAAAGGCTTTGCTGCCTTTGAAATGGGGCCCAGGCCTCTCAAAATGGTGGAGGAGGCTAACCCCCAGGTCCTGACCCCACTTTTGTCAGCAAAACTGGCAGGAAAATTAAGTGAATTAGGAGATGTACCCACTTTATCCCAGTCCCGCCCCTAGTGTGGAGGAGCTGAAGTGGACATTACTTTTTAAATCCCTCCATCTTGCATGGAAGGAATAAGACCAGTAGGGTTAGGGCTATGCCCACTTCCCAAAGGAAGTGGTCATAGGAAGAGTGTAATCACCCTAAATGAGTAGTCCATTGGCTACCACCCATCACCCCTATTAATGCCCCTGAATTCAGTATTTAGTTGGAACCCCTGAACCCTGGAATCAGTTTCATCTTGACATAAGGAGAACTGGACAAAACAGAAGTCGCCCAACAGAGAAGACAGAAGACACCAACTGACTTAGTCCCAGTCCTACCGGCCTGTGTGCAGCTGTGAAAGAAACCTGTGCCCAAAAGATGACTGTCCTGCAGCCCAGTGACCTTCAAAGCTTTGGGAGGACTGCCTGCCTGCCTTCAAGAAAGAACAAGAACTCCTGTAGACAGTGGACATGTCCAAAAGAAACATCTCCAAAGAAGAAAGAAGTCTGCCTGAGGAACCGCAGAACTGGCCGCCTGGAACCACCTGTTCAACAGACACCCAGGGGCAGAGTACAAGTGGGCCACCGGTCCACTTCTGGCCCAGAGTACATTATGGGCTGACCCCTACTGGATTCCACAGCAACACCTGGACCCTGGATCTGAGCACCCCTGATAGCGACCCGCCAATTAAGTTGTTTTAGATACCAAAAGACACCCCTGCACCTGGAGCCCCTGAGGCTTGGGGCGCTAGACCATTTATGTTCCTATGACCCCTGGCATCTTAACTTACCTGGACAGCTGTGAGTTCACCTCTCCCGGCCCCCTGGCCAGAGCCTGCAGCCTGTTTCTGAAAGTGACCTTTTGCATTAGTTAACACTGGAGCTCGACCATGTGTTGGCACTCTGCACCCAGCCGTCCCAGTGTCGCTGAGGGTGTAAATTTGGTGCTGCTATGTGGCCTCCCTTGTACTTACATCAGCTCCAGGAGATCGACCCCTGACATCGCTGTACTCACCTGGAAGCGTTCCATCGACAGTTACCCCCTGTCTCAATAGGATAACATAGGATACCCAACTCTGTGTTAGCACTCTGGACCAGGCTGCACCTGTCCCGCTGAAGGTGTAAGTTTGGTGCTGCCTTGTGCCCCCTCCCCCCCAGTGCTTACCTTATCCCCCAGAGACCAACCTCTGAAGCCGCTTTTACTCACCTGTGAGCAGTGCATCTTCGGCCCCCCCTTCTCCATTAGTTAACAATGGGCACCAACTCTGAATTCGACTTTTGCACCTGGCTGCCCCTGTGCCACTGTGGGTGCCCTCTTGGTGCTGATCTGAACCTTGCCTGATGTTGACCTAAAACCCCAACGACTGGAACTGTAAATCGTGTTCTTACCTGCAAAACTGCATCTTTGTATCCCTCCAAAGGTTAACATTGGAGACTCTGAAAATTGCACTGTCGGTTTTTGAAACTGAATTTATTATTATTTTTTTTTGTATTGCTTATCTTATGACTAAGTTCTTTGGTTCAAAGTGTATATAAAAGCAAACGTTATTTTTCTAAATTGGTCTCGGAATTATCTATTGAGTGTCTCTCATTTATTGCCTCTGAGTACAACAAATGCTTAACAAGACTCTTTGATAAGCCTAGCTGCTTGCCCACACTACCACAAATAGAGCTCTAGAACTATCTATTTCTGCCTTTGCATATCTTTGGGGATCTACTGGACTCTCTGCACAGTGTACTTCATTTTAGTACGCTATATAGAAAGCCATCGTCCTAAAGGCCCTGATCTCTTTTTCGAAATGTTCTGAAGATTTCTGCAGCTCTTTTGATTTTCAAGATGATACCCTCTGTTCATTTTCCTTAAGCTGGTCGGTATTGAGCTAAAGTTTATTCTTAATACTGGATGACTGGCTTTGCAAATAGGACTATTTCTGCTCTTGTGAGATCCTAAAATCTCTGATCTCCTCCAGAATTGTCACCAACAATTGGGAAGAGGCCAGGGAGCAGCAGAGGAGTCTTAGAGGCATTGTTGAAACTGGACAAATGTGAAGAGAAGTAAAATCCCTCATTGCCCGGTGGGTGTTGAGATAGTCAGAACATTCTGACTACGCCTGTAGTCTGTCTTCTATGAGAGTGACCAGGTGCCTGCAGTGGCGATACCTGCAGGTGAAGCCATGATGTTAGTGGAAGAAGTTTGGACTTCTCCCAAGTCTTTATCTGCATCCTGATTAGCAGGTTCCATGCCCAAATGTTTGCAAAAGCTGATATACCTGGCTTTCCTCTGAGCGCCTTTTACGCTGTCTTACATCCCGTAACCAGATGCTTGGTCGCCCGCTGCTTTTCTTCTTAAAGCAGACTGTAAGTCAGGATGGTGGGCATTGAACGGTTGCTTTGATCATATGCTGGGCTTGGGGAAAGACTGGCACTAGGAGGATTTTCCCAACTTAGTGCTTCTGTATAATAGGTAAGAAATCCTTTAAGTAGATTTTTGTGGCGGCTGGCATTAAATTCGGGCATGCCACCATGCTTTCTGACAGACTTAACAGTTTTTAGGTTGAACGTAAGAGTACGACCGCTTGTGTACGTTTAGTATACTTACTTTTGTGGGTTTAAAGCCATTTCATTTGTTCGTTTGTGTCATTTAAAAATCCTTGCTTGCTAGTGGTCAGTTGTGCCTTTTTGTCTCTCCTTTTTCTCTTTGGGAGCAGCGCCTAACTACTTTATAATTACTCTGCTGTGTTTATCTGTTCTTTGGGAGACTTTATTTTCTTGGTTTCCTGCTCCTGTGAGTCAATGTGCTTACAATGCTGAGCTTGGGGGCACTGTACATGCACTCTACTGCTTTGTCCATAGCTCTTAAATTGCACAAACCCATGCAGTATTCTTGCTTGCCCCACAACCCAATCACCCTCCTCCTGCTGTCGCTTGTTAACTCCTTTGCCACTGTAGCCACTGTAGCCAATTGCCCCGTACCTCTGTGTTTTCTTATGCCTTGCCGCTTCGTGCTCATGGTGGTATATTGTTTATTCCTCTTCCTTGTTTTCAGCATCGTGCTGTTTCTATGTGACGTCTGTGGGGTCTTTTTTAATTGTTATTCTTTTGCAGCTTTATGTAGCACAAACTCGACAGAAAGGTATTGGATCGCTTTACTTTTTTTTTTTTGCAGTTTTATATAGTGCGACCTCAATATAAAGGTATTACAGCGCTTTACTTGAGCACTGGCTAGATTACACAAGAAAACATACATTTTTGAAAGCAAGGGGAGATTAGGTGATTTGCTCAGAATCCCAGGATGTGGAGCCGGCACGGAGACTCTAACCCTGTTCCCAGCTCCAAAGTCGGCAGCTCTGACCCTTACTCCAAATCCTCTCCCTAGGGTCTTTGTCTGGTGTGTATTGGGGCGGTCCGGGAATAATTGGTTAATTTCATATAGCGCTTAGTAATACAGGTTTTGCCATTTCATAGCGCTACAAAGCAGGTGCCATTCTTAACAAAATCACTATAATTCATTTGCATTAACCCTGCGGAGATGAAGAGGTGAAGAAGGTATGTCAGGGTTGTAATCCGTGACATTCTCATTCTGTCAAGACCTCCTCTGTGGGTGCATTAACCAACTGCTTTGAGTAGAGCTTAACACTAGGCAATAGCAAATGCTCTTGATAGCCTCTGGAGGGTCACCAACCAAGCACATAAGTTAGTTCTAGGCAAGAAGTCTGAGTAAGGTGTTGTCTCCAAAATGGTGAAAAAGGATCATGACTCCGGATCCAAGCACTTCCCTGCCTGATAGCAAAAAATATTTAGCCTTTGGATGTAAATTGGGCCTCGTTAAATAAAGCTCAGTTAGAAAAGGCAGCCATTTTCCTTACCCTGTAGTGCAAAGAAGCTAACACAATGGTCTAGGTGAAAAAACACTTATCGTCCAAATCCAAACTTCCCATTCTATCCTGAGTGGTCCAGATGGTAAGGCCAAGACTCCAAATTTTGACTAGCCACCCCAACAGAGATAATTCTGACTTCAAAACCATCAACCAGTGCACAAATATATGCACCACAAAGGAACCGTCGAGGCCTAGAAGATTCAGGTACACATACCTGTTGTACAGAGCCCAGCCCTGAGCCGAGGGCTGTCATAAGACTGTTAATCCAGTGCTTTGAATGAATACAGAGCACCAGCCCTTAAGTATTTCCATTTAAAACACTGACCCAAGGTCACAGATGTCACACCTCTGGAACCTATCCTGTTGGCCCATCTACCATTAAAGCTCTGTTTCACCAGTCTTCACACATTGGAAGCTTCCTGTTCAGTTAAGCTGCCTCTTTTGTTATTTTCTTTTTATACAGTCAATGTTTTTAAAAGTTAGGTTGGTATTGCCAATGTATAGGAATAATTCCTTTAAATGTTTCAGACACAGAAATATATGGCTGCCCCCTTTTCTTTGCTCCTAACTGTTTTGACACCCTCATTCTCCGGGTTAAATACCATGAAGGTGCCCCTTTGTGGCTTGTTTCATGTTAGAAAGGTTTAGGTAAACACACTAGAAAGAGTTTCATCTCTAGGGTATCACAGCCAGTGTGTAGGAATGAGGCAAAAACACTCCCAAGATGGTTCCCTTGTTATGTCCTCTCTCCTGCAGGGACAGGCCTGGGAGGGTTGCTGTGGCACCTGGCATACATCCAGTACACTCCAAACCAAAGCACAGAGGTAAAAGACATTATCCTTTACGGTGTCAATAGCTCTAACTCTCTCAAATGAGAGACCTATTGCATTGTGAATTCTTGTTTAGAATCCAAGCTGGTGTTGGACTGCTTTTTTCTACGAGGGGAGTTACACCGAGCCCTGGGGGCGAATGGCCCTGGTGCCTGTGTTAGATGGCTGCAGCTCCTAGTGGGCAGAGCACTTCACCATTGCTGATGTGGAGAAAGAAGCACTGGGGTATGGCGGCTCCATAGCAGCCAACATGAAAAGCTGCAAAGTGTCAAAATGAATGGGCAGTCAGAGCAGCGCTTCATTCATGAAAACTTCATGGAATTTACAATATCTGTGACGATGGATCTATTTGAACAAGGATCCCACTCACTGACAGCAGTACTGTGGCACGCCAAAACGTAGTAGGAGAGAGATCTTATCTTATTTCATGGTCTGAGGCAGGGAGTGAGTGCTGGGGAACGGAGGTATTGTGAGCTGGTGGCCCTCCTTCTGCTGTCTTTTGTGACTCATGTGTGCATGTCTTTGCTGGTGGCAAGCAAGTATTGTTTCTGGAAGAAGGTTTGCCTCGGTATCTGAACTGGATTGCTGAGATTTATAGCTAGTTGAGCTTTTATCGCTTTCCTAAAGCAGAGTGCAACAGATTCCCTTTTCTAATGATTTTACTCTCATACGCAATTTTTGTTTACATCTGTTTTTTTTGTTTTCTAAGCAATGAAATGTTTAATTCTTGTATGCTCTTATCTAAAAAAAAAAGTAAAAACTTAGATCCATAAAATAAGGAATTGATGGGTAACCATGTTAAATGAGAAGTAACAGAGGCAAAATTGAGAACATTGTAACTGTTATCGCGTCGATCCTTAATAAGTAAACTTACAAGGGGATGCGTATAGGTCAAAGAACCTTTTGACTCGTTTAAGATGTTCTTACCATAGTTCCAGAACAGAAACAATAATTAGTACACAATAATCAATAATTAGTCAAGTAATCAATGGATTCAGTAATTGTCACAAACCATGACTTTTCAGCCACGAATAACCACACCTTTAGTAAATGTTTAGTAAGTTTATTTCGCTTATATTAACAATGCTAAAGTCATATAGATTAATCTCAAAATCAAATGAAACACTTATAAAAACAATATTGGTTTACCAAAGCGACAGAAGAAACACATTCTAATCAAGGCTTGAATCACAACACATTCTAAAGCAACGGTGCAGATTAATAACAGTCAGTTGCGATGAAGTAAACACATACATCGAATTCAGCAAGATAGCTCATCATTGTCCCTGCAATTTGTCAGTCGTCATGTGAATAGCCTCAACTAAGCCAAATTAGCATCAGCTTCATGCAAAAACAATTTAGAACACATAATTTATAAAAACATCTAGCTAGAAAACTATTGAAACAGCACAGTTGGTACCTAAAAAGAAAAGGCAAAATAAAAATGCAATTCAATCACATTGTCATATCTACCTATCCACAGTATGGGTCAGCAAGTGGAATCGGTCTTCGTCATCAATCAACCAGCAAAGCATCAGGCTCTCAATCAGAGAGTATGAGCCAATGGACAAAATCTCGAGTCTCTTCTCAATATCGCAGGAACCTAAAAATCTGAATGATTCTCCTCTGTCGCGTTGTTATATCAAAGTCACCCAAGCTATCCCCTAATTCTCTATTGATCAGTTAATCGTACGTTATTACTCTACCCAATAATTTTTCTATACCAAATCTATGAATTCTAATATTTCTTTCTTTACACAACATTGATTGATCCGTTGTACGATGTCCTCATCATCCGGTTCATCAGATATCGAATTTGTTTCATCTTCGTCTCCAGTCAGTGCCTTCTTTGTTCGCGTCCTGGGAAAGAACCTCTCGCACACATTACACATAGCTTGTTACAATTTTAAGGACACTGTCTCCTGTTGGTCGGTTCTCATGGAAAGCTTTTGCTAAGCACTCTTAATAGGACAATGAACATTTTCACATTTAGTTCACTCTATCAGCATTTTTATTAAACGCTAAGAAATACAGCTTCTGCATGAGGCCTGGTAACTAGGCCAAGATACTCGCTAAGTTAAGGCCTACAATTAATAAGCTAGAACATACTTCATAACCCTCAATATGACTTATTACTACATTAATCTAATACATTTTCAATATTTCATAAGTATTAATAATTTAGTACATTTCTTGAACACTGGTGGCCATTCTTCGAGGTCACAATTTCAAACGTGCGCATTATTTTCCACCACGTTATTTATTTTCTACATAAGTCATTATTCAAAATACATAAACACTCAATTTCAAATTAAGAAATCTGCTTCAGCAATCCCTCCTCTGATGACTAAATGTCATCACACTAATTACCACCCACAATTTCATAATTCTATTTCTTCAACATTGTCTTCTCCTTGAATTTTCCCTATACATTCTTTCCCCTTTCTTTTCTTCCCTCCTCTGATTATTCTTAGACCTTTTCAATTTAATTATTTTCCATAATTTGCATAATCCCCATATCCCCAATAAACAACCCACAACAATTAGTATTTCCTGCATTATTTTAAATAGTATCCCATTCCAAATACACTGAAGCAAACCCCTTACCAACCTTTTTCCAAACACCTGGTTCTTTTAATTCCTTCAAATCACTACTTGCATTAGTCAGATTAGTAAGTAAGTCTCTTATCTCTCTACTATTGTTAGGTATATATGAGCAACAATGCCTAGAGTTAATCATTTTACAGACTCCGCCATCCTTCCCTAAAAATGTCTAAAGCAAGACGATTTTGAAGACTCATAGCTCTATCTGCAGCTAATTCAGTATCTATCAGGAGTATAGCTCCTGAAGCCCAGGAGTCAGCATGTTATCCACAATAGTAGACAACTTTCAAATCTTGATTGAATTCAGGATGACTTCCACTGAAGGAATCACCGCACCAAATACATCTCCCACTATCGCAGAAGAGGGCTCCCTCTTTTGTCTCTTATGATGTAATTCAGACCCGAACCTCCACAATAAATGAAAGAGATGGCACATAGTGCAGTTCAGTCAAGGAAGGTCTGTGCTTTATGAAGAATTGTTTTTCACTGTATGGTTGGCCATACCTTGTCAAGCCACATGGTTATGCTATCCTGTGCTCATTCTAAAAGTCTGTGCAAATTCTGCAGTGTCTTATGAAAAGCATGGAAAGACCTGGATTTGTATTGTGATTACATATGTGGTCCTCACCATCTACTGCCTATTCCAGATACCACAGAAACAGGATTCCACTAAATAATAGCGTTGGCGTCCCATGTTTAGAACAGCTATGAATTTTATCCTATCCCTTCCTGCATGTTGGCTGCAATGAATGTACATTTAATGTACCTTTCTAAGAAATCTTCAAAGACAAATGTTGCTGCCCTAGAATAAAACAGTGATCATGGAGGCTAGTAGCACAACAAAGAACAAAAACTGCATGAAACAGACTGATATTGGTCACTTGGAGTGAGGGGAGAGTCTGATGCCTTTCCATATGTCTAAATTCAACAGGCAGTGTGTGTTGGAGCTTTTCTTCATGCACGTTTGGGGTCCATAAAGCACTATATGGTGCACTGAAGTTAACAACCAAGTCTGATAAATACATTTAAATATTGTGTGAAGCACTTCAGAATTCACAAGGAAGACCTAGTAGGCAACTTTTCAAACCTAAAGGTTTATTAAAAATCTAAATGTTTACAGAAGGCAAAATCATCAAGTTAGTGTCAATCTATAAACAATATATGAAGGTATCAGTTAATATGAAGTTTAAATCGATCTGCCATATAATTAAGGGGCCAAATTATCATAAAGTTGCCGCACATTAAATTTTAATTAAGTAATTAAAATCAATCCCCCTATAATTTTCTATTCTGGTCTCCTCTTTTCAAAATCTAGAAAAGGTTCTGTCTAGAAAGCACTCTGAATGGAAACCTACTTTGTGCAGGTATAGCGAAAGTTAGAATAGTGTGATTTAGGCTATTGCAAAGTCCACATAAAGTTACCCAATCAGGTCAGAGTAAAAAGATACAATCTTTTCGAAGTCATTAGTTTCTCAAGATCCTCCACAATACGGATTCTCTAAGCTTCCTTCAAACATACACTTACCTGCAACAAAATGAGATAGTTGCAATTGCTTGTAGTCTGCAGGTGTACTCTTGCAATCAGAACATTGTATGGGTATCACGTAAAGGAAAAATATTTCACATGTGAAAGAAAGCAAGGGATCATCACTTTTCTTTAAAATTAGTCTTTCAGCTTCTCCTTCTACTTCAAGAAGCATAATGGCAACCAAGCGGTAGCCATTTTAAAATGCAGGCCTTCTTTAACTGTAGTCACTCTAAACATGAATAATACACAGTTAATGGCATTTACATGCTTACATGTTGAGGTCTATATAATGCAAAAACATTTAATGATAGAAAAATCTGCTCATCTGTTTAGCTAGCCACATATCTGCAATGTTTAAGCAACACACTAATGACGCCAGTTTTGATGAACTGAAACACCCAACAGCAAAAATTAGATAACATGGGTAGCTGCCATTAAACAGAATAGTCAGCAAAGTGCTATTGCCTTGCAGCAGCAAATCAGCGCAACGACAGCTGCCTTCCTACAAATGAGATGGAGACTATTATGCTGGGGCGCGTCCTGCCAATTCCCAGTGGCCCACACAATGCAAAAAGCAACCAGCAAGATGAGTGATTTGGGTGATGAGAAACTGTGGTTTGGACGAATAGTGGCGACGGTTATTGTTGAGTAAATGGCATTTTGGATACAAGACATACCACCGTGGGATAAGGTTGTCTGTGATAGTAGAGATCGTAGAGAGAGTGGAAAGGGAGATTCTTAACATGTGTATGTATTGGCTGAAGTAAAGCAAACACAGTGTTAGTCATTTGCCAGCCTCTGATTGTTTCCAAAGACAGCGCATGTGAACTGTTTAAAATATGTTGCAAGATCTTTCATTGATTGGAAGAGAGGGTATGACCCTGAAAGCTTAAGGAAGGCTTCTTCATAAGAATTAAACCTTATGTAATTGAAGATGTGGTATAATAAGCGCTACCCCAAATCTGTGTTTCACCTCATGAATATGTTTCCAACGTCCATTACCTCCCGTCCCTCCCACGCCTTCCTTAAGTAACCAGTAAGGCCCCTTGCCTTACCCAGACGCCTCCCCTCCCTTTTTAAAAAAGCCCTCCCTGCCCCAGGCCCCTCCTGTTTCTATTTGTCTACGCCTAGACTTACCTTTCTTTCTCCTACTTGGCGGGGCCTGGGGGGGCTTCGTTCTTCATCGCTGCTGGTTGCAGGACTTCTGGAGGCAATTTCCTGGCTGGGCTGCATCGGAAAGGGGTGTGCGTGGCTGCCTCTAATGGTGCAGATTCCAAGTCGTCTGATGGAGTTGGTCAGCTCTGTTGCGGCTGAGGCTGTGCTTCCGGGTCACCACCTCACGGAGCAGGACGTGTTCACGGGTGCATATTTTCACCGTCTACAAGGTAAGGCGAGCTTTTGGGCCTGCATTTTTTTAATATCTTTTGAGTTTTTGTCCTGATTGGGGGCCAACTTATGCCGCAATTTTATTGGTGTAAGGGGGAGGTGCTTTTCCCCTTTTTAAGGCATGATGATGGTTTTGGGCATTCTGTTTTATAATGTCGGAGCAGAGGGGTGCAAAGTGGGGACATATTCTCTCCTCCTCTTAGTCCTCTGAGGGCCAGAGGGTTCCTGTTCTCCTGCAGTCAGCACATTGTGGGCCGTGGTGCAGTCGACAGGCCTGCTCTTTTTATGTCTCTGGAGGAGGTGCAGGACATGATTGAGGTGGCTGTCTCCAGGGCTCTCCAAGCTGGTGCTGCCCGGTCCAGTCCTCCCTCTACTTCTCAAGCTTCTGTGGCATCTGATGGCTCCTTTTCCTTGGAGTGTATTGTTCCTTATACTTCTTCTGGGGGAAAATGTGTCTTTTGAGGAGATGTGGGACATTTTGGCTTATGTGTGAGACAATTTGGGATTTCTTTCTTTTCAACCTGCGGGGACAGAATCTACCTTATTTCCTCAGTATGTTACCCCTTCTCGTTTTTCTATGCCTTTCTAGGGGCCGGTTAAGGACATGGTTTTCTGTGAATGGAAGGAGGTTGACGAGGCCCAGGTTCCCCGTTTTCTTCAGAAGCTGTATTTGCTGGGAGGAGAGGATGCTCTATCTCCCGCTGTGCGTTTGAATTCCATGCTGGCTACATTGATTGGTAAAACCACTGTCAATCCTGAAGACTGTACTCTTTCTGATGCCACTGACTCCTGGTATGAAGAGGGCTTTTTCTGCAGGGAATTTGGTTCTACAGGCCGGTATAGTTTCTGCATATTCTGCGCAGTCATTGGTTCAGAACTTTGACAGGCTTGCAGTAGCTGCGCAGGATGGCTCTGAGTGTTCTGAATTACTATCTGTTATGGAACAGCAGGCCTGTTTGTTGGCAGATATTTCATCTAATGTTATCCGCACATCGGCTATGGTGTCTGGGGCCGCTATTGGGGTCTGAAGGTCTATATGGTTGTGGCAGTGGAAAGCGGACCCAGGGGGAAAAGGCGGCGCTTGTGATACTTCCTTTTGAGGGTCAGGCTGTGTTTGGGGATCAGTTACCAGCCATGATTTCTAAAGCCTTTAAGGACCGTAGGCATGCCTTGCATTATAAAGGGAGTTCCTCGTCTGCCAAGAGGTGGTAGAAACATTCTAGGTCATCTCCCAAGTTTGAACCTTGGTCCTCTTCTTCCAGGAAACCTAGGTTTTAGCCCTGCTTTTCTCCTAAAGGTCTGTTCCATCTACAAAGGGCACTCCCAAGAAGGTCCCCTGACAATCAAAATTGTGGCAATAGGCTGGTTGGGGGACGGCTGTAGCATTTTCTGTCTGCTTGGCTAAGAGATCTCACCAATGGTTGGGTCCTGAACATTGTGGAGAATGGATAGACCATAGAGTTCAATCTTGTTCCTCCTGCTACTGGGGTTCGTCCAATGCCTTTGCCTGTGGACGGAGGCAGGAGGGCGGCCTTGCTCGAGGGAATACGGGATTTGATGTTGAAGGGGGTCATCTCCAAGGTACCTCTGGGGGAACAGTGCCACAGGGCTTATTCCATCCTGCTCCTTGTTCCGAAAGTGACTGGGGGTTTCCGTCCTGCCTTGAATCTCAAGTGGGTGAATTCCTGGATCCAGACTGCACTTCAGAATGTTGACCATTCAGGCAATTCTTCCTCTGATTGGCCCAGGCGATTTTTTGGGGTCTCTGGATCTTCAGAATGCTTACCTCCACGTGCCTGTTGCAGAATCCTCTCAAAAGTTCCTGCGTTTTGCAATCTGTCCAGACCATTTTCAGTTCTGTGTTCTTCCCTTTGGCCTAAAGTCCTCTCCCAGGGTACGTGTCGTGCAGGTCCTCCAGGGTCAAGGCTTTTTGATAAACTGGGGAAATCAGATTTGGAACCTTCCCAGGACCTGGTGTTCATCGGGGCTTGGTTTCTGACTCTGATGGGGTTGGTGACTGTATCAAAGAGGAGGTTGCTGGGCCTTCAGGAGCAAGTGAGCACTGTGTTATCTCAATTGGCTCCCAGAGCACTTCAGTGGCTGCGGCTCCATGGTCACTTGGCTTCAGTGATTTTCCTGGTTCCTTGGACCAGGTTTCATCTCATTTGTCTGTTCAATAGGATTCTCTCCTGTTGGTCTCCGGATCCTTGCAATCTTCTGGTGAGAATTCTTGTTTCGGATTCCATTCGCAGGGAGTTTGGTTGGTGACTGTTGCCAGCTTATCTCTGGATAGTGGTGCCTTTGTCTCTTCCAGTGCCTGTGGTGGTGATGACCGATGCCAGCCTCTGAGGGTGGGGGGCATGGCTGGGGTCGGAGTAGGTTCGGGGATTTTGTTCTTTCCGAGAGTTTGGGAGGTCCTTAAATTGGAGGGAGTTGAAAGCTGTTCTGCTGGCTCAGGTGCACTTGCAGGGGAAAGCAGTGCTGGTCCAGAAGGACAACTTGGTTGCCAAGTCTTAAATCAATAGACAGGGGAGGTACCAGGTCCAGCTCTCTGAATCTGATTGCTCAGGACATTGTCTTCTGGGCTCAGAATTCTGGGCTCAGAATTCTGTTCTGTCACTTCGGGCCACTTACTTTCAGGGGGTGGACAATGTTCGGGCGGATCTGTTGAGCAGGATCATTCCTTCCTCCTGGGATTTCTCCCTTTGGTTGTCTCTGTTCTGTTGTCTGGTGCGGAGGTGGGGTCGTCCAGTTGTGGGCGTGTTTGCCTCCCCGGGGAATGCAAAGGTGAGGAGGTTCTGCTCCCTGTTTTGGTGTCCTCAGCCTTGGGCGATGGACGGTCTGACTTGTCAGTGGCCGGAGGGTCTTCTTTATGTTTTCACCCCTTTTCAGTTCCTTTCTTGATGGGTCCAGAGGGTGGGGGCTCAGTTGATTGTGATTTCCTTTGCTTTAGATGTTGGCCTCCAGGGCAGAGTTGGTTCTTCCTCCCCATCTCTCTCCTCTGATTTTTCCTTGCCTCTCCCCGGGGTCCTTGCAGAGGCTGCATTTGATGGCTTGGAGGTTGAACAGCGGGGGTTGACGGGCTGGGGATGCCTGGTCCTTTGGCTGTGACCTTGCAGGTCGCAAGACGTAAGTCCACGTTGCATTCCTGTGATCGTCACAGGAAGGTTTTTTCCTCTTTGTGTTTGCGGCAACAGATTGACCTTACTGTGGCCTCTGTTTGTGGCGATGCAGTTTTTGCAGGATGGGACCCGTATGAGATTGTCAGTGGCCACTTTGAGTGCAGTCGGTGGCTATCCGAGCCTTTCAGGATCCTTGGCGGAATTTGAGAGATGATGGTAATTTGATGCCCACATTTTTGCAGAGCCTGCTGAATTTGTTTCCGCTGCCGGTACGTTCTTTTCCTAGCTGGAGTCTCCAGTTGGTGTTGGATGTCTTGACGGACCCACTATTTAAACCTCTGGTGGACATTGATTTTTAGTATTTGACTTTGAAAACATGTTTTTTGGTGGCTATTACTTCTGCCAGGCGCTTGGAGGGAGTTGGGTGCTTTGTCCTGCTTTTTTCCTTTTTGCAAATTTTTGCCGGATCGGGTTGATCTGGTTCCGGTTCTCTCTTTTGTACCAAAGGTGAATTCGGCTTTTCATGTTCGACAGGAAGTGATCCTTTTTGCCTTTTCTTCTGACCCTTCCTTGGAGGAGGTCAGGTTGCATGCTTTGGATGCGCGTCAGGCCTTGTTGTGGTACCTGAAGGTGGTTGCTGCCTTTCGGAAAGGAGATTCTTTGTTTGTTAATTTTGGTCCTGCTCAGAAAGGGTAAAAGCCATCTACTGCTTCCTTGAGTCGCTGGATCCGGTCTATGGTATTATTGGCCTATTCTTTGAAAAGGGGGGGGGCCTTCTCCTGGGATTCAGGGTCGTTCTACTTGGGGTATGGCGGCTACGGTGGCTGAATTGCAGGGCACTTCAGTGGTGGAGATTTGTAGGGCCGCTGTTTGGGTTTCTCCCTCTGCTTTTATTCTGCACTACAGAAGTGCTGAATTGGAATGTTTGAAGTCAGTTTTGGGGGACAGGGTATTGTCCACTATGATGGAATAAGGTTCTTTGTGTGTCTTCACTAATTTTAATTAAATTATTTTTTTCTGCACTGCAACTCAGTTGTCTTTCTCCTGATTTCTTGCTATGTCTCATTGGTTACTTAAGGAAGGCGAGGGAGGGATGGGAGGTAATGCATTCATTTCTTATCGTTAATGGCATTACTCCTAGTCCTACTACCTCGCCTTCCTTACGGTTCCCTCCCACCCTCCCGGTGCAGGACAACTGAATTGCCTTTGGCTTGTTTCTGTACAGGAGGGGCCTGGGGTGTGGGGGACTTTTTAAAAAGGGAGGGGAGGGGTCTAGGTGAGGCAAGAGGCCTCATTGGTTACTTAAGGAAGGCGAGGGAATAGGACTAGGAGTAATGCTGTTTACAATAAGTAATGGACACATTGTCCCATTCCCACAACTCACATTATCCATTCCCCCAACTCACATTATCCATTCCCCCCATCTCTCGTCTGCCTCCTTGATTTTGATAATAGGAACATTTTGAAGGACAAAGCAAGGTGTATGTTCATGTTTGTAGCAGAGCACACAAGATCAGTGTGAAGATAGTTGTGGATTGACAAATTTGCGGAGTTACTCATAATTTGGAGATATTTCATTTTTCATGTTTGCCTAAGTAATTGTATTTTTTTTTTCATTTTGCACATCAGTGCATGAATGTGTTCTAGTTGCTAAATTCTTTATTTTGAGTACTATGTAGAAGGCACATAACTATTTGGTTTCTAATTATCTTGATTTCTTGCTAAAAATGATTTTTAGATGTCTACTTCACAGCAATGCATAACTCAGTATGTTGCATGCTTGAAACCTTTGTGGTTTGACACCATTTCATTCCACCTGCCACATTCTATTCCAGTTCTCAGTGTTTTTTACTATCATTTTAAGGGCAGTATAACAGTGGGAGATGCTGCTTCATAATCTAAATGCTAAAACCACGACGTCTTAATGTGACTTTTGCATACCAGAAAAGCCTCATCAACGTGATGGGTATTTTTATACATGATAAAAACTAAAAATGAGTTTATAGAAAGTCAAATAGTAAGCTTCCTTTTTCAAGCATGGTGGGCAAAAAGTTCAAAACAATGTCCCTATCAATGTTTAAATCAGTCAAATCGAACGTTTAGCTGCAGATTCCTTACCTTAGAATTCTCACCCAGACTGGATCCAGAAATGTTTTCCCAGCAGTGCCTCTCCACGTTGGAAGAGGGTTTTTGTGCGACTCCATAACAAAATAGTCCCTCAGGTGTGATTTCAGTGGAGTCCAAATAATCCCCTCTCCGATGTTCGTCTTCGCCCGAAGTCGTTGCAGCAACAACGAATGAAGATCCTGGCGGCATGTTGGGAGGAGATCCTGTGTCCTCATCTGTCTTGCTCTAGGTCCCGGTAGCGATCGTGAGTCCGTTCCAGGAGCTGTACCCACAAATGTACATCACCCTTGACGTTGAAGGAGAAGGCTTCGAAACACAGGCAGTCTAAGTTGTGGCATCCACCCATGTCAAGTAAGTCCTGCATTTCAGATGCCCTCTCCGAGTCTCTGGCTGAGGATTCGGTGCATGAGTCCACCCCGCACCTTTCTACTTCCCCTAAAGTCGGGGCAACTCTGGCCCAGATGAGGTATGATTATTCCTCCTTCCATGCAAACTTTGGGCCCCTACAACCCTCTGGTGTATTTCGAGCCCCAAGGAGGTGAGGTATCCTACCTGACTATACACCTGCAGTTTTGCCATTGATGTCAGATAGGCCCTCTAGATCCATACTCGTATCCATTCTGGCTCCGGTGCACAGCCCTTTGAGGTTCCCAACTGCGATACTGGAGCTCATTCAGTTGGTGGCGCTGGTCGACGCCAGTCCGATCACCCTCTCCAAAGCAGAGATGACAGCGCACAGGCTCAGATACCTTTCTTCCTCCTCCTAAGCAGTACCTTGCTGTTTTTCCTCTGGGGGACATGCTTTTGGAGATGGAGAGGAGCTGGGTTTATCAACCCCATGTACGAGACTGTTCAGCCTCCTCTAGAGGTTAATTGGCTGACAGAGCTGGGTGAGGCTAGTGGGCTTGAGTCCTCACCAACTTCAGACCTCCTTTTCTCCCCCAGCCTTTCTACAGAGGTGAGCTCCATCTTTGCCGTGATGTTGAAGTCTCCCCCTCTTGCTGTGTACTTTACTTCCTTTGTAAAATGCAGATATAGGTTAGTATAATGAGGGCGATAGGGGTGCTTTATCCTTCTGGTAATTTTAATGACTCATAGGTCTACTTTGATTTGTCCCTAGAGAACTGTTTTCAACTATTTTTTGCCTTTCCTTACGTACTACAGCCAGTTTTTTTTTTTGTTTACAACTGATGTCTTTTAAGCTTTTTGATAGCAGTGGCCTGATTGTGGGCTACTGAGTCTGGTGGCATTGGTTTAAATGCTTCAGCAGCATTTATTTACCAGGGTGTGTGATGTCCTCCACACTTTCCATCCTCTTATATTGGTATTATCTTGATGATTACTTGTCTCTGTCTTCATGTATACTTGTGATCATTGTAGTGATGTCTTTTGTCTGTGACGGATATAGATCTATATATTTCCTTTTGTCATTACGTAGGCAATTATTTTCACTTCCTATGTGTGATGCAAGTTATTGATGATCCCAGAGGTGTTATCGCTGCCAGTTTTTCTCAGGGCACGTAGTGTTTCAAACCATATTGGTTGTTGTTGTCTTCACCATATTTCTATTAAAGCATTGTTCAATGCTTTCTCCATCACATATGGGATTTTGAGTTCCACACTTTTGACTGTGCTTTTACAGGGAAGGTTTGGCTAAGATACTGGTTTTCTATAGCTCTGTGGCGTTGCCGGTTGACTCTGTGGCCGCATGTACTGGCCGAACTTGGGTTCAATTCCATCTTGAGAGGAAGTTGATTTTATGTTCATATTGTCTGTTGTCCTTCAACAAATTTTGGTCCCTCTGCTGTGGTAATGCTTTCACATGGTTTTCAATGCCTTGGTCTTCATTGCCTTTAGTCATTCCCACAGTGGCGTATGTCCTTACTCACCTAAATTCCTAAGCGTTTCCAGTCTTTCTTCTCTTTTTCTAGACTGGCTTATTCTAGTCAGTGATTTTTTTTTGTAATGTCAGTCATGATCTGCATTAAAATCCGATAGGATTTTGCCAAGAAGCAACCTCCAGAGGAGTTGCATGCTCATACTAGCAGAGCCAGTTCTGCGACCACAGAATTAGATTGCGGCCTTCCAGTCCTGGATATCTGCCAGGCAGCAATGTGGGCTCCCTGCAAATGTTTCCCTAAAAATACTGTCTGGACAGTCGGGTCCGTTGTGACAAGCAATTTGCACATTCGGTCCTGTAGAACTTCCTTTTCTGAAACTGGTCCGCAGACCCATCTCCGGGGATGGTATTGCTTTGGTATCTAATTTTGAGGTAAGGAATCTGTGGCTAGATGTCTCAATCAGATGGGCAAATTACTTATGTTCGGTAACGCCTTATCTGGTAGAGACAGGATCTAGCCACAGACTCCTTACCAACCCTGCTATCTCCTCTGTGGACAGAATTTTTATGCAAAGGATACTCCCTTTCAGGGCCTTAGCTTAGACACCTGGTGTGGGAAGTCGTAATACAGTAACTAATATCTGTGCACAAAGTTGGTGCCTATGAAAGGTGACTGCAACGTCACTTCTGACGAGGATGATGCTGACAGTGTGTCCCAGCTCTCTTTCTTGGCATTAAGATTCCTTCATTGGGAGTTCATAATTAACTGGCACAGAGATGTCTCTTTTTTGGCACACTGTTCGCATATACAGTTTCTATAAGTGGCTCTGCTTTTTTGGTGTGGTAAACAGTCACAGAAGAAACTGAAGTCAGTCTGTCGAAGAGGGAGTTATATGGACCCTGTCTACATCACATCCGGTGGATGATGATGTTCCGGAGTCACTCAACACCTACTTTCAACGTGCAGGGGTACTGCTGGAAAAAAATCTGCTTCCAGTCTGGTGCCTGGGGGAGAATTTTAAGGTAAAGAATCTGCAGCCAGATCTGGTCTCTACCAGATAAGGCGCAAACAAAAGTAAATAACTTGTTTGTTTGGGTGATAGTGGGATCCGGTGCATCCTAAGGGGCCAGAAATATTTTGGGTCCCCTGTTTGGAACACCTTTGAATTCTTGATCTCAGCGTTTTCATGCCCTCTTTGGCCAGGTCATTCACAGTGCACAGGTACACTACTCCAAGTTCTAAATGTACATGTATCTAATAATCTGATAGAGACTTCTAGTTGCAGATTCCTTACTTTAGAATTTTCCCCAAGCGCCAGACTTGATCTAGAGATTTTTCTTCGAGCAGTACCCTTGCGAGCCATTATGTGGCATCGGTCGACTCCGCATATGTCGTTGGCATTGTGATCGCTGCAATGACATCACAGACAGACATAGGCGCCACCCAGGCGCTCTGATGTCAGTTCTGTTCTTTCGGCGCCACGCACAGATCCGGAGAGAGCTATCCTAGTAATTTTTTTACTGAATTAAGCCTTTTTGTCATCTTTTTGACTTCTTTGGTGCGTCGAGGGATGTCTTGAAAGACCAGCTTCAAACCGTGGGATGCTTGTCACCGCATGATGTCAGTGAAGGACCTGCACCTGGTGTCTTTGTGGTGTCCGGAGCGCAGCCACGACACGAAGTTGTGCTCAGAGTGCCTGGCAATGAACCCAAAGACTTTGATGGAGCAGTCCCTAAAGCTCATGGCGGCCCAGCGCTCAACTCCACGTCACTCCCGGTGTTGCTCAGGAGGAACATCTCTAGATCACTTGCGGAGTCATCACCACTCCTCCTCGCCCCAATCCAAATCTTCCGGACATTAAAGTCACATGAAAAATGAGCAGAAGAAAGCTAAATGATCTTCGACTTCACCATGCCGCTCGGCCGATGCAACGCGGGAAGAGCATCAATACTCAAGGGCTCCTTCTGCGTAGCCTACTTCTGGATTCCCTCCTGCCTCCCCGAGTTTCTGGGAGCCAGAGCCACCCCTTCCCAGCTCAAGGAGCTTTTATGAGGCCATGTGCTTCATCTTTGGGCAGACTGAACCCCCTGCGGTGCCTTTGGGGCCTGGGGGCTCAATGGGTGCCCTTCGGTTCTGTGCCGGAGGCTCCGGCCCTGGCCTCCGAGGCCCCCTCTGGATCCTTTCTCAAATCTGTGCCGATGCCCGTTGTACCAACACGACCTTCCCAGACCCCAGCTAAGACATCAATGCTACGGACGTCAGTTGGGCCCACAATCAGCATCGACCCAATCCTCATCCCTGAGGAGCTGGAACGGCGCTGATCAATGCTGCTTCCGACTTTGCGGCCTACTCACCCGAGTTGGATTCTGACCCCTTTTATTATGGTACAAATATGAGGAAGGATTGGAGGGGACACTGGACCCTTTAGAATAACGGCTAGAAAACCCTTACTTGGACTGGGCACAGGAGAATTGGGTAAGGCTAGTGATCTGGATACTTCTCCAGACGCTGGCATGCTTTCTTCTCCTATTGTGCTACGGCAGAGGGAGCGTCTTACTCCATGGGGTTCAGTAGGGCTGCTGAGGTCCTTGACCTTGAGCTTCACTCTGCGGCAGTCAGGACTAACCTCCTGTCAGAGGTGCTTCAGCCTGGGGCTTCCACTTCGGAGCCTCTCCTTCCATTTAATGAAGCCGTCGCCGAAGTCCTTCTATGTACTTGGTTCAGACCCAGCACAGGGGCTTCTGTGAATAGAACAATCACCCGCCGCTATTGGCCTGCCCCGAACGACCCTAAATTCCTGTCCCAACATCCCACACCTGAGAGCCTTGTCATCCAAGCTTCTTCCTCTAGCACATTCCCATCTGCTCTCCTGGATAGGGAATCAAAAAGACGGGATCAACTTGGGAAGAAAATGTTTACTTCCTTCAGTCTGGCATTGTGGTCAGTGTACACCCCATGCCTTTTGGGCAGCTCCACCCATTCATTGTGGGATACGGTCACACAGGTATTGTCGCAAGACCCGAAGGGGGCCCGGGCCATCATCTCCCAAGCAGCTTCTGAGGGGAGGGATGCGCCTAAGTTCATGATTCATTGTGGGCTGGACACAACCGACTCACTGGGCAGATCAGTTGCATCAATGGTAGCCTTGAGGTGCCATGCCTGGTTGAGGACATCTGGTATTTGGGGGAGTGTCCAACAGTCTCTCATGGGCATGCCCTTCGATGGCACCCGTCTATTGGGAGACAAAGTGGATTCAGCGCTCGAGAGGTTCAAGGTGTCCCGGGCTACAGCTCGGTCCCTTGGCCTTGTGGCTGCCCCTCACCCAACACAGTCTGCTTTTCACCCCTTTTGTGGTCACGGAAAGGACTCCCTGTAACGTCCTTTCCCTGCCAGCCACTGCGCAGCTGAGGACACAGAACCCCACAGGCTTGTGGGACAGGGCAGCAGAGGTCTGCCCAGTTCACCCCTGCTGCAGCCTCCAAACCCTCCTAGTCCGTTCCACCATCTCAGACCAGTTTGGGGCAGAATCCACCATCACCTGCCCCACTGGGAATCCATCACAACAGACTAATGGGTTTTGTAAATAGTCTGAATGGGCTACTTTGTCCCCTTCTAGGCTGCCCTTCCGGCCTTGCCTCCATCCTAAGGTTGCTTACCGTAGACTCATTTGGTACTTCTCTGCAAGCAAGTTGGGTCTCTCTTGGCCAAGGGAGCCATCGAGAGGGTCCCCTGCACCAGAAGTAGGTTGGGGTTGTTATTCCGGCTACTTTCTCGGGGCCCAAAAACCACAAGGATCTCTGTCCTATCCTAGGCCTTTGGGCCCTCGATCATTTCCTCAAGAAAAAGTTGAAAATGCTCACTCTGGCTCATGTCCTGTCAGCCTTGGACCCCGTAGACTGGATGGTAGCATTGGACTTGCAGGATGCTTACTTCCATATACCCGCCTGGCCATAGGCGCTACTTGCGATTCGTGGGAGGTCACGGGCACTTTCAATTTACGGTGCTCCCCTTCCGCCTTACCAGCACCCCACGAAAGTGATGGCATTGGTTGCAGCTCATCTGCGCAGGTCTGGGGATTCAGCCTTCTCCTACCTTGACAACTGGCTGTTGAAGGTGCACGCACCCCAGAAAGTCGCCTCCCAACTTCAGACTATGGTGAACCTTCTGCACTTGCTGCTGTTCAGTATAAACATGCTGAAGTTGTAGGAAAGTACCCTCTTTTTTGGCATGGTTATACCCACTTTTTGCCTGATATCAGTGTGCTTAGATTCACACTGGGATCCTGCTAACCAGTACCCCAATGATTGTGTTCTCTCCCTCTGAATTTGTTTGCATTGGACATTTGTGTACTCCACAATTGGCATACTGGTGTCTCCTTATAAGTCTCTAGTTTATGGTACTTACGTACGCAGGGCATAGGGACACCACATGTCCCCCATGGGATGCAGCATGTATTGTGCCACCCATGGGAGCCCATGCAAAATGTCTGAATGCCTGCCATTGAAGTATGCATGAAAAGGTGCATGCACCATTTCACCACAGATCACTGCACCAGGTCACTGTAAGTCACCCATATAGTAGGCCCCCGTCACCTAGAGGGCAGGGTGCAGGTCCCTGTGTGTGAGGGCACCCCTGCATCTCCAGTTCCATTTGACTATTGTGGTATTGCATAAGCTTTGCAGGTCTCCTGGCTAAGTCTTGGCTGCTCATCCACAGCTACCTGTAGAGAGCCCTGGCTTCCTAGACACTGCCTACATTCACTAATATGGGTCGCCCGGACCTAGTATAAGTTGCCTACAAAATAGGCTTCCACTACACACCAGGCCAGCTTACTACAGAAGCCACACCTGACTCCATCTTGGACACACTTTTATCGGAGCTGTTCTGGACACAGTGCAGTTTCAGCCCTATCCTCTTGAAAAGCGAGTCCAGGACACTCAGGCTATGATTCAGATGTTTCAGCCTCTATCCCAGATTTTCTTGAGAATGATTCTGAGGCTGCTGGGCCCCATAGTCTCCTGCATTCTGCTGGTGACACATGCCAGATGGCCTATGGAGGCTCTGCAGTGGGACCTAAGTTCCAGTGGGTGCAGCATCAGGGGAATTTCTCCGACATGGTCCAGATCTTGGCGGGAACTGCAAAAGACCTGCAGTGGTTGTTTTCGAATCCCAATAGGGCCAATGCTAGAACCCTCTCCCTTCCCCATTCATATCTTACATAGTGACAGATGTGTCACTCCTGGAATGGTTGGCCACATGGGAGAGGCGGAGATCAGAGGTCTCTGGTCTCCGATCGAGTCCAGACTCCACATCAGTATTTTGGAGCTCCGTGCGATCAGGCTTGCATTGAAAGCATTATTTCCCTCTCTAAAAAGGAAGGTGGTGCCTAGTGTTCATGGACAACACTACTGCCATGTAGTTCTGCAACAAGCAGGGCAGAGTGGGGTTGTTGACTCTTTGTCAAGAGGCTCTACGTCTCTGGACGTGGCTGGAACACCATGGTATAATCCTGGTGGCGGGCTCTCTGAACACCAGAGCAGAAGAATTCAGCCATAGATGCATAGTCGATTATGAATGGTGTCTCCATTTGGAGGTGGCAAAAGGCATCTTTCAGCAGTGGGGAGGGCCTTGGTTAGATCTGTTTGGTTCCGCAGAGAATGCACAATGTCAACAGTTTTGTGCGTTATAGTTTCCAAGGCGGCACTCACTCTGCAATGTTTTTTTGTCTTGAGTGGAACTCAGGCCTCCTTTAGCCTCCCCCCATACCACTTGTGTGCAGACTTCTGAAGAAGGTCAAGAGCAACCAGGCCCAAGTAATCCTTGTGACTCGGGCTGGGCATGAACAGTAAGGTATCCAGAGCTACTGAACATGGCTATGGCTCCTCCGATCGGACTGCCCCTTCAGGAGGATCTTCTGTTGCAGCAGCCAAGGGGCAGTTCTCCACTCAAACCTGTCCAGTCTTTGCTTTTTTGCATGGAGATTGAGCGGCTGCAGTTGACAGGTTTTGACCTTCTGCCCGAAGTCTATGATGCTATTCTGGCAGCCAGGCATCCCTACACCAAAACAGTATATGCCTGTCATTGGCATAAATTTGTGGAATGGTGTACCAACAAGAATGTTGATCCCCTTTCTGCACCTCTCTGAGGTTCTCTTGTTCATCCTTTCTTTGATCCAGCAGGGCTCTGCTATGGGCACCCTTTAAGGTTACTTATGGGCCATTTCATCCTTTCTTATATTGCCACACCAACCTTGCTTATTCAAGTCACCCATTGTTGGAAGGTTCCTTAAGGAACTCACCCATTTATTTCCTCTAACTCCGTTCATTATGCCCCAGTGGGACTGGAACCTCATCCTAACTTACCTTATGTGTTTCCCTTTTGAGCCGCTGCACAATTGTCCCATGCGGCATCTAACAATCAAGACTGCTTTTCTTATTACCTTCACTTCTGCACTTGGAGTGAGTGAGCTTCAAGCTCTTTCTTTCAAGCCACCATTTTTCTGTCCACCTGACAAAGTGGTGCTCCGTACAAGGGCCTCCTTCCTTCCTTCCTGAGGTTGTTACACTTTTTCACACAGGCCAATCCATCACTTTGCCTACTCCTTACGCTCCCCCACAACCCTCTCATGAAAGAGAAACTGCATCGTCTGGACCCAAAAATAGCGTTGGCGTTCAACCTCAATAGCACTAAAGATTTCCGGGTTGACAATCAACTCTTTGTTGGATATGTGGGTGCCAAGAAAGAGAAGGCGGTAGAGAGGCATACGGGTACTGCTTTGCATCCAAATGTGCTACACTTTGACAAAGGAGCAACCCCGTGAGGGCTTGCCTGTTCACTCCACCAGAGCAACTGATGCTACCACTGCATTAGCACTCGGAATTCCTGCTTTGGACATCTGTCAGGCAGCAACATCAGCATCCCTGCACACGTTCAAAAGACATTACTGCCTGGATAGTCAGGTCCACAGAGACAGCTACTTTGGTTGTTTGGTCCTGCAGAACTTTTTAGTATGATCTTGGTTCACAGCCCACCACCAAGTATGCTATTGCTTTGGTATCTATTCTAAGGTAAGTAATCGTCAACTAGAAGTCCCTATCAGATAAACAAGTTACTTACTTTCGGTAATGGTTTTTCTAGTAGAGACATGTTCTAGTTGCAGATTCCTTACCAACACACCCATCCTCCCTGCTATCAAACTGATTTAGGGACAAGTATTCCCCTTTCAGGCCCTTAGCTCTGGCAGACCAATTCCAGTGTTCTTCACGGCATGGAAAATAGTGAAAAGAAACTGCCGTCAGCGCTCCCAGTTGGTGCCTTTGGATGACCGTGACGTCATCATGGTGACCACGATGCCAACGACAGATGCGGAGTCACCTGATGCCACCTAACGCCGTGCAAGGGGACCACTCGAAGAAAAAAAATCTTCGGATCCAGTCTGACGCCTGAGGGAAGTTCTACGGTAAAGAATCTGCAACTAGAACATGTCTCTACTAGATAAATCATTACCGGAGGTAAGTAACTTGTTCTTCAGGGATAATGTGTGTTTTCAGTTTTCTAACACAGCAGCAGCTCACTTATAATACTTCAGATATCCTCTGTGACATCCTCCCATATCTCACATGTGAGGTCCTATTGTGATCTAAAAGACCGTTTTTTTATAGATGTTGCATGAAACATAAACACACATTTCTCTGCAAAATGTCTGTAATAGACTTTCACACATCACCTACATCAAAAATATATTAAAGGAAAACAGTGTTTAAAACGATCTTTTAAAGTATTATTAAAGGTCATCAGGGCAAAACTCTCTGCAGAACAGAGCTGTCTCAGAGGGCCTATCCGGAGCCCACTTTGCCCATGCCTTAAAAGAATCTCTGCCAGAGACTGAGCTGAATTTAGCCATGTCTGTGGCAGGGTTCTCCTTGGAGTAGCAACACTCACAGCACAGGTTTGTCTTTTGTTCTTTAGACCAGCCCCTTCTACCTTGTGACAAATTAGGTTTTTGGCTGAGGGGTGTGGAATCCAACTCAGAGAGCCACAACCTGTCGGAGTGAACCACAAAAAGTCACTTAATTAACCTGTGCCTAACCCTCTGGTAGCTTGGCACAAAAGAAGTCAGGCTTAACTTAGAGGTAATGTGTAAAGTATTTATGCAGCACTTCAAACACTAATAAAGTGAAAACACAACACAAGAAAAATCCTCCACCTATTTAGAAAAATAGGGTTAGATAAAGTAACTTATTTAACCCCAAAACAACAAAAATCCAATCAGTAGAATGGGCGTTTTTCACTTCAACAGTCTTAAGTGAAAATAGTGAAAAAGCACAAAGGGTCAACTGTTATCTGTTTGTGCTGGCCCAATACAAAGTAACAACTTCAAGATGACGGCGACGGAAGTACAGGACCGAGATCAGCCTGTTGTACAGTGTTCTTGGTTGTACTTGGGCTGAGATGTGAGGTCCTGCATTCGGTTGGTTCTGATGAGGCTGCCAATCAGGAGCTATGTGGTGCTATGATGTGAAGTCCTGCGTTGATATACATTTTGCTTGGTCTATTCCAATGAGGCTACTGAACAAGAGCTGTGAGGTCCTACACTGTTGAGTTGTGTCACACAGCGTCTGTTCTGAGGGAACCTACATTTGGACTGGGAGGAGTACACTCTGATGCCAGCCAAGGGTTCTGAACCTGAAGGGCATTTCTTGTGGATCAGTACACACTCCAAAAGGGGCAGGCAGCAGGGCACAGCCAAGTCATATTGACTCATGACAGCTGGGCTAATTCAGGACAGGTATCTGGAGCTTATGTCCCTGTACCTCAGAACAGGAGGCCAGTCATCTTTAGGTGCAGGTCCAGTCGTCCTTCCTTAGGAAGCAAGATAGTCCTTCTTGCAGCAGGGCACTCCTTCCTACAGCAGGGTAGCAGAGCAATCCTCCTTCTGAGTCTTCCCCAGGTCCAGAAGTGATCTGAAGAGTGTGTCAGATGGTTCTATTTTTATACCTGGGTGCTAGCTTTAAAGTTGAAGAAACTTCTAGCTATCCCCCCGCAGATGGTGCTGGAACTTCCAACCTCCCCATTCCACAATGTTTGTGGTCACAAAAGGATAGTGTGAAGTTTTGTGTCTCGACTGTGGCAGCTTCTTTGAAGAGGAAGTGGGCCTGTGCAAAGCTTAGCCCCCTATCCCTTCAACAGCCAGTCGTCCTTTTGTGAGACTGGGAGGAATACACAGAGGCCAGCTGCCAACTACACCTAGTCATGTGACTTAGGACGCAGCCTGCCAAATGGTTAGGACAAGAAAGTGGCAACTTTATAAAATTGGCATTGTCAGAATTGTGACTTAAAAATCCGACCTTGCCATCAAAGAGGGGTTTGAATTACACAGCACAACATTTCTACCTCTTCCCAAACAATTGTTATTGAGTTTTTTGACAAATGTATTAAAAAAAGAGTTTTAGGCTTGACAAAAGGTTTATTTTGCCTTGTCGAATTGCCAGTTTCAAACTGTACACAGGCTGCAATGGCTGATATGAGACATGTTTTAAGGGTCTACTTAAGTAGGTGGCATGGTACGTGCTGTAGGCCCACTAGAAGCGCATAATTTACCAGTATGGTATACCATTTTACTAGGGACTTACACATAAATTAAATATGCCAATCATGTGTAGCTAAAACGTCTTAAGGCCAACAAATACCAACTCAGCAAAACCAGAGTGGTGAAGCAAAAGGCTTGAGGGAAACCACACTACGGCTGACAGGTCTAACAACCCTCCGGAACTTAATTTGCAATATTTGTAAACATGTATTTTGTATGTGCAGAAACCTAAAGTTTCATATTAGCCCATAGCCATTGACGCAGTACGATGAGTACATTGATGACTTCCAAAGCTGCCTAATTTTAATTCTACCTCATGATTTTCTTCCATCAAACTGAACTTCCTGACTTTAGCTTTTTCAGAATCCTTCTCATTCCTTACTAATTTTGTCACTCTTTTTCTAAATGTATCATACTCCTTTCTGTTTCGATCCTTGAGCGTCACAGTCTGACAAAGAAACATAAATCTTAGTCCCCAAAAGTGTAAATGGCCCCCCTCCGGCACGAATTAAGCACTGCCTCCCTGCCACACCCCACGTGATGGGATTATATAAAGGGGAGGTTCAGTATACATTGAGACCTGATGGCTCTCAGTGATGGGAGGACATGTGGTGTGAGAGCAGGATTAAACACTGCACGTGTTACTGGGGAAGTAAGGAATGTTCTAAGACTTCGTGTTGCCATATACCAGTTCATAATTTGCAGCAGCCTTTTTACCAAAAGCAGTCCTAAATGTCAGGCCTCTAGTTGGCACATAAGAATGTTACTGCCTGCTCCCTTCCTGAAAATCATTTCTGGAGAAGTTTAGGAGATATATTTTTATATTGGAGGAGAGTTTTCAGGTGATGGTATGCTAATTTCAATCTTCTGTTTCCTACCTCCCAGTTTCAGAAATGGCCAGGTTATGTGTAGCTGTTAATCACCTCTTCATCACATTCTGTTTTTGTAATCTGGTTTCAGACATCCTTAATGAACAGAATACATTTTGTGGGTAGCACCTTAGACTTGAGATACTCCCACTGGCACAACAATGTCCTTTATTTTAGGACACCTCTGCTCCTTGGAACTGGGTTCACACTAGTTTGAATATCTAACAAAATAAATCTTATGGTCTCACATACACACAGGCAGTAAAGCAGGCACATGAGTCAATCAAGCTATCATACCTGCTTTGGAACCATTCTCCTTAAAGTTACTGCACACAGGTCATTACAGCAGTCACCCAGGTGAACTCTCTAGGACTGCTGCCAGTAACCTACATGTGACTGTTTCTGTAGCATGAGGGAATCTCCCTGATTGACAGCTCCCATCTAAATTTCTGCACCCACTGGGATAGATCTGAAGAACTTCCAAAATGCTTACTTTTCACAATAGCCCCCTTCCTACCAACACCCATAGCATCTGCCTTCAATGCCAGTCAGTCGAGCCACTCCACTTCTGTTAGGTATACTATAGTGATAATTAGGAAATCTGAGATGTGTGCCATCTTACCCTACCCTCCCATAGATGCGACCCAGGGTGCTGGTAGGATCTGACCCACTTGAAGGCATGGGCTTAATTTCTGGAGCTGGTTCTTTATTAGTGATTGGCTTACACAGCTGGCCCTTAATGTTCACAATTGCCAGTAATGAGGTAGTTCGATTAATGTTTAACCGAATGATGCTTGAGCTGAAGCGCATGGTGAGTTGGGTTCTTAATTAGCACTGCAGCAACCTTAGATTTTCCTGTTTTGTCAGTTACAATGTCAGGTTAAGAAACCACACTCTTGTCTTTTCTTGTGGTGTTAAAGCAAAGTAACATGTTTTGTGATGGCAAGATATTTACAGTGGTATGCCTCCATACAGGGAGGAGTATCCAGTCAGATGATCTTCAGCCAGACGATGACCTGATGTATGGACCATCCTCTCCAAACTACTCGGAAGCCTTTGACGATGTTCCTAAGGTAATACACGATAAATGTGACCTTATCTTCTCTGCTTCAGTTTTGTGTTTAATGCATCTTTATGTTTCTACCATAGTCTTACCCCTCTGAACTGCGATGCACTTGACTTGTCTACATCACTTCTATTAATCTGATTTCTGTATCTCAACTGTTTAGTGCCCCCTCTTCCTGCTTTGTACTCTACACTGCTGCCGATCTATCTTCTTGGTTGCTTCAAAAGAGTGGAACTGCCATAAGTGTCGGAAATGCCTCTACTGTGGCCTCCTTTATGTCAGCCTAAAGACGTTTATCTCCTTCCATCTGTTCTCTATCGTTGCCATATTGTTTTGCACATTTCTTTATAGTGTAAAATTTTGGTTCAAAAGGTCTTAAATAATGAAGTCCATAAGATGAAATACAAACAAACCTGACTGAACTTACTTTGAGGGGAAGTGATAGGCTCCTCCTGCCGAATCCTAGGAAACATATCTTAATGTTTTTAATAGTGTTGTGGGGGGAGGGAGGGGGGAGAATCTAACTAAGATTTGTTTTTTGTTTTACAAAATGAAAATTGATCTGTTATGAAACATTGGAAAGGGCATGTCACTAATGTCATAGTGTTTATGTGGGACACATTAGTACCACAAGATAATCCCAGGGCATTTTTGATAATTCACTTCTTGTTATGTTGAGAGTAGTATGCCTTTCTCTGGTCGAGCAAGTCCCTCTTCATTTCCTTCCCTTGTAGGGTGCTGTGAACATACCCTAATTGTAAGGCATGTATTTGTCAGCATGAGTTTAATTAAGGTTCTTGCAAGGGTAAGCCGTCATTTTGATGAATTTCTAAAATGAAGAAAGTCAGCCTGACCAAAACAGGCTGAAAATATTTATTTTAAAAGGAATTTTAACATGGAGGGATGTAATTACCACAAAACAATATTCTGTGGAAAAAGTAAATGTCTATTGTAAAGGACAGCATGACAAAAAGGTAAGAAGGGAAAAGGGGGTGGATGTACAGGAGGAGGGAGGTGGGAGTGTGGTAGGAGAAATGGTAAGGAGAATATTAAAAAAGGAGTAAAGTTGGAGGGGAATAAGAATTTTGGAAACAAAATAAAATAAAGAAGGAATTGAGATTAATAGGAAAAAAGAAAGTAGAGAGGAAGTTAGGGATTTGAAAAAAGGAAGTAAAGCAGTGTTGTGGTTTACTGTAAGAAAATGCCCTTTTCGCATGGTCACTCCACGTTTAGCTAGATTTTATTGCTGGTTTATGAACTTCGAGCACTGGGGCACTGCCATCCAGTGCGTGCACCCTGACCCCCTAAAACATCTGTAGAATTGGCTAATCTCTGATTGGCATATTTAATTTACCTGTATGTCCCTAGTGTATGGTGTTTTTTCTACCAGGGCCTTTAAATTAAATGGCACCATTGGAGTGTCCCTTCCAAAGCAGCCTAGCAGGGCAGGTTTAAAACTGTCCTTTTGATATGTTAAAACCACCCTTTTAACAGTACTAAACTATCTGTTTTAATATTTATAGGTTACCGCTAAGCAATGTTCCCTCTAATTATTCTTCCTCAGGTGTGGCAATAGAATGTGAGTGTGCACACTTTTCTTGCTGTTGTGTGTAACTAAGGGATGAGATGTGCAACTGGGCAAATTAACCAGCTACCACTTAAATATGTATGTCAATCGTTGAGGTTACAAATTAGTCAATGATTGGTTTGACACTGACTAGGTCATCATACATGCACTCTGTCACTCATTCTTGTTGTTGAGCATCCATTAATTACTTATTCATTATTGCATTTACATTTACACCACCACAACACAACACATGCACAGATTCAGCCACATATACAAGATACATTAAAAGTAGAAAAAAACAAAACTTGCTACTGCCTAAAAATGGCAAACATATGTTTGTAATAACAAAATTAAAGCAGCTGGTGGACGTCTTGCATGGAATGGTATTATAGATAGTGGTGGATGCACTGTAATATTATTGTACATTGTTTGTAGTCCAGCTGACTGCCATGTTTGAATTCTGTTAGCCATCTTGCAGTGGTGAAAACTATGATACAGTATGGATAACATCATTGCATGATGATCAGCTAGTTTAGAGGCAGCAGTTGTGCAGGTTGCAGTATACTGCAGATTAAATTAGTCAAGCAAGTAGCCGAGTAGCACCATCTTTGGAGCTGTAGCATGCTTTAAAAATAAAAAGAAGGAAATAAAAGTAATAAAAGCACTTGTAAGTACAAAATGGAAAACTAAAAGATTGGTCTACTAGCTTTGGCACTGAAGGTTTACTCATTTTCAGACAGATGTGCACGTGATCAGACACATTTTGATTGTTTTATTATATTTAGTTTTTTACAAGATCCTGACAGACAAACCAGTCAGACATTTTGAAGAGATTCTAGCAAAAATTATTACAGTGCAAATCTCGATCCCCCAAGGATTGTTGAAGGGAGTAATCAACACTGTAGGAAAGTACCCACTTTCTTGGCATGGTTACCCCCATTTTCTGCCTGTTGTCATTGTGTTTAACTGTGTTCACTGGGATCCTGCTAACCAGGACCCAGTGATTATGCTCTCTCCCTTCTAACTTGGTAACTTGTAGCATTTTCACCCCACATTTGGCATACTGGTGCTCCCATGATTGTAAGACCCTAGTACATAGTACACAGGTACCCAGAGCATTGGGGTACTAGGGGATCCCCATGGGCTGCAGCATGTATTGTGCAACCCATGGGGAGCATGCACCCTTTTTCGCAACAGGTCAATGTAAGTCACCCCTATGGCAGGCCCTCCTAGCCCAGAGGGCAGGGTGCAAGTGCCTAGGTGTGAGGGCACCCCTGCACTAGCAGAGGTGCCCCCACAAACTCCAGTGCAATTTGTATGGACTTTGTGAGTGTGATGATGCCATTTTATCCTTCTACTGGACATAGGTCACTACCTATGTCCAGCTACATTATGGTAACTCCGAACGTAGGCATGTTTGGAATCACATATGTCGAAATCATACCCCAAAACAGTTGCCAGTATTGGAAGTATGATTCCATGCACTCTTGGGGCTCCTCAGAGGACACCCAGCATTGCTCCCACCAGTCTTCCTGGGTTTTACAGGCAGCCCAAGCTTCTGCCACCCCTCAGACTGGTTTCTGCCCTCAAGCTGCTTGAACAGCTCAAGTCCAGGAAGGCAGAACAAATGATTTCTTTAGGGAGTGGGGGGATAACACCCTCTCCCTTTCAGAAATAGGTGTTACATGGCTTGGGAGGGGTAGCCTCCCCAAGCCACTGGTATGCTTTGAAGGGCACATTTGGTGCCCTCTGTGCATAAAGTAGTCTACACCGGTTCAGGGATCTCCAGTCCCTGCTCTGGTGCGAACTTTGACAATGGAAAGGGGAGTGACCACTTCTTGGTCCATCTCCACCCCAGGGGTGGAGCCCAGAGCTCCTCCTGAGGGTTTCTGAGCTATGCCATCTTGAATCCAAGGTTGGCAGCAGGGACCTCTGGGAGCGTCTGAGTGGTCAGGCCAGGCAGATGACGTCGGAGCCCCCTCCTGATAGGTGGTCATCTGGCTAGGTAACCAATCCCCCTTTCAGGGCTATTTAGGGTCTCTCTCTTGGGTGGGTCCTCAGATTCGGCTTGCAATATTCCAGCAGGACTCCTCTGCAACCTTACTATGACTTCTAACCACTGAGACCGCGACTGGCCCTCCAGGAACCGACAATCTGCATCCATAAAGAAGACTTTTCCTGCATCATTGTTTCCACAGCTCCTTCCTGCTTCTGCAACATTTCCCCGGCTGTGCATTCTCTGAGTGCGGCAAGTCTTCAGTCTGCACGAGAAGGAAGAAGGAATCTCCATTTGAGTGAAGAAGTCACTCCACTGCATCCATAGGCGTATACTGCAGCGACAACTGGGCCGTGTTGATCTCATCTCATCCTGAGCTGCGTGGATCCTGCATCACGGGCGGTGGTCTGGAGTAGTCCTGTGGTCCTCTCTGCCAGCTTTCCAACTTTGGTGGAGTTAAGCCCTTGCCGTCCTATGCAGGACAGTACCCCTGTGCTTTGCGTCTCTTGCAGCTGCCAAGCACCACGGCTTGTTGGCTTCTCCTCCAAGGGATCTTAAGGCTACGTATAGTTCCAGCCCCCAGCACTCCTTCCTGTGACACACAGCCCTCTGCATGGTTCTCCTGCGCATGGGACCCTTCTTCAGTCATGCTGGGTGGGCTCTTCTGCGACTCGTGTCCCCATCCTGTGGGACTCCTGTGGGTGCTGCCTTTGCTTCTGTGGGCTCTCTGTGTCACTGAGGGTCCCCTCTGACTACCCCCCACAGGTTAAGTCCTCCTGGGTCTTGCTGGTCCCGAGCAGCTCCACTTTTTGCCAACCCCGACTTTTGCCAAGTCTTGTTGGTGGAATTCCTGCACCAACACCAGACTGAAATTCTTCTTCCAGCATGGGACGTTGTGTACATCCCTCAGGGACTTTTCACTGACTCCAGGGCTACAGTGCTGGCCTTCTCCACCTTACCTTCGACCAACTCCTGCATCCACAGCTGGGTGGATAGTAGCTCCTACTCCTCCTGGACTCTTCTGGAATCCACCGCTAGTTTCTTTCAGACTTGTATGGGTGTTGCATTTTCTTCTTTTCCTTCCTCTTGAGTGGTTTGTGGAAAATACACTAACTTACTCATTTTCTCCTGGTCGCTAGGGGGCCCTGTGCTGCTTACCTTTGAGGTTTCCTAGTATCCAGCTCCCCTCCACACATTCCACTTACTTAGGTTAGAGTCCGGTGTTTGCATTCCATTTTTTTAGTGTATGATTTGGGCTCCCCCCAAGGTCACTATTGTCTAACTGCATTTGCACTTTTTTCTTTCACTTTCTATGTCTATTTCTGGTAACTAGTGTATATATTTAGTGTGTTACTTACCTCCTATTGGAGTGTTGCCTCTCTAGTACTTTTTGGTATTGTGTCACTAAAAGAAAGTACCTTTATTTTTATAACACTGAGTGTTTTCTTTCATGTGTGTGAGTGCTGGGTGACTACATTTGTATTGCATGAGCTTTGCTTGTCTCCTAGATAAGCCTTGGTTGATCATCCACAGCTACCTCTAGAGAGCCTGGCTTCTAGACACTGCCTAACCTACACGAATAAGGGATATTTGGACCTGGTATAAGTACCTTACGTACCCACCAAACACCAGGCCAGCTTCCAAACTCCTTCTCTAAAAGCTGTAATCTGTGAGATTTCATGTAACCAAGTAAATCTGTAGGCTTTAAAAGGGCTGAATAACAATCCATCTATAAAGGCCTATTTGCTTTAACAGTTGTTTTCATAATAAATACACCAGATCTACTGCTTTGGTCTGAAGTTTTCATGAGACAGATCAGACATATGGCATCAGAAATAACTCTTCCCAATGAACCAATCCGATCTATAGCTTTTTTCATTGGCTCGTCACTGTAATCAGGTCAGGCCAAATGTATTGCGAATACGTTTTCCAACAAGGCAACAAGCAGGTATACTGCAATAAAATTACAAATATGTACAAAATTATAGTTCTCTAAACAAATGCCAGATTTGCATTTTGCATAATTATGCATTAACTCTGCATAATTGTCCCTAAATTGTGGGTAACTACATGAATTTTGTACACCCCTAAATTTTATTGCATTATGTTTTAGTATGTCATGATTTGTATTTCGTTTTTGGGGTGGCTAGGGAGTTTGCTGCAAAATGTCAAAACCAAAAGTTCTCAATCCAACACATGGTGTCAAATAATGATAAAGGGATAGCGTTTCTAGACAATTATGTTTTACTCTTCACTGAAACATATGCTGAATCCTGTTTCTTGTCAGGGAAGAGGTAAAAGCAGTCTTGCTAAATGATTCACTGTGTTACTCTACTTAGTCTCCATTCTGCAAAATGCTTTATTTTCACTCACTGGTTTCATGCATCACACAAACACTTCCGCACTAATTCACTTAATTTCTCATTCTCTCAGTTGCTCACTGTCAGCTCATTTTCGCAGTCTCGAGTTGCTTTAAACACGGTCGCCATTTGTTCACTCAGTCACATCATGCTTCACTCACTCACTTCATTCACCTCAGTCACTTGCATAATCAGTCACTTACTAACATACAAACTCTTTAATTTGCTTTCTCACACATTTACTGGCTGCTCACCCTTTTACAGATTTTTCACTTATTCATTCACTAATTTCCACACTTGCCATCCAGTCACGCCCTGCTTCATTTACACACTCATTCCCACAGTAAAGTACTCACTCACTTAATAACCTGGACATTCCATCACTCATTAACTCACTCAACCGCTGTTTCACTTACCTACTCACTTGTTCTCTAGTTTAATCAATGCATCTTTAAACACATCAAAATCTTCATCCTGAATGGATCCTTGCGGTAATGTCATAAAAACCATTTGACCTTCAGACCCAAGGCAATGTAGCAAAATATTCTTTTTTCTCTCCTGTGACATTCCTTTCTCATCAATGGCTTTTAGGTATGTCAAAAACTCTTCTTTCCACCTAGCCCATGGCATAGGGGGATCCCTTTTGTTTTTTAGAAACTTGGCAGGAGGTTCAAATTGCATGTTCCCTCTTTTGGATCTCAGGATCAATAAACCAATAGAATAGATGTCACACTTCAAAAGAAAAAAAAAAAAGTAGAGCAACAAAAATATATTTGTTTGTTATTTAAAAGTACAGACACTGTAGGACCAATAGTCAGTCTCGTTGTGGCACAGAAAGTCAATCTCCAGGAAGTGATTACATTTCCTACAGCAGCTGCTTCATACATCATCAGGGTGCAGTAAAACTCCTATTCAAAGTTGTAGAATCCTTGAAACAACGCGGAGATCACGTCAAACTAGATACGCGGTACCAAGAAAAAAAATAATGGCAGCTACTTAGAAACACGTCCTTGGTAACCTTGTTGCCAGGTTACAAGGAACGCGATAGCCGCATCAAACCTTGCGTGCGGCACAGTAAAAAAAACAGCAACCGTGAAAAGCGTCCTTGGTAAACCTGTCGCTAGGTTACAAGGAACGTGATAGCTGCGCACGCGATGAACGTTGTCAACAACCTTGCACGCGGTGAATGTTGCCAAGCAACCACCAAGCGCATGCGAGAAACGCGATGTTTAAACTTGTCTTCCGTTAACCAACTACATGTAGATGTCGCAATGCTGCCAAAACCACAAAATCGCAGTCAATAAAAAAAAAAATAGTACCAGCACACCCCAAAAGCAACATTGCAGATGACTGAGTTCATGTCGAGTTCCACGTTGTGGGAGCAGAGGAAACAGCACCACCCCTGCGCTGCTGAAGAATACGTGCCGTAAGTGTGCCTCCTCAAAATCTCGTCACCAGATTTTGTAGTATTGAGACGCAAACAGAAGAAAATAACGGTAGAGTTTATTGTGGACAGCGCAGAGCATCCAGGATCGAAGCTTCACAACCAACGAATAACCTTCCACATTCTCCAGCCCTCGCATTCCACATTCCAGAATCCATTCCCTAGGCAACCCAACAATTCTAATAATAAAATACAACTCACTCACTCAATAACTTGGACACTCCATCGCTCATTAACTCACTCAACTGCTGTTTCACGTACCTACTCATTTGTTTATTCCCCTACTCATTTGGACAGTTGCATGCTCATTCAAAAACCCACAAATTAACTTCTCCTGTCACTCATTCATTCACTCCATTTCTCATTATTTCACTCACTCTGTTTAGTCACATAGGGCCTGATTCTAACTTTGGAGGACGGTGTTAAACCGTCCCAAAAGTGGCGGATATACCACCTACCGTATTACGAGTTCCATAGGATATAATGGACTCGTAATACGGTAGGTGGTATATCCGCCACTTTTGGGACGGTTTAACACCGTCCTCCAAAGTTAGAATCAGGCCCATAGTTACTAATCTATTCATTCAAATCAAGTTACTGCATAAAATTATGATTATTTCAAATATTTTGATTTGCAAACGTTTGTAACTAAAGAATGAATACAGTATGTATTTATTTTTAGCTCTTAATTGTCTTTCTAAACTAGCCTGAGACGATTGTAAAAAGGTTGAGAGCCTGCATTCACCTGGCAGAATGCGCTGTGCGGCATCTCCTTTCTAGAAAGGACTATTGGATTCCACTGTGGCCTATCTGAAATTCCCTTGAGGAAGATAGGGTCACTTGTCTAGAATGAACTGGCAGATAGCTAGAGCGGTTGGCTGGTCTGGAATGGCCTTCAGGTTTCCATTGTGGACTCTATGCAACTGCCTGTGAGGTGGGAGTGAGCACCCAGGGAACTGGTTTGTGTGCAAGGACCTATGATAGGGACGTCCTCAGGGTATCCTTGCTTTCTGTTTCACTAACGTTACAAAGTACTTGCAGTCTTCTTTCTATAATTAGATAAGTACAATTGCACAATCACTCTCTAAATGTCCCTAAATGGTTGATGACCTTTCAAATACTAAGATCCTGGGTGTGTGTTTTCAGTCCCCACTCAAAGTGCACTCTGTCACCATCTCCAGTAGTACCTGCTGCAGGAGAGGCCAGTTATCAACATTAAATTGACTGGATGCCCGAGCAACAAAGACACAACAGCTGTGCTCTATCTCGTCGAATCAAACTCTTGTGTCTGTTTATTGAGCCACACTGGAGAATGTGGAAACTCATACAGGTATCTGTAATGCTATGTTTTATTGGCCCAAAATTGGTGCACTCTGAACTCCCACCTTAAACACCCTATACTCCCAAACATCAAGCCCGGCCCCAGGGAGGCCTTACATAAAAATCTGAGCAGAGGATGAAACTGCCGAATTTTTTCTTGTTGTTCTCAGAGTGAACAGAGGGGTGTGGCAGACTGGACTCAGGCTGCAAGGACAAATCTTGGAATTCTCTCCTGCTACTGTAGGACTGCTCCGCAGGTATTTAAACGCTCTCTGTTAGCATTTGTCAAGGCAAAAACACGTCTTCAAAAATAAATTTAGTGGCGCAGCTTCATCACTATCAGCACTTCAAAGGCTCCAATGAAGCATTTAATGAATGCAGTGGGATCCTTTGTAGTGCCTGCTGATTGTAAATCTCTGCATGTAGGGAAGCTTAGGTGTGCATGCCCCACAGGTAAGAGAGAACTATGCGGCATATAGGCAGTATATGCTCATAGGTAAGGTGCATGGAATTTAAAAAAGTAGGACATGTGCATTTAATGGTTTACATGTCCTGGCAGCAATACATTTCCAAGTTGTGCCTTTTCACTGTAGCAACGCGCTCGCTCGCTCTCTCTCTCTCTTATAGGAAAATACTGTCTTACACTATTACAAGTTGTAGTGCTTAATATCAGTTTGGAAGCTGCTTGAAAAATGACTTGAGGGCTCATTTTATTAGTAATTTAAAATACAACTTAATGGTCCAACTCTCATTTTATAATACTACTTTAGAAATGACTTTTTTAGAAAGTTTTCATTTTCATGCCTTCGCCAAACGGGCCTGTCTGCCAGCCAGTGCCCAGATCCACCTGGTGGTTAATAACTCCCTTGTAGTGAGATGCGGATTGATTCCAGACAGCGGACAAACGGCGTGGATGTGGAGAGGTGGTGTTTTACTTGAGCAGGATGCCGTTGGCGGGGCTGTGCCCAACCCCTTCCTGAGCTTTAACAAATGCCTACCCTGTCACTGGCAGAGGTACCTCATAGCTAGGCATGCCTCTTCTGTCTTGCTAGCCAACTTGGCTCCAAACCCAGGGGGAGATGGGAAACTGTCACAGAATTTGTTTGGAGTGACAGAATGGAGGGGTTTGCCCTGTTCCATAGCAACACCCCTGGATGGGCATAGGGAGCTCTGACCAAGGGAAGAGGGGTTCTGCCTGTTGGCTTTAGGAAAAGAGGAGCGCTGTGGGATAGCCTATAGTAAAACACACACACTGCTGCATAAGTGGCTAGAGTCACCCATGGCTACTCTTATCCCATTGGTTAGGGAGCCGCCAGGTGTTCTCCCCCACTCACAGGCTGGCATGGGGCATAAAAGTGTACCCTATACAGCTCTCCTCAGAACCCTTCTGGACCTGAGAAGAATCAGAAGACTGACTTCCTTGCTGTCTGAAGAACATGAAAGAAGACTGGACCTGCTTGCTTTGAACCCAGGATTCCAGAAGTGACTCCAGGTGTCAGTTGGCTGACCACCTGTTTGAGCTACTGGGACATACATTATCCCAAAGGCCCTTTCGCTGCAACTGACCAGTGCCACAGGACCTTCCTTGGAGCCTGCTGCCAGAGTGAGTTCTACATGGTGTTCCCCAGATCCTGGGCACCTGGCTGGTGTGGGAGTGTACTCCTCTTGTCACCAAACTACATGACCCAGGACTAAAAACATTTTTGCCAGCTTTCTGCCTGGAGATCATTCACTACCAGGACTAATGTTGAAGCCACTGCTATGGAATCGCGAGTTGTCCTCAGCTTGCTAGTTCGCTCTGCTGAAGGAGATCTGACTTCCACAAAAGTGTCTAAGTCCAAACATAGAGGGCTTTATCAGGGCAGATGCCTAGCAACAACTGGTCATTTTGGTGTCATTTTATTTATTAAAATGTATTCTGTTTTCCTAAATTAGTTGATTTGGAATAGTTCTTCTTGTGTTTTCACTTTATTGCTGTTTGAGTACTGCATAAATACTTTACACATTATCTCTAAGTTAAACCTGACTGCTCTGTGTCAAGCTGCCACAAGGTTAATCCCAGATTTATATACCAACTTTTGTGGTTCACCCAGACAAGGATTATAATTCTAACCTGAGGTGGGATCTCACCCCCCCTTAAATATTACTCTAATTTATTTTCTTATGTCTGGGATCCTTTAGGTCCTCCTAACCCCCTGAAAGGGGCAACCTCTTTTATAATTCTTTTTGTGTAGCTATTGTTTTGTGCAAAGTCTGTGAATACCTTTCTCTAAATTGCTGTGTTTTGGGATATTGTATAAATATATGGTAAAATGTGCCTTCTTGCTGACTATCCTAAAAGCATTCTGCCGAACCAGCATGGGCAAACAAATTTAGTGACATTCTCGAGTAGTGGACCCTAATCAGTATTTGAATATGTTTGTTTTAATGGCCACTTCATTTGGAAACATTAAGTCCTCTTGCCATTCATAATCGACTGGAGCATATATGTCTTTTCCCCCACTTAGCTTTAAGTTTGGTTAATGTGTGTTTGGCATTATTCATCCATGTTTTGTATGTCCATTACGTCAAGTAACAATAAAACTTTTAGTTGGGAGGAATCAGCAGGTATTCCTCTGTTACGTATTTACCTGCAGCATGGAATAGTTGTAGATGTTGTAAGAATTACATTTTAGGTATTTCATATTCTTCCTTAAGCTAAGAGAATTACAGCATGACATTTTTCTCAAATGTGCCTCACCATGGATACCAATCAAGTTCCAATTCTTAAATCCAGATTCAGTACCCAAAGTAGAGTTTCTTTGGTAATTTTCTCTTTCCATCCTGTGTCACTGGTGGCCACTTGCCATGTCTTTATAACAATATCTGTTGTAGAAGGCAAGTGGACTTTTGGATGGGAATGTCACCTGCATGGCAGTACAGATGTGCTCCATTGCTCTGTCAACCCACCTGTACGTTATCGGGTATGGCATTTTTTGCATAACACATGATAATCGTGTGCATGTTGAGGCCTAGGTCTTGCATCTCACCAGTAGACCCAGGCCTGTCTCTGAAATCTGGAGGAGCACATGCATGCCATCTAGTTGATATGGGACAACTGTCCAAGTCTTGGAACATAAATATAATCAGTGGCGGATGTGTTTTTCTAACTGAGAAAACTAAGGAAACCTTTCTTCTGTTTAGATATGAGTGAAGTGCCAGTAGGCCCCTCTCAATTCAAGTGCTACTTGAATGCAATGACTAGCTCCTTCGGTGACATGCCCATGTGTGTGCTCTCTCTATGGTGACTAGTAACTGAACTCCATGGCTACTGTGAGCATTCTTCTTAGCAAGACCTTGCCCATCATCCATTCCTAACCACTGCAGTTTTGCTGATGCGGAGTGTAGGGAGGGAAGAAAGGGTCTTAATTGTGTTGTGCAGAAAGTCTTTCCCCCCTCCCCAGAGTGCCACTCTAGCAGGCTAATGATAGCCAGGTGCATGACCTTCACTTAATTGCCCTTAAGTATTTGGTGCTCCAGTTTGGAGACTGCATCATCCATGCCTGTTGTGAGAGCCATCACCTTCAAAAATGACTCTGTTCTGCCTACTGACAGAGGGGTCCACTGAAAGTGGAATGAGCATCCACTATCTGGAAAATGATTGGAAACTGACTAAGCGTGGGACCCAAACTATCCCACTTGATTCTGGTATCCGTTTCTTCACAGCACAGTGAGGGAATGCTCTGCAGAGTACTTGAATACATACTAAGATCCAGGTCTGCGCTCCTTTATAGCTAGACTCCCAGAGGTGAGTGCAAATGAGCTGAAGTCTGCACCATCTTGCTTAACCTGAGAGCCTGACTGGCCCGCTGGGAAAGGGGAAAGAGTGTCTGACCCTGCATGGAGATGACTGCACAAGAAGGAGCCCAAACTGGTGAAATGCACTGAGGGAACTTCTTATAGTTTAAATGTGTTATGTTTTTGTTTGCTGTGTTTCCTCATATACCACCTACAACCACTGATTGGTGGGGCACCTTGGATGCTGCCCAAAGTTTACTATCAAAATCGCCATAAACCCAAACTGTCCCATCCTTCCCCAAAGCCTCCAACATCATCTGGGTATAAAGTATCTGGCACGGTCTTCTTTCAGTAGTCACATGTCAGAATCATCTCAGTTGACCTCCCTCGTCTTTTCCTTAGTGTGGTGTTGAGATAGGAGCAGTCAGCTGACCTTTAACGTGAGGTTGAGAGGCAGAGCACCATCTGGTGTTTGACATGTGAGCTCTTCAAGTCCATGAGAAAGGAAGGCTATGCACAAACCCCATGTTTTTTCAAATTGGGCTTCAATTCCATCTAAGCTAGTTGGAAGTTTCTTAATACCCAGGAGTTCCCATAGTCAGGAGGCATCTCTGTCTTCCTCTGCAGACTCTAAATGTGTCATAGAGCACACCATTTCCTTGGAATCGAACAGTGAGTATCCATTCAGTATCCATGTTTTAAATTTCGGGCCAAATCTTATTTTGATCAGCACCTCCCATAGGAAAGGCCAGTGAACCCCATCAAAAGTATTTTCTTTGTCTGTGGATACTAAAAACGCTGGTGTCTTAGTGCAGGTAGTCCTATCAAGAATGTGCATGCTACATTATATATTGTCACTGCACCCTCTCCCCGCTATAAAGCTGAATTGATCCAATTTCTCTAATCCCTGCTTATAGAGGCCCATCATCCATGCAGTATGCCTGCGAAACTCTTAGCATCCAATACCTTAGTAGCCTTTAAAAAGTCCACTCTGATCAAATATGTGCATGCTATTGCAGCTGTTGAACCACTGGCTTTAGTAGCTGTTGTTTTATTGGTTTGTCACAGCGAGCTTTACCCAGCCAATTGGTTTCAGTATGTTGATTAACTGAAATTCACCATCATATCAACGTCATTATCCTTCCCAATTTAAGCTCTGCAGTGTTAATATTTGAATGCATAAACACATTTGTATAAATAAAAATAAAAATGTTTTGAATTATCCCATATCTGCTAGACCTATTTCAAGTATTAATTAATATGGGCCTGACATTTACTGTTTAGTGTGCTCCTTCATGGAAAAAAGAAAGAAGGTCTGAAGAAATTTGATTACATCAACTCCTTTGGCTCCCTTTTCAGCACCCCATGTTCAAAACCTGGTGCCTCACTTATAAAGCCACCACCTCCCGGCTTACCTAGCAGAAGCTCATCACCTCTGATGGTTCTTGCCACACACAGCCAACACCCCACTGCACTACAAACTAAGACATGTAAAAACACGACAGTGGACCTTTTTTTTTTTTTTTTTTTAATCAATGCACCTGGGATCTGAAAGGACATCCCCATATATCCCTCAGGACCGGCTGAACACTGCTGCAGTTTAGGGAGGAGTTGAAGATTTGTCTCTTTAAAGACCACTCCATTGCAAGGCATTAACTGTCTACAACTCAGCTTCCTCTCCTATTGTTCGCCAAGGTGCTAGAGAATATTAATCAGTCTCTTTCTAAGGATGGGATCATAGCAGTGATGTATTCCCTCAAAACCTCGAAAGCTTCTGGATGTGACGGCTTTCCTGCAGAGTTTTACCACAAATAAGCCAATGTGATAGCTGACCATCTCCTGGAAGTATACAGGGACTCCCTGCAAAGTGGTTGGCTTCCTCCCACAACCTGTGAGGCTATCATAATTATGTTTCCTAAGCCAGGTAAGGACCCCACTATGCCTGCAGCCTTCAGGCTAATCTCCGTACTAAATCTTGAAGTCAAACTGCTAAGGCGGGTCCTGGCCTCTCGTCTTCTTCCTCCTTTCCTCCTTAGTACACCCCGACCAATCAGGGTTCATCCCTGGACGCAGTACTCTACACAATTTGCGTAGTTTGGCCCATGTTTACCACTCCACACTTTTTTGCCTTGGCGCCACTAGCCGAAAGCCTTTGCCGGGCATTGTTTCCATGTGGCATTCTCAGCAGGGAGAACACCCATGTGGTCTTACTATATGCCAATGACCCCTTGATATATCTCTGAAATCCTTTCGACTTGGTACTCCATCTTATGTCAGCACTGCAAAACTTTGAGGAAGTCTCTGCTCCGCAAATTCATCCCTCCAACTATAAAGTACACCATTTGAGCTCCCTGACCAGTAGAGCTGGAGGAAGTCTCCCTTCCCTAGTAATACTAGGGGATACTGCAAATGTGATATCACCTTATTCATCTAGCCCCTAAGGCACAGTCTTTCCATGATGCTAATATCAGAAGAGTAATCTTGGGCCTTCAGGCCTCTGTAAAATTCTGGCGGGAACTGCCTTTGTCTCTCATGGGGAGGATAGCTATAACCAAAATGAGCTTTTATCTTCGCTGCCTGTATACTTTATAGGGGTCGTTCTACAAGATCCCCAGGGACTAATACAGAAAAATAAATAGCATTACGGTTGACTTATTGTGTGCGAACAGGAGGAAACGGGTTAGACTCTCCATCCTACTCGACGGTGGGGGTGGGGTTCTTGGAGGTACCAAGTATCCAGTTGTATTAAATGGCGGCACAGCTCCAACATGCTGTCTAGTGGCTCTCCCCAGATAAGTCCTGGGAGAAGGCCTTACTGAGAGGTACGTATGCAGAAGGTGAGCTACCAATTCTGCTGATGCAGGCCTCTAGGCTTCCACCTGCCATTCCGTATTTGATTCATCAGGTGACTGGCATATGGGAGACCGCGGTTAAGAGGGTTATACCCAAGTCAAAAAGGAAGATCATCCTGGTGTCATTCTGAAGTCATCTGATGACTTCAGCTGAGCTATTCCTGCAATTGTCTGGGGAAGTCATCCGAAACCATCCTGAAGTATGTGTATAGGGCGAAATATTTAAATGAGATGACTCTAGAGTCATCCTGAAAACTACTCCAGGATTGCTTCCCGATTACTTCAGTGGAAAACATGTGATGATCTTTTACTGCTACAGGATGATCCCATGATGATTTCAGGATTAGGCTGGATTACTCCAGGATGGGTTCCTGATAACTTTACTGGAAAACATGTAATGATAATTTACTACTGTGGGATGATCCCAGGATGATTTCAAGATTAAGTTGTATTACTCCAGGATGATCCTATGAGTATTTCATGATGGGTCTGTATTATTACAGAATGATCTTCTGATGACTTCAGAATGAGGCTTTATTACTCCAGTATGATCCCAAAATATCTTCAGAATGGGACTGTACAAGTCGATGATGACTTAGTGATGGGGATGTATTACCCTTGGATGGCTTCTAGCTGTATCACTGCATGGCAGTTTCAATACACAGGAAGTTAAGAAATTCACACTTTTATTAGTTTGCTGGCACAGCAGGTTACTTCAACAACAAAAAATAATTGTTTCAAGGGCGGTTTATCAGAAAAAGCGAATTCCTTGTTTGACAACAAGTAAACATCTCACTATATTACGTGAGCACAGAAAACAGAAGAGGGAACAAGAAAAGGAATACCTGTCTTGGAATTTACTTCAACTTGCCACTGAACATGTACCCAGCCCTACCTGCAGGGGCTTCAGAAATGTTCATCTTAATCCAAGATAAATCCACTATTACTTCTTTATAGTTTTTCTATGATTGTCACTTACTACTGCAACTTAATACTGGCATATTAAACTACTGCACTAAGCAGAGAGCTGCTAATCATATTATTGTTGTTCTTTTAATTATGCCTCACCGATAGTCTTTCATTTTGATGATTGTTGTTAAAATCAAGTAATTTTGTTGACAGCAGATGTAAAGCAATGACTATACATATAGAAGTTCGTATCATCGGTGCCGAACTGGTCTTGAGTGAGTCATTGTGCATGTATGAGATTGCTCAAGAACTATGTTGTGATTGAGTGTCTGTAAGTAAGCCTTTAAGTGGTAAAATGGATGCTGGAGTTCAGTGGTGATGTGAATGAGGGTGCTATCACAGACTATGGTGAATGGCAGTGGTGGGTGGTGACTGGTCTTGTAGTTGTGAGCTGTTTAATTAGCTGATGGCGTGTGGTTTGATCACAGGAGTGGCCATGAATCTTGTGAGTGAAGAAATAAGTGTCTTGTGTGGCTCAGAGTTTCTGTGCTGGGGATAAATTATGAGTCGTGTTGTGACGTACTTTGGTAAGTAATGAGTTGTATGGATTGTAAATGATGTGAAGTGGTGAACGAGTGTTACAAGTGGTTGACTTTTGAGTGATGACAGGTTTAGATCTGAGATGTGAAAGAAAAGTTTTAGCGGCTGGGTCACGCTGTGAGGCAGAATAGGGTTACACATACCTGTGAGTGAGACGTGACTGAATGGCTCATGGGACTGATTGCATGGAGGAGTGATGTTTAAAAAGGCTGAGGTAAGTGAATGGTGCGAGTAAGCTGGACAGTGAGTGCCTGCAGCTTATTGCTGGTGTGAGTAAAAGTATGTGATCGTACCTATGGTTGAGGTGGGTGGGTGGTATGGATGCCTGGTAAAGCGAATAGTGGAGAATGAATGCTGCATGTAGCTGAAGAAGAGTGGTTAGATTAAAAGGAGTTATAAGTTTTGAGATAGTAAGCAAGTGATGTGAGTTCTTGAGGAGTGGTGTGATGACTTAGTAGTAAAGCAGCAGAGGTGAATGGCTACTGAACATGCGTGGAGTGAAAGTGGTTTTATGAATGGTCAAGGGATACACATGCCAAAGTAAGGTAGTGACTGGTGAAGTTAGAGGTTGAGATGACAGGTAGTTGTGTGGACAAGTTATTATGTTTATGGTTCGTGCTGAAAGCAGTGTTGCAACTGACTGAAGGCTAGAGAGTTGAGTGGGTGACTCGTGCAGTAGATGGTGCTGTGTGTCCCATGGTGGTGTTCTGAAGGGATGACTGGTATTGCATGCAACTGAATGTGTGTTGTGAAGTGTCAGTGAATGGGTGATGAAGGCCATGGATATTGCATCTCATGTGTTTAGTGCCTCAACAGATATCATTGGAGGATGGGAGTCAATGACGTAAATAATTAGTTCTGCGAGTGTTATCAGTTTTTGCTGATGCTGCTGTGTAGTACTGCAAGTGGCTGAATGGTGCTGATTTAGGGCCTGAGTAGGAGCTTGGTGGACTGGTTACTCCATTAAAAACAGGAAGGTTTCCTGCCCATCTTGTTTCAAGCAGTATAGGATTTAAACACACTTGTAAAAAAGCAGACTGGAAATCCCTCATGTTTGTGATTGAGTACCGCTTATGCCAAACTCTTAATCATACCCCTAGTTTCCAATCAACAGCTAAATTAGCCTGTTCAGCTAGAGCACAGTTGGCATCTATCACCGCCTTCTCCTAAGCCCTGTGACCAGGTAAGACAGCCATAGCATCTGGCTACTGGCACTGGTGAGTGAACACATGGAGTAGGTAACTTGCAGGAGAGCTTATTGACGTAGTCAGCAGTGGCCAAGCTACACAGCTTCTTTTTTCTAAGCTTCTGTCATGCTACACAGAATGGTCGAAAGAGATTGGTAAAATCAATAACCCTTACATAGGCAAGACCTATTGGCAGGGAAGGACAAGGCAAGCAACAACTTGGAAGGGTAGCGGGAGGAACAGGGCCAGCAACAACGTGAGGATTGTGGAGGCAATAGGTGGGAAGGATGGGGCAAGCAATGACAGGTCATGCAATGACTAAGTGTAAAAAACAAGACAGCATGCATTTTACATCTATGCATCAGGATCTCTACCAACATCCCCATATCCAGCAAAACCACCCAAGTCCTGGTCTAATTCAGGAAAGAACTAAAGGCTCAGCTCTTTAAGGACCTCTACCTCACATGCTCCTACCATCCACAACCCTCTAATGCAGTAATACTCACAGTACAGCTCGAGGGTCGCATGCGGGCCCCCCAGTTAACAGCTGCACTGGGCTGCTGTTTAGTCGACCCAGCACTAACATTAAAAAAAAGTTAAATGGGCAAAAATGTATTTAAAGGTTACTTGAAGTTAAAGAAAGGAAGTGACTAGGGTGTCCTGCACTGCTAAACTTTAAAAACACCTCAATTTTTAAAGACACCTTGCAGTAAAAGTATGATAAAGTCTCTTCAAAATTCACAAAGTGTATTTCATTAACATGCAAAACCGTTTCATCTTAGTACATCAGATTATATCAGTGCACTGAAAAGTATTTTTTTTTTGAGTGACAGCATTCTTCCCTTTCACAAGAAAAGTGTCCACATATAAAGGATTTCCCTCAAAAGCCAAGGACTTGTATAGAGATGTTTGCTTTTAGAAAATTATTGTTTTAGATTTATGTGGGCCTGGCTAGTTCCCTAACAAACATTTTGCAAAAAACATGAGAAAACTCAGTGACAAAGCCAAAAGGCCGGTGATTAATGCCAGACCTTTTGGCTTTGCCACTGCTTGCTTAATATTTTAAAACATTCCAACAGAGTCCTGTCACTTTGTGGCCTAGGGACTTCAAGGGAATAGCAGCTTCATAAGAGTGATTCCAAGGTTTGTGACTATGCTAGCAGAGGTCTGCATTTTAGTGATCGAGTGGCCGCGGGGAAGAGGTCTGGGGTAGTGGGCCAATTTGGGGTAGCTTTCAGTTGCTATGTGAACTATGTGGAGAAGACTGCATGATGATGTTTGTCAGGAGTCTGACTGAGAATTGGGCTGGGCAATTGAGTCCCAAAAAAACTGTTTTGGTGATATCAGTACTTCACAAAATTTAGAAGTCACCCTTAAAGTGCATGAGCTATTGCTGTACTAATTAATGTACCAGGCCTAGATTACAATGTGCCAACACTTTCGAACGTGAAGGAGTAGGGAAAAAGAATGGCGAAGAGGGAAGGAAACAGACAGGTGGAAGCAATGAAAGATATTGCAAGAAAGAAAAACAAACTGGAGAGTGAAGAAGGAAGAGAGCTATGAAGGCAAAGATAGATACGTTAGAAAAGGAATTTGAAGAGAACTGGGGAAAGCAGAGACTAGGAGTGCAAGAATGGAGTGGAAGACGATGAGAATGAAAAGTGGAAAGAGGAGCGAGGCAGGAGAAGAAGAGCAGACAGAGGGGGGAACGCGTGGAAGGAGTGGAAGGGAAAGCAGGGAAGGTGAAAATGAAAAGCAGTTAGTGAGGGGAAAGCAGAGCAAAGGAGAAACGCAGACATAGGGCAGAGAGCAAAGGAAGAATGGTGAGAAGGAGAGCGACTAGGAAGCTCAATATTGAGACAGATGGAACACTTGCAGAGTGCTTAAACAAGAAGAAAAGGTAGAACCAAAAAGGCGAGCAGTGTAAGGACACAGTAATGCTTCCATGCTCCAAAGGAGGGGCATATACAAGAAGGAGAGAAAATCCATACACACAAATGAAAAAGAAGTAAGCAAATCAGAGTGACAAAGAAGCCAACCAGTGGAAAGCAATGTGTGGGCTCTAAGGCAACAGTAAGCTCACAATACGCCTCTTATGTGCTGCCTAGTAGACAAGACCTAAAAATGGAGCAAATGTGATACCCGCCATTCTGAGCTGCATGTGTAGTAGGTAATGGAACAATGGGGGATTACTCCTGCCCCCACTTGCATCAGGTCAATGAAAAGGAGGCAGATTACAAAACAATTTAAAAATTGTCTAATGCATAGAAAAATAATTTTTCTCATCTAGTATGGTTTTCATCAAGGAAAAACGCTGATATCTTTTGATTTTTTTCTGGACCAGTGAAATGTTTCACATTTTAAAAGTGGAGAATAAGTACTTACTGGTTTTCTCATGATATAAACAAGACACACAGCACTTTTTCTGTTTGGTTCATTTTTGTCCTGGATGTGCTAGTGCAGAAACATGTTTACAATATGGACTTGAGCAAACCCCTTTTGCACAACTGCCTATTATGCAAAAGTGAGCAAAAACATAAATAAAATATAAACATTTATACACATATAAATCTGAGCAAAAACAATCTGATCCATGTTTTGCAGTAGCACAAACCAGCTCCCTCATTTCTGTAATCTATACTCAGTCAAACTCCCTACCTAGCATTCTGGTCAAAGGACAGTACCTCCTGCAGCAATAAAACGTCCTCCATAAAAGTTTTCTTGGAGCTACCTAGGTGCTATTCAAATGCCCTAAAAACTATAAAAAGGGACGAATGAGGTCACCAAAATGAAGGTGTGATTTGCTAAACCCTAGCTGCTATCCTTTCAGTGCTAGTTTAGAATCACAGAGTCCCACAGATTCATTGTGTGAGTCACAATAAGTGACAGCCACAGAAGTACAGGGTCAACAACCTAAGGATCATTAAGCAGGATCACTCCGTGGTAGTCATGAATGTGCCTCTTAATCCATCATCTGCTGCGCAATCTGCAGAGTTTAAGAAAAAAAAAATCTTGCTCAAGCTTTACTAAACATGGCAACATGTGTTCTTGTATAGTAGAATTTTTTTGGCAAAGGGTGAATGGTCATCTTTCTGTTGCTTATCGCTTTATTTAATATTTAACTGGTACTAAAGAGGTGAAATATTTGCCAAGTAAGTATCAGCATGTATAAAAACGTATAAAATAATGAAGTAATATTATCATTAAATGTGCAGCATTCCGCTGCACAATTAACTTTTTCTTGATGCATAATTTAGTTAACCCTGTTACATAATTTGCTTCTACCCTACCCCCTAATGGCACTGGCCCTGTAGGTTGTCAAGCCCACCATGGAGGGTAGAAATGAAATCAAGAGGTAGCGATGGTATACTAACAACATGATGCAGGAGCTTCCAACATAAGCGTTGGTGCATTTATGAAACTCTCTCTTCAAACAGCATATTGCCGTGGCACTGATGGCAGATCCTGTATATGTATGTGACATATACAGAGCCACTCTAATTATGATTCTATATCTGCATCGTTTTCCACATAATCCATCATATGCTGCATAAGCTACATATTTTAACAAAAAATGTTGATTCTAACTCAAACAAATCAACAGTTACTAAAAAGGGGTTAACACGTACTGCTGCACAATGGAAAGCCTATTACAATTACTGACAGGTCACTTTTACATTACTTACTGCTGCATTTGGGTGTTAAGTAATGAGGCAAAACATTTGCATAGGCAGTGTTAGCATGTACAGATGTCAAAATAAATAAGTAATACTATGAAAAGGATGAGCTGCATTATGCTACATAATTCTCATTTTGTGACCACATAATTTATTCAAGCGTGCCACATAATTTAAACCTTCTGTGCCGCTTCATTCCACTGGGTCTGCTTTTTTAGCATACACCACTAGAGCACTGTGGGGGCGGGTTTAGAGTAGATACAGAAGACGAGAAATAAAAGCAAATAAAAAGTACAGGCTAAAGGGAACAAGCACAAAATGTGGAGAATATCCAGTTTCTTGACAGGATTAAGCCTATAAAATTGACACCGACGTGGTGCTTTTCGTCTGCCTCAGTGGCAAGAATTGAAGAGAAAATGTGGGCACTGCTTCAGCGAGAAGCTGTGGAGCGAATGGAGGTGGGGTGGTATTAGAATAAGCAAAAGGCGAGTGTGGGGGGGGGATACTGGGGAAAAGGAGACCTTTTATGAGGCAAAAATGTGGAAACAGCGAAGTTTCAGACACTAAGAGTGGCCCATATCTCGGTGACCAATGTGAAATACACTGCACACGGCATTACCTGAATTACAACGATACTCTCTGCCTACCGCATTATGCAGCCTTTCTTTTATTCAAATTTACGGTGATTTGCTGAATCCCAGGAAAAAGTTTCCATTTTCAAAACGTTTTATTTCTTTCACGTGAATAATCTTGCAAGGCAGCATTTTCTGTAAGAGTCTGCCAGGTGTTTAAAGTATGATGCTTTCTCTTTGGCTCCGGATGTGAACTCGTGCATTAAAGCAGCGATAAAGGAAAGGTAAATGTCTCCACACGGAAGGTCCTTTCATTGTGTTTTCACTCACGAACGACTCACAAGCACTGCAGTGGCACCATTGTTACATTGCACTAGCAGCATTTCACTAACACGTTGTGCGAGCTGGCACCTTCCCTGGGCCTTGTACAGTTTCAATGGTGGGAGAGGTTTGATCTCCCGTGTACCCTCCATTCACAGCGCACACTTTACCTTACCTGAGATCTTGGCTTCTCTCACAAGCGCCGCAGTGACACAGAGAGCGTGCAAAATAAAGTCAGGAAAGCAGTACATTTCGCCAATACTACCCTAATGTATGGATTTTGGCTGTAATGTATAATTGCCCACTCTCCGTCTCACTGAAGCGCAGTGATGTTGAATGAGAGTCAGTCTCTTACATCACCTTTCTTAAATAAAGCTCCTCATTCATCGACCGACATCACCGGAGAGGCTACCCGCATTTCAAAGAGCAGATGAGGCAGCCCAGAAGTGTGAAGAGGGAAGCCATAACACCCGATTCCATTAAAAAAATATATTGACGAGGTTCAATGCATCTCCCTTCCACTCTCCTGCAAACAGAAGACATGTCGCTTGCACGGTAGCTCGTATTCTTTATTTCTCCTTGCTGGTCTGGCTATACAGGCCCGCTTCCGGTACTAGAGGGAAACTTCCGGTAAAACGTGAGATAGAAAAAGGACAAACGTAAGCCACATGTTAACCCGTAGCTCCATCTTTTCTTAACGTGGTACCGCCAAATAGTGCCGTTTTCGTTGCACAAGTGGGCGATGCCACAAACATACCATTTACATTTGTGTTCAGAATTAAATGTTCTCTTTTTTGCTTGTAAACATGTTTTTAACTCTCAACTTTATACACATTTTGTATTACATATACTCAATAGTGTCAGAGACATTAACATTATGCAGGAAGGCACTCTAATTGCGTGACAGGATTGAATAAACGGTGCTGCAACGAAATAATCATCATGGCATTCTCATTCATGCCAATAAACCTGGTTGAGGCAGGAGACTTCTGATTTTTTTTAAACCAAAACCTGCTTTATTTTGGACGTCTCCCGCCTGAAATTGCCTCTCCTTCAACAGAAGTCTATGGGTGAACTACATTGTCACAATTTCTTTTTTTTTTTAAATCACTGTAGGAGGCTGGCCTGGCTTGTACTGGGTACCAGAGGTACTTACACCTTGTGCTAGGTCCAGTTATCCGTTATTAGTGTGGAAGAGGTGTTTCTAGCAGCTTAGGCTGATAGAAAAGGTAGCTATAGCAGAGCAGCTTAGGCTGAACTAGGAGACATGTAAAGCTCCTACTATACCACTGGTGTCATATGCACAATATCATAAGAAAACACAATACACAGGATTACTAAAAATAAAGGTACTTTATTTTTATGACAATATGCCAAAAGTATCTCAGTGAGTACCCTCAGTATGAGGAATAGAAATATACACAAGATATATGTACACAATACCAAAAATATGCAGTAATAGCAAAAGGAAGTAGTGCAAGCAATGTAAAGTTACAGTAGATTGCAATAGGAGCACATAGGTATAGGGGCAACACAAACCATATACTCCAAAAGTGGAATGCGAACCACAAATTGACCCCATACCTATGTGAGCTTGTAGAGGGTCGCTGGGACTGTAAGAAAACAGTGAGGGTTAGAAAAATAGCCCACCCAAAGACCCTGTAAGGTAGGTGTAAAGTGCACATACAACCCCCAGAGAGCACATAAGTCGTGATAGGGGGATTCTGCAAGGAAACCCAACATCAGCAATGCAACAACAGTGGATTTCCGGACCTGAGTACCTGTAAAACAAGGGGACCAAGTCCAAGAGTCACGACAGTGTCGAGAGTGGGCAGGAGCCCAGGAAATGCCAGCTGAGGGTGCAAAGAAGCTGCCACCGGATGGAAGAAGCTTGGTGTTTTGCAAGAACGAAGAGGACTAGGAACTTCCCCTTTGGAGGATGGATGTCCCACGTCGTGAAGAAGCTTACTGAGGTGTTCCCAAGCAGAAAGGCCGCAAACAAGCCTTGCTAGCTGCAAGGGTCGCGGTTAGGGTTTTTGGATGCTGCTGTGGCCCAGGAGGGACCATGATGTTGCCACTTGGATGAGGAGAGGGGGAAGAGTCCGTCGACCCACGGGAGATTTCTTCAGAGCTCCTGGTGCAGAAAGGAGGCAGGCTACCCCCAGAGCATGCACCACCAGGAAACAGTCGAGAAAGCCGGCAGGATGAAGCGATACAAGGTCGCAGTAGTCGTCTTTTCTACTTTGCTGCGGTTTTGCAGGCGTCCTGAGCAGTCAGCGGTCGATCCTTTGGTAGAAGGTGAAGAGGGAGATGCAGAGGAACTCTGGTGAGCTCTTGCATTCGGTATCTGAAGAATTCCCCAAAGCAGAGACCCTAAATAGCCAGAAAAGGAGGTTTGGCTACCTAGGAAGGAGGATTGGCTACTAAGAGAGGTAAGAGCCTATCAGAAGGAGTCTCTGACATCACCTGCTGGCACTGGCCACTCAGAGCAGTCCAATGTGCCAGCAACACCTCTGTTTCCAAGATGGCAGAGGTCTGGGGCACACTGGAGGAGCTCTGGGCACCTCCCCTGGGAGGTGCAGGTCAGGGGAATGGTCACTCCCCTTTCCTTTGTCCAGTTTCACGCCAGAGCAGGGCTGGGGGATCCCTGAACCGGTTTAGACTGGTTTATGCAGATATGAGCAGCATCTGTGCCCTTCAAATCATTTCCAGAGGCTGGGGGAGGCTACTCCTCCCCAGCCATCACACCTATTTCTAAAGGGAGAGGGTGTTACACCCTCTCTCAGAGGAAATCCTTTGTTCTGCCTTCCTGGGCCAGGGCTGCCTGGACCCCAGGGGGGCAGAAACCTGTCTGAGGGGTTGGCAGCAGCAGCAGCAGCAGCTGCAGTGGAGACCCCGGAAAGGCAGTTTGGCAGTACCCGGGTTCTGTGCTAGAGACCCAGGGGATCATGGAATTGTCTCCCCAATGCCAGAATGGCATTGGGGTGACAACTCCATGATCTTAGACATGTTACATGGCCATGTTTGGAGTTACCATTGTGACGCTATACATAGGTAGTGACCTGTGTATAGTGCACGCGTGTAATGGTGTCCCCGCACTCACAAAGTCCGGGGAATTTGCCCTGAACAATGTGGGGGCACCTTGGGTAGTGCCAGGGTGCCCACACACTAAGTAACTTTGCACCCAACCTTCACCAGATGAAGGTTAGACATATAGGTGACTTATAAGTTACTTAAGTGCAGTGGTAAATGGCTGTGAAATAACATGGACGTTATTTCACTCAGGCTGCACTGGCAGGCCTGTGTAAGAATTGTCAGATCTCCCTATGGGTGGCAAAAGAAATGCTGCAGCCCATAGGGATCTCCTCGAACCCCAATACCCTGGGTACCTCAGTACCATATACTAGGGAATTATAAGAGTGTTCCAGTATGCCAATGTGAATTGGTGAAATTTACATAACCACTGAGGTTCTGGTTAGCAGAGCCTCAGTGAGACAGTTAGTCATCACACAGGGAACACATACAGGGCACATACTTATGAGCACTGGGGCCCTGCCTGGCAGGGTCCCAGTGACACATAGACTAAAACAACATATATATACAGTGAAATATGGGAGTAACACGCCAGGCAAGATGGTACTTTCCTACAATCACCGTCTTTTAAAATGTTGGCATACATGCATTCTGTGGAATTCTTGTATAACTATTTTGACATTGTAATGGCAAATGAAACAGACAGGACCCTAATGCTTTCGAAAATACAACGTTTAAGAACAAAACACATTTAGCTGTTCTAAATAAAATGTTCTTTACCAACACATAATCCTTTGCCAGTCATAAAAGCACAGGAGCAACATTTTCCTAACAATGTATTTTACAACTTCCAAAGTAAAATAGTTGGCATAAAACAGACAATATTGTACCAATCAGAAAACAAAACTACCTACCTGTATACACTTCTTGTAATACATAATAAAAGGGATTCCTCTTTTAGTCTGTGCATTCCAAATATGAAACTACCACACCAGACCATAAATTGAGGTCATAATCCTATCTACAAACATTTCACTTATTTATTACCTGTTTAATGTCTGCATACACCAATAAACATTTGAAAGTTGACTAGCTAGCTTTTCCAATTTTCTTGCCATGGTATCGCATGCACCAAGACTGCAGTCAGTTTTAAGGCCCCATTGTGTTGGAAACATTGTTTTTGTTGGAATCATAATTTATGCAGCAGTTGGAGGATGGTGTGGCTAGGTATTTTCTGCTTGAACTAGTCCATAGCAGATGAAAATTACTTAAAAATGTAATAAAAATAAACATTTCAAGAAATTTGCATATCCCAATAATCAAGATTTACTAACTTTTATTACTGTTAAATGCACCTGCACAATTTATTTTTTGCCCCGGTGTACTTCAATGTAATAAAAACAGTAAAATTATTACCCTGCAAATTACGTTTACACATTTTTCTAAAGCACACTGTTTGCTTATTTGTATGTTACCAGCAGCTCTAGTAGCTTAATAGTTTTCACTGTTCAGTGCTCAGCCAAACGGTACAGCATTCCTGATGAAAATGCAACCAAAATAGTGGACAGAAACAATTTCATCTTGTTAATGCCTCTGAAGTAATCAGATAGTCATTTTTAAATCATCCCCAAGTCATCAGGAACAATCTCAGTTTAAGAAGTAATCCTAAACCAATTTTCAAGTCATCCTCAGTCATCAGGAATATTCTTATCTTGTGAGGTAATCAAATGGTCATTTTCAAGTCATCCTGAAATCATCAGGCTCAAGTGTCTAAACTTTGCTGATGACTTCAAGAGCTTGATGATGTCTGATGACGTGAAAATGACTTCTGCAGTAGTTGGATGATCATCTAATGATTCTGGGATGGCTTCTAAAGTAATCCTGTTTGACCAGGGTACGCCGAGCTCCATATGCCCCATATGTGCCGCTCTGGTCCTTGCAACCGTTTCGGAAGATTGCGGAATTAATGTCCATCCAGTGATGGAAGGATGCCTGGTGTACCACTTTGCAGGAGCTTTATCCTGAGTGCCGCTTCATCCCTATGGCAGAGGCATTCTATGCATGCCACTTGGGATCAGAGCACTTCCTGCAGGCAACCACTCCCCAGCTTCACAACATGTGCTACTCTTCTGCTAATGGGGGGAGGCTGATGCCTCAACTCCCACATATGCCCTGCACTGCGCGGGGACTTGACGAAAGCTCCATTGCCGGTTCAGGCTCTTTGGGAAGCAGTGGTCTTGGATCCTCTGACCAAGAGAAAGAGTGGGAAAACATTAACCACGCATACCTTTCCCCCTGACATTGCAAGCGATTTACTCCACGTGCCCTGATGTTTGCCTCATGAGGACAGAAAAACCATCCAAATATTTATTTTCTTTACTGTCTTTACTGTCGCTGCACCAGATTTTGAGCAAAGGATAGCTTGGCGGGCACATTCTTTACAAGTATATGTTCAGAACAGGTTATCTGGGTGCACCTTTAAATTGTTTTACATTTCGATTCAGAACTTAATTATAAAAAATACAATTCGAAAAGTAATAACATTATTTTGCCGAGTTTATATAGAAAAATGTTTAATTAAATTTAAAGCCAGTTGATGGCAAATGTTTACATCTTCCGGGGTCAAAGGGAAATAAATGGGTGCTGTTTAACAGCCCCGGACCGATATAGGGCTATACAACCAGGACACGTTCATACACTCAGTAATTTGAGGCAAGTAGTTTCAAAAGCTCATATTTGGGAACAAGCACATACAGTGTGACACTGTGTAACAGCCAACAAACTAACCCCTACACAGTTGCTGTGGAATTGTGTAGTGTAAAAAGATGTGCTTGTGTTTAAAGCTCGGATGGAATCAGTAGTTTGCCCTAGCAAGTTATTTACATCAAAACAATTAGGATATTTTTCTGTTTCAGTGTATCGTTATTGCACCCATTTGTATGCTGGACAAATTATCAATATTGATTTTATTTTATTTTCTTGGAAGAAGCAGTCTTTTAAAACATCAACGGCTCTCCATGAAAGTGGAATCGTAATTCAAGACGAAAATAACGAATCCAAACAAGAGCTTCCAGGTATGCAAAAAGTGAGGAAAGATAAATACCTGCAGATTAAAAAGGAACATTGTGTGCTATACTATAGATGGTTTTGTTCAATTTTAGAGTTGTCTGTACTTAAATTTTACTCTTAAATGTTTGAGCATTAAAACTACAGGTGCTCAATGCTTGATTTCGTAAAATCTGTTTCTCCCTGGCAAGCCTGTTGACCTCACAGAGCTTTCAGGTTTTGTTACCTTCATCTATTGATCCATCGGATGTCTGTTTTCTATGTCTGTTGACCCCTTTTGGAGCAACCACAAGCCCTCTGCCAAAGGTCTCGTTAGTAGCTCTTAAGTAAACTAAACAATGATGAATGGAATGCTTGAATACATGTCTGCCACTGGTAATTACGTGGGGCTGCACCCTTATTCATTGTTATGTTTTCACATCATGCCACCTCGGTTTAGACTCAGCCATATGCAAATCAATCTTGACCCTTATCCAATCAGAACAGTCCAGCACAAACCTCCAAGCCAGGTCCTCCTTGACCCGGAACACAAGCAACCCAGGACCAGCTTTACTCTAGTTTTGAGTTCATCAGTCGGGTCAGCTTGATCCCAGTGACACACTTTTCACAGTACTCACGTCTGGGCATATACATTAGTAGCCCTGGCACTATTCCTGACAGTGTGTGCCATAGCACCAAGCTTGAGGTAGACTCCTTATGCTCTTCTTACATAGTCCAGTTGGTCAAAAACATGTTAGGTCAGGTCATGCTTTGGGAATTATCCCCTACGAGTCCCTCCACATGTTCAAACGTTTTCCAGTTTGGAAGTTCTGTTTTTCTTGACATTCCAACACCATTGAGATTAACTCCCAATAAGGACAATGATATTGGGGTGAACCATCTATTCTCCTTACACAACATGGATGATGACCTTTATATTGACCTGAAGAATCCCACAGGGCTGGTCACCTTCCTTGAGCTTGGGTTGTAGTGTCTGTCTGGCTGTCCACTGAGGAAATTGCCTAATTCGGACTGATTGAAAAAGGAGGTTTGAGCACTTCAGCAAAGTGTCCAAAGCAAAATTGAACTGAAGCACTTCTTTGTCCTCTGAGTCTGATTCCTTTTAAAGAGGTCCCCTTTGGAACTCACAGTTTGAGACAAATGCTTTTGATCACCTAAAGTTAACAGCCTAGTTATGAGTGCCACAGGCCAATGTGAAACCCCGACTTCCTCTCAGTCCACCCTGCAACTGTATTTTCCTTTCTATCCCTCTCTTCCTAGTTGTGTATCTAAGTTCATTGATGCCAAAGGGGAAATGGGTCTTATCTGCTGGGAGCCTGTCGCTGCCCTACTTTAATGCTACTTGTTTGTTGGCACACTACTACCATGCTGCATGTGAAAGGCTACATCTGGTGGCAAACTATCAGAACATTTTGGTGCGTTATTCAAATATGTTCATAATGTGGCCAAACAATCAGAGAGGGACCTGGTTGGATACAAATGACTTCATAGTCAAGTCCCTGGCTACAGGCATCGTTATTAGGCATCATGCCTAGATGCATTTGTCCCCCTATTCCCGGGGCCACCAGTGAATCCTATAGATTTGCTGTTTAAAACACGACCAGCTGGTGGTATTTTTGATTTGCTTTAAACGCAGCCAAGCCATAGTGCACTCACACTTGCTCGGTCTTGCATTGTTGGTGCTTAAATTTCATCATCAATGTTGGTTGTTCTGGGTCTTATGAAGGGCACATCCTTTAGTCGGAGACAGCTGTGCCAACCAATTCAGGAACTGGTCTGTCTTGTTAAAGTTCTGCTGGCCTTGGAGTGCAATGACTGGACAGTGTTGCTGAACTTACAGTCCTTATATTAGATTCATGTTTCACTCCTGCTCTCCCAAAGGAGGCATCTGTGGCTTGCAGTGAGATCTGCTCACTATCAGTTTTTGGTGTTTCTCTTCATCTCCTGTGGCCTTGTTGACGGTCATGTCAGTGTGTCAGGTTGAGGGTACAAGTACTCCTCTACCTCTGTGGCAGACTGTTTAAGGCAGTGTCTCAGGACGTGCAGTGGAGGCTGCTGCAGGACCCTCTGACCTGCGGAAATGCCTTCTGCCCTAGTGGTTGTCACAGTGTGACTGATAATTCCTACCTCAGATTTAGTACAGGTGACCACCTGCCCCCTAGATTAGAATAATGGGCCCCCGTAGAACAAAAGTACCATGTCAGCCTGTTTGAATTGTTGGCAATTTGGTTGACCCTGAAAGCTTTCATGCCATCACAGCTTCTATGTGAAATGGCAGCAAGCTGAGCGGCGTGGGATCCAGTACACTGTTTGGAGGCACTGAGGTTGAGGTACTGAGTCATGAATGATATGTTTGTTGGTGGTGACATCTCCCTTTGGCATCCGATCTTCATCCAGCAGGGCGGGCTTCACCTGGACCTGTTAACCTCTTGGCAGAATAATCAGTGTCAGTTTTCATGGGAAGGTGCCCTTGTGGGTTTGGTCCACATGAAGTGAGATTTCAATCTGTGATATGCACTTTCACATCTTCCCAGTATTCCTCATTTTCTGAGAAAAGTGAGCTAAATACCCGCACAGCTGAACCTGCTCACTTCAAATGAGGGTAAGTAGGGTCTGGTACTTAAAACTCCTGAATGTGTGTGCCCTCCTCTGTCTTCTGCTCACTGAGGATTTCTAGACCGGCTAGGTAGCAAGATGCTACACCCCAAACTTCTCATTTTATACTTTCATTCATGGGGATAAATCGGGTAACTTGAGTGCTTCAAGTTTTCTTTCGGAAGGTGTAGGCATGATTATTGCCACTGCCTCAACACACACAGTTTACCCCAGCTGTTGGTCATGTTTTGTGCCTAGGTTTGGTGAAGTGTCTATGCTTTATTTGTACCATCAAAGCATTGCTCTGGGCATGTTGAACAATTGTCAGGGTCCCTTATTACCTTTTCTGTGTTTGCCTGATCAGTCCTTTTTGTATAAATTGCCTGTTATAAAGTGGTACTCAAAAGGATCGACTAATTTGTTTCCCTTTTCTCCATTTGTAATGCTCCTGTTGGATCATCTGAACTTGATTCTCACTTTTTCATTAGTACTCTTTCAGCCCATGCACAATAGTATTTTGTAGCTCCTAACAAATGAAGGAATTATATGTTTTTGGTATAGAACAAAGCAGCAATCCCATTGAGAAATTCTAGCTCTAGCATCTCCTAACTAGAATGAGAGGTTACCAGGGTAGTGAGGAGGTAGACAGGGTCATAAAGGGTTTCCTGAAAAGAAGGTCTGAGGAAATGCAGTGAATTCTATGAGGAAGATAGTTCCATAGTTTGGGAGACAGAATGAAAAGTGTGGCTTCTGAGGCATACTTGGCATATCTTATGAATCATGAGCATAAGTAGGCTCTGGGAACATAGATTTCTGGCAGGGATACAGCAGTCAAGATATTTCTAATACAAAAAAGGACTCCCTTATAATGATAGGCCCTGTGACATAGACTGAGAATATTGAGAGATGTGCTTCTGGATGGGTACTCAGTTGAGGAATGCCGGGTTAAGAGAAATTACATTGAAATCTCACAAGACAGGCAGCTATGTTAAGGATAAACTATAACTGGTGGGTCAGGAAATGAGGCAGAAGAAAGTAGATAGTTACAGTAGCCTAGATGGGATGATACATTTGTAAGGACAGCCCCTCAAGAGGAAAACAAGAACTGTGCTGGACCTTTTTAGGAAATGGTAACTGATTGATGTGAAATTTGCAATTTGAGTACTGAAAAAAGTCCAAATAAATGCCTAGGTTGCTAGCATGAGTCTCAAGAAGCAGCATAGGTCCCATGCAAGTGGGCCACCATATGATCTCCAGGGCAGATAGAGGGTTATTGCCAAAGATCAGGATTTCCATTTTCTATGAGCTCAGCTTCAGTTGATTTCATCTTATTCAGGCGTAAATTGCAGAGAGATGGTTGCTTTCTTGGTAGGGTAGAGCTCTGTTCGCAGCAAAGAGAGAAATTAAATTGGATGAGACTTGTAAGAGCGCTAACGATTGAAAGGGTTGGACTTAAGGTAGATCCCTGACTGACTCTGTACTGGACTGATCTGGAAGTAGTACCAAGAGAAGAAAAAGACAAGATCTGGTAAAGGTCACAGAGAAAAGGGGATTGGCATTGAAGTGCAATGTCACTCATCCCAGCCTCTTTGAAATGAGAGAAGGGGATGGGGGACCATGTTAAATGCAGTGAAGAGGTTGAGGAGAACCAGAACAACTTGAACTCCCGTAACCTGGCAGCAGGGGGTGTCATCAAGTGTTACTAGTGGACATGTATTGTGACATGACATGGCCTCGAGAGGACTTGAGCAGAATTGAGGTTACTTTCCAGAAAAAAAATATAAGTTGTGTTAACAGTGAGTTTGGTGACCTTGAATGGGAAGGGGAAAAGTGATGTAAAGTGACATAGGAGGAAGAGTTCCTGATCTCAAAGAGTGGTTACAAATGTTACTACTTTTTGGACCAACTTAACCTAGAAAAAGTTTCTGGCTTTAAGAATACAGAGAATTAGATTTTGGTAAGTGCAGAATCTGTGGTAAGAGATATGATAGAGATGAGAAAGCCCTCAGCACAACATCATGAAGACCACCTTCAGGAACAGTGATAGGAAAGGAGTTATCGATTGATAGTTTTTTTTGTGTAAAAACATTTGCCAGTTTGTCACCTAAAGACGGTGAAGCTATTATTTATGAGGTGAGGCACTTTGGGGTGACTAACTCTGAAATTATTTTAGGATTAAGATCTTTTTATTGAGTTTAGAGCAGAAGCCAAATACAATACCTTTGCACACCATCATCATCTGGGGCCATCAATAATTTGAAGGGAAGGAAGTAAACAGGGAGAAAGCAAAGCAAAACAAATCAACATAAGACGCCTATATCGATTCTGGGTCCTGCAAACAGGGACGAATAGGGACTAGCTGTGAAGCTCTATAAAGGTGAGGGCTATTTTGGCCAGATGGTGTCGTGAATGGTCCAGTGTAGTATGCGTAGGTAGTGTGGGCAGGTCAGCTCCCTAAACCCATCCTCGGAGGTAGTCGATGCAGGGGCCCCATGTCTTAGGAAACAGCGGCATCACTCCTGCAGCCCTCAGTGTGATCTTTTTCATGCCCAGAATAATTTATGGAACCGGTCCATGTGTGTGGGGATGTCACTCGAGTGACACAGATACAGTAGAAAATGTTTAATGGCCACTCTTGCCAGCGTGATAGCCCTCCCTTTTGGGAATTTAAGAGGATAAGTCAGGGGGAACCTCGAAATAGTAGTTTCATAGATGCCATTTATAGCATGTAGGACGGAGTTCCAGAAGGAGGCAATTTTAGGGCAGTGCCAGAGATTGTGTTGACGTACCCAGCTGGCCACATTGGCGCCAGCACCAATCATCGCTGCCCGACCTCCATCCGGCAATCTGCTCTGGTGTATAATACCAATAATGAGCTATTTTTAGCAAAAGATCCTTGGTATTTATATTGCCGGCCAAAACCCTCGCCCTGTGCAGGATATCCTGCCATAAGTTATCCGAGAAGGACCGGCCACACCCCCTTTCCAACCTGCATCTCGCCGAGGTCATCATCAAGAGGGGGGAGGTATCACTAAAAAGGCATAAAGATCAGAGGTAAGCTGTTCATCAGTTGAGCTAGTGAGCAACCAGCACTCAAGAGGGGTAAGATGTCTGCTTGCGTGCGGGTGGATCACGGGTGAAGTCACCCAGTGGCACACTGCCAGATCTTGCCAGTACGCAGTCGCTGGTATACCATAATCCTACTGGAGCTGCAGGAAATCCATGACACCATCAGCATCAAAGAAATCACCAACTCTCTTAAAGTTGGAATACTGCCAGATCTGGAACGAGGATCCAGTGAGTGCCGGCAGAAAATCTGGATTGCCAATGAGTGGGGTTTGTGGAATATAGGAGTGGATAAGCCCTGTTTCACATACACCTTGTCCCACACCTCCATTGTGGCACGCAAGACTGGGGATGTATAGGCCCCCGTGGTCGAGATGCCCTAGGAAGCCAAGTAATTTTCCAAATATGTTGCCCTGCCACTACCTGGTCAATGAAGCACCATTGCTTCTCCATGCGCACACACAACCATTTCACTAAATATCGCAGTTGCACTGCCAGATAGTAGCTCAACAGGTGAGGCACTCCCCCAGTCCACCCTCAGACACCGGTTGATAGGCCTGTGCCTTTGCCATTCTTGCCTTTTTCTCAGCCCAAATGAAATCCCAGATTAAGTTCTGCAGTTTTTCAACAACTGGGCTGCAACGGGACGGTTTGCATAATAAAGAGCGCTTTTGGGCAATGGCATAATTTTGATTGCTGCCACAGGGGCCAGCCAGGAGAGGCCGTACCCTTTCCATCTTATCAGCTCTGTACGTGCGCTGTTCAGCAATGGTGAGTAGTTGCAATTAGCTATAACTGTCAGCGTAGGATGGATCTGTAGACCCCCTGTGCAGCCTATGCAAAGGGCAGGTCTTTTTGCAGCTGCGCCTCTTCCGTTGCCAGCACTGAGAGATTTAGGATAGAGGACTTGCTTAAGTTCGTTTTGACCCTTGGCACTGCTGCAAATGCTGTCCACTTCTCCATAATCGCTGGGAGTGAATGTTGCGGGTGAGCCACATAGAGCAGCATGTCGCCTGTGTAAAGTGCAATTTTGTGGGACCTACCGCCCTTTGGAATACCATGTTTGTGAGTTCTTGTGCACTTATTCGCCAAATGGCTCCTTATACAAAGCAAAGATTAGCAGTGACAGGGCGCAACCCTGTTGCGTGCCTCTAAAGATGGGAACTGGCCTAGATATGGAACCATTCATGCTCACCATTGCCTGTGGGGGATTTATAATTCCACAGGGTCCAGTGGCAAAACCGCAGTCCCAGCCCAAAATGAGGGGAGGATTGCACTCGAAAATCTCCAATGCACTCTATCAAAAGCCTTCTCCGCATCTATAGATAGAAGTAGAGAAGGCCTCATGGCACAATATGTTTTGTCCAGGATTTCTAGTATTATCCGAGCATGTTATTTATGGGATAAAGCAGGTTAGGTCTGGGTCCACCAGTCCCTGCATGTAGGGCTCCACCCTGGATGCCAAAATGTCCGTAAAGAGTGTGGCGTCCTTGTTTAACAGCGTGATCTGCCAATATGATGTGCATAGCTGGGGGGTCTTTCCCTGGCTTAAGGATCACTATAATCATGGCTAATTGCATTGTAGGAGTGAGATTGCCAGATATCGTGAACTATTGTACAGTCGAGCCGGAATATGGGCTCTGGGTGGACCCCGAAAGACCTGTAAAATTCAGCCCCAAGAGCATCCTGCCCGGTGCCTTCCCCGTCTGGAGGCATTGGATGGCCATAAGCACCTCAGTAGGGCTAATATTGTTGTCCAGTATATCGCGGGCACCCTGTGGTAGACAGGTCAAAGAGACAGATTCCAGATATTTCCCGATCCCTGCAGGGTCCAGCCCCACTGCTGCATAGAGGGAGGTATAAAATGGCTCAAACTCCCGAAGAATCTGATCCTATTCGCCTGTCAGCACTCCGTCATGCAATCTAATATCATTTACCCTCCACTGCGCTATTTGGGTGCAAAGGTGATATGACAATAGGCGCCCTGCCTTATTTCCACCCCACATAAAATGTTTGCTTTATGTGCAGGAGAGCATTCTCTGCCCTGTCTGTATCAAGGGCCTTTGGTTGTTTGAGGATCACCGTAAGCTCCTGGCGTGTCGCCATCGAGCCAGTATTCTTATGCGTCCTCTCCAATTCTCTGATTCGGTCTTCCAATTGCTCATGTTTATCATGCCTACTTTTATTAAAGTGTGCCGTAATAGCAATAAAGTGGCCCCTAGTGACTGCATTTATGTGTGTCCCACAGGAGCTCCGCAAGGGTTTTCAAGGTGTTGTTAACAACAAGGTATGCCTGTATCATATTCTTAATTTCTACTTTTATATCCTCATACTCAAGGAGTTTAGCATTCAGGCACCAAAGTTTGAGAGCTGAGTGGGGTTCGGGTATCCATAGGCACAGGGTGACTGGGGCGTTATCTGATAGTGTCGCTACCTCGATCTCCACCTGGGCCACCATGCTAAAGACATGAGGTAAGGTAAAGGTCTAAGCGGGCATAGGTCTACTGGGCAGCTGAAAAATAAGTATATCCTCTAACTGCAGAGTTTTTCACACGCCACACATCTGTCAACCCCGCCCCCTCCACCCATTCCCAAAGTAGGTGAAGAAGGCTCCCGTATGGCTGTGACTGAGCGGATCCATCTAGATGGTTGTCTGGGACAATGTTAAAGTGCACCCCCAACCCCCATGAGTACGTCAGCATCAGGTGTGGAGAGTACCTGACCAATTGCTTCTCTAAGAAACTGTTCTTGGTGATCATTAGGGCCGTAAATGCTCACTAACGTGAATTTAAACCCATGCGAGCCCATCCTTAGTGCCAGCAGTCTCCCTTTTATTTCAGCCTATATGCCCAGCACCCTAACCAGGATGTGGGTAGCCAAAAGTATTGCTACTCCCACCCTCTACCCAGAGCCCGCAGAGTGGTACTGCCTATCAAACCGTCCAGAATCTCTTCCAGTCCGCCCCAGCTAGGTGTGTTTCTTGTGCAGGCAGAAATCACACTTGAATTCTCAAAGGAGGGAAAGTAGGGCCAACCTCTTCACTGTTGCATTAAGTACCCTTAAATTAAGTCTAAGTACGGTGATTGTCATTTATGAACTACAGGGCAATCTGGACAATGGAAAGTGAAGTGACCAGTCCTGTGTCAATCACCACCCCAGGGGTGGTGCCCAGAGCTCCTCCACAGGGTCCCTGGGTTCTGCCATCTTGAATCCAAGGTTGGCATGGACCTCTGGGAACATCTGAGTGGCCAGGCCAGGAGGGTGATGTCAGAGCCCCCTCCTGATAGGTTGTCACCTGGCTAGGTGACCAATCCGCTTTTCACTTTTTTTAGGGTCTGTCTCTTGGGTGGGTTCTCAGATTCAACTTGCAAGATTCCAGCCGGACTCCACTGCAACCTTACTTCAACTTCTAGCCACTGGATCCATGACTGGACCCTCCAGGAAAGGACAATCTGCATCCACGGAGAAGACTCTTTCTGCAACATAGTTCCTACAGCTCCTTCCAGCTTCTGCAACATTTCCCTGGCTGTGCATCCTCTGAGGGCAGCAAGTCTTCAGACTGCATGAGCTGGAAGAAGGAATCTCCATTGGGGTGAAGGAGTCCATGCATCTGCTGGCACCTACTTCAGTGACAAGCAGCTGCGTGGATCTCCTCTCCTCCTGAGCTGGCTGGTTTCCTGCATCACAGGTCGTGGTCCGGAGTAGTCCTGTTGGTCTTCTCTGCCAGCTGTCCAACTTTGGTGGAGGTAAGCCCTTGCCTTTCAAAGCAGTACCACCTTGCACCACATCTCTTGCAGCTGCCAAGCACGAGGCAACTCCTCCAAGGGATCTTCAGGCTACGTGTAGCTCCAGCCCCCAGCACTCCTTCCTCTGACACACACCCCTCTGCATGTTTCTTCTGTGGCATGGGACCCTTCTTCAGTTGTGCTGCGAGGGCTCTTCTGTGACTCCTATGTCCTCATCCTGTGGGACTCCTGTTGGTGCTGCCTTTGCTCCTGTGGGCTCTGTGTCTCTGAAAGTCCCTCTGAGGCCCCACCTCTTCCCCTCCTGGGTTGAGTACTCCTGGGCCTTACTGGTCCCTGGCAGCTCCACTTTTCACCAACTGCGACATTTGCCTTTGCCAAAGCTTGTTGGTGGAATTTCTGCACCAACACCCGACTGCAATTCTTCTGGCGTGGGACATCGTCTGCATCACTCAGGAACTCTCCACCGACTCCAGGGCTGCAGTGCTGACCTTCTTTACCTCCCTGTTGACCAACTCCTACATCCACAGCTGGGTGGGTAGTACCTCCTACTCCTCCCGGACTCTTCTGTGACTTCTGGACTTCGTCCCCTTCTTCCACAGGTCTTCCTCTTCATGAATCCACCACTGGTTTCTTGCAGTCTTGTCTGGGTGGTGAATTTTCTTCTTTTCCTTCCTTTTGGGTGGTTTGGTAAAAACTAAATAAAGGGGTCCCTGCAAGAAATACAGAGAGAGAACCAGGGAATAAAGTATATTCTAAAGAAATATTTTCTCTCTCAAATTTTAATTACAAAATATATAAACACTTAACCTCTTCACTGCCAGGCCTTTTCCCTCTCCTGTGCCAGGCCTTTTTCCTATTTGGAATAGTTCTCGCTTAGGCCCTCTTAACTTTTTGTCCGCATAAGCTACCCACGCCAAATTTGCGTCCTTTTTTTCCAACATCCTAGGGATTCTAGAGGTACCCAGACTTTGTGGGTTCCCCTGAAGGAGGCCAAGAAATTAGCCAAAATACAATGAAAATTTCGTGTTTTTTCAAACAAATTGGAAAAAGGGGCTGCAGAAGAAGGCCTGTGTTTTTTTTCCCTGAAAATGGCATCAACAAAGGGTTTGTGGTGCTAAAATCACCAGCTTCCCAGCTTTGAGGAACAGGCAGACTTGAATCAGAAAACCCAATTTTTCCTCACAATTTTGGCATTTTACTGGGACATACCCCATTTTTACGATTTTTTGTGCTTTCAGCCTTCTTCCAGTCAGTGACAGAAATGGGCATGAATCCAATGCTGGATCCCAGAAACCTAAATATTTGTGAAAAGTAGACAACATTTTGAATTCAGCAAGGAGTAATTTGTGTAGATCCTACAAGGGTTTCCTACAGAAATTAACAACTGAAAAAAAGAAATATTGAAATTGAGGTGAAAAAAACTGCAATTTTTCTCCATGTTTTACTCTAACTTTTTCCTGCAGTGTCATATTTTTGAAAGCAATATACTGTTAAGTCTGCTGGACTTTTCTGGTTGCGGGGATATACATGTATAGGGCTTGTAGGTTCATCAAGAACCCTAGGTACCCAGAACCGATAAATGAGCTGCACCCAGAAGTGGGTTTTCATTCTATTCCGGGTATACAGCAATTTATTTTCTGAAATATAAAGAGTGAAAAATAGCTATCAAGAAAACCTTTGCATTTCCAAAATGGGCACAAGATAAGGTGCTGAGGAGCAGTGGTTATTTGCACATCTCTGAATTCCGGGGTGCCCATACTAGCATGTGAATTACAGGGCATTTCTCAAATAGAAGTCTTTTTTGCACACTCTCTTATATTTGGAAGGAAAAAATGTAGAGAAAGACAAGGGGCAATAACACTTGTTTTGCTATTCTATGTTCCCCCAAGTCTCCCGATAAAAATGATACCTCACTTGTGTGGGTAGGCCTAGCGCCCGCGAAAGGAAATGCCCCAAAACACAACGTGGACACATCAAATTTTTTGACAGAAAACAGGTGTTTTTTGCAAAGTGCCTACCTGTAGATTTTGGCTTCTAGCTCAGCCGGCACCTAGGGAAACCTACCAAACCTGTGCATTTTTAAAAACTAGAGACCTCAAGGGAATCCAAGATGGGGTGACTTGTGGAGCTCTGACCAGGCTCTGTTACCCAGAATCCTTTGCAAACCTCAAAATTTGGCCAAAAAAAACACGTTTTCCTCACATTTCGGTGACAGAAAGTTCTGGAATCTGAGAGGAGCCACAAATTCCACCCAGCGTTCCCTCAAGTCCCCCAATAAAAATAATACCTCACTTGTGTGGGTAGGTCTAGCGCCCGCGACAGGAAATGCCCCAAAACACAAGCTGGACACATCACATTTTTTCACAGAAAACAGAGGTGTTTTTTTTTTACAAAGTGCCTACCTGTGGATTTTGGCCTCTAGCTCAGCCGGCCCCAGGAGGGGCAGAAATAGCCTACAATAAATATGCTTCCCCAGCCCCCTCGGGGAGCGACCCTTGCCTATGGGGTCGCTCCCCCTGCGTGACATTGGCGCCAAAAAAAAGATCCCCGGTGCATAGTTGTTTCTGACCCCCTTGGGGGCAGATTGACCTAAAAGCAGACGATTTGCCCCCAAGGGGGGCAGAAAAGGTCTAAATACAATTTGCCCCACAGGGGAGCGACCCTTGCCCAATGGGTCGCTCCCGATCTCTAAAAAAAAAAAATTAGCCCTGGCCCTAGAGGTTTCTGCCTCCCCCCTCCCCCCCAGGGGGCAAATCGGCCTAATAACAAAAGGCCGATCTGCCCCCAGGGGAGGCAGAAATGGTGTAAAATAAATTTGCCCCCCAAACCCTCCTGGGAGCGACCCTTGCCTACGGGATCGCTCCCCTTGCGGGACATTGGCGCAAAAAAAAAGATCCCCGGTGCCTAGTGGTTTCTGGCCCCTTGGGGGCAGATTGACCTAAAATCTGCTGATCTGCACTCAAGGGGGGCAGAAATGGCCTAAATACAATTTGCCCCTCCAGGGGAGCAACCCTTGCCTAAGGGGTCGCTCACCATCTGTAAAACAACAACAAAAAAATCCACGGTGCCTAGTGGTTTCTGCCCCCCTTGGGGGCAGATTGGCCTAATTAAAATAGGATGATATGCCCCCTAGGGGGGCAGAAATGGCCTAAAATAAATTCCCCCCCCCCCCAGGGGAACGACCCTTGCTTAAGGGGTCGCTCCCCTTGCGTGGAATTCACAAATGAAAAAAAAAAAACTCCCTGGTGTCTAGTGGTTTCTGTCCCCCTTGGGGGCAGAAATGGCCTAAATGTAATTTGCCCCCTAGGCGAGCGACCCTTGCCTAAGGGGTCGCTCCCCACCTCTACAATATATACATAATATATCAAAATTGTCCTGCTTGCAAAAACATACACATAATATTGAATAAAGAAATATAATTTTTCAAATAATCTATCAGCCCTAAAACAGTCTGTATCTGACTCTTCCTTTGTCAGTAACATCCATTAACTTTGCTTTTCACAGTCTTTGAATTGTCCTTCACTCATCAGTGTCTTTTATTCCAATATGTTACCATATATTTCCAATCGGATATATACTAAGACGTTTTTTTGTTATATCAGCTTCAACCTTGTTGGCCACTGAATCTGGATGGAAACCTTCTGTGCCAACCTTAGTATTCTTTGCTGACGTGCGTGTCGGTGGGTCCCATCAAATGCTGATAATTTAAACCACCTTCCTCAAGGCTGCACACAATCGTGCACCCATAGGCTGGAATAATGTCTCTCTTTTAATCACTCTGCATCATTATCCAAATTCTGGTGAAAATTCTGTTTCAAAATGCTCAATATCGGACATCATGGGTGCCGATATTGCCAATAAGTGCGTGATGCGCCGATATCCCCTACTGCTCTCTATGTGTGTCAGACTGTGAAAAGCAAAGTTAACGGATATTACTGACAAAGGAAGATTCAGATACAGACTGTTTTAGGGCTGATAGATTATTTGAAAAATTATATTTCTTTATTCGATATTATGTGCATGTTTTTGCAAGCAGGACATTTTTTATATATTATGTAAATATTAGTTCTTTATCGTAATTTGTCTCATCTTTTGTGTTTGTGTTTTGTCCTAGCCTTTTACGTGTGGTCCTAGTTTGGTTGTTCTTTCGTGTCTGATGTTGAGTTTATATAGGTAATTGCTTATTCTTTATTACTATCAAAAATAAAATTAATTTTCCAAGTATTATGACACACTAGTTTTTTTTTACCCTTAAGTGTTTATATATTTTGTAATTCAAATTTGAGAGAGAAAATATTTCTTTAGTATATGGTTTGGTGAAAATCCACTAACTTATTTCTTTCTTCCTGGTCGCTAGAGGGCACTGTGATACTTTCCTTTGGAGTTTCCTAATACCCCCAATCTCCCCTCTACACATTCCACTTAACTAGGTGGGGATCCCGTGTTCGCATTCCATTTTTTTAGTACATGGTTTGACCTCCCCCTTGGGTCACTATTGTCTCACTGCATTTGAACTGTTTTCTATAACTTTCTATGCCTATTTCTGATATCTAGTGTATATATTTGGTGTGTTACCTACCTCCCATTGGAGGGTTGCCTCTCTAGTACTTTTTGGTATTGTCACTAAAATAAAGTACCTTTATTTTTAGAACACTGAGTGTTTTCTTTCACGTGTGTGAGTGCAGTGTGACTACAGTGGTATTGCATGAGCTGTGCATGTCTCCTAGATAAGCCTTGGCTGCTCATCCACAGCTGCCTCTAGAGAGCCCGGCTTCTAGACACTACCTAACCTACACTAATAGGGGATACCTGGTCTAAGGATTAAGTGCCTTAGGTACCCACCACACACCAGGCCAGCTTCCTACAGGGGGGTTATTGTTTGTTATTATTATTAGTCTTGCGCTCTTAGGGAAACCGTGCTATGCATTTACTCCAGTTTCTATACGGTAAATTAAGTTAATGAGAGTTAGAAGACCTGTAGTGTGAGAAGGGAATATGTGAATTAATCCATTTGTTAGTGGTGCTAATAGATGCATTTCAGAAGATTAGATATTGTTAGGTTGCCTGGGTATGACATTTAAAGAAGAGATTGTAATCTTTGAAATGTGGTGTGGCCAGTTTGCAGAGCTAGTTATTAAGGCACAAGTTCTGTGAGATAGAGTAGATTGTGCTCAAAGAGAGGAGGTATTCAGACGATGGAATGGAAGGTGATAGTCACTTGAAAGTTGACAATCAGACGCTTTAAGTCAGTCTTTCATGCAGGATTTTTAGGAATATTGTGGGGCTTTGAAATTACATGCAAAACTGTAGAAAGAATCAGCATTATTTGCATGTGTTACAATATCACTGTAGGCCAAGAGAAAGAGAATACCAGCGTGCGCACACACACCACCAACGTCATGGGGTAACTGAAATAAAAAAATATGGTTTCACTTCTCATAAATCCAATGGAAGGAAAATGCGAAACAGGGATGTTGTATTTTAAATGTTTGTACAAGAGAAGCTCATCCCCTTTCCTTCTGATGATCAAGGTAGGAGATAGCAGACTGGGATCTGTTTTAGTGAATTTGTGTAAACTAATGCCTCAGACAGGTGCACTAGTACTATCTCCAGTCTAAAAAACCCACAACAAAGACATAATGATCTTGCATCTGGCTGCCATTTATCCTTCCTGTAGCAGTAATCGGACAAACACACAAAAAAGGCCTGCTTAAACTCCTCACCTGAAAAATAGAAACTGCGGTCCTCCCACTCCCATTTTTATGGGCGAGCGCAAAACGCTCCGTCCATAAATTAATCTCTCTTTGGGCTTCAAACCATGCCCAGGTCACGTCAGTCTCTTTCATTGGTTCCTGGGCTAGCTCTTTAAAATCTGCCTGCTTCATTTGTGAAAGGCATGCATACGTCATGCCTTTTCCGGTGTTTAGCCCGCCTACGCAGCACCGGTAAACTACTAGAAACATACGAGGCTCGATCTTTTGAGCCTGGTTTCTGGACTACTTTATCTGTACATTTTTTACGCAGTGCGATCGCGCTCCGTTTTTTCATTTTCAATTTAAGCGCAATCTTGCTGCATTTTACATAGCACAATCGCACTGTGTTTTGTTTCTTTTAATTTGTGTGGCAAGAAAAGTTAGGTTAGGAGTTTACAACGCATATAGCTCCAACTCGAGCAAATGCAAGCCCTGTTGCATTGAAAATGCTTGTATTATCTACCAAGCCTGTAGTGCTCAGGAAGCAAGTAATCAGCTGTCCATTCCAAACAAGGCCCTCATTGAATTTCTAAAGAGAGTTTTGTCTTTGTTATCACTCCAGTGTCTGGTCTCCACCCTTGATAATGCAGGAGATGCTTTTCCACTATCTGGGGAGGTGATTGCAATTGTTACTACATGAGTAATGAGAATTTTTGTATACAGGAAAAACAAGACTAAAGCAAATCCTCAATGGTTCTTGTGGAATCAGAAAGAAAATGTACGTTTGAAATACACAAACAAGATAATTCAGGCCATTGGTTCAGATCTGCATAGGCCAGCCCATTAGACAAACAGGCTCAGCGAGCCTCGCAGTTCAGTGTACAAGAGACAAGGACACTTTTGAAAGTCTGTCAAAGCAGCTTCTTTTCGGTACCAGTCACATGCATTGCTAGAATGCCTCCACAGATATAGTATGAAAGGTACACCATTGGCAAATATCCCAGCTCTTACGCAAGGAGCGTGGTTAAACATCTTGCTTCTACCAGAGTCCAACTGCCCAGGGAGAAAACGTTACAACATGTAAAACCCCGTAGTGTATGTTAAACTGATGATCAGTCGTGCCAATAAAACCCATGTAGAAGTAGGTCTTAATATTGCCAGTTGGCCTCTTTGTCTGGAAAATATAAGATTTTTATAGAGATTCTTGGCATTGTCTAATTCATAAGAGAAATCCAGGTTGGAGTAAGTTTGTCTTTTAAGTGAACATATTCAGGTTTGTGTTTGTGCTGGAATCAAGCAGCAATGTAAAACAAGTTACTGAACTCTCAACAAACTTTAGTAGACAATTGGTTCGTTGGGTCCCATCTGTGGAACTTTAGCAAAATCATCTGCTGTCTTGTTGAATTCTATTAGGTAATAGCGACCAGTATCTGAAAAAGGTGTTTTGGCCTTTTGCACTCCAGGTATTTCTCCAGATCAGATTTATTTTTGTATTACATGTTACAAATACTGTGGTTCTTTTCTTATTTGTGGTTCTATTAGTCACCTTTTAATTGGTGTAGAGAAGAATCCTGCCCATTGAAACCTCTTCCTGACAGGGTAAGTCCCCACCCGTCCCCCCCACACACACGGGATCATTAGGGGGGCTGGGTGATTTTCGGTAGGTGTGAAGACTGGGAGCAATATTGTTTGCAGTTGAAATTCTCACTGTTCTTAGCGCAGGGATGTGACTGTCCCTTGCCATAGCAACAGGGCCGGACTGGGAACCCAAAGCAGCCCTGGAAGATTTTCAGACCAGCTCCCGTGCGGTGCATAGCGAGTGCAGCAAGTGAGACTCACTACTACAAGAGGGACTGGTGGATTTCCCCTCAAAAAATTGGTAAAAAAGGTGCATTCTACGACTCTTTCATTATATATTGAATTGTATTAGCTTTTAAAGCATAGTAAATGATCTCCTTAAGAGTGCACTTGGATACAACAGTGACTTTTTGGGCCCCTCAATTATTCCCTCATCACCCTCCAATAGTGCCCCTCATGTCTATGTAGCCCCGCTCTCACATGTTTCATTTGTGTTACAGCACCTCATACCTACATCACACACACACACAGACACACATAACATAGCTCACTGTGCAATATTAAGATTGTAAGCTATGAAATGCAAATTACAAAAGGCTCTCTGCTCCAAAAGCATTAACCCAGTGAGCTATGCAGATTAAATACTGTTCTGTGATCTGCATGGTACATGTTCTTTGCAGCACCCATATTAACCCACTGTTACTTTAGATTAGTCAAAACTGTCAATAGACAAAACTCCAGTCTCTCTCCAGCAGGAAGATTAATCACCAGAGATATTAACCTTGACACTTTTATTGTTGCCTGAAAACTGCTGGGTGTAGGGGGACAGTGAGAAGCAAGTAATTATGCTTGCCAGGCCTGCCTGTTTTGTTACTGGAGGCCGATATTACAGCACTGCTGCAAAACCGGCCCTCCAGTCTCCGGAGGGAACACCCAGTACACGGTTAGGCCGGTCCGGTCTTGCATAGCAACATGAAAAAGGTTTCCCAAAACCCTGAACAAATAACACATACCAATAAAAACACAGATTACATAAATAAGATATGGTCACTTGTTGGCTCGTTATCGGATGTTATCTTTGTTTTGAAAGCACCCGTCTAGTGTGTCATTTGTTCAGAATAGTTGCTACCATAATACAGGATTTAATGACACAATACCAGCCAGCAAGGGTGGTTCACATCAACAGGACCAACGCTGTTGCAGATGAGACTCATTAATTCAGTGTTCTAGTTTCCCTTTTCTCAAATGGCCTTGTTTTCTTTTTTGTTCCTGCTGTAGTATTGTTTTTGACGCTGGCGGGTGCTGGGATGTTGACAATTTATGTCCCAGCTGAGAATTAAATATTAACGCTCTGTTATGATCAAGAGCCGTTTATTGCTATCCCATTAATTACTGGCAACAGTCTGGAATGCATTGCATTTATCTTAAAAGCTGCGAGCCAATAAGACTGCACTGTGGAGTTTGTCCCCAGGCGGCCATTAAGAGCCTGGTAGCGAGGCGGAGATGTACGTTTGTAACTGAGTAGCAGCCATGTAAACATCAGACACTTCAGATGCAGCGCATTCTGGCTTTTGATGCTAATCAACCATAAGAAGTCCCTCAAAGGTTTTATGGCACTATAGCAAGGTCAATAATATTGGATCTGGTGTATAGTCTGCCTGACCTTATGAACTGTTGTATTAATCTATTGGCTTTACTTATAAGTCACATTGCTATGTTCCGGTACGATGTAGCGGAGGTGATATTACAGTCATGCGATATTGAGCATGCATTACTGTAGGGCAGTGGTTCCCAAACTTTTTAATGCTGCGCCCCCCCAGTTGAAAAATAAAAATCAATGCCCCCCCTCAGAATTTTTCACAATTATTTTATAAAGATTGCAATGTTTAAATATGTCTAGACCTATTTAAACATTGCAGTTAAGTACTGTTACCTTTAAAAAAAATGCAATAACATGCTTCTGTTTAAAACAAAGGCATGTTATCTGTATAATGGTTCTTTTTGGCCAGAGTCTGGCGCCCCCCCTGGGATCACTTGAGGCCCCCCAGTTTGAAGACCTCTGCTGTAGGGGCATCCAATCTAGAACAGGTCTTCGTTACTCGGTAATCCAGTTTATTTGACCTATTCTTTCTCACAAAATAGAGCAAAAAGTATTTGGGCTCTTGCTTGTGTCTTACATGCTTTTTGTAAAGAGGAACAGATACAGTGCTGATGCCTGTGGGCTGGTTTGTGTGTGTACTCCTTAAGGGAGCAATAAAGCCATTGTTGTTGACAATATCAATACACATCGCTGGCAGTGCACCGCGTGAGGACGCGTCTCGAAACAGGCTTTATAATTAGGGCTCCCAGTTTAATGGTATATTTTTTTTTTAAACATTTCCGTCAGTATTTATCCATCTTTATTTTTTAGTTATTTTATCAGTATTTATCCATATTTATGTTGTTTTCTGTGAATAAATGAAGGTGTAAAATGGTATATTTCCACATTTATTTAACTAATAAAAGTGCGCTTATACTTTGACACCTGTTGTATTTTAGCAAATTAAGCAGCCTTTAACATACCAATCCGCCCCCAGTTAAATATTAGCATTAAACTATAGATGCATGTTGACATGTGGCAATGTAAGGAAATCTCATCTTGTTTTTAACCTTCCATGCCATCTATCTGCCCGACGGCAAGCTTGGAACTGATGAAAACAGAATGGAAAGTCACTCAGAAGAAACAGATTTTTCTGTATTTTTTCATTTTTTTAAATAAACACAGACATGAAACACTTTGTTTTCTGTCTGTATTTATCTGTGAAAGTCAGTAAAAATGGAAAACAGGGAGCCTTATTTATAATGTTCTACTGATGAGACAACTTCTGAACATGTGTGACGTCAGGGGCTATGTTGTGTGATCATGGGACAAGCCACACCATGTGGTACATCCTGGGATCGAGTTGTGGTTCGACCAGAAATGCCTTCCCCACTGTGTCTTACAATTGATTGCCCAGACGAAACACCCGTTTTCAGCGGGTTCTGGAGGAGGAAGCGGGTCATCTACTCTCAGGTAAGGGCAATAAGCATCCATTGTGGGTTTCATCGCTTCAGAAAAAGGTCTCTCTAGTTCTCTGTTTCAAACCATTACCTTCGTTGTCTCAATAGAATGCCATCACCATGGGCGTAGATTCACCAAAATGCCAGGGGTAGCAGAACTGATATGATCATTTCACCTTACTGAAATGACAAGTGATGTCACATGACCTTGACCCATTGAAATCACAATATTTGCACTCATTCTTACCCTGACTCACTTGCACTCTTACTCTGACTCACTTTAATTTCTCACTTACTTTCACACACACACTATCCCCACGGGCCACTGGAATTATGCGGAAGGAGAGGGCCAAATTATGCGGCAGGATTGAATAAATCATGCAGCATGAAATGGGAATTATGTTGCATAATGCGGCACAATTTGTAACCGTATTTCATTATTTTGTCATTTTTAAACTTGGTAACACTGTCTGGACATTGGTTGCACCTTATTTGTGCCATTTTAATACTCCAGTATAGCAATAAGCAAAAAAAGGTGACAAGTCTGGCTTTGCAAGGGTCCTTTCACTGCGCGGCAACAAGTTGCATCATTTTTAGTAACTTTTGAACCGTTTGAGCTAGAAACACATTTTTTTGTTGTTCAAATCTGTAGATTACGTGGCAGTGATGGATTATGAGGCAAATCTACAATTATGAGAAAGTCGCCGGGCCACACAGTTGCATAATTCCAGTGACCCTGACTATCCCATATACTAACAAACATGCTCATACATGCACATGCTATGCAAAAGCAGTGCCAGAGGTTCCAAGGGGCAAGCCAGGGGTCATAGCTGCGACCTGTAAATGACGTCCATGGCCATCACTCAGGTAGATGGTGAAGGACCAGTGTGATAAGAGAAAACACAATCTTTGCATGGTGACCGATGCCACAGGATGTGAGGCTGTGGGAGGCGCTTTAATCTTAATTGCATTAGTAACTGCTCGAGGTGAGCCATCCTTGCATAAACTGGTGCTAATGACTATATACATTATTTGTGAATGCTTTTCAAAGATGAGTGCAAGATATGAGAGAATTACTGATAGAATGATGCATAAGCAGAATTAAGTATTTTGTTCAGCCATAGGTCTTCTAGCTGCTTACTCTGGAATGAGACTTACAGAAATATACCTCTTTAAGGTAGGGTGTGTCAAATATTTTTTATTTTGTTTCCTCCCACCTCATGTAGTAAATGGATGCAGCTATAGCATTAGGGACCTGTCCTGACCAACTGCCTAGAGAGGGCACATGAGAGGGAAATAACATGTTGACAGCCCCTTAGGTTTTTTATAGCATCTCCTCAATGGGATTTCGTTTTTAAGTTGAGCGTAAGCATATGCCCTCTTGCATACTTTTAGTATACTTTACTTATGTGGGCTTAAAGCCATTTCATTAGTTCATTTTACTGTCATTTAAAAATCCTTGCTTGTTAGTGGTCAGTCGTGCATCTTTGTTCCTCCTTTTTAGGGTTGAGCCTGCAAGTGTATGCGCTAGCGCATGTGTCTCACTTGCAAGACTCTGTTGTGTTCAGTAAAGGGCTTGGAAGCTCGCTTCTCGCTCTCCATTTGTTGCCTGTGTGGCACTTTTCTTTACAGCCTCATAATTTGTCAAGGCACTGACATCATTTCTGTTTCTCTGTGTGGAGTAGGGATTAAGCACTAATTGATTAAACTTAATTAGTGCCCATCTGCTGCTCCCAACGTGATCAAGATACTGCTTGTTCTTTTTAGCTTTGAGCACCCCACAAACAGAAAGCTTGTGACTTGTCAAAAACGTGCCCAGCAGGACAGACATAAATGCTAAGATTTTATTTTGCAAAGTCATCTTTTCTCAACTTCCATGTATGTTTCCTTTGGTTTTTGCAAGGGGACAGTGTCCTAGAGTTCGTATAAGTACATCTGGTACAATGAAGGTACACCAAAGTCTGGGCTACCAATTGGCACTGAGGGACAACTTCAAGGGAACAATAAAAAAAAATGTTAAAAAGTAAGTTGTTACAAAACGAGGAGTCCTCAACAGTCGCCACCATCTCAGCTAGACATGCTTGTTTTGATCTTTGCAGTGATCTCTGTTTCTAGTGTGTGGCCCAGGCAGTGAGGTTGCGAAGGAGTGAGGATGTAAATTACCATCATAGTTAAGATGTATTGCAGAGCAGGCTGTCCCTGCCTTGTGGTAAAGAGTATAAAGGACTTGGGCTTCTTCAGGCAGCCTAGATCTGAAGATCTCATTGGGGATGGTTACTTTTAGTCTTCCACCCTTGGCAAAAGTACTAGCACCAGCAGGTCAGGCAAGCAGAACTTTAGCAGGCTGTTAGCTTAGTCCCAGTCATGAGGAATATAGTTCAGCAGCTGTTGGTCCCTTCAGTGCAAATCCAGGAAAAGTTGAGTGATCTGTAGGGCAGCTCAAGGTTATATTCACAAAAGTGGGCAGCTGACAAGCACCAATGCACAATCTATGTTATTGTAATTGTATTTATTTAGAGCTTACTACCCCCGACGAGGCGTCAAATCGCGTTTTGGTGAGTAGTACGCTACTCCAGGACCCAGAAGGAATAGTGGTGGATTAGTATAGGGAAATATGAGTACAGTATTAGCATAGGGAAATATGAGTTAATTTGAGTGCAGAACTGTTAGTTGGATTGAACAAATTATCGGAGGAATGGAGGAGGGAAGAATTCATAAGTGTTAATTGGGAGATCATAGTAGTAAGATGAGGTTTGGGATGAGGAGATCTACGTGTACAGAAAGGGATTAGAGAGATCATACTACTAAAATAGGATTTGGGATAAGTCAAATGAGAGCTGAGGGAAGAGTCGAGAAAGGATTATTTTGGAGATCATAGTAGTAGAAAGGGTTTGGGATGAGTCAGAGTGGGGATAGAGGGTAGATTGATAGAGGTATATGATGCTTTTGAGGCAGGAATTTCTTTTCCTGTTGTACTGTAGGACTAAAGTAATAAATATGTAGATACATGATTATATAATAAGGGAATATAAGTGTTAGAAATATGTTATTTTGAGATTTCAGTTGTCGTGCAAACACACTTTCAAGAACTTATGCAACATGTTAAGGTTAGAATAGTATACACATATATATATACATTAGAGTGATCACCTGTCATGGAGGCAAAGTCTGGACAGGACTAAAAATTCACTACAAAGGGTCAAAATTCAGGACAAAAATTCAAGAACAAACATCAGTTTTATAGGCACAACTGAGGGGGCCATTATAGTCCGTACCCCACTACGTTATCAGTGCACTTATTTACTATTTTCTACATAGCACTATTTATTCACTGTGGTCTTGCTGTGATTGTTCCCTGGTATGTTAATTTCAGGTGTTGTATTACGTCCTTGTTCAGTAGTAAATTAATGTCTTTCAGCACTGGGTCAAGGCTGTCGCCTCTACCCAAATCTCCCTAAGATTCCTTGGAGAGAAAGCAACAGCAAATTTTGATTGTTTTCAAACATTTTAAAACCCACAGCAAACAATGTATGAAACATTAAGGTGTGTAACCTTATGCTAGTTTAACCCCTATGCTGCCAGGCCTTTTCACTCTCAGGTGGCAGATCTTTTTTTGGATATTTGGGGTACTTCACTCTTCGACCCTCATAACCTTCTTTTCCGCATAAGCTACACACGCTAAATTTGCGTCCTTTTTTTCAAACATCCTAGAGATACTAGAGGTACCCTGAGTTGTGGGTTCCCTTGAAGAAGACCAAGAAATTAACCAAAATACAGCGAAAAGTTTTTTTTTTTTTTTTTTTTTTTTTTAAAAGGGAAAAAAGGGCTGCTGATGAAGGCTTGATTTTTCCCTGAAAATGACATCAACAAAAGGTTTGTGGTGCTAAACTCACCATCTTCCCAACTTTCAGGAACAGGCAGGCTTGAATCAGAAAAACACATTTTTCAACACAATTATGGCATTTTACTGGGACATACCCCATTTTTACTATTTTTTGTGGTTTCAGCCTCCTTCCAGTTAGTGACAGAAATGGGAGTAAAACCAATGCTGGATCCCGGAAAGTTAATATTTCTGTAAAATAGACAAACTTCCGAATTCAGCAAGGGGTCATTTGTGTAGACCCTACAAGGTTTTCCTACAGAAAATAACAGCTGAAATAAAATATTGAAATCGGGGTGAAAAAATAGCCATTTATCTTCACATTTTACTCTGTAACTTTTTCTTGCGATGTCAGATTATTTAAAGTAATGTACCATTGTGTTTGCTGGACTCTTCTGTTTGAGGGGATACATAGGGCTTGTAGGTTCATCAAGAACCCTAGGTACCCAGAGCCAATAAAGGAGCTGCGCCTTACAATGGGTTTTCATTCTGTACTGGGCATACAGCAATTTGCACATCTCTGAATTCAGGGGTCCCCATATAGCATGTGAATTACAGGGCATTTCTCAAATAGACGTCTTTTTTACACAATATCTTACATTTGGAAGGAAAAATGTAGAGAAAGTCAAGGGGCAGTAACATTTGTTCTGCTATTCTGTATTCCCCCAAGTCTCTCGATTAAAAATGGTACCTCACTTGAGTGGGTAGGCCTAATGCCTGCGACAGGAAACGCAACATGGACACATCACATTTTCCCAAAGAAAACTGACGTGTTTTTTGGAAATTGTCTAGCTGTGGATTTTGGCCTCTAGCTCAGCCGGCACCTAGGAAAATCTACCAAACCTGTGCATTTTGTTAAAAGTAGACACCTATGGGAATTTCAGATGGGGTGATTTGTGGGGCGCTCACCAGGGTCTGTTACCCAGAATCCTTTGCAAACCTCAAAATTTGGCCCAAAAAACACTTTCCTCACATTTTGGTGACAGAGTTCTGCAATCTGAGAGGAGGCACAAATTTCCTTCCACCCAACGGTCCCCCAAGTCTCCAGATAAAAATGGTGCCTCACTTATGTGGGTAGGCCTAGTGCTCACCACAGGAAATGCCACAAAACACAACATGGGCCCATCACATTTTCCCCAAAGAAAACAGAGCTGTTTTTTGCAAAGTGACAAGCTGTGGATTTTGGCCTCTAGCTCAGCCGGCACCTAGGAAAACCTACCAAACATTTTTAGGCTGACAAGTGGGGCAGAATTTGTATCGTTATAGATGAGACAATGCTGGGTGGTAGGAATTTTGTGGATTCCTGCAGATTCCGGAAGGTTTCATCACAAAAATGTGGGAAAAATATGTGATTTCCAGCAGAGTTGGAGGTTTGCAGGGCATTGTGGGTAAGAAAATGGTGTGGGTGCATTTGAAGCACACCACCCTGGAATCACCCAGATGTTTAGTTTTCAGGAGTGTCTAAGTCTTGTGGATTTTTCTACATGTCAGCGTTCCAAAGTCCAAAAAGTGCAGCCCTCACAGTTCCAAGTGGGATGATTTTAAGAGTTAGACAAGCTGTTGTGGCCCAAATGTAAAACCAAAACCCAAAATAATCAAATGTCCTCTTGCTTGCCGTGGGATAAGATGTTTTAGTGTGCATGGGAGAGCTGAAATACTGTTACCCCCCTTCAGATGGGGTGGGGCAAGACCAGGCCCAAACTGGTTGGTAGCCACCACCCCACTATTTGTTTTTTTTAATTCCCTGGCATCTAGTAGACTTTCTGCCTCCCTATCTCCCTCCCCCCCGGGTGTGGATCGGGGTAATTGCCCAATCTGCCCATTGGTGGGCAGAAAAACTTTAGCGATAGGGCAGCAGAAATGCAGAGAAAAACATCAAAGGAAAGGCCTTTCCTTTCCTTTAATGCCTCTCTCACCCTTCCACGTGATCCTAGGATTAATGCTTTTGCATTTCTCCTCCGATCCGCGGAGGGGTAGGCCTCTGAGGTCAGCGTACAATGAAGTGCTGATGTCATCAGATGCCATGAGGGTTTTAGGGGGGAGCGGGGTGGAAGGGGAAGCGATTTCCCCTTCTACCCCTGCTCAGGGGAGGGCGGTGCTTGGCCAGCGCTTCCCCCGAGGGCCCAAAGCAGGACGAGCGGGTCTCATCCTTGGCACCGGGCAACCGTTGCTGAGGGCGAGACCAGCTCGTCCTGGGCACCCTAGGGGTTAAACAAGTTGAACAAAAACATCTGGCTCACCTCAACCTCCAGTGGACTTTCAACCTCATAAAATGTAATGAGTCAGAGAAGATCATGTGGGTGACAATATCACACCTAATGTCAGGATATGAGGTTCCCACAACTTGTCTGTAGTCTCACAGCACTAGAGTGTACATCTGGGACTCTACATTTGCCCTCCTAGCTAGGAGCCCAGACTACTAATCAAAAATAATAAGAGGAGGATGAAATTGAGATCACATGGGAGAACCAAAGCAAATTATTCAAAGGGTTGTTGCTAAGAACTAGATAAATAAGGAAGAGAAGAACAAGGTGGGACAATTCCTAAAATCAGACAAGATGGGTGCACCAAGAGAATTGGAAGGTATTGCTTACCAGGGGAGTTGTCTCACCAGACATGAGAGAAACAGAAGTCAAGTAGTTGAAAAAGCAAGACCCACCCACCCTGGCAAACTCTTCTGGTGCAATCGTCCACTGTTCGTGCTTGTAAACGGTGAGCAGGGGCCAGAACTCTTGCAAGGTTGTGCTAAGCAATTGCCCACTCTGTCTATGTCTTTAAATGGTTTTGCAGTTGAGCAAAAGATAAACCAGTGATGTGGCTTATCCCTAAGTGTTAAAGTACACAGCAAATCTTCAAAATGTTTGGGATGTAAATTGCACAAACAAAAAGTGCTTGAAAACAATTTTAAAATGTAATTAGTGTTTCTTTAACATATGGTACTGTTCCCCCCCCCCTTCATATACAGTTAAACCTCAGATTGAACCGGGAGCCAGTTACCTTTCGATACCTAGGTATTAATATCTGTCATTTCCCATATAATCCATGCAATCGAGATCTGGGCAGAGCAATACACTTCCTTCAAGTTCAGTTTGCTTTTTTGTGATCTCCTCTTCCCCTTTCAGTGCCGGGCCACATGGCACTAGTGAAGATGGTGTGCCACCCGATTACTGCATTATTTTGCATACCTTCTCCTGCTCATCCCTCATTCCTTCTCACAAATGCCACACATCAGATTTGGTCCCTGGGACGCCGCAGGGTAGCTCTTTCCACGCTAAAGTTACCTGTGACTCAGGGTGCCTTAGGTCTCCCAGGCTCAGAACGCTATTATTTAGATGCATAGTTCCAACAGGTGGCTCGCTGTCTGTCTGGCCACCCCTGCATGAGTTGGAATTTATTTGAAAATACTTTAAGGAGGTCTTACTGCACTACTCATTGTTTCCTATCGACCATTCTAAGAAACCTCCTATGGGATTATCCTACACAGCTTTCGCTTGCTTTGCTAGAGCCTGTAAAATCACTCATACAAAGAAACCCTGCACTACCTTTGCACAGGACGGCTGCGCTCATGGGAGCTCCATCAGTGGCATTCTGCAGGCATCTTAAAATTGGGGGATATGTTTTGGATGGTAAGCTACTAGATTTCTAAACCCTTGGTGGCAGACTACCATCTTCATTGGGGTCAACTCCTTACTTACAAACATCTTAAACAATCATTAAATGCCCTGTTTCTTGTTAGCCACCTAGCTCTAACTCCACATGAAGTGTGCCAAAAGCTCCACACCATAAGGGACTGGTGTCAAACTTATATGCTGGTTGTACAGACCTGTCCTGCAAAATGGAGACCCCACTTCAGAACTTCTCGCCATACTACCTGGGATACTGATGTGGCCTAACCTCTACAAGATACAGACTAGACTTTTCCCACAAAGTATCCAGTGGCTGCAACTTGACAATCAGAGAGCTTTCCTGGGAATGCATCCTGCCCATCGCTTGCCATTGGCTTTGTGGTTTGTAACTCTCATTTTGTTGCTTTTAGTTTGCTGGCTTCATTTGTTTTAGGCTGTCCAGCTTGAGTTTGTCTCTTCTCTTGCCCAAACCTTATTTACAGTATCCTTCCAATTGCTCCCTGTCTGTAAACAGGTCTGTAAATCTTGTTCTTATCTTGTCACATTTGCTGTGCATTCAAAGAAAAAAGGTCAAATGTCAGGCTCCCTCTTCGGCAGAAGCTTGGTGTTTACTTTTTTTCCTCTGACTTCAAAGTGAAAAGGTTTATGTGACAATCTTGCTGGATACTGGGGGTAGGAAAGAGTTTTCTTTCATATCACATGACAACATTTACATGAACTGTTCAGTAATTTCAGAATATATCAGAGTTAGGAACACAAATGAACCACATTTTTGTTAATTCTGAACTGTGCTGAAAACATACTTTAATATGATTATAATAAATCATTACACTAGGTGTTGCAATTTCCACATATTGTGTGTGCACTATATAGTTTTATTAGTAAAACTGTGTTTGTTCCACTGTAATGGTCATTTCAATAAAAATAATTGTGTTGTCTGTAATGACAGTGTGCTGTACTCTACACCACTCGACACTGCTACACCACTCCACTCTACACCCCTTCATGCCACTGCAGTCTGGGTAAATGCACTCTACTCCACTCCGAACCACTCCACTCTCTGCCACTGCACTCTGCCACTTCAAGGTAAGCCTCTCTACTCCGTACCAGTCTACTCTATGCCAATGCACTCGACGTGACTACACCACTGCGCCTCTGCACGCTAAACCACTCCACTCCAGTCTAGGCCACAACAATCTACTCTGTACAACTCCACCTGGCACACTGCAGCAATGCACTGTACACCACTGCACTCTATGCCAATAGACTTTATGCCAATGCATTTGACTCTGTAACATAAATCTATGCCCCTGCACTCTACGCCAATACACTGTACACCACTCTAATCTGCTTTGTACCCTATGCAATGACACTGTACACCACTTCACTCCATACCATTACATTCTATGCCACTCTGCATAACTGCACTCTACCCTGCACCTCTCCATGCCACTTCAGTCTACTCTGCGTCACTGATCTATGCCACTGCGCTCTGCCGTCCTGCGCTCTGCCCCACTCCACTCTAGGCCAGTGCACTCTAAAACACTGCACTGTACGCCACTACACTCTACATCACTGAGCTCTATGCCACTGCTCTCTGCCACTCTACTCTACTGCACCCTGACATTCTACTCTGAAACACTACCCTCTCCACCACTGTACATTACTCTACTCTGGACTACTGCATTCTACACCAATAAACTCTACTCCACTGTGCTCTGCCACTCTACTCTGCATCACTCCACTCTGCTCCACTGCACTCTACAACACAACACTATTCTATACTCTGCACCACTCTACATTTCACTATATGCCACTGCACTATACACGACAATACACTACTGCACTACCTGCCACTCTATCGTATGCTACTCTACTCTAGTGCACTCTCTTCCACTCCACTGTCTCACTTCATTCTGCCACTGCACTGTAAACCACTGCACTCTGCGCAACTACACTCTAAACAACTGCACTGTATGCCACTGCACTCTACTCTGCACCATTGTACTCTGTGCCACTGGTGCCACTCTACTTCTCTCTACATCACTGCACTCTGACACACTACTCTGCAACACTGCACTCTTCACCACTGTATCCTACAACACTCTACTCTGTACAACTGTATGATATGCCAGTATACTCTACATCACTGCACTCTATGCCACTTTATTCTGCATCAATCCCCTCTATGCCACTGCACTCTACAGCACTATACTCTGTACTGAACTACTGCGCTACTCTACACCACTCTAAACCACTGTACTCTTTGCCACTCAAGTCTACTCTACACTCTTCACCATTGCACTATATACCACTCTAAACTACTGCACACTCTGCCACTCTATTGTACACCTCTCCACGCCACTGCACTCTAAGCCACTCCACTCTGCACCACTCTAATCTATGCTTCTGCATTCTGGCACTGCATCGTACACCGCTGAATTCTATGCCGCTGCAATGAATGCCACTTCCCCCCACACCACTATATTCTGCAACACTACGCCAATGCACTCTACACAAGTCAACTCTACTGTATGCCACTCCTAAACAAGACACTGTCAATCCACAACACTCTACTCCACTCTTTGCCATTCCACTTTGCGGCACTCCGCGCCACTCTCCTCTGTGCCACTGACTTTCAGCCATGCTGAACAGCAGCCATTCTGGTGTATAAAATGGCTAAACAATGCAAATCATGCATAGACAAGACCTATTGACTTTGCCAATGTTTGTTGGTACTATGAGGTCCCTGAAAGCATTGTGAATGTGTAAATCAGTATTTTATGGATCAAATCTGTTTATTATTTTGAATGTATAAACATACAAAAAAAAATCATATCACAGGGCCGCGAAAAGAGAAAAATCTCATGCAGTAAGAACTCAAGGCTACAGATAACGTCCCTCCAATTAGTCCCACATCATGCCCGAAAGGACTTCACCGCCCGCCCCTCCCTTACAATGCAGCGAGGATCCAGGCAACGTCCAATATTCTTCAGACTGCAAGATCCCCTCATGGGCCCTGTGTAAACACAAAAATGAACACATACCAACAATGCTTCCCCTCCAGCCCCTGTGACATCTTAGCTTCTCTCCACTCCTCTGCTTCTCCCTCTCACTTACCTAATCGTTACCATCGCAGATATCCCTCCCCCCTAATGTCTAACTAGAGTTCAAGTTAGCCTCAAAACTCTCAAATAGGCCGGACATGTCAGCTCAGTAAATTCTGCGGATAGGATCCGAAGGAATGGCTTCCATAATTCACTAATTTCTCCCACCCGCTACTGGGAAGCTAGGGTGAGTTTCTCAATAGCGAGGATAAACCACAGCTTCTGAAGGCAGGATACGTGTCGGAAGCCTATCCGTACCCCACAACGCCATGATCAACTGTAACGCTGCATTAAGTGCCAAAGCCATCTACCTCCCTTTTAACGATCTCAAGGGGAAGGTAAGGGGATTGGGCAACCCCAACAGGATGTACGATGGGAATCGAGGGACCTTGGTATGGAACTCTGCATCTGTATCATATATAATGCCTGCCCAAAATCGATGGAGCTTGGGTCAGTGCCAAAGTAGATGTACAAGTGTACCTGTGGCCCTACAGCCCCTCCAACAAAGATCAGACTTAGCCTGATCCCATGCATGTACCCGTGCTGGAGTGTAATACCAATAGGAGGCCACTTTGTATGATGTCTCAGTCCCCACTGCATTATAGGCTGTATGGTGAATCCTGTAGAATATGCTGTCCCATTCCTCATCTGAGAATTCCCTCTTGATCTCTCTCTCCCATCTTGACTGTCCCTTTGACTTAGGCGGGCGCTTCTCCCCCTGCAGAAGCCGATAAAGTTCTGAAATGACTCTTTTATCATCCTTCTTTAGCAGCAGCCATTTCTCAAATGGCGTAAGTGGTCTCTCTATTAAAGCTCTGTTAGCCGGCTGGAGAGCCCAATGCCGAAGCTGATAATACATCAGCCTGTCTGCCTCCAACAAGCCATATGCCTCCCGTAGCTGTTCGAAGGACAATACCCCTTGTTCGTCAAAAAGGCTTCCCACCCTCTTACAACCCCCGTCATACCAGCGCCGCAGACCTTCCAGACGAAATCCCAGCTCAAAATCCGGGTTCGTGCCTATGGGAGTCATCGGGGATGGAAAGGACGTCAACCCCGAACGGCAAGCCACAGCGTCCCATATGTGTAGCTTTGCTCCCGTAATCGGAGAATAATAAAGGCCTCCCGCCCTATGGCGACATCGGAGGCAAGGCTCCTTCCAAATGTGAGAGCCCGCCAACGCCCGGTCCATTAAACACCAATGTTTCTCAGTAAGTGGACGACTCCACTCTAAGAGAAAGTGCAGTTGTGTCACCTGAAAATATCGCAGAAGACAGGGAACCGCTAGGCCTCCCCTGTTCTTAGGGTGGTACAAAACCTGCAGCGGAAGACGCGCCGGCCTACCCTCCCACACGAATCTCAGAACTGCCGATGGAAGAGTGGATATCGTCCTGGGAGGTGGAGTCAACAGAAGCGCCTGAAACATATACAATATATGCAGCAGGATTGTCATCTTCACAGCCCCCACCCTCCCCAACCAAGACAATTTGTGTCTCCCCCAAGACTGCAGGTCCCGCTGCACCTCGCGAACTAACTTCGTGTAATTCACACTCGCCGTCCTGGACGCTGAAGTCGCTAAAACAACCCCTAAGTAGGAGAGACGCGAAGACGACCAAAGAAAGGAGTACCTATCTCTCAAGGTTGCCTCGTGATCCGCGCTGACCGACAAACTAAGGACCTGGGACTTCTGCATGTTCACCCGGAATCCCGAGACCTGGCTAAACTCAGTTATGATCTCCATAAGTGCCGGTAGCGAAGTCACAGGCTCCTCAAGGGTGAGGATTACTTCATCTGCATACAGGGTAATGAGATGGCGGTCCCCGCCAAATTGCACTCCCGAAACCAAGGGGCTATCCCATAGCCGCTGCGTGAGGGGCTCCATATATAGCGCAAACAAAAGGGGGGATAACGGACACCCTTGTCTAGTCCCCCGCCCAAACGGGAACGGCAGAGAGAGCACTCCATCAACACGAACCGCCGCTCTGGGAGACCAATAGGCGCTCCGGATCCAAGACCGAAACCCAGGGCCCAAACCGAAGCGCTCCAGCACCCGAAAGAGGTATGGCCAATGGACCCTATCAAACACCTTTTTTGGCGTCAATAGAAAGGAAAAGCGCTTCCCTTCGTGATCGGCCTAGTTTATCTAACAAATGCAGAAGACGCTTCGTGTTGTCACTACACTGTCGGGTTGGAATAAATCCTGACTGGTCCGGGTCCACAAGGCTTGGCATATAAAAATTAAGGCGGTGAGCAAGATCCCAGTGAATAGCTTGGCATCTATGTTCAGGAGTGAAATCGGCCTATAGGAAGCACACTGCTCTGGGTCTTTGCCCGGCTTATAGATAACCGCGATGGTGGCGTCCATTGAAAATTGAAAGGAATTGAAAAGCCTCACCAAGAGCGGGGCAAGTTCTGCACAGAAGGTCTTATAGAATATTGCCGTAAACCCATCAGGGCCAGGAGATTTCCCAGCTTTTACACGGGAAATCGCTGATATAACCTCTTCAACCTTATCGGTTGTTCCAGCTGAGACACCTGCTTCACACCAAGAGGAGTGATAGCAATACCTTCTAAGAAGGAATCTAGGGCCTTGTCGTCTCGCACCTCCGCCGCATATAGCCCCCGATAGAACTCTGCAAAAACCTCTGCAGTCTGGTCGCTTGTGCTGGCCTCCCTCCCGGACAGAGATCGAATCAGCTTAATCGACGATGACGCTCGTTGCTCTCGCAACCAATGTGTGTCAAGAGCTTTCCGCACCTATTGCTCCCAATGTAGTATGTATGCTTAAGTTGCGCCACTGCATACTCTGCCCTATCCCAGTCCAGCCTCTTCAACTGCTGGCGCACTCTCTCCAATTCCCACCAGATTCTAGGCGCACCTGTGGATTTATGAGAACGTTCCAACACAGTCAACCTCCGCTCCAACTCCTCCATTATGTCTCTCCTTGCTTTATTATCCTTCGCAGACAACGCCATAATCTCACCCCGCGCAACTGCCTTCAGAGCCTCCCATACAGACTCCAAAGCCATACTGCCATTGTCATTAAAGGTAAGGTAGTCCGTAATTGCGCGCCGAAGCGACTCCACCAGTGTTTCACTCTGGAGCAGAGAATCCCTAAATCGCCAGCTTGGAGCACCCACACGACCCACCTCCATGGTAACCTCCAAAGTAATCGGAGCATGATCCGTCAAGGCCGTAGGATCAATCGTGGCCTCCCAAACTCGGGACAGGAACTCCTGTGAGGCCAGAAAAAGATTGAGCCGCGCAGAAGTCTTGGTCACCGCTGAATAAAAGGAGTAGTCCCGAAGCGTGGGATGCAGCTTCCTCCACACATCCTCCAACCCACATTCAACCAACCACTGACGGTCCCGCCTCCGATAACGCCCCTGCCTGGCCAGACCGTTGACCCGAGCGGTCAAGCTCGTTATCCATCACCAAGTTAAAATCCCCTCCTACCAAGATGGCCCTATCTGGCGAGCTAAGTATCGGGGAAACCGCCTGTCTCAGGAATGCTTCCTGTTGGGCGTTTGGAGCTTAAAGTGCAGCTGGTTCTCCCGGCCGCGGGTGGCCCCGGCTCTATCGGGGCCCCTGCCGCTCCACCACCACAGGCTCCACAGCGGGACCCCCCGGTCCACAAGATCAGGGGCCGCAAGTCGATTTCAAGGGCCTGGGCGGCAGAGCACGGACCAGCGCGTCCGCTCACGCCGCCATCTTGGCCACGCCCCCCTAAATCAGTATTTTAAACATGCATTACACACAGCATAATTTAGGCTGCCACAAAATGTGCATATAGATTTAGGTGAAATAAAAAAGTGCTTCTAAAATATAAATTTCAGATTATACCTAGTGCTAACATTTTTTTTATAACTGTCTATTAAAATCCCACACTCCCAAGCTCAGCTTGGAACACCCTTACAGTGCCTTTCTAAAAGAAAATATATTTGCCATCAGAAAGCTTCAAGTGACCCAAGTCCATTTACATTTGTCGGTTTATCATTTTTATTTAATTCAGTAAAGAGGCACCCTGGCAAAAAGACCTGTTTGTGTCTGCCTCTCCCTCATGATCATGGCATAGGAAACTCCCTGACTTTCAGTCCAGCTGGGGACACTGGATTGTCTGAGTTATATTTGTCCTTTTGCTGAAAGGCTGAAATGACAGACAATGCTGTCCGTTTAGCCAATCATCACGGACAGCGAACGGTAGGGCTAAATTTTCAGGCAGTCTGTAAAAATTAACCGCAGTATACACACACACATGTATATATGTATATGTGTGTGTATGTATATAAATATATATACATACACACACATATATAAATCTGCATATATATGTGTGTATGTATTTGTGTTTATACAGTATATTTATGTGTATGTATATACTCATAAATACACCTACACATACATATATACATTTAACTGTAAGTAAAATATACATTTGTTAAAACAGGCCTAAAGAGTATGTATATATTTTAAGATAAAAGTTATACCTATTTGTACAAATAACTACACATATCGCGATACATATATCTCGATTATATACATACAATCAAATTAGAAATGTTTACAGAAACTGGGATCAGTAGTCTATTGCTGTTTGAGTATGGTGGTTATGTAGGAAAGAGCAAACTCTTGAGTAGTCTCCTGAAGATAAGGTGGTTATCCTTGGGTCTTATTTTTTAGGGTAATGAATTCCATAGTTTGTCCACTTCAACAGAGAAAGATGCATCACCTATTGTCTTTTTCATGTACGGTGGTGTTTTGAGGCGGAGTACCAATCTTGGGCAGAGGTTTCTTTGTTGAATGTACTTGGTGATTTTTTTTCTGATGGAAAAATGTTCCTCTTTTATGTGTTGCTTTGTGGGTGATACAAAGCAGCTTGAAGGTGGATCTTCTAGCACCTGGTAACCATTGTAGGGCCCTCAACGCTGGGTACATCTGGACTTGTGGCTTTACTTGTAGGAATAGTCCAGAAGCCGAGTTCTGAAAGTATTGTAGTTGTTTCATATTAGGTAGAGATGATCCATGATAGAGGCCATTAACGTAATCCAGTTTAGGTAGTAAAAGAGTGCATAGCATGATTCAAAGGTACCTGACAATAAGGCTGTGTCAGCTCCTATCCTCTGTAAGAAGGCTAGGACAACTGGGAGATTCTTCCCAGGTGCAAAGGCTGAGTAAACCCACCAGGGCACACCTGGCAAAACGCTTTACAGATTGCTTCCACACTACCTGAAAGCAAAGAAAGAGCTAGGTGAGTAGTGTGACATGGGGTTTTGCGCAATGGCCAGTATCCAACTTCCGTCGTTCAGATGCTAGTCTTATATTATCTCAGATGTCCACCATTAAATTTACAGGTAAACCTAATTTGGAGACAAGGATGATGATTGTGAAGCTCTTTGGCACTATTCATACTCACTGTTTGAGAACAGTTACCCCGGGGAACTGTGTGCAGTGTTTGCTAATATCACCTACGGTTTTAAAAAAAACAGTAGAAGGGAATCCCCACCTGTCCAAGCACTTTGTTTTATGGAAGGACTTTACCCTTGTGTACCTACGACCCTCAAAAATATGAATCGGCTGACACCAGCCAAGATTCGCAAAGACACGGTCGAGGAGAGATACTCCAACCCCCACCCTTTTGGCCGACATAGCAATACATGTCAGGTAAACCAACTGAACTTCTTCCATTCACAGGGCACACAAAGGCTGTTCTTGAGGAGCCCATGATTTGACATTTGAGACGTTCCTTTGAGGACAAAAATTAAAAATCAAGCGAAAATGATGGGGCGAAAAGAAGAATGTTTTGAACGGTACATACACTAGGCAGATACTGGACTTTCATTCCTACACAACTTTGAAGCGACGTACACAAGTACACGAACGCAAATTTGACTTTACTTTTTGTATGTTGTACTTTACTACAGTTTTGCAGTATTACAGCACTGAAAGTAGTACGTTTTTACACAACTTGAAATTTACTATCTTGCCATTTTTAGAAGGATGTTATCCTAAGTTGTCACAACGCCTTTAATGCAGTAGGAGCACTAGCCCACTGAACCAGCGTGCCTGTAAAGGTGTCCACACCACTTAGATAGCTCAGTGGGTTAAAGGGGGAGCTACACACAACATATTTTTGGGCATTCAGTGGTACACTTAAAATCTTAATGTTTATATATGTTTTATTTAATGTGCTTGTAAAACAAGTAGTTGTGCTAATGCTGGCTGCGCAGTTGAGCGACGGGGTAAAAAACAAAACTCAAGCAGAACAGAGCAAAAAAGGAACAAAAAACTCACAACACAAAAGATTTCCAAGTTAATAAGTCCCCGCAATAATAAGGGTATGGTTGTATGCGAACAATACATTAATCGTGTTTTTGGTTTACTATGCTTCACTGCCTAAAGAAAGCTATAGTAGATGATCAGAAAATAGAATATTACCCATGTTAGTGTGTCAGAGCCTTAATAAGTAAACTTACAAGGAGACACGTTTAGGTCGAGGAACCTTTGGACCACGTTCCGGGACTTCCCAGTACAAGATGTCTTTTTGGCATCACAAATCAATAGATCAATAAACCAATCAATATTCTCAATAACTAATAAGCAACCCAATCAATAACATTTAGTAAGAATCAATAAGTTGAACACACCATGACCTTGCAATCATGAATAACCACACCAATTTAGTTAAGTGTTAGGATATTTATTTCCCTATTAGTTACAATCTAATGTCATTCTGTTAATCTCATTAGCAATTCATCTTATTAGTAACTCTTCAGATTTGCAATTAGAACGCAATTAATCAATGCATAGAGAATTTTCATTCAGTATTAACACGTCATTAATAAGAAGCAACTTAACAAAGTCTCAGTAGTACATGATTCAACAAAGCAAGAAATCAGTCATTTGTCTATTTGCGTAGGATATTTGTGAACACCTTATCTAACCACAGATTAGCATTACCACGTTGGGCTTCATGCAAAACATTTAGCAAACACGAATTTGGAAAACATCTAAACTATGGCCTCTGTCAAAAGAGCAGTTGGTACCTAGAAAGAAAAGGCAAACAGACAATTACAATTTTGCATCAGATAGTTACCAATCCAACAGATCAGCAAACAATGTCAGTCTTCGTCCTCAGGACATCAGTCGATTCACCCTCAGCAGAGATAGGACAGGGCAAAGTCTCGATATAGCATAGCTAAGGAATAGGATCTTCCCTCGTATGGAGGAGAAGTAAGTATCAGGTAAGAATGGGTAGAGGATGGTTTAAAGTATCAGGACAAAGCAAAAGAGTTAGTCTCTGTGAAGTAAGTGGAGCCTCAAAGTTTCTGCTTTCGTCTCTGCTCTGCTCCCAACTCCTTGGGTCATTCCGTTAAATCAAAACTGTCTAATTTACCCTTAACTCCTCATTGCATAATAATTGGTGCATCGTTATCTCTGTCCAATAATCCTTCATGCATTTCGCCAGAATTTTCCACAAACCACAGTTCTCATGTCGCGGATTGGTCCATGTTATTGACCTCTTCATCGGTTGGAATGTCAGGTAAGAAAAGTTGCACTTTGCGCTCCAGTCAGTGTCTCCATTGTTTTGTCCCACACTAGGAACCTTGCACCTGTTACGAATTACACTGTTGCTTTTAAGCAAGAACGTCTCCTTCAACAAGTCGGTTCTCATGAGAAAGAATTTACTACGGCTACACACACATAACTTCTGGAAAAGTACAGCTTCGTGTCCTTCAGGAAAAACAGCACATTACACGTTAGAAAAATACAGTTTAATATGAGACCAGACAACTAGTCCCAGGCCCTTGCTAAGCTAATGCTCTAAATTAATTAACAACTCGTAATACATAACTCTAATTATGATGTGCTAATACAAATTCAAAACATTAGTACATAGTTAATTCTGAATTCGCAACTTTCTTTAGTCTTCGTATACATTGGTAGCCAATCCCGTGGGCACATTTCAAACGTGCGCATTATTTTCTACGTTAACACATTTTCTATGCAGCTTCATCACACAATATTTTGCAAGCTTCTCATGTTAAGATTGCTTTTTAAAGACACACTCCAACCATCCCTCCTCTGATGACTCTTGTCATCACAAAACATTCCCCACAAATTTTACACCCTAAAATTCCCTCAACTCAATTTCCTCCCTTATTTGCTTCCCCTTTGATTTCGCCCTATTCAATTTTTCCCTTTGTTTTACTTCGCCATCTTTAATTTTATTCTTGTACTAATTTTACATGCCACCCACAATCCAAATAAGCAAGCAATATCAATCAATATCCCCTGTATTATTTTAGACAATATCACATGCCAAATGTTACTAAGCCAATTTCCCACTGAAGCAAATCATTTTCCAACCTTTTCCCAAACACCTGGTTCTTTCAAATCCTTCAAGTCTGTACTATCCATAGTCAAGTTAGTAAGCATACTTCTAATCTCATTACTATTATTTGGTATATATGCACAACAATGACGCTCATTAAGCATTTTACAAACTCCGCAATTTTTCGCTAAAAGAATGTCTAAAGCAAGCCTGTTTTGAAGAATCATAGCCCTCTCTGCAGCTAGTTCAGTATCCATCAGGAGTATAGCCCCTGAAACATTTGTCAGCATGATAGCCACAATAGTAGACAACTTTTGAATCTTTATGGAGTTTAAGATAACTCCCACTGAAGGAATTATTGCCCCCAATATGTCTCCTACTACACCAGCAGCAGTTTCTCTCTTCTGTCTAGTACGATGTAATTCAGACAATTTCAGAAACCTTTTCAAATCGTCAAGTTGATATATCTTTGGGGAAACTATCCCCAAATAACATGTCCCATACCATCCCTTTGGAAGACAGTAATAAGCATTAAGTCCACATATGTAATAGATCCCTGGGATCGCTGGATCCTGTCCATTTAACATGAACGTCCATTTACTCTGAAACAAAAACACTTGCTTACATTCACTCATTCACACAAACACATTGTCATAATATGATTTCGGCCTAGATATGCAAAGCTTCCCTACGTGTAATGCATCTAAAGCTAGCTTCCCTTGGTCTCTAATTGCACCATAACCTTCTCTACTAGCAAAAGCCAGCTGCTGCAATCCTTTCTCTAATTTACCCTTTAATGCCCTTCTCCTATCTTCTGTGTCATCTAGAAAGCTTTTCTCTACAGGTGTAAGCAAGCACGTCAAATTATTACGGTGTGCATAAGATGTACTAATTGTTAATGTCGACTCAAAGAATCCTTTAACATTATACTATAGTATCTAGCTACCTCGCTCAAATCCTCTATTATAGGCACATAAGAAAACACAAGGTCATAGTTTGAGTAAAAGTATTGAATCTCTTCCTGATTATAGAATCTTGTTAGTAACAGACTACAACTTATCCCATAGGTTAGTGGCAGACTATGATACTCTTGTACCGAAACAGGAATCTGTGTGCACAGAAAGCAATCCTTCGCATCCATTGTGTCGACATTCTCACTCAGCAAGCAATAGAAAACGTTAATGGAAAGTTCCCCTTTTGCATTAGTTCCCTCATGCAAATATCTTGTATCCAACTCAAACCTCTCCCAAGCTGTTTGTGCAGTGGTAGTATCAGGAATTGTAGCATTATTAGCCCCACTCTTATCCATCAGTGTCATACCCACAACCATAATGAATATCACACACACAACACCCAAACCAACACCCAAATATTTACAACGCCTACTCCCTCTATTATCCTGCCTATTGTTAGCCATGATCTGTAAAGAATCAGAAAGTGAAGGATGGTTCATTGAAACAACAGAGATAGTCAGAATGAAAGACTTTTCTCTTTTTTTTTTTTTTCTCGCAACAAAGTCAAACCAAGTGAAAATTTTCTTTCAGCACTTATTTACAGCCTTCAGTTTCACTCCCAGGATCCTTGTCAATTCAGGTTAGCAGCTTGTCAAAATCGGTTTTCAAAAGTCAATTCAGGTTTTCAAAGTCTCATCTGGTAAATTTTCACTCTCCTTTTCTCAATTTTCAACTTCAATTCGATCTTTACACCAATTCAGTCTCTTCAGCCAGACTCAGGAGCCAAAGTATTGACCTGGAATTTCTCGATCAAAGCAAAATGCTAAGAACTCTTGTTGCCATTCAGCTGTCGTTGCATACGCCCATTCAGGACCTGCGTACCTTCTGTTTGCTACTTTCTTTCTCTTCAACTTGCAACTCTCCGTCACTTAGATCTTCTCTTCTTGTTGTATCAACTTCTTCCTCTACTGCATCTTCGACAACCACTTCTCCCCTTTTCACCTGCAATACTGGCCACTTGTCTCCTTTCACTATCTCTCTGGCCTTTGATCTTTCCTGTGGCAACCCTTCGCCCTCTCTTGGCTCTATGTTGTTTTCTCTTGATGGACCTGCAATCTGCTCAGGAGGAGTTTGGACACTCTGACTATCTTCCACCTCAACACCTTCACCTTCTGGGTCTGTCAAATGCTATAGCTCATTTCCATAATCGTCAGCTTCTGGGAGAACCTCCCTATGAGTAGGCTCTCCTGCCGCCTCAGTTGAGATAGGCTCACCGTCACCCCTCTGGATCTCTTCTCCCTCCTCTCTTACCGGAGTGACCAAGCCGTCCTCAATGGGCTCTCCTTCTGTCTCAGTTCCCCTTCGATCACTCTCCGGCCCTGAGACTTCCTTCTCTGTTGTTGGTACTTTCAACAACTCAACTTCCTCATCAGTTGGACATGTTACCTTTTACGTGTGACTGGCATGGATCCAATTCGGAATTCCCGCACACTTCACAGCAGTAGTAGTTGTTACTATCACTTGATATGGCCCCTTCCAACGTGGCTCCAAACACGTCTTCCTTACGTGTTTCTTGATGACAACCCAGTCACCAGCTCTCAGGTTGTGTCCTGGATCATTTATCGGTGGCAGGGTGGTAGCTTCCACCTGGTGAGAAAAAGAGCAGACCACATCAGCCAGACCCTTGCAGTAGTCCAACACCATATCATTTGTGATATTCACAGGAGCATTCGCAGGCACTGTGAGCAGTCTCCTAGCTCGGCCCATGAGAATCGCATGAGGGGACAATCCTGTTTTCTTGCTAGGTGTATTTCTCATTGACATTAACACCAAAGGTAATGCATCAGGCCATTTCAAATTCATGGCTGTACACATTTTTGCCATTCTCGACTTCAGGGTACCATTCATCTGCTCCACTAGTCCTGATGCTTCAGGGCAGTAACTACAATGCAACTTCTGCTCAATGTTCAATGCTTTACACAATAGCTTAACCACCTGGTTGTTGAAGTGACTTCCCCTATCTGATTCTAAAGAGATTGGAAAACCGAAACATGGTATCAGTTCCCTAAGCAGCAGCTTCGTTACTGTGAGACTGTCATTCCTGCATGTAGGGCACGCTTCAATCCAGTGAATAACGATACACACAATAACCAACACATATCTGAACCCTCCACACACGGGCATCTCAATAAAATCCATTTGCATTCTGCTGAATGGACCTCCATCTCTCCCAATGTGGCTCAAATTCACCACTGTCCCTTTTCCCGGATTCATCTGTTGGCAGATGACACACCTATGGCAAATCGCTTCTACAGCTTGTCTGAACTTCGGGTTAAACCAATCAATTGTGAACAACCTGATCATGGCATCCCTCCCAATATGTGCTTGACCATGATAAAACCTTGCAAATTGTGACAAAAGACTGTTCGGCAAGACCATTTTCCCTTTGTCTGAGACCCACAAATCATCTGTCCTTTGTCCCCATTGCATCCTAACCCAATAACGCTTCTCATCTTTGCTGGCACATCCCTGCAACAATCTCAACTCTTCTTACATATCAATCACCCTTAATGTGTAACCTGTGCATGTCTCATTTTCTGTTTCAGGGAACAATTCCCACTGATCCTTAAATGATATACAGTTCAATGTGCAAAACCTTGCGACTCGATCCGCATATCCATTTCCCATTGAAACAGTCTTGTGACTTCAGGTGTGCACTGCATTTCACCATGGCAATTTCATGAGGTAACTGAATCGCGTGCAACAACTTCATAATTCTCTCACCATTTTTCACTGGCGCACAAGAGGAGGTCAAGAAACCCCTCTGTGACCACAGTTGGCCAAAATCATGGACAATTCCGAATCTGTACCGGCTATCAGTATAGATAGTCACTCTCAGCTGGGCAGAAGCATGGCAAGCTCTAGTAAGGGCGACCAATTCAGCTACTTGAGCAGAATATACTCCTTGAAGCCAACACGCTTCCAGGATACCAGAAATCGTACATACAGCATATCCGGCTCTCAGCACTCCTACTGAGTCTCTCAAACATGAGCCATCAACAAAGATAATTTGGTCATTTTCTTCCAATTGGGTATCTTTAATATCAGGCCTCGGTTTGGTGCACATTTCTGTTACCTCAAGACAATCATGTTCTACATCTTCTACATTTTCAACCTCTGTGTTTTCACTTAGAAGCAAAGTTGCCGGGTTCAACACTGTACATCTTTTTAACGTTACATTGGGTGACCCTAGTATAATCGTTTCATATTTAGTCAGTCTTGCATTTGTCATGTGCTGCGTTTTAGTACGGGTCTACAGGATTTCAACTGAGTGAGGGACCATGACTGTTAGAGGATGTCCCATCACTATGCCTTCACACTATTTAAGGCTTTGTCCAACTGCTGCTACTGCATGCAGACAACCCGGTAAGGCTGCTGCGACTGGGTCCAAATTAGCGGAAAAATATGCTACTGGTCGGTTTACACCTCCATGGACCTGCATCAGGACAGACAAAGAACATGCATCACGTTCATGACAAAACAGAACAAAAGGCTTAGTGTAATCAGGCATACCTAAAGTTGGAGCCCTGCACATGCTCTCTCTTAACTCAGTAAACGCTTTCATTTCCTTCTCTCCCAACACTATGACATCTGGCCCCTCTTTGACCGTCAGTCTCACCAATGGCTTGGAGATGACTGACAAATGTGGGATCCACTGACAACAGTAACCCACCATTCCTAGAAACATCCTAACATCTCTCTGTGTTGTTGGGGGATTCATCTGTATTAGTGCAGTCACTCTTTCCCTGGACAACTTCCTTGACCCTTTCTCAATTTGATGACCCAAGTACTTCACCTCTTTCTGGCAATATTGCAATTTCTTTCGGGACACCTTGTGCCCGTGCTTCCCCAAGTGATTCAGTAAGGCAATCGAATCATTCTTGCACTCATCCCTCATTTTGGATGCGATCAACAAATCATCAATGTACTGCACTAGAGTCGATTGAAAAGGCAACTCCAATGACTCCAAATCCTTCTTCAATATTTGATTGAATATGGAAGGTGATTCCAAAAACCCTTGAGGAATTCGACACCAACTGTAAACCTTGTCCAGGAATTTAAAACTAAAGAGAAATTGGCTGTCCTCATGAAGAGGCACAGAAAAGAATGCTTGGGACAGATCAATTACTGTGAACCACTCTGCATCGCATGGAATCTGAAACATGATCACAGCTGGATTTGGCACCACTGGGCAGCATTTCACCACTATGTCATTGATCTTTCTCAAATCTTGGACAATTCGAACCTTTCCCACAAGGCTTTCTCAGTCCCATTATTGGTGAATTACATGGACTGCTCATCACTTCTTTCAAGACTCCTTGTTTCACAAAGTCTGCAATTAATTGCGCAACCTTTATAAGAACATCTTGCACCATATGGTACTGCGGTATTTGGGGGAACGCAACATTTGGCTTCACGCTGACTTTAACTGGTTCTACTCCCTTTATCAGCCCTACTTCTTTCCCTGTCAAGTCCCACACCTTCTTTTGGACTGTTCCCTGCAAGTCTACCGGGAGATCAGCCACTGTGAACATCAGGAAGAAGTTAATCAGTGGGTATTCCTCATCTGTGGTCTCAGTTTCAGACACCTGCTCCTCTCCTTCATCATTACTGTTTGTCTGGACCTCAATCCCTTCATTGGAACAGGTGATTGAACACCTTGTCTTGCACAGTAAGTCTCTTCCCAGTAGGGACACAGGACTTGAATCGCAAACCACAAATCCCTGGAAAGTGCTCAGCTCAACCTGTACCGAATCTGTGATCGGGTTAGTCAGGAGCTGGTTTGCTACTCCCACTGCCTTAACTGTACGTCCCGAAAGGGGCAGTTTCAGAACCTCTACACTTCTGACTGTAGAACACGTAGCTCCTGTGTTAACTAAGAATGAAACCTTGTGACCCATGACCTTCCCCTGAACATAGGACCCTTTCTGGTCTACCTCTAAGGACGCTGTAAAACTACACTCCTCACTATCTGAACTCTCGTCCGACCATTCATCGTTTATTCCATTCTCAGCACGCAATGGGTACTGTCACACTGTGTTATTTTGACTCATCCTTTGACCTGTGACCTGTTGAGGAAGCATCACCTGTTGCTGTTACATTGGTGCTAAAGGCACTTGCATTTGCTATCTAGGTACCATGGGAACCTACTGTTGCATCTGTTGTAACTGCATCGGCTGCATACGTGGCATCTGCACCTGCTGCATGGATTGAAAACCCTGCATTTGATTCACAGTATTCTGAAAATTTGGATTGGGACCTCTTAGCCTCGGTCCCTTCACATTTTGAAATGAACTGACATCATTGCTTTGTTGAACAACACCCTCCTGCACCATCATCGGGCACTCCCGCTTCCAATGTCCAACGACCCCGCAAGCATAACAAGGTAACATCATCTTCATTCCCAGCACATCATTTTGAACTACTACAGTGTTCAAATCTGGACTTCAGTTCACAAAACCTCCTCGACCTCTACCTCTCACTTGCCCCTGAAACATCCTGTTTCCTTGCGGCTGTTGCACCATCTGTTGTAGACAACCTCCCTGCAACCCTGACTGTGCTGCCTTAATTTGCATTACCATCACTTTCTCCTATAACTTTCTCTGCTTCAACTCAATCTCATCACTACAGTACTTTGCATATTGCAACACCTCGTCAATCGGTTTTGCATGCCAGCAAATCAAGTGACTCTTAATAATCTGGCTAATATCAGGTCTCAACCCTTCAACAAATCGAAACACAAGGTGATTCATATCCTTCGCTTCAAGAACCTCTGTACCACTGTAGTGCTTGAACGCCTTCAACAGCCTCTCATAATAGGCATGTATCGACTCCTTGGCTTCCAGAGCCGTCCGATCAATCATTTGCCAATCAGTATTCTTCGGCAAAACTCTTGATATCAGAAACTCAATCATCTTATAGTAATATTTTGTCACCTCAGGAGACGGTGCTCCTGTGATTCTGTCCCTTGCCGGTTCCTCGGTTGGCCAATCCACGCCCCTCTTCCACTCGAGCCACAGATCAGCTGGAACTATGATCTCAAGGAGAGTATTCAGGTCTTCCCAAAGGCATTTAGCAAGCTTCACAAACCTGTCCGTCTGCTGGTACCACTCTATTGGCTTCTCCATCAGCCTGGGAAAATCATTTGTAAATGACAGAATATCACCTCTAGTCCACGGCACATGGACAAGAACCCCTCCGGCAGCCTCTGTCATTGGTAACATCTTTACCGTATCGGTATCTGGTAGGGTTTTTGCTGGTTGCCCTATGCAGTCACTTTTCCTCTTGTCTCTTTTCTTCACCCATCTGCCTTCTCACTTTTCTAAGGCTCCCCAAACTTGTGCATTTTGCAGTATCTCTTTAAGGTGTGCCTTCTTCCCAGTAGACCTCATGTGCTCAAAATCCTTTGGTTCAAAATCTAACCTGTAACCCCTCTTCAGATGTTTGGTATTTTCTAAATCGATGCCATATTTATCTGCCAAATTTGCGAACCTCTGGTGCACCCTGCTCACTTCTCTAGTTATTTGTGGACACAAGTATCTCAATTCTGCTTCCTTGTATGACTCTAACCTGTTCACTCCCATGCTCCCTTCAACAAGTTCATTGGCTTCCATGCCCAACCTCACAAAATTCAGGTGTTCTTCTCCTTCCGCTCTCCCTGCAGCTACAGGAGCATTCTGTGGAGTATTAAGCTTGTCTAACCAGTCGGTCAGCTGTTGTGCTGTTAAGCTTTGTAGTGAGAGATTCTCAGCCTGCGATAAAGGTGTCTGCAGTATATTCACACTTGTGATCTGCGGAGTCAAGAGTCTCGAATCAGTCTGCCTCATGGTCTCTGGAGGAGCCCCAATCGGACTGAAGTCTAACAAGGACCTAGGTCCTTCAAATGTCGGTTCCACTGAAGTCGTTCCTTGGGAGCTTCCTACGAACCCTCCTCTTGTCATCTCGTGAGTCATTACCCCTTGATCGCATACACTAGGCTTTGCCTGTGCATACAATGGTACTGGTGGAGCCACTGTAATGGGCAAAGATATGGCGGCTGGCATTTGCCTGTTCCCCAAACCCTGTGGGGGGACTAACTCCCATATTCTGGTTCATCACTGATGCCATGTTTGCCTGCGGTCCCGTGACCGAAGTACAATTCGGAAGCATTTGCTGCTTTACCTGGGGCAGTAAAGGTGGAGTGGGATCAGTCTGAATCAACTTTGGTCCTCCATATGCTTGCTCTGTCGGCACCATCAGATTCATTGTATTCTCTAAGATGGGGACATCAGGGTAAAGTCTCTGAACCTGTGGTGGTTGCAGCTGAGATTGCATACCGTGGGCAGTGGACATGCTAAAACTACTTTGCACCGGAACTGGTGTTGAGACAGGACAAACCTGTATTGGATTCGTTGTCACCTTCTCTTGGGACGAACCTGCAGGACATGTACTAGTACTCTGTCTCTTGTCATCTATTGCATATGGAGGTGGTCGATCATTCAGTAACTGATTAAGAACTCATCATCGTCTGAGTCATCTACCTCTGACCAGGGCTTCCTAGCCTCTTTGTCTTTGGAAGGACTTTTCAGTCTTAAAAGTGGCTTTCCCCCTTTTGTCTTCACCTTCTTGAGCTATTGCTGGAAACAGCCTGACTCAGTCTATTGTTTCTCTCCTCCAAACTCTCTGTGCACTATCCCACCTAGCCTCCGCTGGTGTCTTTTATGCTTTCCTCATTCTCCTCTCAAACTTCTGTTGCTGTTGTCATATTGCCATCAGTTCCCAAATTGCTAATAACTCAAACTGTGCTGGCCTCGGAGGTGGCTTTAGCTCAATTAGCACCCTCCGTAAATTTTCCAAAATCCTCAAATTGAACGTTCCGAGCCCCGGAAACGCCAAACACCCTTCTTTCTCTGTAGCTTTGCACCATTGCTTCAGCCAAAGACATGGCGAGACCCCCTGTTCCTCCATTACAGCATAAGCCGGTGTATCCTCCGGCGGTCTAACTTCCCCTACACTTACGGTGATATATACGTCTCCTCTCAAAGTGCTCTTTAAAGCCTCGAAAAATTTCATTTTTTTACGCCTTTTATTTTGTTCACAATCGAATCAGGAAGTGACTTTAATTCCCAGAACTCTCTTTGCCTACCTTCTCAACCAATTGCCTCTCAAGGACAGCTGCCAATCTGTGCACGACCTTTCTCACTAACCAGCCTATCCCAGCGCGGCTCCAATGACGTCACACTCGCACACACTGTGGCTGATAGTCTTCCGGCTTGTCCTCCAACTATCAGGTTCACACACAACTAATGCAATATAATGCGAGCACTGACCAAAAACAAACTAAAATTTGCCGGTTTACTACAGGAAAGGGTAACACAATTGCTTCAGAACTCTACGGAGATTTCGCTTAGCCTCGGCCGCTACTCTCTCCTTCTCAGATCCTGCACTCGCAAGCAAAATTTGACCTGTAAATTTTACTCTCGACTTGTCAGTGGGTCGTTCTAGTGCACTTTAGAACTCACCAAATCTCCATCGAAGTTTTCATTCACTCACTTTGACTCAAACTCGACTCGTCGATTTCACCATGGACCTATAAACCGCGCAAATTACAACATAAACCAAGTGTCTCATACACTTATCAATACAGTATACTACGGAGTCTTAGACCATGCAGGGGTCCGTACATCATCAACAACCATGTGGACAATCTTTTAGCACAAAGCACCACACTCACAAGAAGTTGGCTGACATCCCTACTCTCACACTGCGGAGTACGCACACTCCTACTAAAACATCATCTGGCCTAAAATCCTCACAAGCTTCGCAGTTCACCTGTGATATGCATAAGCTGTGCGAGCACAAAACGTACTTCATCCACACTATCACTAGAACGCCGAGAACATACTCAAGCTTCCTTCAGCAAGCTCCGAGATTCCAGGAAAGTCATTTGGGACTTAGGGGCACATCATCTCTCCAATTTGCATTATTGAAAAAAGGAATAATTTTCCAAAACCCAATTTTTCTGATACACCTTGCTTACTTCCAAACCACACCCATCAATTTCTACCAAAAACCCGACACCTTTTCTAGCAACACTCTGTCAAACCGTAGTCCCTTGTACTGGGGCCCCAAAGGACCAAACCCATCCACACTGTTACCAAAACTGTTAATTATCACACCCCGCGATCCTTCGTACTAGGGCCCCAAAGGGCCGAACCATCACCTCTTCTACCAAAAACTGTTAGCGCGTCAGAGCCTTAATAAGTAAACTTACAAGGAGACACGTTTAGGTCAACGAACCTTTGGACCACGTTCGGGGACTTCCCAATACGAGATGTCTTTTTGGCATCACAAATCAATAGATCAATAAACCAATCAATATTCTCAATAATTAATAAGCAATCCAATCAATAACATTTAGTAAGAATCAATAAGTTGAACACACCATGACCTTTCAGTCATGAATAACCACACCAATTTAGTTAAGTGTTAGGATATTTATTTCCCTTATAGTTACAATCTAATGTCATTTCTGTTAATCTCATTAGCAATTCATCTCATTAGTAACTCTTCAGTTTTGCAATTAGAACGCAATTAATCAATGCATAGAGACTATTCATTCAGTATTAACACGTCATTAACAAGAAGCAACTTAAAGTCTCAGTAGTACATGATTCAACAAAGCAAGAACTCAGTCATTTGTCTATTTGCGTAGGATATTTGTGAACACCTTATCTAACCACAGATTAGCATGTTGGGCTTCATGCAAAACATTTAGCAAACACAAATTTGGAAAACATCTAAACTATGGCCTCTGTCAAAGAGCAGTTGGTTCCTAGAAAGAAAAGTCACATAGACAATTACAATTTTGCATCAGATAGTTACCAATCCAACAGATCAGCAAACAGCGTCAGTCTTTGTCCTCAAGACATCAGTCGATTCACCCTCAGCAGAAATAGGACGGGGCAAATTCTGGATATAGCATAGCTAAGGAATAGGATCTTCCCTCATATGGATAAGTAAGTATCTGGTAAGAACAGGTAGAGGATGGTTTAAAGTATCAGGACAAAGCATAAGAGTTAGTCTCTGTGAAGTAAGTGGAGCCTCAAAGTTTCTGCTTTCGTCTCTGCTCTGCTCCCAACTCCTTGGGTCATTCCGTTAAATCAAAACTGTCTAATTTGCCCTTAACTCCTCATTGGATAATAACTGGTGCATCGTTATCTCTGTCCAATAACCCTTCATGCATTTCGCCAGAATTTTCAACAAACCACAGTTCTCATGTCGCGGATTGGTCCATGTTATTGACGTCTTCATCAGTGGGAATAGCAGGTAAGAAAAGTTATACTTTGCGCTCCAGTCAGTGTCTCCATTGTTTGCTCCTACTCTAGTAACCTTGCACCTGTTATGAATTACACTGTTGCATTTCAGCAATAACGTCTCCTTGAACAAGTCAGTTCTCATGAGAAAGAATTTACTACGGCTACACACACACACATAACTTCTGGAAAAGTACAGCTTTGTGTCCTTCAGGAAAAACAGCACATTACACGTTAGAAAAATAGGCCCAGGCCCTTGCTAAGCTAAGGCCCTAAATTAATAAACAACTCATAATACATAACTCTAATTATGATGTGCTAATACAAATTCAAAACATTAGTACATAGTTAATTATGAATTAGCAACTTTCATTAGTCTTAGTATACATTGGTAGCCTCTCCCCGTGGGCACATTTCAAACGTGCGCATTATTTTCTACGTTAACACATTTCCTATGCAGCTTCATCACACTATTTTGCAACTTTCTCATGTTAATATTGCTTTTTTAAAGACACACTCCAACACCCACGTTCAAATAGACGAAGTAGGCACACAATTGTTAGTGACAGAAGTGGAAAAAAACACTTGTTGACACCACTAATGTGTAGATCACTGTTCCTGATGGATTACTTGCAGAATTATATTATTCAACATACACAAATGTAATAGTGTCGAATATTCATACCCTGCACGAGGGAGCTTACTTGAAGAGCATGCTTCTACCATCGATTAGAGAAGCCCTCATTGTCTCTCTTAACAAGCCGGGAAAAGTCGTGCAAGTCAAAAACCTCATATAGACCACTATTAATGTTGAATATTTACTATTCAATTTTTAAATTTACCACAGATCAAATTCTTAAACTCCTACCCATGACAATACACCCAGGCCTCACTGGTTTTGTACCAAGCACAATAATTACCCCCACATAAGACCACTTTTACTGTTCTTAAAACAACATCATGCTTCCCACCCTCAACCAGTAGTGGTAGCTGTAAACCTTGAAAAGACCTTCAACTCTGTCAGCTTCACATATATATTTTTGCACTCTTACGGCTGCTAGGATTTGAAAAAACATTGATGGAATGGATTTCATTGTTATTTATGGAACCAATAGTGAGTGTCTACAATGGCCAAGTGATTTCTTATTCACATCATTACATAGGAAGCACATGGTGGGGTAGGTCCATCTGTCCGCTGATCTTTGCCATAGAAACTCTGGCCAAGATGATTTGACCTGGGGGGAAGCAAATACAAGGGCATACTCATACCAGGCATACAGCACACAATCTTGTTTTATGCCAGGGATATTGTGATATACCAGAGAGATGCTGACAGTGGACCTCACAGTGCACACGCTGGAACAATTTGGGTAAATATCAGGCCTGGCATTAATTTGGAATAGACTGTGTCTATTTCTGGTAAAACCTCAGCATTTTGAGCCCATTCCAGTTCCATCCAACAGTACTTTGGTGGGACACGCATATGTTCCAAAATATTGGAGTTCAAGTCTATCATAATGAATCTGATATTAACAAAGGTAGTGTTGGTAGGTTCCTGGCAACCTTAAAGGTGGCTTTACTTTTTGAAAGGACATTTCTAACTCATCAATGAACAAGATAACCCTGGGGGAAAATGGTGGTGCCTGATGACTCATAATTTAATGAATCTGCCTTGACTCCATTCAAACAAACTACGTAAAGGGATGGACAGTATTCTACTGGCCTTTGTCTTGGAATACTGATGGACACATAGTGGCTTTGCTCAAACCATGGCTTCCTACTATGAAGGAATTCTCAGGGGTCATGGACTGTATGCTTTACTACTGATGGTACAAGTGCACTGGGCAACTAGTTGGCTCTCAGATGCCCTCCAACAGAAGCAAGATTCACATATGCAAGCTCAACAAGAGATGAGATGATGGTGCATCTGCAGCCATAGAATCCCCAAAGTAATATGGCCAGACAAACATCTGAACATCATTTATATTGTTGGCAAACTTTTAAAAAGATGGATGTCCTATTGGCATATGCCTCCAAACAAATCAGTCATCAGAGTGGCTAGTTAATGAACCCAGTGCATTTCATTGAATTCACATAACGTGACCAATTACCATATATGCCACTTTCTCACAAATGTATGAGACAATAGGAATGAGGGAGCGAGATTGCTTCCGATAACGTTGGAAAATTGTGACAGAATTTGCATTGGAAACATTTAAATGACTAGTTATTCTGGCTTTTGGTATTGGGGCAATTCAGTATCCTCTGATCATGATGGCTGGGGCTTCCCCTTTTTTAATGCTCTGTTTATAAAGGTGTGTGTATCCTGCAAGTTTGAATCCTTCTAAAATAGTTCACTGGGTTTTGAGTCTACTGCAAAGATCTGCATGTAACCAGCACCAACAGGGCATAAGTTTTGAAACCATGCATAACCAACTCAAATTTACATTCTTCTGATAGCAAAAGTACCGTTTAGTTTTCTTGTTATCGACTCTAAGGTCGGACTGGCCATACCGGGCATCAGGTGTTTCTCTGGGCCAGTGGAAGGGTGGGGATGTGCGCTTTTGTTACTGGGGACCAGTTTTGTAGCAGTGCAGCAGTTTTAAAGCACTGCAGAGTTCCTTGTATATCCAACAGTTTGCAGGCAAACGCCAAGATAACTCTGATGATTAATGTTACTTGCTGGAGAGAGATGTAGTTTTGTCTAGAAGCAATTTTGACTCAACCAAGGTAGTGCAGATGTTTAATATGCCTGCTGCAAAGAACGTGTAATATGCAGATTACAGAACAGTATTTTATGTGCACGGCTCAGTAGGAAAATGTGTCATAAAGAGCCCTGTGTTACTGTGCAGTTCATAAATTCCAATCTTAATCTAGCACAGTAAACTATGATCTCCCAATATACAGCTGCATGCAAACTGCATGGTACAGGTTAGAAAGTTATGTTTTTTTTACCCAGTCTTTGGTTATCCTGTGTTTGCTAAAAAAAAATAAAAAGAGTTTTAGGGTCAAAATAAATTATTAGTAAAGTCAATCCTAACTACTGTGTCACGTTTTCAATTCTGAATTTATGCTTCCCCAGACCAAGCACACAAAAAATGCCTAGCAGTATGAATGCTGTGTGAAACCAACACCTTATAATCCTCTTTGTCTTATATAACATTTTCTATAAGCTGATTTACACATGCTTCAACACGCTGTAAAAAAACAAATGAAGTACATGGGAGACAGGGGCTATGGAGAGGTGAAATGCACTGTTAGAGATGATGGTGAGCGAATCTTTGAACAGCCTCAAATAAGATTGCTGTATCCTGCCATATCCTTGTGCTCTGTAAGGTGATTTACTATGCTTTAAAAACGAATGCAATTGAGTATATAATAAAACATGTTGTAGAATGAACTGTTTTGCCATTTGCACTGCCCCCCCGCACACACACACACAAAGTCCCATGGTAGTGGTCAGACTCGCTCGCTATGAAGCCATATGGGGCTGGTCTGACACAATATGCCAGGGACTGATTGACTCTTAATTTTAATTGTCCATAATCAGTTCTGTTTGTGTAATTTGCTATGTTAACGATTAATTTGATCCTAATTAAATGTACCTAATTTTGATAATTTTGATAATTTTGCTGCATTTCCTGTCGAATCACTTTTCCTATGGCAGTTTGTTGCTTTTTTAGAGAATGAGAAAGTAAACAGATTCATATATTTGTCGTTTGTTGCGTAGCTACATTGTGAAGTACATTATTTCTAGCGCTGAAGTTTTCAGCCTGACTTCCTTCAGTCAGAAACGTCCGTTCTAATGAATACTTCTTTCCACAGCTTTAACAATTTCCTAATATTTCCAGGGTTGTATGACACAATCACGCATGCCTTAACCATGCATGCCAAAACAATGAATTTCTTGTAAAAGCATAATTTGTAAAGGAATATGCGTGGTAAATTGCACCCCTCCCTAAGCCCTAAAACTGACCCCGCCTGGCCCTTAAAACTCCCCCGACCATCCCTCCGCCTTGAGCCCCAAAACTTGCCCTGCCCTTAAAACCTCCCTGCCCCCAGTTCTGTGCCCTATAACCGGTTAACCCAGCCCTTAAAACTACCCATTCCCCCACCTGAGGCCTAAAACCCTGCCCCTTCCTATAAACTGTGATCCCTGCCCTAAAACTGAACCCACCCCTGAAACCTGCCCCTTCCCACCCCGTCATGAGCCCTAAAACCCAGCACCAGTCATTAAAACTACCCTGACCCCCCCACCCTGAGACCCAAAACACTGCCCCTGTCAAAAAACTACCCCAACCCGCCCTGAGCCCTAAAACCGCCCACCACTAAAAACTATCCCCTCATCCTCCCCCAACCCAGCCCCACTTACGTCTCCCAATACCTTTCCATTCTCTGGTCCCTTGCTAAAAACTGACCCCCACCCTGAAAACTGCCCAATTCACACTTAAAACTACCCCGTCCCTTGCCCTGAACCCTAGAACTACTTCCCCCACCTCTTCCCCCTGCTGTGCCTCAAACTTCCCCCCACCCCTAAAAACTACCACCCACTCAAACTCAGCCCTATCCCCATTTTCCTCTCCCGATCCTTCCTGTTCTGTTCTTCTCCGTCCATCCGCACAGTCAGACTGCAGACCGCTCTCTGCCTTAACCACGCATATGCATGGGTTAGATATGTGTGGTTAACCATGCTTATGCATGGTTTAGACGTGTAGTTAAGGCAGAGATCTGGAGAGTCATGGTTCAGCCAAGTATTGCTACGCTTGCATTGAAACACGTGTTGCTTAGCCCACATTGTTAAGGTCGTTTCCCATCCTCCAGGTGCCAAAGTGGGTTGGAAAACACTTTTCCCGGTGGTAGCTCTACAGCGCCACCAAGTGGTGCTTTGGGTTAAGTCATGACTATGCTCACCCAAGATGTGAGAAGATTAGGGGCTCTTGCCAATGCTGTAACACGGATGCTGGTTTATACCTGGACTTACAAAATGCAGGTGGTCTGATAGAACTCCAGAACGAGACGTCCCTTCCTGCAATAATCCTTTTGAGGAGAATTCTGTTATTTCACTGAAGAAAAGGAGAAGAATTGGAAATAACTTTGTCCACTACCGAAGGCAGACTTAACGTTTCGACAGAAATCTTGTAACCGAACTGTGCTAATATGCAAACAGGTGCTTTTGGAACGTACACTTCCTACCCGTGACAAACACTTCAATCCTCACAGTCCACAGACAAAATTGGTCGTCTAGAGGCCTGCATCCTGTTTTTCCAAAACGTTTGTCATCACACTCCTTCCCAGAGAATAACGTCATCCAAGATACCTCTATTCAGTTGAACCCAAATCCTTTTCATACGGCGCCTCCAAACTTTTGCAAAGCGAAAGTCACATATCTTCTGCGCTGCTACAATATTCATGCCCTGTGGAAAGTATGACCATTATCAGTTTGCCTCACCACATGAAAAAGCCCTACTTCAGTGTGGTTAATGAAGGTTTTGATGCTTCCAAACAAATACTGAATTGTGGCCTGAACACAGTCACCTATACTATAACTAGCTTGATGGGGATGGCAGTCCCCTTATTCCACTGTGTTTTAATATGTTTCAGTGGATTGTGTAGAGATATCCAAGCAACCGTAATGGACATGCCGTTTGATGAGAAATACCTGAGCCAAGACATGCTCACTGGGCCTGGCCTCACCAGCCTTTGTCAGCAACTGGAATGTGTTGGAAGATGTGAAACACTTTTTTCCCATCACCACAAGCACCTCTCTGGGTAGCCTGTCGTTTACATGGCTTCAATCCTCTTTGAAATACCTCAGGTGTATATTAATCAGGGCCTGTAAGAAATGGTCCAGAACAATGTGCAACCCATTGTGGATCGCATGCAGTGTGATTTTTGGTCTGCCTTGAACCTGGCCCTGTGGGGTGGGATCCAAGTTCTGGAGATGAATGTCCTTCCCAAATGTATTCACATCTTTGGAATGTTGCCCCTGGTTACATCCGTCTCCTACCTGCAGAGCTTCCAGTGCTTCATCCCCCTATTCATTTGGGTTTAGGAAATATTGAAATTAAAGGGGCTAATCTTTACTCTTCATCAGAGAAGGGTGGCATACGACTTCCACATTTGGAGGGTTATTGGCTGGTATTGCAGTTAGCCCACACTGTGTATTGGTTACCTACGTCCATTGCCATACAATTTTGGGTAGAGCTATAGCTCCATATATTGAAATTTTCCAGAGATCTGGCTGTTTATTACACTTTGGACCTTCCCAGCACATGGCAGGCAGCTCTGTGATGTCAGGTGTAGTGGCCATCTTGATCGACCTATTTCAGGTGTTTTGCTACATTTCAAGCTGCTGATCGTAATCTTGAGGACATTTCAGCGATCCCGATCGATGCACGGGTGTTTTGGGCATCTGGATTCAGCACTTGTGCAGCAATTCAACTTGGCACTCTGATGAAGTTAATTTCAGTCTTGCCTACCACAGATACTTTGTTAATTCTGTGACTTGTATGTATTATTTTACTTTTCTGTAGTTCAATTTTCTGTATTACAAAGAGGGGATCTTTGTAGCTACACGTACTGTTAATAGCTACGGTTTTTAATTCTATTACCACAGTTTAATGCAGAATACCTTTTCTGCCTTTTACTTCTGTATGGCCACAGCACAACAAATTACTTAGCCTCCTCCCTTTTTGTCTCAACCAGGCAAACCTACCATAAAGTGGGCACACTGGTTTCATTTGTTTGAAAATCACATAGAGGCAATTGACACAGGCAATTATCGTCCTGATCTGAATTCACACTTTTGTATGGTAGTTTGGGTCTGACAGCTCAGCAAATCTTTGACAATTTGCCACCTTTAGTGAAGCCTCATGGCCAATCTGGGAATGAGCCATGGAATGTTTGTTTAGAAGCCATTGAAAGGTTGAGTAAACACTTTGGTGAGGAACCAAATGTTATTTTGGAAAGACATAATTTTGTAAAATGCTAAAACTTATTGACGAAGGAGTTGAGGAATATGTAGCTTCCCTTAGGATTTTGGAGGCCACATGTGAGTTCGGTCCCAGTGTGGACACACATTTGTGACCAGCTCCTCTTTAATTATGCTTCCAGGAAGAATCATGACCATCTACTCAGTTGTTGCATCCGCACCCTTAATGAAGTTTTAGACCTTGCCGAGAGCATAGAATGATCTTTAATATTCTCAAAAGTTTTAAATCCTGCACAGACAGTGAATGTGGTGTCAAACACGTTTCCTGAGCAAGAAAATGATACTTAGTGCACAGTTCTCAGTAAAGGAAAGCCTTTTGCACAGAGAGGAAATACAAAGAAGGCTTTGACATACTGTTACTGATGCGGATCCAAGAACTATGTGAGCAACTTCACTGGTTGACTCGCAGTGGGCAAACGTTGCATGTCTTGCAAAAAAAGGACACTTCCAAGTGGTATGCAGGAGTAGCAAAACCCATGTGCTTGTCAGTACATTGATGTGAATGTTGACTCGTGCACAGATTCCATTAGCACTGTCGTTTTGACTGTTGATTGAAATATAGTATGCAGATCTGTTAAAGGTCCTACTTGTGATGCTTTAATTGATGACTTTTTGTTACAAGTCATGGTGGACTCTGGCTCCCCGTTTACTATCCTTGGTGACATTACTTTCCTTGATAAACAGGGTTTGGAAAAAGTTCTTTTTACACCTAATAATATTAATCCTAAACCATTTGCCAAGAAACCCATTGACGTGTTAGGTTTCTTTACTGTAAAAATACAGTGTTTAGGTAGGGAAACAATTAACAAAGAATATCTTGCCATCAAAGTTAAGAAAATCATTGGCTGGCAGGACTTGCCCAAAACGGGTCCATACCTCATTCCTGGTTCAGACACTTCGTAGTGGTTGGTGACATGCCTCAGAAATTGATATGTAGTCTGGAGGAACCGCTAGAGGCAATTATGTATACAGGAAATGCTGACTGACTTAGGCAGTGCCAAGTGGTCCTCGATCATTGATTTGAGTCCGACCTACCATTAGATTGCTTTAGATGATATCTCCTCTCAGGAACTGACAGCCATGCCATTTGGTGCCTACAAATATCTTTGGACTGGCATCAGTTTCCAGAGTCTTTTAAAAGCTAATGGATGTTTTGTTTGCTGATATAAAAGGGGTCCAAGCCTAACAGGATGACATACTAGTCTTTGCAGAAGAACATAAGATCATTCTCATCAAGGTGTTGTCCATCCTAATGCAAAGGGGCATGACGGTTAGGAAGGATAAATGTTAATTTGCCACGAAAGAGTTGGAATATTTGGGGCACACCATATCAGAATCTGGCATCAAATCCAAATTTTCTTTGGTGTAGGCAATCAAGGAGGCAAGCGCTTCTACAGACAGTCACTTTGCTCCTTCTTAGGTCTTACCGAATATTACTCAAGGTTTGTTTCAGGGTATGCTGTAGCGGTGGAAACTCTTAGGTCTTTACTTAGGAAAGGTCAGATATTTATTTGGTCTAAGACAGTACAAACTGGTTTTGAAAAGTTAAAATATTTAATTGTGGTATCACCAGCACTGTGTGCATTGAGTGAAGACAGCACCTCAATCACAGTAGACGCCAGACTTCAAGGGCTGGGTGCTGTTTTGAGCCCAAAGGTGGGAGGTAAAAAACAAACCATTGCGTTTGCCTCCGGATCAGTCAAACTTTGAGAAACGGTACAGTACTATAGAATGAGGCACTGGCATCCATCTGGTCAGTTCGAAAGTTCAAGATGTGCATCTAGGGCAGGTTGTTTGAACTTCATCCTGATCATAAACGTAGTTTTTATCTTTACAGGGGGCATTCACAACAGCGTGTCAGCTAGATTGACCAGACTTGTGTCAAAACAGCCATGTCTCTGGTGGGAAAAATTTGAGTAGACTGCCTTTTCTGGATGTCTTTGCCAGAGTATGATGAGGAGAATGCAATGATGATATAGAATGTGTTGCTTCCATTGCTGCTACTCCCACTTTGCAAGATGGTGATTCGTTATTTACTGCTGATGAATGGGTAAAAGCATGTCAGGAGGATGATGTGTTGAAACAAGTTGATGCATACATTGTTAAAGGTTGGCCTGTTGTTAGATGTTTATGGGGGATTTAAAAGCATATGCATAGGTAGCCATTGAGCTTTCTCTGGTCAATAGGCTGATTTTGAGAGGTGATTTACATATTTCTTCCCCCAGAATGCACCATTTCTTCATTTCCAAAGCACATCAGGGGCATCTTGGCACCACTAAGGCATGCATGAATATCAAGGAACACTACTGGTGACCTGCCAGGTGAAGTTGAAAGTGGACAAGTGTCCTGAGTGCCTACTTTAAGACAAACATTGAAAATTAAACAAAGCACCTTTGAATCTGGTTCCATTTTCTATCTCACTTCACTACAAACTAGGTCTTAGCTTTTCAGGATCTTATGTTAGCTTGCCAGAGGAAAAGAGGAATGCCATTCCATTGCTTGATTATTTTTCAAAGTGGTTATATATTTTTTTTGTGAACTCTTTCTCTACTGACACAGCTATTTCATTCTTGGAACAGGTATTCTCGATACAAGGTTCTCCCAGATCTTTAGTTACTGACAATGGGTCATTTTAGAAATGGGGTCTTTGGATGGCAGTCATGGTGCCTCCTGTCCAAGCAAGGACCCTCACTCTAGTCAGGGTAAGTCACACACAATCCAAATTATCCGATGCCCACCCTCTGGTAGCTTGAAACTGAGCAGTCAGGCTTAACTTAGAAGGCAATGTGTAAAGTATTTGTGCAATAAATCATGCAATATCACAGTATAAACACCACCACAAATACACCACACAGGTTTAAAAAAATATAGAATATTTAACTGATTAAATGCAGGTCAAAACAATCAAGATTTGATAAGTGCACATTGAAATATTTTATAAAATGATAAAAAGAGTCTTAAGTTTTTATAAGCAACAAGTGTCTCTTGCAAGCACAAAGTACCTGGTTTGTGTCTAAATTATCCTCCAGTGACCCCCAGAGGAGGAGATGCGTGGAAAACGGGGAGGTGTGTGTCGATTTCTCTTGGCGCACATAGACGATGAGTCAATATTTTCCATGCAGCAAGGGCCTTGCATCGATTTCCAGCATGCAGACTTGGTTCCTCTTTCGGTTGTGGGATATTTGGATGCCCCAGCGATGATGCAGAGAAATCCTGGGCATGTGGGATGAGGTCACAGAAGCTGCGTCGATCCGGTGGGCAATGCAGGGAAATTCATGTCGTGTGGCACGCTCTGCATCAATTCCTCTTTGCAGGAAGTCGGGCTGCGTCGTTCCGGCTTGGCAGTGCGTCGATCCAGTGGCCAGTGCGGCAAAGTTCCGGTCGCAACGCTGGTGCTACGTCTATCTCCACTTGGGGAGCCGGGCTGCGTCATTCTGATTCCGCACAAGTTGATTTTCTCACCGCTGTGTGTCGATTCTGGCAGGCTGTGTGTTGATTTTTTTTTTTTTTTTCACCGCACAATGAGGTCTTTCAGAGATTGAGTCTTTTAAGCCCTGAGACTTCAGAAAACAGGATGCAAGCTCAATCGTAGCCCTTGGAGAGCACTTCTTAGCAGATCCAGAGGGCAGCAGGGCAACAGCAGAGCAGCAGTCTTTTGCAGAACAGCAGTCAGGTGAGTCCTTTGGGCAGCCAGGCATCTCCTCTTAGCAGGTTGAAGGTTCTGGTTCAGAGTTCCTTTCCCAGTAGGTGTCTTGTCAAGAAGTGTCTGAGTTGGTAGGGTCAGAACCCTGTTTAAATACCCAAATGTGCCTTTGAATTGGGGGAGACTTCAAAGAGTGGCTTAGAACTGCACAGGGTCCCCTTTTGGGGTGGTCTGAGTCAAATGCACAAGGGAGCTTTCAAATAACCTAGCCAGACGTGGTTTGGAAGGCACAGAAGGATTTAAGTGTAGAGAAATGCTCACTTTCTGAAAGTGGCATTTCTAGAATAGTAATATTAAATCCAACTTCACCATTAAGCAGGATTTTCTATTACCATTCTGGCCATACTAAATATGACCTGGTTACTCCTTTCAGATCTGAATCTACCACTCAAACAGTATATGAGGTTAGCCCTAATGCTATCCTATGAAAGGAGCAGGCCTCACAGCAGTGTAAAACAAATTTAGGAGCTTTACACTACCAGGACATATAGAACACACGTGTTCATGTCCTGCCTTTTACCTACATAGCACTCTGCCCTATCGGCTACCTAGGGCCTACCTTAGGGGTGACTTATATGTAGAAAAAGGGGAGTTCAAGGCTTGGCAAGCACTTTTAAATGCCAAGTCGAAGTGGCAGTGAAACTGCGCACACAGGCCTTGCAGTGGCAGGCCTGAGACATGGTTAGGGGCTACTAGTAGTATTTAATGTACAGTACTTGGGCACATGTAGTTCACTTTGCTAGTGTAGGAAAATTCCACTATTGGCATGGTTATCCCCAAACTTTTCGCCTTTTGTTGATGCCAGCTTTGATTGAAAGTGTGCTGGGACCCTTCTAACCAGGCCATAGCTCCAGTATTCGTTCCCTAAAACTGTAACTTTGTCTCCACAATTGGCACAGCCATGGCACACAGCTAAGTCCCTTGTAAAAGGTGCCCCTAGTACCAAGGGCCCTGTGGCCAGGGAAGGTTTTGAAGGGCTGGAGCATGTATTACGCCATCCTGGGGACCACTCACTCAGCACATGCACACTGCCTCACAGCTTGTGTATGCTGGTGGGGAGAAAAAGACTAAGTCGACATGCAACTCCCCTCAGAGTGCCATACCTACAACCCACTGCCTGTGGCATAGGTAAGTCATCCCTGTAGCAGGCCTTACAGCCCTAAAGCAGGGTACACTAACACAGGTGAGGGCATAGCTGCATGAGCACTATGCCCCTACAATGTCTAAGCCAATTCTTAGACGTTGTAAGTACAGGGTAGCCATATTGAGTACATGATCTGGGAGTTTGTCAGAAACGAACTCCACAGTTCCATAATGGCTACACTGAATACTGGGAAGTTTGGTATCAAACTTCTCAACAAAATAAAACCGCACTGATGCCAGGGTGGGATTTATTGAGAAATTCACACAGAGGGCACCTTAGAGATGCCCCCTGCATGCCAGCCCAACTGCTAGTACTAGACTGACCAGTCTCTGCCAGCCTGCCACTTCCAGACACATTTCTGGTCACATGGGGTGATTGCCTTTGTGCGCTCTGTGACCAGGAACAAAGCCTGTCCTGATTGGAGATGCTTCAGACCTCCCCCTGCAGGAACTATAACACCTGGCGGTGAGCCTCAAAGACTCAAGCCTGGTGTTAGTGCCCTAGGGCATTCCAGCTAGTGGAGATGCCTGTCCCCTCCCCAGACACAGACCACAGTTTTGGCAGAAAGTCCAGGGAAATAATGAGGAAAGCAAGGAGGAGTCACCCCCTCAGCCAGGTACACCTTTAAGGTGACCAGAGCTGAGGTGACCCCTCCTTAGAAAATCCTCCATCTTGGTTTGGAGGATTTAGCCCAATAGGAATAGGGATGTGCCCCCTCCCCAAAGGGAGGAGGCACAAGGAGGGTGTAGCCACCCTCAGGGACAGTAGCTATTGGCTACTGCCCTCCAGCCCTAACACACCCCTAAATTCAGTATTTAGGGGTGACCCTGAACTCAGGAAATCAGACTCCTTTTGACCTACAAAAAAGGACTTCCTACCTGAAAAACCCCGCAGAGAAGAAGGAAGACGACAACTGCTTCTGCCCCAGCCCTACCGGCCTGTCTCGAACTTCAGAGAACCTGCACCAGCAATGCACCCTGTGGGCCCAGCGACCTCTGCTGACTCAGAGGACAGCCCTGCAATTACAAAGAATCAATAACTCCCATGGACAGCGGACATGTCCAACCAAAGAAAGAAGAAACCATATTTAAAGGGACACTCACCTCACTCCAGAAGCGTGAGTCCCCACCACTCTGCACCTGATGCCTCTGGCCCGTGTCCAGAGGAATCAACCACCAAGAGAGGACCCCCAGGTGACTCAGACGACATGTCCACCCTGGGCTTACCTCTTCCTACCCCCGCGACGACGCCTGCAGAGGGATTCCCGAGGACCCCTCTGACTGCGACTTCCCGGGACAAAGCTATCCGATGCCTGGAGAAGCACTACAGCCGCAGCCCCCAGGCCAGTGAGAAACCAACCACTGGGTCAGCAGTGACCAGCAGGTGGCCCTCATCCGTGTCCAGTCGGTGGCTGACCGGAGAAGCCCCCCTGTGCCGTGCCGGCAATGTCTTTGGCAATGGCCGACGTCCCGCCATTGAATCCTATTACAAACCTGATGCCCTGTTTGCCCACTGTACCCTGCCACCCCTGTGCCGCTGAGGGTGTGTTTTGTGTGCCTACTTGGGGCAACTCGGTGCTCTCCTAAACCCCTCTGGTCTGCTCCCAAGGATGAGGGGTACTTACCTGCCAGCAGACTGGAACCGGAGGACCCCCTGTCGCCATAGACCCCCATGTTGTTTGGGCTCCTCTTTGACCTCTGCACCTGACTGGCCCTGTGTTGCTGGGTGTTTGGGGTTTACTTGAACCTCCAACAGTGGGCTACCCATGCCCTAGAGACCGAACTTGTAAGTTTGTTACTTACCATATTAATCAACCTGTATTTGTTGAATTTTGCACTGTGTCCACTTATAAAATAGCTTATTGCTATTTTATGAAAAACTGTGTACATTACTGTTTTGGTTCAAAGTTCTAACTATACCTATGCAAAGTACCTTACATTTAATGTACTTACCTGCAATTTGAATCTTGTGGTTCTAAAATAAATTAAGAAAATAATATTTTTCAATATAAAAACCTATTGGCCTGGAGTTAAGTCATTGAGCTTGTGTTCCCATTTATTGCTTGAGTGTGCACAACAAATGCTTAACACTTCCCTCTGATAAGCCTAATTGCTTGACCACACTACCACAAATAGAGCATTAGTATTATCTATTACTGCCTCTGTCAGGGGAACCCCTGGACTCTGTGCACACAATATTTCATTTTGATATAGTATATAGAGAGCCAGCTTCCTACAGCTTGGGACTTACAAGTAAATTAAATATGCCAATTGGGTATGAGCCAATGTCACCATGTTTTAGGGAGAGAACATATGCACTTTAGCACTGATTAGAAGTGGTAAAGTGCGCAGAGTCCTAAAGCGAACAAAAATGAGGTCATAAAAAGAGAAGAAGGAAGGCAAAAAGTTTGGGGGTGACCCTGCAGAAAGGCCAATTGCAACAGGTCACATTTCATGTCGGAACAAATGCTCCAGTTTTTGCCCACACATGATATCAAGCACTTACGGGATGCCCTCTACTCACCATCATCCAATGGTTTGGTGGAGAGAACAAACAAGGTAATAAAGGAAGGTGTGCAGATTGCCATTGTGGCTGGATTGGATGTGAAACAGTTTCTCAAGCGGAAAGTCTGTGAGAAGATCACTACACCACATCGAACCATAGGAGTTACTCTATTCCTAATGTTGAGAGGGAGGAAAGTGCATTCTGCTTTGTTCCCCACCTGGTTGAAATACCAATTGGCCATCAAGGACACTGATGTCAGTTTGATGGTTTAGCAGAAGGTCATCCCAAGGGTTGAGGTGCCCAAAATGGCACATGGTGGGAGCACTCACATGGTTAGAGATTATGTCCTAATTAAACAAATAAATCATGGTGACAAAAGGGAAGTCCTTTTTTTCTTCCCCAACCAAAGTGGCCAGGGTCAGTAAAGGTTCAGTTTTATTAGAAGACAAAGGCTGGTGGAATGTAAGGAATCTAGTGAGGCTATCATCAGTAGGCCAATATCATTAATTAGAGGAAAGATTCTGGCCTATATTTGGATTGGACCCAGTGGGTACAACCTGCTGGAGGTAATGAGGGTACTATCCCAGGTCGTGGTTCGGTCAGCAGAGCAGGTGAAATTGCTCACACCTTCATTGGTGATCGACCCACAGCAGCATGCACTTGGTCTTGTGAGGTTAGGAGACCTGGTAAATTTAAGGACTGTGATGCTCTAGTGTTGATTCCCCTCCTAATATCTCTTTCCATTCTTCTTAAAGTGTTTAAGAATATAGCATTGCTCTTTGGCTGAAAATGTTTACATTATTCATTTTCTTCTATTGTTTTGTTGATGGGAAAGGTGATCTAGTATACAGTGTTATATATGCTTGGCATGTTGATATTGTGTTGATGTTCAAAAGTGTTTTATGTATTCAGATGTAAGGCCCGTGCTGGCAGTGAACGGCAGGCAAAGATACCAGCTGACATGATTCAGTTTTTGTCTGGGATCTGAGCCAACCAGTCGTAGCATGTCGTCGGTGAAGTTCTCCATGAATAAAGTTCTTGTACTCGTGCAGTCGGCTTCATAGGTACTTACCACAGAATCTCATTTTAACACACAATTCCTAGATGATGACTGGGATTCTCCACTTGCGAATTATAGTAAAGGGCTACGGGAAGTGTGGCTTAAGTATAGTTTTTTTAAGATCCCCCCCCTACCGCTGGCACTTGTCCCCAGCACGGTTGCACAATGCTCGTCTTAATGTGGGCTTACATTGTGGCTTACTATTTAGCCATATAGTTTATATTTTATGTGAATGTGAATGACTGAAGACTTTCTGTTTGTGGGTTTGGGATCATATGATAAAAGGCCTTATGGTAGCTAGGCCTTAGTCTGCTTAGCTAGTGCTCCTGCATGATACTTCTGACCTCCCTTCAGTGAACCAGCATGTTAATAGATAGTTTTCCACCGTCCTAGGGGCGGCTAAACTGAAAATTCTGTGCCTTTGGAAAACAACTCTAATACCCACTTCTAAGACCTGGCTGAACAACATGTGCAATATGGCATGTTTTGAATGTCTTATTTATAACTTAAATGACAGTTTACAAATATTTGAAGGTTTGGGGCTCTTTTCTCAAAGATTGAAGTGCCAAATTCACTCCTCCTTCTCAGGGGTCTACAGTGTACCTTGTCCTGCTTCAAGTTCCATGTAGACCCCTATGTTTTGTTCGCTGGCCCCTTTCTCTTGAGGTTACCCAGACTTTGATCCCTAATATTATTGACCTTCATTATAGGAAGATGTTTGTTAACAGGAGGTCATCATTCTCTAATTCCTCCTGTGTGTGTTTTATTCTCTCATCCTTCCTCCTCATTGCCGGTGTGTGCTTCCTTTTCCCTTTCCTGCCTTCATGCTTGTGTTGTGTTCTTCTTTTCCCCCTGTTTGAATTGTTATTTATTAATTGCTTTAATTGCCCCGTGCAGTGATTGGTCTGTGTATTTCTATTGTGCCAATCTTGTTACGGTAATGAGAAAAACTCAAAGAACTGAAGCATAAGAAATCCTTTTCAGTCCTGTATTTGACTGTAAAAATTGGGTTGTTGATTGCACAAGCCCTGATCGAACAACAACTGCAATCCTAATCAGTGTGAGGCACAAGCCAACCCTAAATTAATCTGTGATCAATTCTCTGCTAGCTTGTCACAGAGCATTCAGTCTTAATCTAGAGGCAAAGTATTTTGCAACCATTCAAGCAATAATAAAGTAAAAGCACCATACAAGAAGGATTTCATGCCAATTTAGAAAAATAAAGTGATTTTTTATAACTTAAATAAAAGCAAAATGTCAAGAATCCAATCAGTAGAACCGAATATATGCAAGATTATAAATTTCAGTGAAAATAGCGCCACAAAGCTCGAAATGTGGATATCTGGTCTGCCAGATCGGGACAAAGTCACAAGTTCGGGTCGACTGCAATGGAATGCGGCCTGGCAACAGGGACCTAGTTAGGCCTGCTTAACAAAGTACTTTAAATCCTTGTTTGCAGAGTGTTGCAAGGTTCCCCATCCGAGATGCAGTGAGGCTGAGATGTAAGGTGGTGTGATGTTGTTGAGGATACCTTCAACGGGGACTTGCGATGTGAAGTTTGGCGTTGACGATGCATTGCACATTGGGGATGAATCATAGGCTCAGAGGAGCTGCAGTGCTGTGATTCAGAATCCGGTGTCCTTGCCGAGGTTGCAAGGGGTCTGAGTTTTGGGTGCCTCACTCAGTAGCAGATCTGATGAGGGGGTAGGCTGTTATGCGATGCAGGTCTTTGTGACAGGGGAAGATCCACGCAGCGGTGATGATGGGTCACTTCTACATGGGGTCCTGACGTGCATCAGGAATGATGTGTTGGTTCCGTTGGACCCACAGAGGCTAGCAGAACACCTCAGGCCCACTTCCAAGGGTCCAAGTCTGGGATGGCACCACTTAGCAGGGTAGAGTCACAGAGTATCCACAGGTCCAGAAGTGTGCTGAAGAGTTGAAGTCTGAGGTCCAATTTTATACTCGGTGTCTACATTGAAGTTGGAGAAGCTGCTAGAGGATTTCACCCCCTGAGGCACTAGGCATCCCATTCCTCTCTGTTTTGGCTGATGCTTGTCTGGGGTCACAATAGACTAGTGACAAGCCTTTTGTTTGAGTGCTCAGGCAGAGCCTTTGTGATGTGCAAGTGAGGTAGGTGACAACTACTCCTCCCCCCCCCTTGTTAACTCAGAGTGGCCCATCCTGCCACCACTTATCTTCCCTTTGTCTCACTGTCTGGAAGTAATACACAAAGACCCACACCACCTAGTCATGTGACCCAGGATCAGGCTACAGGCACCAAATGGTTAGTCAAGAAAAGGCCAACTTTCTAAAAGTGTAATTTTCAGAATTGTGATAAAAAATCCGACTTTACCATTAAAGAGGGCTTTTAAATCACAATCCTTTAGACATCAAACTCGACCTGGCTCTCTGGTAACAATTGGTAGTTACATCTTATCAAATGTAATAAGATACCTCCGATGTTGTCCTATGGGAGAGGTAGATCTTGCAATAGTGAAAAACAAATGTAAGAGTTTTTAACTACCAGGACATGTAAAATCTACAAGTATATGGGCAATGTTTTAAAATTTACTGCACCCTGCCTTCCTGGCTGACCAGGGCCTACCCTAGGTGTGACTTATATGGATTAAAAAGGAAGGTTTGGACCCGTCAAAAGATTTATTTTGCCGGGTCATATTGGCATCTTAAAATAACACACATGGGCTGCAGTGGCAGGCCTGAGACCGGTTTAAAGGGGTTACTTAACTGGGTAGCACAACCCACAAGTAGCACAGGTAGTGCCACTTTCCTAGGAACTTACAAGTTAAGTTACTATGCCAATTGGGTATAAGCCAATTCTATCATGTTTTAAGGAGAGCACAAGTACTTTAGCAGTAGTGTGCAGAGTCCCAAAGCTAATAAAAACAAATTCGGCAAAAGTAGGAAGCCAAAGGTTAGGGGATGACCCTACAGAAAGTGCTAAGTCCAACACTGACACTCATCTGTTAGCACTATTTTCTGACCAGTAGGGCTTGGCAGGAGGTACTGTAAAGGTTTTTTTTTGTAATTACTATGACGGGATGTTACCGTTGAAGGTGACATGCTTGAAACAATGTCATTTGTGTTGCAAAAAAGTGTTTTAAATGGTCCCCTATCACAGTAGCGTCTTGACACCAAGCACGATTTAAAGCCCTTTGACAAGTGCTCAATTATGCCCCCAAGAAGGTTATCAGGGAGAGCAAAGCCAATATAATTCTGGGTCAGTCCTAATCCACGTTGCTCTCTGCGGGTTAGAAAGTGCAAAATTGGACGGGTCTAAGGAAAAAAAACTTAAGAAGCACAAGCTCAGTGTCACGCAGTAGTGAAAGATAATCAATTCTAATCCCACTATTTCCAAGGTTCTGCCTATTTTGGGTAAGCAAAGACCACAGTGGTATACTGCACCTCACACTTGTGGCAATGCTGGCCTCCGTTAAGTGAAATATTTAATCCTGACACAGGGCCAAAGGTTGAAATGTTAGGAACTGATTTACCAATCGGGTGGTCTCCTAATGTGACAAGTTCACACCAGTTTTATCATGGTCACCTAAGTGTTCCTCCTTTGTCACAAGTTTGACTGCTATAACTTCTTTCTGCCCGGATTGTTGCTGGAAAAGTGTGGTTTTATCCTCAATCTGAGCAAACAAATCGCAGAGCTAAAATTGTTATGTCCCTGTAATTCGCTGACAAATTTGAACATACTGTGAATTCAGGTTTCATGATGATGCAAGGAGCCCACTTGTAGTCTTGAAATTGAAAAAACTATACATAATTTGTTGCAGCAGAAGTACTAAATGGACATGTTTGCAATTTGAGTTCATACCACTTTACATTTGTGTTTATATCAACAGCCTCCAAAGGAGTGTATAGATTATTCCATTGCTTTGCATGCATAGAAAATGCAGAGGCACTTAATGCATTGGGATTCAATTTATTGCATCTCTGGAAATCTGGACTCTTAAAATGGTTATGTCGGCTGATTTAACTGTCTGGGAAAAGGGGCTCAGCAAGCTGAACTTGAATACCACTTGAACAGAAGTCTAGTGGCCATTTTTTTAAACTCTGGAATTGTTTGGAAATGAATATACCCACAAGCATATGATTAGTACAAGTCTACTGGAAAAAGTATTCCTTCTTGGGAGTTTTGTCCTTGTTTGATTTGTCACAGTGGACAGCCTGAATCAGTGCAATGATATGATCTTTTGTATTTGATGAACCATTAGAGAAGAGCTATGCATTCATACATTTAATCGACAGTGCCCCAGAAAGGTAATTAAATGTGGCAACCATTGGGCCATGATTCATATACAGCTGCCCGGTCACCAAACATTCTATTGGTGAGCATTTCTTGCACCTGGCGATTTGCACCCACACATTGTAGAGGTGATGGTGCTGGCATCCATGTTGCCAACATCTGCCCATCACCACATTTGGCATCTGAAAGATTTGTTTTAGAGTCTCTTGACATACTGATGCGGGCATGAAACTCTTGCTGTTCTTACACTGTGCTGGGGAGGAAATCTGCAAACAATACCTGAGCCACAAGAAAGTCTAAATGTCATCCAACTTACTGTCACAAGAAAGTCACTAAAAGAGGCAACCGTTGTCCACATGACCATCAAATATGAGCGTTTGGAAATTCATTTAAAGCATCTGAAGAGTACAGAAAATTGCAGCTACGTGAATAATCACATAGTTATGCAAAAGGAAGAGAATAAATTATATAAATGTTGGCATTTTGCAGTTGACGCCCCTCAACTTCATAGTGCAAAAAAGGCATAAATGTTCAACATGTGTAAAGCTGAATTATTTAGCAAAATTGCAGGGTCTCCCTCCCCATCCATTAAGAGCCTTTACCCTACCTGCACCGGTCTGAAGGATCTAGACTGCTGTGGTTACTGGGGATGCAGACTGTATGTGCCCGCCACCATCCCAGCACTGAAGTGACGCGGCAGATGACTAAATACCTTGCATCCTTTTAGTAGTGGGTAGCTAAACAAAGGTGTTATCAATATGTGTTGAGTGATGCATAACCAATACAACTCTGGGTTACTTGACAACAACATTTGAAATGTGCATTTGTCATTGACTGAGAAAAGTCAATGCAAACTTCTGTTTGACTGACAATGGCACACTGATCAGTTGTCTGGCTTCGGAGGCTCTACAACAAATGCAATTTACACTCAAAGTGTACTTGCAAGCTGATAGACGTAGTGGCTGAATTCAAACCAATGCTGACTGATCTGTAGTCTTCAGATACAGCCTGCCTATCTCCACATATACGCCTTTGGTGTGTTCCACGCCCTATTAAGAGGTGAGCCTTTCCACCTAAGGCCACAAATAGAAGATAAACTACTTCAACAAAGTTGTAAAGGTAGAAGCATCTACACCTGGGTGTCGCCAGTAGTAGTTACATGACAGCACAAATGACTGTGCCAAGAGAATCTGCATCAATATGTAGCTCTTAAACAAAGCTTTTAAAAAGGAAAGCCACCTAATGCCTGCAATGTGATGACCTCTTGGTAAATCTCAACAGTCCAAAGTGTTTTGAGGCTAGATCTGAATATCCACTTGGACCAACTACATTGGTAATACTGCATTACCATCTTCTCCACCTCAGCTTGAAAATAAACACTGGGGCTATTTAACCCCTTTGCTGCCAGGCCTTTTCCCCCTCCTGTGCCGAACTTTTTTTTGGCTATTTGGGGCATTTCACCCTTACGCCCTCATAACTGTTTGTTCACATAAGCTACCCACGCCAAATTTGTGTCCTTTTTTTCCAACATCCTAGGGATTCTAGAGGTACCCAGACTTTGTGGGTTCCCATGAAGGAGACCAAGAAATTAGCCAAAATACAGTGATTTTTTTTTTTTTTTTTAATGGAAAAAAGGGCTGCAGAAGGCAGCTCGTGGTTTTTTTCCTGTAAATGGCACCAACAAAGGGTTTGTTGTGGCAAGATCACCATCTTCCCAGCTTTCAGGAACAGGCAGACTTGAATTGGAAAACCCAATTGTTCAATACAATTTTGACATTTTACTTGGACATACCCCATTTTTACTATTTTTTGTGCTTTCAGCCTCCTTCCAGTTAGTGACCCAAATGGGTGGGAAACCAATGCTGGATCCCAGAAAGCTAAACCTTTCTGAAAAGTAGACAAAATTCTGAATTCCGAAAGGGGTAATTTGTGTAGATCCTACAAGTGTTTCCTACAGAAAATAACAGCTGAAATAAAAAAATCTTGAAATTGAGGTGAAAAAAACACCCATTTTTCTCCACGTTTTACTCTGTAACTTTTTCCTGCGATGTCAGATTTTTTAAAAGCAATATACCGCTACGTCAGCTGGACTCTCTGGTTGCGGGATATATAGGGCTTGTAGGTTCATCAAGAACTCTAGGTACCCAGAGCCAATAAATGAGCTGCACCTTGCAATGGGTTTTTATTCTATACCGGGTATACAGCAATTCATTTGCTGAAATATAGAAAGTGAAAAATAGGTATCAAGAAAACCTGTGTATTTCCAAAATGGCCACAAGATAAGGTGTTGAGAAGCAGTGGTTATTTGCAGATCTCTGAATTCCGGGGTGCCCATACTAGCATGTGAATTACAGGGCATTTCTCAAATAGACGTCTTTTTTACACACTGCCTTACATTTGGAAGGGAAAAATGTAGAGAAAGACAAGGGGCAATAACACTTGATTTGCTATTCTGTGTTCCCCCAAGTCTCCCGATAAAAATAGTACCTCACTTGTGTGGGTAGGCCTAGCGCCCACAAAAGGAAATGGCTCAAAACACAACGTGGACACATCAAATTGTTTCACAAAACAGGTGTTTTTTTTTTTTTTTTTTTTTACAAAGTGCCTACCTGTGGATTTTGGCCTCTAGCTCAGCCGGAACCTGGGGAAACCTAGCAAACCAGCACATTTCTGAAAACTAGAGACCTAGGGGAATCCAAGATGGGGTGACTTGTGGGGATCTGACCAGGTTCTGTTACCCATAATCCTTTGCAAACCTTAAAATTTGACCAAAAAAACACTTTTGCCTCTCATTTCGGTGACAAAGTTCTGTAATCTGAGAGGAGCCACAAATTTCCTTCCACCCAATGTTCCCTCAAGTCTCCCTATAAAAATGGTACCTCACTTGTGTGGGTAGGCCTAGCGCCCACGAAAGGAAATGGCCCAAAACACAACGTGGACACATCACATTTTTTCACAGAAAACAGAGGTGTTTTTTGCAAAGTGCCTACCTGTGGATTTTGGCCTCTAGATCAGCCGGCCCCGGGGGGGGCAGAAATGGCCTAAAATAAATGTGCCCCCCCCAACCCCCCCACTGGGGAGCGACCCCTGCCTACGGGGTCACTCCCCTTGCGTGACATTGGTGCAAAAAAACCAATCCACGGTGCCTAGTTGTTTCTGCCCTCCTTGGGGGAAGATTGACCTAAAATCGGCCAATCTGCCCCCAAAGTGGGCAGAAATGGCCTAAATACAATTTGCCCCTCCAGGGGAGCGACCCTTGCCTAAGGGGTCGCTCCCCATCTGTAAAACAACAACAAAAATCCCCGGTGCCTAGTGGTTTCTAATTAAAATAGGCTGATCTGCCCCCATGGCCTAAAATAAATTTGCCCCCCAGGGGAACGACCCTTGCCTAAGGGGTCGCTCCCCTTGTGTGAAATTCACGAAAAAAAAAAAAAAACTCCCTGGTATCTAGTGGTTTCTGTCCCCCTTGGGGGCAGATTGGCCTCATAAAAATAGGCCAATCTGCCCCCATGGGGGGGCAGAAATGGCCTAAATATAACTTGCCCCCTATGGGAGCGACCCTTGCCTAAGGGGTCACTCCCGACCTCTAAAATCAAAAACAAAAAAATTATCCCTGGTGCTTAGAGGTTTCTGCCCTCCCCGGGGGCAGAAAAGGCCTTAAAAAAAAAAAGCCCCCCCTGGGAGCGACCCTTGCCCAAGAGGTCGCTCCCTCATGCCAGTTTTATTAACAAAAATAAATCCCTGGTGTCTAGTGGGCGTTTCAAAAGCCGGATTGCTTTACAATCCGGCTTTTGAAACGCTGAGAGAGACTTCAAAGGGAAGGAAATTCCTTTCTTTCCCTTTAAAGCCTCTCTTGCCTCCTCCACGTGATCGGAAGAGAAATGCTTTGCATTTCTCTTCCGATCGCGCTGGAAGCTGAGCTTCCAGTGTGATGGAGGAGGCCCTCTGTGACAATCAGCGCGCGATCGCGCGCTGACATCACGGAGAGGGTGGGGCAGAAATGGCCTAAAATAAATTTGCCCCCGTCCCCTAAACCCCCCCCCGGGGAGCGACCCTTGTCTACGGGGTCACTCCCCTTGTGTGACATTGGCGCAAAAAAAAATCCCTGTTGCCTAGTTGTTTCTGCCCCCCTTGGGGGCAGATTGACCTAAAATCGGCCCCCAAAGCGGGCAGAAATGGCCTAAAATAAATTTGCCACCCATTGGAACGACCCTTGCCTAAGGGGTCGCTCCCCTTGCGTGAAATTCACGGAAAAAAAAAACACTCTGGTGTCTAGTGGTTTCTGTCCCCCTTGGGGGCAGATTGGCCTCATAAAAATAGGGGCCAGAAATGGGCTAAATATAATTTGCCCCCTAGCGCTCCATCTGTGCTCTGTGCCCAGGGCGTAATGGTTACGTTCTGGGCACACGAGCACTGTGCCTCAGGACGTAACCATTACGTCCTGGGCACAGAAGGGGTTATAGAGCTAAAGTTACTTGTGAGTAAATGTACACAAGTAAGTTTACTCTTAAACTTTTGAGTAACTTTAATTCGTTTGGATTTTCACCATTTACAAGTGTTAAGTGACCTGGCGTCCATGTTCCCACCCCAAGAAATGGGTATGAATCAGTTAAAACATGGGCGAGCATGGCTTGGCTGGGAAGTGCAATGGAACTCTATAGGAAAATGTCCCTTTTTGTTTGGGCCCCCCAATTTTCTGCTTTTTTTTTTAACTCTGCACACTGTGACTCCACTGTCTAGTGTCCAGTGCATGCGCTTTGACACCTAAAGCATGTTAAAATTTGTTACCCATCCGATTGGCATGTTTAACACGCCTATAAGTCACTAGTATATTGAACAAAATTTTACCCAGGGACTGTAAGTTAAATGTCACTTGTGAACTGCAGAACATATTGTGTCACCACTCAATTGACAATTCAAATAATGTCTCCTGGCCCCCCACAGGCTGGATAGGTAGTTTTAAAACTTCCAATTTGACTTAAACAAATAAACTTTTTTGTCAGGTCTAAACCTTCCTTTTCAATACTTAGAAGTCACCCCAAAAGTAGGCCTTTCATCCCAGATCAGGATGTATAGTATGTAAAAGGTAAGGCACATGTAGTTATGCTTTACATGCCTTGGTTATGAAAAATCTTTAAAGTCGTTTTTTACTGTGCTAAGGCTGCCTTTCCCATTGACAAGCTCCAGGTTACATTATAACATCTTATAATACATAACTTCAGTTTGGGAATAGCTAGGAAAATGATTCAAGGGCAAATTTGAAATGTATTGTAAAGTCCAACGTAAGGGTCAGGTCTAAACTTAGATCACTAATATTGCAATGCCACTTTTAGAAAGTTGCAATTTTCCTGCCTGAACTAAATGTGCCTTTCTGCCCGTTTTCAATGTCACCTGACTGTTGATGACTTCCCTGTGGTGAAATGTGTATTGTTCCCAGAAAGTGGACAAAAAGCTTGCATGTCTGGAGATGTTTTTCCTCCCTAACAGGAGGGTCATCTGGGCTGTGCTTAGGAACTTCATGATTTTCAAAGGAGGCCTACCCTGTCACAAGCAGATGTAGTTCACACCTGAGCCTTCCCCATTCATTGTCCTGCTAGCCAGAAGGGCACCAGTATCAGAGGGAGAGGATCTAACCCCAGAGCTGATTTTGAGTGACTACAAGGGAGGGTTTGCTCATTGTTTTAGCCATACCGCTCAGTCGAAACATTGAGAACTGCACAGGGAAAGAAAGGTTCTGTCATATTTTTAGGTAGAGAAAGGCACACTGTGAAATAGTTTACAGTAAAACACACCGAAAGGGCGGCAAAAGTGTGTAGAGTCACCCCTGGGACCTTTATTCTCATCGGTTAGGGAGAGGCCAGAAGTCTTGTGCTTTCTCCAAGGCTACAGTCAGATAGGGTTGCCGAAAAACGTGGCATGCTGTGTCTCCTTCATTCACAGAAAACAACACACTCATGCGTGGGTACCATTTCTTAGAATGTCAGATGTTTTATAATAAAACACCCTTTAGTCCCAGACACGTTAGAGGGAGATTCCAGCCAGATAACCGCAACTATATGCTGATTGCTGCAAGCCTTGCTACAGCTACTTGCTTGGACAGCCGAGCCCTGAACTGTATGGGGACGGTGTCTCTAGACCTCAGTCCTCTTCTTCAGGTATGAGCGATGATGTTTTCCCAGTGGGAAACCTGAAGGGCAGATAAGGCTTAGAATGCTGTGCTCATACTTAGCGTAGGTGAGGGGTATTAAATCCACTCCCCTATTTAGACAGAATGGTAGGACTGTTCTTGTGTTTTAAATTTTTAGTCACATCCCTGCTCCTATTTTTCATTATCCTCGTTATTGCTATGCACCTACGTTTATCTAAGATGCAGATATTTTAATAAATGCTTGTTGAAATATATTCTGCCTCTGTTGTCTTTGCCTGAGTGAGATCTTGGTAACTGAGAGAACAGGATGAGATCTGATGTACCACGATTCCCTGGGGAGTCTATCCTACCATGAGCTCGGTTGCCACAATCATCGCGGTCAGAGATGGGGCTCTGCTAGTTAGCCGTAAACCCCGGACTAGGCCGACAGGTGTTACCAGTTGTGGAATTGTACTCAGTACCCACAAGCTTAAGCGATCCTACTGCCCAAATTCAGTAGCCACATTACCCTAATGAGAACCTATGTGACATGGCGCCGCCAATGTTTGGTCAGGCATGAAAAATCAGATCCTCTCTCTGCCTCACTGAAGGCTAAAGAAACCTCAATACTATTTACAGCGATGCCCATGGTATTGAGGATCTCCTCAGCTAGGTAGGTGAGACCTATCCCGAGCTGTAGGTTGTTCATTGCTTGAACCATAAAAGGATTGATCCTCAGTTGGTACCCTTATTTCTGAACTCATAAACTAGTAATATGGTGAACCCTCAACGGGAAGCAATAGCAGTGAATATGAGCAGCCCCCTTACTGCACATTTATTGGCAAACAGCTTAACGTCCCAGGGGGTGCAGTTACATTTGTTGTTGATGCTCACGCAGCCTATGGAACAGAAACATTTTATTTTTGGGTCACCTTACCAGCAGTGGATGGGAGCACAAATACATTTCATAATTAAACACCGGCAAATCCTACTGCACAATATAGAGCTTATGCATCCTTGGAAATACCTTTATCTTATCAAGACCATAACAATTGGCTTGATGGTGCCCTACCCCACACAAATTTACCTGTTAGGTTACGTCCGTTGAGTAATGCTGGCCCAACCCAGCCTTTATTGGCCACATATACACCACATCCTGATGCAGCAGCAATGGCGATAACTGAGGTCCTTTGCTTATATATAGAAGTCACAACGACATATAGATTTTTAGTACAATTTGTTATGCAAATGCTAAACACAAACCCAGCATGAGCTGCTCCAGCACGAGCACATGCAGCAGCGCCAGGTATAAATCCTGCAACTGCACACTTGATCATGGGTAGAGTTCCCGCCAAATGGGAGAAAATTCAGTTTTAGTTAGCTAAAAAAATAAATGCACTGGAAGCAGTCTTTTCCCCATACGGGAACTCAGGATAAAAATAGAATTTTGACAACGTGCTTGCCTTTCGGGATGGTTCCCACAATTGAAAACTGCAATACACAACCGCACACAGTACACCGACACTTGCCAGTCTTCCAGAAGTGTTGAGCCAGAATAAAGATGAATATGTGGCAGGCCCTACCCTAGATTTGGAGATGCAATTAATAGGTAATTTTGATCCTGTGTCTTCAATCGTATTAAGTAACATTAAAGGGGAAGCAGTTGCACTGACAGTGCGCATGGGGCTCTGTGATGTTCCGGCACAGGATTAAGAACGTGAGCTGCCAGAAATAGCTGCTGAAACATACTCAGTATAGGTCAAGATAGTTTGGGAGCCAGTCTGACAAAGCCACAAGTACAAGGTATATCCCATAAGGATGCTGCCAAAGAAACACCTGAGGGTTCTAAAAAAAGACGCTGGGATAAAAAACAACAAACAGCTAGAAAAGAAAGGGGAGAATCTCAATCAATCAATCAACCAATAAATGTATTAAGCACGCTACTCACCCGGTAGGGTCTCAATGCGCTGGGGTGGGAGAAAGGGGGAGGGGATTCGCAATCTCAGCAATCGGAGGCCCCACAAAACAGGTATAACCTTAGAAATGGGGATAAAATAAAAATGTCTGACAGATATAAGTATACTGATAAACGCCAATCTCATTCCTTTCAGGACTCACTGGAAAAATGAAGTGAGAGAGGTGGGCGGTCAGATCAGCGGACCGAGTACACGAAACTGAGAAAGGACTCAACGCTCAGCAGAAGTTTTGGTTTAAAAGGAAGGGAAACGTCCACAACAAAAACCACAGTTTAAAAAGAAAAAAAGTGGCAGAGGTTGCGATACGACATGCCACTCAAGAAGAGGGCTTTACTAAAGAACAAGAAGTGGGCGTTAGCACTGCTAGACAGTGCAGCAGAAGTCAATAGTTCTCCGGGATCTTCTAGAGCATCTGGAGGTGAAAGCAACTGATGACTGTGTACAAGTAGAGAGTGCAGGCATGATTGTCTCCACACCGGAAAGGGTGTATGAAGTACTTTTCAGTTAGAAGGGGACATCGAACGCATAATAGACACCATCTTTTGGGGTTGCGTTGTCTCTATTTATATTTTGCTGGCCGAAAAAGATTGGCCAGCGGTATTTGTCCAAGATCTCACATTTGGAGAGGACATTATTGAAAAATCCTTCTCGCCCCTTATTCCTAAAGAGCTTGTTGAAAAATACGCCATTGATTGGGTAGTGGTGCAGGCACCTGCACTATATTGCAGTTTTGTAGGGTGGAACAAAGATTCTCCCTACCGTATAATACCAATAAAATCTACATCTCAGCTCAAACCTCAATTTCCAATCAAATACGAGGTAAAAGCCCCAGTGAGGGAAATCCTCACACAGCTAGAGTACCAGGGTATCATTGTACCCTGAGACTGGTCAATGAACAACCCATTATTTCCAGTAGTCTTAGACTATAGGCACTTAAATAGTCACACAAAAACATATGCTATACAAAACGCACATAGTACAGCTTTAATGAACAACATTGTGCGGAAAAAAATACAAAACAACCCTGGATATATCCAATGTTTTTTTTTGCCTAAACATAGCGCCTGAAAGTAGGAACTTGACAAGTTTCAGCGCTTTAGACTCCCAGAAAAAATGTTGCAGACTCCCACAAGGCTATAGGAACAGTCCTGGACTGTTCTCAGGTCGTGTGACATCAACATTACACAACATAGACCTTGAGGTGTTGTCCTATGTGGATGATGTCCACCTTATGGATGATGACCTCATACAACATTTAAGACACGTAGCCCGTGTTGTTGCAGGATTCATCAAAATCAGCTACAAATGTAACTTTAAAAAACTAAAATAGCCTTTCTCAGTGTCCTGTTTCTGGGATATGAGTTGTCAGATAAAGGGAAGAGCCTGGCACCCACTTTTTAGAAACATGTGCACAACTACAACCACCAAATACAATAAAAAAGCTCCAATCAGTGTTGGGCTTCCTGAATTTTGGCAGAATTTATATTACAGACTAGGCACAATGCATTAAACCATTATATGACCTCTTATGTCCTGACTTTACCAGCAAACACTGGACAGTTGAACACACACACATTCCCAAAGCACTACAAAGAGATATGCTTGAAGCTAAACATCTACATACAAGGGGCAATAAAAAATACTTGATCATCAGAGTAATTGCTGGTGCCATTTGCTTCACCTATGTGACTTTAAATGAGGGTGAGACTGTCCCAGTTCCATATAAATAACACCTATATTCTACAGCAGAACAACGCTTTGCTCCCAATTAAAGAATTCTCACTGCTATTCAGATGGTGTTCCTTAAAGAGAGACCTCTGGCCCAAGGGAAACGCATTATTGTTGTATCCCGGGTCCCAGCCCTTGAGGCAGTCACCAAAGCAAGCATCCCAAACGCCAAAGCATTACATCCACGTTGGATTCAATGGGCAACGTCTCTGATGTTGATTGTGTTTGATTCCAAGTTACAGACCCAAGAATTCCTACAGTACGAACTTGAATATCCTGTTCCAGCAAATACACTGCCGATTGAACAATACAAAATAATTTTGTACACTGGTGCCTATAGCAGGTTGTACTGAACCATCAAACACCAATACTCCGCTGCTTGCGCAGTCGTGAGTGAATATATGAAGGATGGCAAGTTCTGTCCAGAAACAAACGTACCCACAGACTCAAGGGGACTGTACAGCACAACTTGCAGAGCTTAGGGCTTTGGTGATGGCACTGGAACATACAGATCCGGACCAGATGACTCGGATTGTCTGTGATTTGTATTACTGTGTCCAGTCCTTTAAAGAATGCTTGCATTACTGGCGACACAATGGGTTTGGAGATTTAAAAAGTAATATCATAAAACACAGAATTCTGTAGGGGAAAGTAGCGGATCTGAAGGAAAAACTACAGAATGTCCATGTTGTACATGCACTAGGACACCAATGTGTTGGAATACATGTTGAAGGCAACACTTTGGCTGATGAAGCAGCAAAGTCAGCAGTAGCAATGGCTTCTGTCACAGCAGTAACACTTTCTAAAACAAGAGTGGATGAAGAAACATTAGCAGCTTTAGTTGCAACGGCTGAGGGCACACCTATTCCTAAAGCCTATCCCACTAAATATTCCTACCGGATGGGAGGCATGTTTGACACAGAAGTGAAGATTCTAGGTGGTGGGGTCTGAGTGATTCCCAACAAAGACTTAAGACCAGAGTTAGTAAAAGCAGCACATGAGGGAGTTGCACATGCTGGTGTGGCGGCTACAATTTCAATATTGCAATCACGTTATTGGTAGCCAGGTCTTTACAAACAGGCCAAGCAGTATGTCCTTTGCTGTAACATCTGCCAACCAATAAAAGGCTCCAGCGTTAAGCGCCCACCACAGACACCCCTCTTAATTTCCAGCAAACCTTTACAATGTGTGTACTTGGACCACAGTGGTCCCCTGACACCAGACAGTGCATAAAAATACATTCTAGTCACTGTACACTCAGGCTTCAGATCTCTATGGGTTGGCCACAATGCTCAGCTGACGCCCGAACTGTTGTTAAAGATTTGCAAGTCTTTGTCAGTACATATGCTGTTGGGGCTTTCCATTTGGACCAGGGCCCTGCTTTTACCTCAAAGGCTTACAGGGATACCATGGCTTGGTTAGGGGTCCAACTGCATTACTCGTCTCCATTTCATCCCAAGGGAAATAGTGCCGTGGAGCAACAAAACTGTGATCTAAAGCAATCCTTAACAGCAAGAGTACTAGGCACATGTCGTAGTTGGCTTACACACCTGAATGGAGTTCAGAGAGCACTTAATAATCTGCCTAGAAGGTCCCTACGGGGGGTGTACTTCATACGAGTGCCTGTTTGAAACTCAAATGTATGTTCCAGTTCTTGATCCTCCTGGCATGGAGGCGCAGATATCCCTTTTGACATAAGTGAATGTGTCACTGTCTTCCAGGAGTTAGAAACAATTCAGTGATGACAACACGTCTGCCAGTGTTGCCTCCTCTGGAATTATGGATGTACCAGTAACATCTACCGGCTGGATTCCCAAGCTGGGGGATCTAGTACGTGAAAAGATTGCTGCGAAATAGGAGTTCGGTCCTATCGTGCACTGGTCCCAGTCCTGGGAATACACGGTCCCAGAACTGTCATACTACCACCGCTGCCTGGTTCGAAAGAGAATCGCTTTGTCCCCATTGATAATGTCAAACTTACACCATGTGGCCGATCCTGCACAGCAGACCTAGAGGACTCCTGAGTAGTGCCCGAATCCCTCCCACTACAGACTAGTTTGTTCCTCTGCAGATTTTCAACAGCAACGCTGATATCTCTCCGAGCTTGGCAAGGGTGGAAAATTAGCTTTCATTGGTTCCACTGACAACTACTACTTCATGGAGTCCTGCTGATATAGAGCAGCCTTCTCCAACTTCAACACAAACAGATGTTGTAACATACTATACACCACTGAGGGAATCTACAGCAGTTTCTCCCCCTCCAAATACACCTCCAGCATTTGTTTGTTCAGATGATGGTTACTTTGTCAATGTTGACGACTTTTCTTTGGACCCATCCGCCTCAACTATGACTGAATTGTCAAGAGCATGTAAGCTAATAAATTGGCAAAAAATTAACTATCTCATTCGTCCTTGGAACTATTTATGGTTATCGCTGATTGTTGTTGCCTTGCTTCTTTGGATTGGGTTTGTCATTGTTTTATTTCTTCAGATACATGGTCATAACCTTCCTTATCGCTCTACAGTTGAACTGGTGGATGAAGATTTAAAAAACACATTTTTCTTCACATAAAATATGTAGAGACTTGTCCCTGGTGAATATTACAGCAGTGCCAATTCCCAATGGGATTGTATGGGATAAAGTCTTATTTGACATACATAGTCCTACAGAGATCATTCAAATTCCTTATGTGTTCAAACTTTCATAGACTGATCTCAATACACCCAGAGTGATTTCTGTTAATTGGGATGTAAAAACAGATGATACTATGATGTCTGATCTACAATATTACACAGTTTTTGAATATGAGGATGTGTACCAATTTAAAGTAAATTATGGAGATATGTTCTGTTATATTCATTATGGACATCATTTCATTCACAGAGCTAGTACCCCGAAAACCATTTTGAAATATGCACAATGGGAACACTGCCGATTCTGCCAATAGGCAGCTCAAAAACATGTACTGAAAGTTTGCATATTTTTCAGGACACAGTGTCAGGAATGCTGAGTCAAATTATTTGAATTTGCCAGTGATGGAAGATTTGCATGTATTATTGACTGATACAAAATGGATGTATTCTGATTCCTTTGTATCCCGATTAGCCATAGAAGGTTATGGACATTGGATAATTCAATTGATTTGAAAAGTGTGTTGGGAACAAGAAATTGTCAAATTAGAGGTATAGAAGCATTATTTAAAGCTTGCATGATTCCTGTTCAGATGATATTCTTAAATGAAACAGTACACCAAACAAGCTGTTTAGGGTTAGCAAACATTAAAGAACTAAATGCGCCCAGTATTCCCGTCCCTGCAAAAAAATATATAGATGCATCTGAAGACCAGCTTAATGAATGGGTACAAAATGGAACATCTAACACGTCATTATCACATCCTGGCGGGTGTTTATTGTGGTCTGTAGATACCAATGGGTGCCATAGGCATTTTGTAAACGTGCAGTAAGAGGGCTGCTCATATTTACTGCTATTGCTTCCAGTTGGGGGTTCACCATATTACTAGTAAACTAGGCCAGACCTTCGCTATATATCCTCAGAGTACTTGGGTATTGTGACAATGTATAGTGTAGGGAAACTATGCCAGCAATGGATGAAGGTCTCCTCACTAGATGCTGTTAAAGAACATCTTGGTCTCCTGTCCAATAACACAGATTTACAGGATTTCCTGTTAGGTCCCCGAAGACAGCACAGAAAACGCTTCATATATGAGACATGCAATGAAATTTGGAAACTTTCCCACCCAGAAGCCACTGCTCGGTTAAGGCAAATGGATCAGGACAAGTTACGGAAGCATTAGCTGTTGTAGATAATGGAATTAACACTTTGTCCAACCACACTTACACCCTAAATAATATTATATTATCTGCAATAAATGTAGTACAGAGTGATGTTTCTGCAATATAGACAAAGTCAGCTGCTATCCATGATGCACTTAGGTTTTGACACTACAAACATTGAAGGCAGATCGCGTCCCCTGGCAACATGTGAGCGCAAGGGAGATTTTTTCAGCATTTAATTTAACGCAACATGAACAAATGATGTCTAAGAAGAAAGCAACATAAATCACGTTGAGAATAGAGAAATTAGAAAAGTTGCCTTTTACTGTGGCTGAGGTACCATCTGAACGGCTAATACATGGGAATATTAATCTGCCTATTTCAACACTTCAGTTCACATCCTGCTTAAAACACATTCCTGTAGGCAGATAAGAAAGGCTGGAAAATGATTACATACACGAGATGTGGGAGCTACCCTTTTCATGCAAATTTCTGTGGCATGAAAGGTCTTTCTCAGCGGCAGCGAACGCAAGACTTCTGTGAGTCATTAGATCGGTTGTAAACAGTGGCCCTTGCACGGGGCATGCAATGCCTCCGTGGTGAATTTAGCATGTTATCTGTAGGGAGCCTTGGTATTCTTAATTAGTCCTGCGTTCCAGGTGCTTTCCAATGGCAGCTATGTCGTCCCTAACAGTGAGGGATGTTGTGGATTGCGAGCCGGAATACCTTACGTTGTTTGCGTCTCCAAAATTATTACATACTGCGGGAAAGTAATTTCTCCACCCCCCCCCCCCCCCCAATATACACAATTCAAAGGAGTAACAGACATCTGGCCCCATATTTCTACTTCTGATGTTAATTTTGACAACTTGAGCAAACTAAAGGCCTTATTGTTTCAAAAACATATGGTGCTTACATCTGCCCGCAAGACTTGTGCTCTTCAAGTTGCGAGGTCATCGGCGGAGATTCAGTCCCTTTTAAATACCAACTTTCCGAGACAGTTTGGTGAACTTTTGGGACAAATATTCAATGCGTCTAGTACTAATGGAATCGGCCACTTTTTTAAGGATGTTGGTTCTGGTTTCATTAACTCCTTCTCCTCTATATTTGGCTTAATACCTTCAGCCATACATTCACTTTTTTCAAGTGTTTTCGGGGGATTCCCGATCACTTTGGCTTTATTTGGTCGCATTCTGCTTTTGCTACTTTTTCTGCGCAATGGCTGTCCCTTCACAGCAAGGAGGACTGAAAGTGCTACCACTAGCACAACTGTGTCGAGAACACATGATGCAGTATTTCGGAGCACCTCTCCTGCAACAGCTGGAGTGTGACTGGTCTTTGGACCAGTTTTGGATTGTGTGCAGCCTATGTTTCGATGCCTCTGGTGTCTTTTTGAATGTGCACTGGAAGTCTGTCTTTCTACGCAGCGTTTACTTTCATTGGATGCTGATCTGCTGATGTTCTCGATGAGAGCTCACTGTCAGACATGTACGTTGAGGGTGCGCTTACTACGGGAAGCAGCTGCCCTTTGTGAATTCGGCGACTGTTAACTGTACAGTGGGCATGACACGGAATGCTGCTGCCTCGGCTGAGGCTCAGGCTTTGGAACACTTGTGGTTTGTGGTCTTCCCTGGACATGACTTCTATATTTTGTCACCTGCTGAAGTTGACCATCTCCTGGCTTCCATTGTCCTGAATACGATTGGCAATGTCCAAAATGACTTTGACTTTTGAAATTTGGTTCCACATGCCACGTAGCGTTTGTTTTTTATTGTCCTGTCCTATGGCTTGTGTTCACTGAACTTGTCATAAGTAATGCTTTGGGTTGATATTTTAGTTTAGAGTTTTATATCTGCATTAGCTTTGAACCACCTTTGACCGGTAAGGGGATAGTGTTGTATGGCTAATTTAGTTAGGGATTAGACATGTTGTTTTAGCTAAGTAGGCCTGCCACTTTGCAATTTCACCCTATTACATTTTACACAGCATTGCTTTGTTTTTCTACCAATAGCTTAATTTGCGGTGCTGTTTTATTTCTCTCTATCTTCTTGTTCTTTCGCCTAGGAAAGCATTGTGTTCTTAGTAGGACATGTAGCTCACTTTGTGCTTTCTCCAAGGCTACAGTCAGATAGGTTTGCTGACAAACGTGGTATGCTGTCTCCTCTGCATTCACAGAAAATAACATACTCATACGTGGGGACCATTTCTTAGAATGTCAGCTGTATTATAAAACACCCTTTAGTCCCAGACACGTTAGAGGGAGATTCCAGTCAGATGACCGCGACTGTATGCTGATTTCTGCAAGCCTCTGTACAGCGACTTGCTTACACGACCGAGCCCTGAACTGGATGGGGACGGTGTCTCTCTAGACTTCAGGCCTCTTCTTCAGTTATGAGGTATAATGTTCTCCCAGGGGGAGATTAGGCTTAGTATGCTGTGCTCATACTTAGCGTAGTTGAGAGGTTTTAAATCAACTCCCCTGTTTAGACATCATGGTAGGATTGTTTTTGTGTTTTACATTTTTAGTCACATGCCTGCTCCTATTGTTTTTCATTATCCTCGTTATTGCTATGCACCTGCTTTTATCTAAGATGCAGATATTTTAATAAATGCTTATTGAAGTATATTCTGCCTCTGTTGTATTTGCGTGAGTGAGATCCTGGTAACTGAGAGAAAGTGATGAGATCTGATGTACCACGATTTCCTGGGGAGTCTATCTTACCATGAGCTCGGTTGCCAAAATCATCTTGGTCAGAGACGGTGTATTGCTAGTTAGCCGGAAACCCCGGATTAGGCCGTCATGTGTCACCGGGTGTGAAATTGTACTCAGTACCACACAACCTAGGCAATCCTACTGCCCAAATTCAGTAGCCTCATTACCCTAATGAGAACCTACGTGACCCTTCCAACTGGATCTTCTGTGGACCCTGCTGGTGGTATCTGCAGTAGTGTGTCCTGACTCCACTCTGTATCTGACATGTGCTCCATTTCAGTCCTCCTTAACTTTTTACTTTGACCTGGTCTAGCACAATCAGTCGCCTGCCTTTGGCGCTTTGTGCTTTTTGCCACTAAAGCTTCATTCAAACTTCAGCAAATCATATCTCTGATTCTGCGTATTGGATTTTTGTTGTTTTGGTCTCATTTTGTTCATTAAAATATTCTGTATTTTAATCAATTGGTGTGGTATTTTATTGTAATACTTTAGGATTATCTGTTTTGGTACTTCCAAATGCTGTACAATTTTTCCTAAGTGAAACCTATCTGCTGTGTGCCAAAACTACCAGGGGCTTTGCTCACGTTTAAATTAATGAAACCTTTACTGGCCCTAACAAGAATAGTGCTGATATTGCATTTGGTCAACTACCATACACATCTTCTAATAGTCCACTTTCTCACAATGCCAACGTGTTTGCAGTAATTCCTTGGACAGACATATGCCAGCCAAGCCAATTTCAGTACAGAGAAATAAACATTCACAAAAGTAAGCTATAACTATCAAAGGTGGTAGTGTCAGCTTTTTGTGTATGCCTATAGGTATTGTTCGAGATAAAAAAATTAATCACAAGCCACCATCCCATTATTTCAGAAGTTGGTCTCTTTGAATCAGGAATTGACCACTATAGCAAAGCATTAGGTCTGAGGTGCGTTTCCGACTGAGTCGACAGCCCCGCTCCATGCAGACCAGACAGAAAAACATGCAAGTCTTGTTGTGATGCAAGTGAGTGTCCCTAAGCAGTCGGCACTGAAGAAATCCGTAAAACTACCAGAATAGAAAAGTACAGGCTGCTCTCTCAAACACAGCCAATGGTAATTATTCCCTGAAGAGCAATGACTCCCACCAGGTCCCTTGATGGTGCACTAAAGAACATCAGGCAAGAAATGTGGTCATAAGTTAGAAAGGTAATGAGTCACATCAAACAAATTTGTGTTCTAGTGAACATGCAGTATCCAGTCACCCTCTCAGGGCAATGTGGCAGACACACCTGAGACTCTACTCGTGAGTCAGGTATGTCTGCCCCATTCTCCTGAGAGGGTGTTGGATGCTCCATGTTCATTAGAACATGAATGGTCAAAGGCACCAAAACAGTAACGCCTTTAATATTTGAATCTCCTGATGTAGTCTGAAGAACCTGCAGAGCCACTGCCAGCAGGACAAGGCTGATAAATCCTAAACCCAAACCTATCAGGTTTGCAGAGGCTTTAGGATTATGAAACATCAAACATGCGGACTCGTCCTTTGTGGTGGTTTTGCTTCTTATATTGGAAGGTTTATCATGTCCACACCTGCAGAATGCACCTTTGCATTAAGAGGCTCTGTACCAGCATGACACATGCATGTGTTACTGCTGCTGGGCTCTGCGCTGAACAAAACAAGGAGTTTGCACTGACAGTCTGAATCTGGAAACCGACAAGAATCTTGGTACACTTTCGGTATGCTGAAAAGGGTGCATCTATCCCCTTCATAAGCAGTGCATTAGTCAGAGCACAACATCGAGAAAAGGCTTGTTGGCCACAGAGAAATGACGAAGATGTAATGGTCTAAATTACCAACTTGGAATGTTAAGCTCTACAAGATGAATTAAACGTCCACAGCTGTGCTCCGGCAAACCTGGATACTATGCCCTCACAGTGTAGTAACAAGCATTTGCAATGCAACTGGCCTCACATTTGCTTAAGTTAGAGCTATTGGCGTTGTAAATACATAGTTGGACTTTTCGTGCCACATAAATTGGTCAACCCTGCCTCACAATTTGGTCTTTTCCTTCCACATAATTCCAGTGGCCCTGCATATAACTATAACACTTCCACTTACCTTCTTCCTCTATCGAAAATGAAAATGCTGCCATTTAGCATCCTAATTTAAATCTGCCATGCTAATTCCATTACAATACCATTTTCACCACCCCACCATCAGAGTTGCTGGCTGGCTAGCACAATTCCCAAAAAAAGACACAAGATAGCCACAGAGTAACAGGAGAAATAAACTAGAAGGGTCACCCAAATATATCAAGAATGTTCAAACAGTCCTAGGCCCATATTTAAGAAAAAGTAACTCATCTGCTATCATGTGCCACTTCTCTTGCCGCCCCTACCGGCACCATGATTGTGCTATATTACTAATACAGCGTACCATGGCGGTCGTTAGCACAATAATGTTAAAATTTTTACGGTATTGTGGCGCTTTGATATACTAGCATCAAAAACTTTTACGCTAGTGCAGCAAAGTGGCCCATCGGTTACTGAGAGTGTGATTTTAATGCCTGCTCTGAGCAGGCGCTTAAAATGATGCCAAAAATGGTGCAGTGAAATCTTTTAAATTTCACTGCGCCATTTTTGGGGGCCTCCTAGCGCGAGAACGCTCCCTTGCACACATTATGCCTGGTGCATGCATAATGTGGTGCAAGGGTTTACAAAGTGGCGTAGTGCATGCATTGTGCCACTTTGTAAGTATGGTGTGATGGAAAAGTCACTTTAGCACTGCCTTAGCATCAAAAATAATTATGCTATGGCAGTGCTAAGCTCCTAAATATACCCTATAGGGTAATAAGGATGTTAAGTTGGCCTGAATCATAGTCTTAATTGCAATAAGGAGAGAATGATAAAACATATACAATCATCACATAAACTCAATAAAACCCTTTATCAGAAATAAACTTTTGGCATTAGACTAGTGCTCACAACAGCCTGTAGAGAACACCACAATGAAAATAGCATTTGTAAGAAACATGGTCATATAACCGTATATTTGGCTCCGGTGGGACATAACCACATTGAAAAAAATTACCAAAAGTAATGCAGTGTAATCATATATTTAGCCCCTAGAGAACATCTTGTATTACACATTTTCAGGGGTGACAGGCCTACTGCAATGGTATTACAAACAAGACCCTTAAAACACAAATTAATAGCAGGTATAAAACAAATGTTACATCCATGAGAGAGGTTAAAAAGACATTAAGTGGTGAGAGGGGTTATTATTTTAGGATCCCCACTAACCTAGTGTAGCGACCCAGGGATGATCTAGAGAGAAATAGTAGATTGTGGTGAACATTTTGAAGGTGGTACCATTGTCCCAGGACCACAGGTTGAGTCATGAGCAAAAATGTTTTGTAAAAGAATGCCCTGTAAAGCATTATGGGTGACCCACTGCAGCCATTATTATAGTATGTTGACTGTAATTCTCGGACCAGCCTCTAGAGAACACCACATTACAAATATCATGTGTAAGAAAAATGGTCATGTACCTGTATGGCTAGTCCCTAGAGGGCATAACCAGATGAAAACAAAATGGAAGAAAGCAGTGCAATACAATCATATATTTCACCCCTAGAGAATATAGTACATTACATATTTTCAGGACTTGCAGGCCTACTGCATTGAACACTAACTACTCCAAACTATAAAAAAAAAAAATGCCAGCTGTAAGATTGCTTAAAAAGGGACAGAAAGGTGGGAGGGGTTATTATTTTGGGATCCCTAAATAACCTAGTGTGGGGACCCAGATATGATCTAAACAGAAAGAGTGTGTCTTGCTGAATGTTTTGGTGTGGTCCTATTGTCCTAGGACCACCGCAAGCTGAGGTAAGGGCAAAAAATGTTGTGGAAAGGAATGATTACGAAGCATTATACATCTCTTTTTCCCAAGTGCAGTGAATATTGTAGTATTCTCCCAGGAGAACTTTGAGGATTTTTGTTTTACGTAAAACATTTAGCAATTTCACTTGTCTTAAGGGGGGAGCCACAAGAAATGACTCCGATTAGGAAGCTGTGAACTATGTGACCAGCACTCTAATATCGCCGAGTGAGTTTAGGCTGTTCTGCCTGTTTGTGCTGCCATGGTATGGGGAGAGACAAAAGAAAAAAATTGTTCGCCCATGCTGAGGTATATCGGCAATTGTGCAATAATCCATGTAACTGGAGCAGTCTGCAAGGTGTGACAAAAACAGCCTCAAGGCGGGACAAATGTAAAGCATTTACCAATGACATAAAGTGTTTTTTGGCAGACAAGCCCTGGAATGAATTAAAGTGATGGACGTGAGAAGGGTGTGGTTAAAAGCCCACTGTACTTACTACAGGTCAAAGCGCTTGTGCGCTCAACCTAAAAAGAAAGGGAAATGGGGAAAAGGAAAAGAAGGCACAGGAGTACTTTCTGTGGTGGACAGATGTTTGAAAGACTTTTTTTGACTGGCTTTGGTTGTTGAATAGATAAGCTAGCTGACTTGCAGGTCTGAGGTGGAGTTAGTCTGGTTACAGATAAGTACCAGAAAGTTAGTGAACATCCATAAAATATAAACTTGCACAGTGTAATTAATTTAACTGTCTGGATGCTTATATTACCCTGATTCAAGGCGTGGGAAATGGTCATTAGGCCAGTTATCGACCAGTATACCAGCGCTGATCCCAAGGATGTCAAATACCTGGAAACTGATTGAACAGCAGAAGCCAGATGGTAGATAAATAACATAGGGTCAGATGTATCAACAGGTTTTACCCATTCTGTGTCTATGGGAATAGGTGTTCGTACATATGGCCCATAGAAGCTGGGACAAAGGCCAGTGTCTAATCCAATAAGGGGAGCTAGGAAGGGAGAAAACAACAAGTGTTGGGACACAGGGTAAAAAGGATGAACTAAGTTGGCATGGAGTGCTAATACAACCATGAATCTTTGAGGCAAAAAAAGCCAGGAACGCACTGTGGCCAGATATGCTCTACAACTATTGACCCTGAAGTGGAATTCTACTCTGACGTTCCCACCCCAGTGGAGGTTAGGAGTCTAGTAGTTTCTCAGATGCCGCTCATCATCTTGAGTTTCCAGTCCAATTCTTGCCTAAATCAGGTCATTATGTGATTTGTATGGGGGTTGAGGATGTGATACTAATGTGTATGGCGGTTTTCAGAAGATTTTACATTGCTCAAGTGACTCCACGATCATGTTCCCAACTTGCTATTGGACTGAAATCCTGACAGAAATAACCCTGGCTGAACATTGGCCTTTGTGTGTCATAATGCATGTGATATATTGTATATAAGCCCAGCCCCCTAACAATCTCTTCTAAAAAGCCTTGACAGCTCAGCCACTGTTGCCGTTTGAAACGCAAGTAAAATAATGATCATCTTATCTAATCTTTGCAAGCAACAGCACTAGGGACACTGTGAATTTCCCAAAAGTGACTGTTCTTATGTTGGTACTGCCCTTTGCTCCTCATCTGTCCCTATGACAAACAGGCCTTACATTCACTGTTGGTAGATAGTAAACTTACAACCAGGGCCACTGGAATTATGTTTTAGGAGAAGGCCAAATTATGTGTCAGTGCTAACTAAATTATGTTGCAGGAAAATGCAAATTATGTGGCACAATACAGCATATTTTGTAATAGTATTGCTTCATTATTTTGCCATTGTTACACATGGTAACACTGTCTGGTTTCCCACCATTAGTACCAGTTGAACAACGGAAAACAGCAATAAACATCTGAAAGGTCAACCTTTGCAAATGGCCTTCCACTGTGCAGGATTATGTGTCAGTAGGTTTCCAGTACCGTTCAATCCGATTGAGTGAGACAAAAAAATTCTGTTAAAATCTGCAGGTTATGTTCTAGATGATGGACCAGATGTACTAAAATGCAATTTTGTGTTTCCTAAAAAGAGACTTCATAGAAATCGCTATTTAGGAAATGCAAAATGCTATGTACAAAGATAGCGATTCCTTTTATGTAGGAAGCGCTATTAGGAAATCACAAAATAAGAAATCCCATGCCATTTGAGATAATGGGTCAGTTTTGCATTTCCCAAATAGCAATTTCCAATTTGGGAAATGTAAAACCAAGGATGACTATGGGCAAAAGCCACCCCTTGGTGCACCCCAAAAACAGTGGTGCAAATGTAGAGCACACATATGCCCTATGGGCATGTGTGTGTGAGCTTTCAAAAAAGCATTTTGGGGGGCTTTTTTCAAATTGCAGATGGTTTCCGTAGACTTGAAGCCAATGGTGATGGTAATTGCATTTCCTAAATGACAAATATACATTTAGGAAATGCTTTGTACATCTCACTAGGCATCGCAAATAGGTAATCCCTATTTACAATTTCCTATTCAGGGGATCGCAAATTGTGATTTCTAGTGGATAGAAATCTCAATTTGCAATTACTAAAAGGGCTTTCTAAATCAAAAAAGCCCATTTTGCGTTTCTTAACGGACTTAAATAGCGATTCAGACCGTTAGGAAATGCAAAATGGCTTTGTGCATCTGGCCCGATTTGCCTAAAATGCACCAGTCGCAAAATCATATAATTCCAGTGGACCTGCTTATACCTTCCTTTAGATTTAAGCAGGAGAGAGGAACGTCCCTCCTTGCCTATTGAGAATAGATGGGAGGAATGGTCCTCGATGGCAGATTGAAGCAAGTGCCCACTGAAGTCATGGACGTTGGATGGGAGAGATAGCCAACTATTTTGCAGAATTGAGACTGTAGTAGTACACCGCAGCATTCATTGAAGGTACAGACAGGAAAGATGCCCTCCCGTCCTCACCAAGGGCTCCCAGGTGGAACAGGTGAGCCAGGGAGTGAAAAGTGCTTTATCACTAACTCATCGCAAAGGGAGTTGAGGCAAACCGCAACATTCTGACGTTAACACAATGTTGTATTATACTATAGATGTATTTTTTTAGGAAGGTCATCACACCATGCTCTCTCCTGCGTCTGAAAGGGAGTCTGTTATAAATCAAATGCGAGTGAACTTGCAGCCGTCTTGTTTATACTGAAACCAGATGGAATAGAACAATATTCATTTTTAGATGGAAGCCAGGACCAAAACTATTTACACGTGAATGAATGAACTAATTAGGGAAGACATTTTCACATATATACCTTTGTCCACTTGTCGGAACATCTTGGTACTTCTGTTCCCATTACGTAGATTTTGATTCGGCAGCGCCAAAACTCCATTAAATCGGGTTATAAAAGTGCTTAATATGTGCCAGAGCTAGCGTTATCTGTCTATTTTTATGTTTCAGCAGATGATTTAACATAGTAAAAACCTGAAAAATAATAATGCTTGCCCCTCCCGGCTTTTCTTACAGGTATAATTGGTCATGAATAGTCCGTAGTGTCACATATGCAGGAGTGTGATGGTATACAGACAGCATCGGTACTGGCATTTAGCAGAACTGGCAGGGGCTGTGGGTAGTAAAAGCAGCAGAAGCCTCCTAAGAAAATACATTGGGCCCTGGCACTTATTTTTCCACAAATTAAGCACTACGTCATGTATATGTTATTTTTTATAAGCAGTGTGCTAAATTATTTCGTGCCAGGGTGGTGTATGCACTTTGGTTGCTTTTGACATTGCAAGTAATATTTTATACCCCTAACCCCCCCCCCCAACAATGAGGGCTTTGTCTGATGCATCCATGAGGGTGTTGATGCACCATTGTGCCCTACTGGTTGCGTGGTAGATGGCGCTAGTGCCACCTCGCTGGAGCACTAGCCCAAATGTTAACAAGCATTTGCAATGCAATAGGTCTCGCATTTGGCAGAGCGTATTCGCGATGGCGTGTAGAAAGTCACACGACCCTCAGTGTTAAGACAACATGAAATCACTGACTTGATAAACAAAGGGGCAGCACATCAAAATTGCAGATATTATTCAGGAAATCCTGCGGAAGTCTAAAGGTACTCCTAAGACGAAACACGTGTTGGCTTGGCATAAAGGATGATATAACTGATTTAATATCAGAAAATGGACTTGACCAATGAAATTTGAAAAGGATAATACGAGGATTGTTTGATGTGAATTGGAACATCACTCGAATTTTTTATGGACCCTTATCTTACTGATAGGATGTGGGACTATAAATTCACTAAACAAGGTTTTGGAATGTCTTTCTATGTAAATTGGAACATTATATAAATGTGTGATAAGTAGGAGGGTTGTGATAAGAGGAATAAAAATGTGTTACTTATTTAATTTAATAGAGGTTTCATATTTAATTTCAACATTTAGTTGGGTATTAGAGTCTGAGACTTTTAACGTAAGCTGCTAAGACTGATTGATGTGGATAATTTAGCTATCGTGTAGGGCTTTAGTAGGGGAAGCTCTCCTTTAGCAGCAACGTTACATAGCATTAGATAATTGGTGGGACATAGAGCGCCATTTACTCCGCATTACCCCTTCTTTTAGTGTTTCTAGGTCTCGCATTTACTTGAGTTAGAGCTATTGGCATTGTAAATGCATGACTAGACGTTTCTTGCCACATAAATTGGTCAACTCTGCAGCATAATTTGGTTCTCCCTCCACATAATTCCAGTGGCCCTACATATAACTAAAGCACTTCCTCACTCTGCACAAAAAATGAAAATATTGCTATTATTTATTATATTTGTTTATATTATTATTTGGTGCAGCCCAACCTAGTGTGGGGACCCAAGGATGACTTAGACAGAAAGATCACTTGTGCTGACCGTATTGATGGTGGTCCCATTGTCCTAGGACCACCACACAGTGAGTTATGGGCAAAAATGTTTGTAAACACTATGGGGCGAGAGTTTCCGAGTGCAGCGAATATTGTAGTATCTTGACTGTAATGCCGAGAATAGCCTCTAGAATTTAGCCCATAGAGGGCATAGTGCCATGCACATTTTCGGGTCCAGCAGGCCTACTACAAACAAGGCCCTTAAACCCACAAACTACTCCTAGCCATGTGAGAGTTTAAAAAGACGCTTAATGGTGGGAGCGGTTACTATTTTGGCGTTCCCTCTAACAGCGTAGGGGCCCAGAGTATGACCTAGACAGAAGGGAAGCATTGTGCTGAGCGGTTTAATGGTGGTCCCCATTGTTGTAGGACTACCACAGGCTGAGTTATGGGTCAAAATGTTTTCTAAAAGAAATGCCCAGCAAAGCCTAATAGGGCAAGTTACCAGAGTGCAGTGAATATTGTAGAATCGTCTCTCCTGGTGTGCTGGGAGATCTGCTTTGAGGATTTCTGTGTTTTTGTCTGTTTAAAATACACCAGTTTGTATATTTTTCAACTGCTAAACTTGTATATACTCATGTAATGTGCTCCTCAGATCGAGTTTGCGCTATATGAATCTTTCAGACATACTGTAGTGAGTTGCTCTTTCTTTTTAACTCCTTTCTTATGTCTTTCAAATTGATGCAGGGTCTCTGTATTGGAGTTTCCACTGCGAGTACAGTTTATCCTGCCAAAACCAAATTTCCAGTTACAAAGAACTATCAAGACATATTTTTATGTTCTTAATAGCCATCAGAAAACATGTTCTGGAACTTCCAGTGGGAATCAGTTTCACTTTCAACCTCACAGAAAAAGGTGGTTAATTTTAGAAGAAAAAAAAAAACACTGACAATAGCATATCACATAAGGAAAAGCAGCTTTATTTGACACCAGGTCTGTGTTTAGTGGCCAGAAAACAGAATGTGAAGGGCAAAGTTTTACCATGCATACACAAATGATGTCATTTTAAGATGATAGGCTTGGTTAAAACTTCTGGTTCCCACATTTTCTTTTTTTTTTTTTCATGCCCTTCTACGTGACTTGCTACCAGCCAGTGAACTTCCAACTTCCATTCTGCTTGAGAGATTTAGGGGATTGCACGGTTTAACTTTGTTTAGGTCGTTTTGGAAACATGTTTGAAATTTGTTCGAGCATGGGGATATGCTAATTTAGTCAAATATGTTATGGTGATACTTTTGATTCTGTTTTGTGAAGTTTGAAGGACAGGTATCAAAAACAGTATCAGTAATCTATAGAGGACGTTCTTCTTGCGCAAGTGACACTCTACATATATATGTGTTCTAATCAAAATGCATGCTGTAAGCTGAGGTGATGTTAAAGTATCCTTCCAACCTTGACGCATTTCAAAGAGTCAACCACAAAACTTTCTAAAAATATAGGTTGATCGTGTTGGATGTGTGCAGCAATGTCGAATCTTTAAGTAAGCACATTCTGTATTCTTTCACATCAGAATCTGCCAGGGTCCCCTAGTTTTGCGAGGTACCATTAGTGCTGCTGTTCTGCAGCTTTGAGGGAGAGAAATGACATGAGGGAAAGTTGATTTACGAGACTATGGTTAATGTCACCATCATAAATCTGCAACCAGCAGAAAAAATGGGCAAAAAATCACTGAGGAAATGCGAACCTGGTGGGACCGGAAAATCCTTCTCAACCTCACTTTACCGGGCAAAGCCCCCCCTTACATTGTTTTTAATGAAGAGCAATGCCCATTTATATGTACAGTGGGCTATATTGCAGTGTTTGGCACATTTTAAACACTTCATATGTTTACGCCCTATTATTTTAGAGGCAGAGACAGGTACAGCATTTGCCCAAGATCACACAATGTGGAGAGCTACATGCCCGAATTTGTAGATTCATGTTTCCCTTCCTTTGAAGTTCCTCCTAAGGACCCGTGCTGCTGCTATAGGATGAACAGAAAGAGCGAACAGAGGGTGTAAGCTGAAATAAAAGGTGGTTCTGTCCTCTTGTGTGCTACTAAATTCATCTGCGCAACATGTCTTAATGATTGCGATTGAGGACTGCTTAAGTGAGAACTGGCAGTGCATGCCATCATTGATGCCCTTGCTCACGTTTGGACGATGAATATCAATCTTAAATGCAGAATGCAATGTCTGTCGTGCATCATTTGCTGTTCTCTTCAGTTGCACTGCTTTAAAAGTGAATGTACTGTGCTAGGTGGTAGCTGACCATCATGCCAAGCATGACAGCTTAAGCCATTCCTGAATGTCCCCTGTGCAGCGCTCTGCATTGCAGACCTTGTAGTTTCACTTTGTTGTTAAAGGCACAAGTCCATAAACTCTGAAAATAAATCACTGGGGCTGAAAAGTCTGGAGTGACAGGTGGGATCACACAACATGAATCCACTTGCCAGGCATGAAGTTTCAGTTTAGTGGCCATTATGACATGAAACTTTTAACTGAGCCTCACTGAAGTCCTCCTGTCGGACCGCACGAAACATGCACTGACAAATAGCAACAAAATAAGTCTGGCAGATTCTCTTCTTCGCAGTGCAGAGCATCCATACTGGTAATTCTCTGACTTCCCACGCTGTTTCCTGTGCTTGTTTGTTCAGCAGCACTGTAGCCAACTTCTCAAACATTCAGATAGTTTGTTTTTATACACTTATGGGTTAAGTGGGAGTGAAAGGGGCACACATACTACACCGTGCATGTCTGCTGACACAGAGGCCCGTCAGGGCATGAGCTGATTTGGTGATAGGAGAGGCCAGTTCGGCAGCGCACCTCTTACCTTCACTCAAGGAGGAAATAAAGTGCACAACTCGCAGAGGCCTCCCATTGTTTTCGGCCACCTGGCCTGCCTGTTCTGCGGGCAGCAAACAGATGTTTCCTCCCTGACACAACTCCCCGCCTTGATTTACAAAACCTTTGCTCAAATCTCTCCGTTGTTATTGCACCAGCGTGAAAATAAATGCCATTTTCTCTGGAGCAATTGTTAACGCCAGGACAGAGGCAATTTGTCAGTCATGCCCTTGAATAATAGGCGTACAAAATCACACATGTAACGCCATACCATTCTCTGCAGTTCTCACCGCGTGTCATGGGCTAAAAAAACACCAGAGCAGCCAGCCAGTGACGTCAGCATGGAAGCGAGTCAGTGCTGGACACGATGGGGCATGTAGCCCCTGCAGAGCTGGTGCCGCAAAAGAAGTGCATTGATAACACAGAAGGCACTGCAGTGTGCACAGCAGGGGCCGCAGGGGTGGTTCGGTACTTGAAAGCAGCAGTGTGTGTGTGGGAGGTGGCAGACAGGCGCCCTTGGAAATCGCTTCCAGCATTTCACTTCCATCTTTCAATGCACAGCAAATCTTACGAGATAAGAACATGATTTATAGCCCTGTTTACAGAAACTGACCTGGAGTGACTTAAAACATCTAGCGCTTGAGTCAAATGCTCCTAGAGAAAGAGAAAAGTAGTCCCTAAAGAGACTGTACAATGGAATAGGTGGAAGGATGCAAGTACTGGGGGCATGCTCCATGGGTGTAGACAAAAGAGGAGAAGGTGGGACAAATAGGCAAAGATTAACCACTTAGAAGCAGGGATTTTTAAAGGACACTGACATAAACTAATGAGAAGCAGTGGGAGGAATTGAAGCCCACAAAGTAGTATATACTAAAGTATATACAAGAGGTCTCGAATGCTCAACCTAAAAAGCAGTTAAATGCTCGTAGACACTACATAACTTGTATTACTCCCTCATTCAATGCAAACTTGTATTACTCCCTCATTCCATGCGCAGTCCCATATCATATTATCCCCTATAATTGTGTTTTGTTTTTCTTGACCTTTTTTTCACAATTTTTATTGAAACGTTTTACTTTCACTGCAAAATAAACGAGTTGGCTATCGGTCCACATTCCCAAAGCATGTTGGTCAAATTTGTATTTTTAAATCTGACATACTGGTTTTATATTTAGGCTATAATAACTTGTTACCATGCCAACATTGATGATGATCATGTTGCAAGAGAAACGAGTTAAAACTATTAGCGTTGTAAACTCCTAACCTGACTTTTCTTGCCACATAAACTGAAAAGTAAAACAGTTTCACACAAGCGAGCCAATGGCCATCATGAGCGCAAAGCGAACACACAAAAGGAAACACAAGTTCGCTCGTAGTGAAACATCACCAAAATTGCAATTATCCATATAACTGGCAAAAGTGCAAAAATCCATTGAACAGGATCGATGTCATGCAAAGCGCTCTACTACTGCCCAGCGAGATTGCACTGCCTACGAAATAATGAGAAAAAGTTGTGCAGAAATCATACGGAAAACATGAACCTCGTATGTTTTCAGTAGTTGGCCGGTGCCCTCGAGGTGTGCTTAACACCGGAAGAGGCATGACGTGTGCATGCCTTTCACTGTTGTGTGGGCTCTCATTATCCTAAATGAGACTACTGGATTTCTAGTTAACAGGGTCGTTCCTGGTGTGGGGGACTGAGTCTGACCCACTTAGAAGGACCTCTGTCACCTTCAATCCGGTTTTGCTCCGGCTAACTAGCAGTGCCTCATCTCTCCCAAGGGGGAGGGATGATTGGGCAGCCGAGCACATGACATCTTTAGAACTTCTCAGGGAAGTCGTGGTCACTCAGGTCCCAACCAGCTCTCTCATTTACACTATGATCTCATATACAAATGACAAAGGCAGTTTAAGTTTTATAGATTGTTTTTAATAAAACGACTGTATTTGAGATAATAAGGCATGAGCCGCAATAACCAGAACCATACAACACAGTAGGATTGAAATAGTCATGATGAGAGTGAAACATAAAAACAACGCTATCATGGTGTTGATAGATTATATTCTCTCTCAGTAAGTTATATTTCGAGCACAGCATGTTAACCTACTAATTTGCCTTTCAGATTCCCCGAGAAGACATCAACCCTCATACCTGAGCAAAGGCCTGTGATCTGGTTCAGCATCTGCAACAGGGCAGTCAGCGTCTAGTTGTGGTTCCCTGGTCGGAATCTCCCTCTTGCGTGTATTAGGACAAGGAAGTGTTTTTATAACTAACATGTCAGTGTGATCACAAAATGTCCCTACGCAAGAATGTATATCTGCAATCCAAAGACTAAACTCCTACCACGTCTATCGGCAATGTACCAGACTGTATCCTTGACTGAAGCACAGAGTGAGCAAGAATGTGTTATTGAACTCCAGTGCTGAAGTAGGCTAAACAGTGTTAAATAAAAAATAAAACAAGTCCGTAGAAATGGCTATTCGAAAAATAACAGTACGAAGCTGAATAGAATGCATTTAGAGCAAAGTGCACAGAGGCTCTATACTGCAAGCAAAGGAATAAAATACATCCAGGGCAAAGTGCACAAAGGCCTAACGCCTGAAGCAAATGCACAAAGAATACATAAAAATGACCACACTACACACTAATGAAATCAAGCACATTTTAACAGGCAAGCCCACGAACCAATGAAAGACACTGATGTGACGTGGACGGGGCTCCGAGCCCTTCTCTAACTCCTAAAGCGTCTTGCAAGCGAAACGCAAGCGCATGCGATGCAGCTCGACCCTAAAAAGCTAGTTTTCAGCCGGCAGACTACTAATATATATAGTCTTTTGCATGTTAATCATTTCCTTTTTTAGGTTTTAAAATCTGATTTGTGTTTATCTTAGTTCATATATTAACTGAGGTGTTCTGGCTTTGCAAGCTAAGGTGTCATTGGTTGCCCATAAGGATCTGATTTTATTTTAGTATGTCGACAGGCTGTATCATTCTTGAAGGAATACAAATTTTCATGTTTTTTTTCATTTTATCCCTTCATTTCTTCCAAGGTGGAAGTTTGAACAAATATTCACCACTTAGGGATGACCTGACAAATACTCAGACACCAGAAATTAATTTGCAACCACGCAAACTTTTTAGTTCCGAAGAAAAGACAAAAGAAGGTAAAGCAACAATAACGGTTTCAAATGCAGTAATGTATTGCTATGTTGTGTGTACCAAAGCCGTTAAATTAATTGCTGGTTCGTTTTTTACGCTGATCGCTGCAGTTTGTTGCGGTTTGTGTTTGTAGTATATATTTTTTATTCTCTGGACTCAACCGGCATACAGTCTTATCCTATTATAGAAAAATATAAAGGTATTGTCTGAGGTTTAAATGATGAAAACAACCATCATCAAAACACAGGTATGTTCATTATGATTTGTGGGGAACACCTTTATTTTGCAATATTTTATTATAAAGTAAGGATTGCCATATAATGACAGAGTGAATGATCAAATATCTATTTTCCAGCACTTCAATTTGAGCTGCACCCCTCGCATACACATGTTCAAAGTTTTAAACATTCATACTGCTGTTGAGGATTGTGGTGTATTATGTGGTGTGGATATGTAACCTCACCATGGAATACACTTACAAAAACATTTTGAGTCCAGTCAGGTTCATTTGTAAGAACTGTAGTCCAACCCGGGTAGTTGTGGCTTGGAGCAGCAAGGCTTAAACAAGGCACAAGTCCATAGCACTTAGAGGCACCAAACAGACTAACAGTGTTACACACCTCAACACAAATCTAACACCAATCTATAAAATGAGTTTTATTTTTATGAATTTTTAGTTACCAAAAAGAGAACATCCACCAGAGGGTTCCAGAAATATAGATTTTTAAGTAAAATGTGTCCACTTCTTAGTCAATAAAAGTTTTAGAAAGTTTTCAAACTTTACAAACAGTTGTGTTTGACTACTCCGGCTTGGGCTGCGTGACCAATTCTGTCATGGAGAGAGTCAGAGGAGACGACGATGAGTATTTGGATAGTTCTGGTCACCAAAGCAGTCTCAAGTCCAGTTCCACACCATAGATCTCAAGGGAGCCGCCCTGGTAGTGAGTATAGAGGATGTGTGAAGATGCTCTGGGTGCTGTGCCAACGGTCTTCCTGGGGTTGTTCCATGGTGCAGGTGGGGTGACTTTGGCCACTAGATTTGTTGTCCCTCAAAATCCTCTTTAATCCAGCAGGTGGCCAGTTATGACTTGGCCTCCTGGTCTCGGGCATGCAGCAGATCTAGCTGTTTCCTTTGGTGAGGCCTGGTGTCTGGCGCCCAATCTGCATTCTGGTGACTCTCCTGGGTCTGACAGACTCTGGTGCAACTTTTGAGCATGAAGGAGTAGTCTTCTTGGCTGCATGTCAGCGGTCAGCAGCGATTCAGTGAAAGTGGCTACTAACTGGCCAGAACTTGCTACTTTAGCTTTTATGGTCCTAGTGTTGAAACAGGGAGTCAGCCCTCTGACTTTTGGTGTTCACCTGTTATGTCTGGGACTCTAGAGTGACTTTTCCGTGAGCCAGCCACTGCAGGCACAATCCTCTTTGCAGCTCAGGGTTTAGTCCAGAGGTTGGTGTAGCCTCTCTTGATAGATCCAAAGGTCAGCAGGGAAGTCATTCTTCATTCCTCTCCCCAGTCCATGTATGATCTGCGATTCTGGGTGCCAGGGTGCCATATTTATGCCCAGAAAGAGCCCTCGGGATGATGTAGTCACCAATGGGCTACCAGATTCCCTCCTGTCTTATAAGGACTTCCGGCTGTGTGTGGCCTCTTAGCTATTTCAGAGTCCACTGTTCTGCACAAACTCAAGATGTATGAACCCCTCGTTTGGTGTGGGGACCTTGATAGGCCATCCTAGATGTGTGGCTACATGTTGGTTACAAGCCCATGAAAAAAACAGTTCGGAAAGTGGTTTCCCCTCTCTGTTCGTGCCGCCAGCCTGCCTATCTGAACAAAGGAACATCCTCTCTTGAGTGTGGTTGCCATTTTCCCATCAAAGATGTCTCCTTCTTTGAAGCGCACATTTTGGGCTAAGACACTGTGGTTTCATGTAAGGGAGAGGTAACTCCTCTCTCTGCATCAGGCCTCCTCTATTGTCTGTTTGTTTGGGGGTTGTTCACACTCCTCCCCTGGAGGGCAGAAGGCTCTCTGGTGGCCAGCAGCTGTGAATGGCCCCTGGAATAACTGGGCACCAAAGTGGCAACTTCCTTTGCTTAAAAGTGGCATTAAATCAAAATTGGGAACCAAGTCTGGTTTGAGCCCACCAATAGTTGATACCTTGAAGTACCAACTTAAATAGTCCCTTTCAGAAGTCAGCAGGGCTGAAATGTCATCCTGTAGCCCTATGCTTGCCAATGGAGCCACTGGTCTTTCCCCAGTAAAAACAATAACATGAGGATTTTACTGTGAGAATATATGAAATTATATGTCCTACTCAATAATTTACAGCACCTTGTGTTAGGACTGATAGGTCTTCGTTAGGGGTGACTTGTATATGTATCATTAGTAGATGATTGTTTGTTGCTGGAAGTTTAAATGGCAAAGTCGAACTAACAGTTGTCCAGCCTACAGTGTCCGGCTTGGAGCCATGTTGTACTTTGCTACATTTAGGGAGGCACTATCTTTGCTGCAGCCCTGGGTGGACACTTTAACTTACATTCCCTTGTTAGCCCTGGTACCACATACTAGGGACTTATAAGTAAGCTAACATGTTAATTGGGGGTGAGCCAATTCAACATGCACTTTGTTCAGGGTCAGAACACCGGCTCTGAGGTCTGGTTAGCAGGCCTCAGTGCATTCCAAGTAAAAAAAACAGCAGCATCAGTCCAAAACTGGGGGAGATCATGCAGAATGAGGCATTTCTTTACAGCTGCATAACAATTTAACTTAAATTTGGGTTGAATTTCATTTCCCCCCCAAACAACCAATACAGTGGCAATTTTACTGCTGAATCCTGCTTCTGAATTTAGTAACATGAATAAGTTGACCTATCAAAAATACTCTTGTAAACTCATATTTAAATGTGACTTTTCATTGATATTTTAAATTCATCCATATTACATCTTCTTTGAATTATCAGTTTCAGATGTTACCCGTTTCATTTTGGTACTTTTTCTGATTTTTAATAACCATTTTGTCATACTGGAGAAAGTAATGATGATTGCATGGTAACCTCCAGTAATTTAGGAGCCTTTATATTTCCAATAAAAAAATGCAATCTTGACCCAGACAGTTGTGCTTCCAGTTTTTGATCACTAAGTTTGAATTTTCTGATCATTAACCTCGAACCAGACTATTGACCATGTCAATCCTTTCCTCAAAATATTTCAATCCATCTTCTAATTTGCAGTGGGTTTACCTGCATGTTTGTGTAGGGTATCCACTAGTACAGTTACACATCCATCATTTATCCGTTCCAGTCTTGCCTAAACAAAGAAAAATTAACAGTGGCCACCTTAATGTTTTAAGATTAAACTTGACATTTCAGTTGACCCATATCACTGCTGAGTAGAAGTTTAATAGATCCATCCTATTCGCACAGATGTATGCATGACCACAGATTTCTTGAGCTTGTGTGCCATATAGCTGGTCTCTTTAGGGTTTTTAAAACATTTTTTTATAGAATGTATTTTTACTAAACTTTTAGTACACCCAAAACATTGTGTCATCAACAGCCTTGCACGCATAGGCCAGCCCCACCTGCCCATACCCCTCCCTCCCTTCCTTCGAGATAACTCGCCCCAGAAGTATTCCCCTAGGACAAACCCGGGAAATACAGAGCAAATACATCAGACATAAAGATATTGTGTTCCATTTGTTGCTTTAAGTAGTCTCCCTTGTAACATAACTTATGCAATAGTTAGCCCTGAGTCCCCATGATGATGTCATGCCCAGGTTCTTCAACTTTCTCTAATCGTGTCATGATCACCTGCCACGCTCCTTAGGTTTCAAAACAAATTCCAGGGTGATATCTACCCCTGATCCTCTCCTCGGGCATTCAAGATTTTGAAAAAGGGTACTAACACAACACCCTTTGGGTAATTTTATGTCTTTGGGAGTCAAACCACATAGTTTGTGGGTAAGCCAAGTATTTTCATGCCCTGTATCCGTTATAAAACAATCTTGTTCTGATTGGTGCCTCTTCCCACGGATTTCTCACCTTACCATCATTTGGCTTGAAAATCTTTTCCCATAGCATTATCTCTCCAGCATTCCATAGAGGTGCCATGTAACTTCAGCATTCAATAGAGGTGCCATGTAACTTCAGCAGCATACACATATGTGTGTTCCTGTTTTTCCACGATACAGGTCGAGAGCATGCTCTCAGTATCTCAGTGACAAAATTCCTTAGTATTTCATCAGTGACTAGGTCAAATGTCATTATATTTTCTGGATTTAAGCCATGTTGCAAGTGACAAAATATGTCTCTATATGACTCATCAAATTTGCATGAGATGTCTGGAAGCAGAATGTGATGCTTGGACCTGCAGTTCTTGTGCCTTCATTCACTTAAAGACCATCTGAGAGTGGAAGCCCAAGTTGTTTTGGTCAGCGCCTATACAGAGACTCCAAAGTGGTCTCCTTAACCCCCAGGGTACATCACCAGAAAGCACCCCAGGAAGAATTCCACCCAGGACTGTTTGCAGTTTCAGTGCCATTTCCAGATGCTGGACTCGTCCTCATCATCAGATGAGATCCTAACACTGTAAAAAGTGAGACGAGAGTTTCTGGGTCCATCAGTCAACCTCAAGCAAATCAAGGCCTTCCATCTCGCGATGCTGCAGCTGTTCAGGTTGGCACTTGTACTGTCTGGGCCATCCTCTGACTGGGAGCACATTGCTCTTGCTTGGTGAATAAAGAGCTTGATGCTGTGCATCCCAATGATGCACCTCCACAGCATCTTGCATGCAAGTAGATGTTGAAACCTGCCAAGGTGCCCTCCCTCTTTTGGCAAAAGCCTCCTTCAGTTCTGATTACAACATCTCTCTTGAAGATGTAAAACTAATTCTGTGGCAAGAGGATGAAGTTAATACTAAGGATTAAAGTGGATATTAGGCAGATCTAAACCTTTTGCTCTTCCACTACTATTTAATTGAAAGACAATTGCAAGTTCAGCAGCAAATGGGTGGAAGCAAGCATGTTAAGTAAAAATTAAAACAAAATCATATGTTAGAGTTTACAAAACACTTTTTAATTCAATAGCGCTACACATTACCTAGACAACTGTGCCATGTTCCCAAAACATTATATGTCGGAATGTGAGGGCTGAGAGACACACAGGTAACTCAATAACTACTTTTATGATATGAAACTTCATAGTTGCAACATAGAAACCTCAATTCTTCTGGAAACAATCAGTGGTCTGAGACAAATCATTGCGGAAGTGGATGGAGAAGGGAGAAAAATATCAAGGGAGACTAGACTCAAAACTCAGAAAGAAGGGTCCCCTCAAAACACAGTGTTCTGCATCCCTCCCCAGCTAATGGCAGCTCGACAATGGGGTTACATGCTGCAAGTAAACTAGCAGAAGAATATTGGAACAAATCTGGGATCCTACAATGGTCTCCCAGGTTAGGCATGCTTTGTAGATCTGTCAGCAACCTGTGCCTCTCAGCAGTGTTTTGGAACAAGCGAGTCTCCCCCCCCCCCCCCCCCCCCCCCCCAAATGAACCAATCTAAAACGAAACTGTGTGATTGTCAAACCAATGCCTGGAAACCCATCTCCAAAAACAGGTTCCTAAAATGTGCAACCTTGCTTAGTTAAAGATCAAATATGATCCTACTCTCCTCCAGTACGATAATGCACTCTGTTTCAGTGCAAGAACAATGCTACAGTCTTAAGCTAGGGCTTTGTAACTCCAGCAGTAGTAGTCCTTTAACTCTACAAACACTGCAGTGGGCAGTCAGATCACTTACCTAAGTCCAATCGAACAAGTGTGTTCTCACATCAACCCTTCTGTTTAAAAGTATTTCTGCACTACCATTGTACGGTCATTCTCAATGAGGAACTCTGAGATACCCTGGAAAACCTATGTAGAGGATTCACATCCTCCAGCCTCTCAATGTCTGAATCCAGTCGTACAATGAAGGTGATGATACAGTCTTCAGTTTCCTGCAATTTATCACAATTCCACTTCGGAATAGACATTTACATCTTAAAGTCTACTTTCTGTTGGACGTCTTTTATGAATCGAAATTAATTTGCCTACAATCATGCCTGCATGGCTTGTAGTTTGCTGTCCAATCAAGACATTTTGTTTTTTACCCATTACTCATAGTGCCTGTAAATCCCTTATCAAATACCGTTATACGGCTGCCTTGCCTACTTGACAGTTTTGCGCAGCTTGACCAAGACCTATAGGAGAAAACAATCTGGCTTGTCCAAATGAATTAGCTTATCACTAAGTCGCATGAAAATAATTATTTCTGCAGTTTTAGATCCTGTGATTGCGTGCAATTGCAGACCTTCTCTCACTGTCTTCTTAGAATTCTGCTTGAGAATCTGAACTTGATTTTAAAAGTTTGATTGTCCCCTCTCCTTATCGCAGTCCTGTGCATGCGTCTGTTAGCGCGTCAGAGCCTTAATAAGTAAACTTACAAGGTGATGCATTCAGGTCGACGAACCTTTGGACCACGCTCAGAGACTTCCCAGTACAAGATGTCTTTTGGCATCACAAATCAATAGATCAATAAACCAATCAATAATTACAATAACTAATAAGCAAACTAACCAATAACATTTAGTAAGAATCAAAAAGTTGAACACACCTTAACCTTTCAGTCATGAATAACCACACCAATTTAGTTAAGCTTTAAGATATTTATTTCCCTATTGGTTACAATCTAATGTAATCTCTGTTAATCTCATTAGCAATTAAAATCTCATTAGAAACTCTTCAACTTTGCAGTTAGAATGTAACTAATCAATGCATAGAGAATATTCATTCAGTATTGGACACGTCATTAATATGAAGCAACTTAGCAAGTCTCAGTAATACATGATTCAACAAAGCAAGAACTCTGTCATTTTGTCTATTTGCACAAGATGTGGTGAACACCTTAACTAACCTCAAATTAGCATTAGCATGTTGGGCTTCATGCAAAACATTTTAGCAAACACAAATTTAGAAAACATCTCAACTATGGCCTCTATCAAAATAGCAGTTGGTACCTAGAAAGAAAAGGCAAGCAGACAATTACAATTTTGCATCCTATAGTTACCAATCCAACAGATCAGCAAACAGCATCAGTCTTCGTCCTCAGGACTTCAGTCAGTTCGCCATCAGCAGAGATAGGACGGGGCAAAGTCTTGATATAGCATAGCTAAGGAATAGGACCTTCCCTCATATGGAGGAGAAATAAGTATCAGGCAAGGATGGGAGGAGGATGGCTTGGAATTATAGGACAAAGCAAGAGGGAGTGAAAATCTCTTTAAGCGAGTAAAGTCTCAAGTCCCCCGTTTCTTCTTGGGTCACTCCATTAAATCAAAACGACCTAATTAGCCCATAACTCCTCATTGGATAATAATTGGTGCATCGTAATCTCCGTCCAATAATTGTTCAAGCATCTTGCCAGAATTTTCCACAAACCACAGTTCTCATGTTGCGGATTGGTCCATATTATTGACATCTTCAACGGTTGGAATGTCCGGTAGGAAAAGTTACACTTTGCACTCCAGTCAGTGTCTCCATTGTTTTCTCCTACTACAGTTAACCTTGCACCTGTTACGAATTACACTGTTGCATTCAGCAAGAACGTCGCCTTGAGCAAGTCGGTTCTCATGAGAAAGAATTTACTATGGCTACACACCCATAACTTCTGGAAAAGTACAGCTTCGTGTCCTTCAGGAAAACAGCACATTAAACGTTAGAAATTACAGTTTAATACGAGGCCAGGCAGTTAGGCCCAGACCCTGGCTAAGCTAAGGCCCTTTAATTAATAAGCAAACTCTTAACATATAGCTCTAAAAATGATACACTAATACAAATTCAAACATTATTGCATAATAATTCAGAATTAACAAGCTTTTCATTAGTCTTCGCATACATTGGTAGCCACTCCCCGTGGGCACATTTCAAACACACCCATTATTTTCTATGTTAACAGGTTTTCTATGCAGCTTCATCACACAATATATTGCAAGCTTTTCATGTTAATATTGCTGTTAAGACACACTCCAACACCTCCTCGCTCCCCTGCCATGCATAGTGTTCTCATCAATAATTGAATTGCAAATGTTGCAGTGAAATTATCAATGATGTCATAGAAGATGTCATGAATGATGTAATACATTGGGCAATTTGCAATACATGGTGAGGGGCGAGTTAAAGTTACTTTAAAGCAGGAGTTAGGGTTACTTGAGATAACTAGAACTCATGAATTTCAGTGTTTTTTTAGTTTAAAATATTACATCACTGAAATTGTCACCGAACAATAACTTTTCTTTAACCTTTGTATTTTTCATGAATTTCTTTCCTATAGTAATATTTTATCATCAGAGGTAAAGCCTATTTCCTGGCCAGGCGCAGTGGGTGGTTGGCTATAGGACCTGCCCTGTGGCCAGACGTTTTATCTGCATGCAGCCATTGCTATGCCTTGCCTCTAAGCCAGTGTTACTCAAAGTACGGCCCGGGGGCCGCATGTAGCCCTTTTGACCTTTACATGCGGCCCCCTGGACACTAGTAGCACCAGGCTGCCGTTTACTTGACTGAGCATTAATGTTAAGAGGATGTTAAATTAACAGGCAATCCTTTATTTAAAACATTATTTGAAGATGAAGTAAGGAAGTTGTCCTGCACTTCCTAACTGCAGGAACACTTTCATTCTTTAAGGAAGCAAATGTCTACAACTATGTTAAGGGTTCTTAAAAATACAAAACATGTTTTTAACTAACACGCAGAACCATTTCATCTTAGTATATCAGATTAAATCAATGCATGGAGAAGTATTTTTTTTTTTAAAGTGATAGATTTCAAACATAAATTCAGAAACATTCCTTCTTCCCCCCACATTGATAACAATGCCAATAGTGAAATAAGAGGGAAGTCAGTTGTTATCTGCACTCTTTGATTGGCCTGATTTCCTATTATACATGAACAACCTAATCATTTATTAAGTCAAACACAGGAGAAGGGGTTGCACAGTGCACATCCTGAAGTCATGCATTGTAAGGTCCTCTTACATACAATAATGAAGAAAAAGAAGAGAACGTGAAATAAAACAATTGCCTAAGATCCCACAATTTGGTGGAGGTGAAGCTAGGATTTACTCCAGGTTTGCTGGTTTCACATTGCGCGATTCAGCTACTAGCTCTATATGCTTTGCATCCCCGTGCACCCACCATAATGCCACAACCCCTCCCCACCTCCCTTTGATCGCACTCTACTAGCATCAATGTGGCCCTCGGTCACACAACAAACCAAACGTTGTGGCCCCTGGGAAAATGTTTGCGAGTACCCATGCTCTAAGCCATTAACCCAGCCACCCTCCCCAAGCCTCTTTGGGCCCTGGGGATCCCATACCCCAAGGCTTTTGTTATTTCTTTTTTCTTTATAAAGGGCAGGGGTGGCGCATGACACCTTTCCCTGAGCCTTAATAGGCATCCGTGGTGCCAACTTCTATTTATACAGGGAGGGGGCCTTCCCACCCATCCTAGAGCCTATTGTGACCCCCGGGTCCCTTCCCTCTGGGTCTGTCTCAATTAATGTAAGCAGCAAGTTGAGGGCTGCAGGGGGAGCCCCAGGAACCCTGTAGCCCAATGCATGACTGCTACCACCTGGCGGAAGATTTAAAAGTTCACCCGCTGGGTGGGAACAAATATGTTTTCCTGCCTGCACTGATATGGGCAGGGAAAGTACTATATCCTGGGGTGGGCTCTCCGAGACACAATCTGGGAGCAGGGCCCAGGGGAAGGGATCCCAAGTTCCTATAAAGGCTCTGGGAGGGTGGCCACTTGACCCTTCTCCCCTTTAATATGCAATTTTGTCCTGTCAAATGGGGTCCCCAGGACCATACCGAGGCTCAGGGAGGGGGTTGCTGACCTAAAAGAAATATTGGAATTTAGCCCACACAAGTTTTTTTTATTTATTTTATTAAAGAGAATCACAGGAGTGTAGCTTTTTTTAAATTATGTTTTGCTGTGGATCCTCTGCGAATTTTCAGCAACATTTTTTTGTACATTTTTCAAGGACTGGGAAATTAGTCCAGGGTCCTTAGATGGCTTTTGCCGCTGCCACATTGTTATTGATGTGGTGGCAGCCAATCAGATATTTCCTTGAGATCTGCCATCTCTGCAGATCCTACGTAGTAGGATATATACAACGTTTTTGAGCATAAATTACTCAAAAAACTACAGAACAGATTTACACCAAATCATCAACAACTTTCTTCCTTGACCAAGATCTAGCTTTCTGCCAAATGTGTTGCAAATCCATAAAACAGTTTATGCTGTAGCTGTGTCTAAAGTTCCCATGGAAAAATGAATGGGAGAACAAGCATTTTGGGACTTCCTATCCCACCTTCATTTTTCAGCCCCCCTCCCCACTTGATGAATGCCCCTGAAACTTTCCAGTTAGGATCCAAGGTAAAACAGCTTTTTGGACAGTTTTGTGAAAATCCAACAAGAGGTGCCAAATTTAAAAAAGAAATGCATTGGAAAAACAATCCTAACCCAGTGGCAATGCCACTGAGTTCATTTATATATATATATATATATATATATATATATATATATATATATATATATATATATATATATATATATATATTGTCACTTAATTATTCTGTTCTGTCACTTTTAATTATATTTTCTATGGATTTATGCATGGTTTTGCATTTTATGAACCTAGTATTTGTAGCGATTTCTCTCTCAGGATTTTATTTTCCATTTATTTATTGTGATTTTGATGACTTTGAAGGCAAATTGCTGAATAAAATTTTGAATGAATATATATATATATGACACAATAGCATGTGTAGTTATGACCTACTTGCCATAGGAAATACGTTTTATTTTGCTAATAACTAATGCTGCAGTTGGGTTAATCTTATCAAAATATTCCATTAAAAAAGTTCAGACACCTCAGCGCATTCCTGTAAAGTTTTTGGGATGATCCATGTTGCAGGAGCTGAGAAAAAGATAGGCCCCAAGAAGCAGTTACCTCATGCAATTTGCATGGGGATTTTTTAACAGCACTACAGCCACAACGGCTGAACGGAGTTGCACCGATTTTGGACGAAAGCTAGATTTTCAACCAGAAAGTGTACACTTTGTGATTTAGTATAGAAGTGTTCAATTGTTGAGAAATTAAGGTTCAAAATGTATAAATATCTGGAAAGTTGGGTTTGCAGGACTATGAGTCCCACTGGCACGCAACTTCACATAGAGTGCTTTGATTTGCTGAGGGACTGAATCTGGCTGGATCTTGCACTCAAATTGGCTGACACAACATGAAAAGGAATTTTGCAGCAGCTGTTATGGGACACAAGGACTTTGTCCTAGTAAAGTACAAGGGGGTAGGAGCTATTGTGACTCACTGGACCGTGTGGGGGGGGCGGGGCAGGGATCCTGAAGGCCGCCCCTGTGGCCAAATATTTTCCTATTTTTAGGGTTTCTGCAGTCATGCTGTACTATTGTGGGAGTCATTAGCATTTTAATCTTATCTTGATTTTCCTTTTCTACCATCTCCAATAACACAGGTCAGTGGGTATTGAAAGCTTGTGTTTATGCCCGCTCTATACCAGTTTTCTCAGTTTCGGCCTCTTCAATAGTTCTTCAAGCTCTCCTATCTAGTTTTGAAATGTAGCTGTACTGGAACAGTTGTGACAATATTGAAAAAATGGCCCAAAGGCAGATTATTCTCAATGCTCCTGAATGTTAAGATGTGTAGACTAGGAGTGAGTTTGTGTCCGTAGGTTTGATAAACTACTGTGTGTAATGTGGCGCTTTCCATGGTGATAGGTCATGGTTTGGAATTCTGGTTGTAGTTGCTGTCCATTTAAAATGTAAATGTAGGTTCAGCTAATTGATACAGGCAATTAATGCTTCTAGTTCTTGATCATATCTTTCAATATACAGCGCACAAATTTATAGTCGGGTTCCCACAGCCAGTCGCTGCCACTATTGGTCTGCCTGATTGGGGGCCGGGGCACACTGGTTACAGGGTAAAATTCTGGTATATGGGGATTATTGTTAATCAGAGATTCCCTGTTACTCTTAGTAATCCAGTGTTTCCCTTTGGCCTCATTTACAATATTAATGATGTTGGCTATTAGTTCTGGTGTAGGATCTTTAAGTTGTTGGCAAGCTTTTTCGTTACTGAGGAGTTTTAGTGATTCTTACTCATAGGTGTTAAGGATTCCGTAGCTCCTCATTTGTCTGCTCCTTTTATGGTGATACTGAGATTGTCCTTTAGACTTTTAATAAACATTCATTTTCTGCTCTAGAAAGGTCTTTCTCATAGTCTTTTGCAATTCCATATGGAATGTAAATAGTTCATGTATGTGTGTGGGTACATATCTTAATCCTTTGTTAAGATTTTCAGATTATTTTTCTCTATTTCTAAAAGCTGAAAATGTTAGAGAAGCCCTTCAAAGTTATTTTCCATTCAGTTTTAAAATTTGATTTAATAGTAAATTCAGATTTTAGTTAAAATGTAAAACCTAGTAAAAATGTACTTTTGGCTGCCTAAGCCACAACTGGTCTAATCCCAGTTCTGCCACTCACCACACCTCCAGAGGCCAGTACACGTTCCTGGACATAACTTTGCCTTTGAGGCTTTGCCTCTAGACCTAGGAAGGCAAACATGTTGTCAATTACTGGCCACTTACCAGAGCCCTCCTAGACCCTTTGGCTCCAATCCTAGCAGGAGGGAGAACCAGTTCTGAATATGTTCGGGTTGAGGAGAACTCATCTAAATAGGGGGTGGCTAGGAGCCTGCCTAATGCTCCTGCTCAGAGAAGAAAAATTCAGGCATCTTGAATTTCAAGAGTCTCTGGTTTGAACAGTAAAGAAGTACTGCAAAAGGATATGAGCAAAGGGTGAGAATGGCACAGGGTAGTCTTGCACTCGCCGGAAAATTAGATATGTAAGACCAGTCTGCAAACTTTCATCCCCATTTGGGATGTCACCAGTTTTACTCTCCTTTATATAGTATTCATTGTTCAAGTATGGCAGCCTCTCCGTTAAAGTTTCAAAGCCACTTTCTGATATCCTTCAATGTATTGCTTATTCCCTCAGTTCATTATTTTCTGTCCATCTTCAGGTAAAATGTTAGCTGAACCAGAAGATCTGGATGCCGACGAGGAAGAGTGCAGTGATTCCAGTGTCATTGCTGCATTTGAAAATTTCAGCAAGGATCTGAAACATAAATTCTGGGTAATTATGATTTAATTAGTTGCGCTCTGTAAAGAACTCATAGGTAGCTTATTTATTAGGTATCGTGGGACAGATGTGCCTCCAGGAGGTTAAATGTTCACATCAACACTCCTTGTCGTCTTATAAAGAGCCTACAAAGAACCCACAGTCTCCAACATGCTTTCACATCCTGCCATATTAGATTAACAGTATCACCATGTTTTCATTTAAAATATTAAGTCAATGTGAATGAATAATTAAAGGTATCAAAATATCACTGATAATTTAATGAGAATAATGTGAAAATATATGCATGCATTCACTGAGGCCCCTTCTTCCCAAAACTCTCACTTTTGGTCCATTCGGAAAGCTGGAATTGAGACTCCCACCTGCTGGTTCGAGTCCGATCGCAGGACTACAATACTTCTTTCTGCCTTTCTCTTCACTTGCTGCTTATCTGAATGTTTTTCTAGTGTGCATTTTCTAGAGCCAAGACTGACGCACAAAAATGGATTGGAAGCAAATTAACAATAATGCATGATTATGATGATGACCAAAAAAGGATTGGATTTGACTGTATTGAATTGGATTTTGTGAGCTGCACATTAAAATGAACCTTGGATTCAATGTCATTATGCCAAGTCTGTGTATTTTTAGAGTGCAGTTTACATCCGATCTAGAGGGTATCCTGATGCAATAAGTACCATTCTCCTCACAGTAGTGATGAAATTGATGGAGGCAGACGTCAGAGCAGGCATGTTTTAACATATTTTCTGAAAGCTAATATATTAGAAATTCAGTTAATTTCAGTGTTAAACGAATTCTACACCTTAACTCCTTGGTAGGTGAAAGATCGCTTACCCATCCCAGCTCACCCGAAAGTGGGAGCTCAAACAGAAGATGCGCAGTTGATGGGATATGATGGTTAGGTTTATTTTTTTTAATTTCTTGGTTAGAAAAGATGGCAGTTTGGGTAGAAGATCCAGTGCATCTTCACTGCTGCCTTGAAGACCACTCGCTTGTGCTTTGACAACCAGTCCAAACCCTGAGACTTCAGAAACTGAATCATGTTTTTGTTATCCCAAAAAATTCCAAGAGGTGGAGTTACTTGTATATTATTGTCTTCTAAGCGAGTTTTGTAGGGGACCTGCATAGAATTAATTACAATAATTCAAGGGGGTACAAATAAAGGCATTTATCACCACTTTTTAAAGATAACTTCAAAAAGGCCATACACACCTCGACACACGATGATGGTAAAACATGCTTTAGACACTGCATCTATTAGGAGTGTCCGAAACGTCTGAGTCAACAATCCTCCCGAGGTGAGGAAAAATTTGGGAACTTGAAGACTGAGCTATAGGCTTTTGCAAATAGGCAGTCAGATAACCTCTGCTAGCGTAGGTGTTTTAATAAAAATTCGTAATTGATGTTTGTGTATTCTGAATTATACATTTGTGCAGAAAATGAAATAACGTAGAAAAATAATGTACGCATTTGAAAATGTGATACAAAGAATGTTAAATGTATTAATGATTTAATACTTATGAAATGTTGAATATATGTTAGTCTAATTTAGCAATATGTCATGTTAAGGGTTATGTATTTTGACTTGGCTTTATTAATTGTAGGCCTAAACTTAGCGAGTGTCTTGGCCTACTTGCCAGGCCTCATATAAAAGCTGTATTTATTAGCGTTTAATAAAATAGCTGTCCTAGTGAGTTAAACTGTGATTTCTATTTGTAAAAAATGGGGTTTCTGGTCAGCTAGGGTACGCACCTAAGCCAGGCAGAACCCACCTATTCTAGTCAGGGCAAGGGAGTTACACGTCCAAGATAACCCCTGCTTACACCCTTGGTAGCTTGGCACGAGCAGTCAGGCCTAACCAGGAGGCAATGTGAAAAGCTTTTGCACAACACACACAACACATAAATAAATGTGTAAAAACATGTAAAAATAAACTGTATTGCACAAAACATAATTAGACCAAACATTACACGTCAGTAATACCCTGCTACCTTAGCAGTTGTCAGAACGTTTCACAAGTTACTAATACTCTGCAAGAATAAGCAGTTGTCACAATGGAACACGTAAGTACTCAGGATTCTGCAACATAAACAGTAGTCAGGAATTACAATAAAGAAATATGGACCACTCGCCTGGCTTCCTCGATGTTTCTGGTGAGCAGGCACCGAGGACGGTGCCTGCTGGTTCTTCGGGTGCGCGTCTGTAAGCGCACTTCGCCCCGGGGGAACGGCTGAAGCGCGCTCACTCCTCTTTTCCTGCTTTGGGTGCCCTGGGGGCACTGGATAGAGTGCGACGTGCTCCAACAATTGAAAGTGCACTCGGGCTGCGGCAGGGATTCCACAGCACCTGGCCTGCGGCGTTGATTAATTGATTTGGCCAGCATGTACAGTGCTTCAAAAAGCACGAGAGGCACCACTGGAATCCCGGACTGTGGCAGTGATTCTTTTTTTCCGGCAAAAGTGCGCAGGAGGCGCGGGGGCCAAGGGAGCGCTCTTCTAGGCGCTTTCTGCTTACCAGCAGCACTCCTCGTGAAGGAGTTATTGGCAGAGGTCAGGGGCCACGGAAACCCTGCCCCTGGGGACAGGAATGAAAAAGGAGCACAGGGTTGGCGAACCCAGCTACAGTCCAGCAAAAGGGTTTGCAGATGGTGGCAGTTTCTCCTAGTGACCAGGCAGGTCACAGGTCAGCACAGCAGCAGCAGTCCAAGGTGGGTCCTGGTGAGTCCTTTCAGCAGCGTCCAGTGTCCACTTTGAGGTAAGTCTCTTCAGTCCTCCAGAATGTTCAAATTGTGGGTAAAATCCCTGAGTACTTATACTAAGTTTGCAGCCTCTCTTACATTGAGGAAGAGAGGGGGTTCTAACCAGTTACAACTGGTTCTGGGATAGCCCCTTCTCTCCTCCAGCACAGGCTTCAAACATCAGTGGGGGGTAAAATACCCTATTGTGCAAGGCCAGGGACACAGCCTTTACAAATGCAGGTGTGCCCCACCTCTGTGACATCTCCACCCTCCCTGTGTACAGGCTGTCTGAAAAGTATGCACAAAGCCCCAACTGTCAGTCTGCCCAGACATGGATTAGAGTCAAGCTGCAACAACACCAGTCATAAGCACAGAGAACTGCTCACTTTCTAGAAGTGGCATTTCTGTAATAGTAATAAAAAATACACTTCCACCAATAAGCAGCATTTCTTATCACCATTACAACCATACCAAACATGCCTATGCTACCCCTCGTGAATCAGACAATACCCCTTACACATAAGGCAGGGCATTTCTAATGCAATCCTATGAGAAGGCAGCACTCACAGCAGTGAGACACCAAGTTAGGCTGTTTGTCACTACCAGGACTGGCCACGCAACCTGGCACATGTCCTGCCTTCTACATACATGGCACCCTGCCCATAGGGCTAGCTAAGGCGTACCTTAGGGGTGACGTACGTGTAGTAAAAGGGGAGTTCTGGGCCTGGCAAGTACATTTAGATACCAGGTCCCTGTGGCAGAAAACTGCACACACAGGCCCTGCTCTAGCATGTCTGAGACAGGTTTGAAAGGCTACTTCAGTGGGTGGCGGAAGCAGAATGCAGACCCACTAGTAGCATTTAATTTACTGGCCCGGGGTATAGGGATACCACTTTACAAGGAACTTATAGGTAAATTAAATATGCCAATTAGGTATAAGCCAATCATACCAATTTACAAGGGAGAGTACATGCACTTTAGCACTGGTTAGCAGTGAAAAAGTGCTCAGTCATAACGTCAGCCAACAAAGGTCATAAAAATAAGTAGGCAAAAAGTCTGGGGAAGTGCTCATAATGGAAGCTTTCTTATGAGAACCGACTGCTAGAAGATGATGTTCCTGCTACTGCAACATTTTATGTATAATGTGTGTGAGACTGACTTTCCCAGGACAAGAACAATGAAGGTACTGACTAGAGTAGAAGCTGCAACAATATTGTTACCTGACAAGCCGGATGATGAGGAAATTGCAAGACAAACCAATCAACGACATGTGAAAGGAGTAATATTAGAATTCATAGATATGGAATTTTAATTTTATTGGACAAAGTGTGAACATGCGATTAACTGACCAATAGGGATTTGGAGGGTAGTTTTAGCAGTTTTGACTTAACAGGTTTACACTGGGAGGAGAGCAGGCATTTTTTGCCAGACATTCTGCCCTTACATTTTTCCCATTGCCCATTTTCTTGTTGGCCGAAGGCTTATTCTTGCCCATATTGCGTCTTGACAGGAGACGTGCTTAACTTTAATGCTTAGAGACTTTGCATTTTCTAAACTTTGATGCTGAATCCTGATGCCTTGCCGCTAGACTGATGTCCGGAGGATGAAGACTGACTCTGCTTGCTGATCCACACTGAGGATAGGTATAATGTAACAGACTGTTGATTATTATGCATATTTGCTTTTTCTTCCTTGGTACCAACTGCGCTGTTTTGATAAAGCCATAGTTAGATATTTTTTCATTTGTGTTACTAAATTGTTTTGCATGAAGACCAACATGCTGATGCTAATCTGATGTTAGTTAAGGATCCTCACTAATGAAATATGACAAGCAGGGACTAATGCTTGATGAATTTCTCTGCTAAACTTCATGTATGTAATCACATTGACACAGTTGACTTTGTTACTGATTTCCACCATAACCTTTGAATGTGTTGTAGTTCAGGCTTTGATTAGATCATGTTTCTTCTGCCGTTTTGGACAGCCAGTGTTGTTTCTGTATTTGTTTCATTTGAGTTTTAGATTAATCTACATGACCTTACATTGTTAATTAAGGGAAATAAATATTCTAACTTTTACTAACAGGTGTGGTTATTCATGACTAAAAGGTCATGGTGCATGACCATTACTGACTCCATTGATTCTTACCGTTATTGATTTGTTGATTATTGATTTTTGTGTATTGGTTATTGATTATGTCCTGGAGCTATGGCAAGAACATCTTAATTGCGAGTCAAAAGATTCATCGACCTATTCGCGTCCCCTTGTAAGTTTACTTATTAAGGTTAGACGCGCTAACAGAGATGGTAGCAGACTGATGGTTTGTCTCCTTAAGAGCTTGCCATAGACAACCGGTACAGAGTGACAGAAGGGAGGCAACATTGGATTTCATTAATTCCATGTGCAAGCTGAAGGTACCTGTTGGTTGGATCTCATCAATTCGCCATGATTCCGTTGTTTTAATTCTTTTTACTGAATTTCACTACTTTTCTTTTCTTATCATTTATTTCCAGTTTGCACCATTTTGTGAAGTAGAGCAGGGCATCCAGAAGCTGTTGCAGACGCACAGGTGTCATACTTCTTAAGATTAGGTTGTCAGCATAGAGGATGTGTGTAAGGGGATGACCCCAAATCTAGGAGGATGCATATTTCTGAGGTCTACTTCTGTGAATGGGCCTCTTATATAGATGCTAATCAGTATTGGGGCTAAAACGCACCCTTGTTTCAGACTGACTGTGGTATAACTTTACTTGGACAGTTTGGTGCCATCGCTCAGCCGGACACAAAGCCAAGTTTGTGTATAGAAGTTGGATGGCTTTCGTAATTTTAGGGGATTCCCCATACTGGTAAGTTTTTGCCGAAGAAGATCTTGTGCAACCCTATTGAAAGCAGCCTTAAAGTTAATAAAATAAGCATGAAGCTTTGGAGGCTTTTTCCATGCAGATGGTTGGGGCCAAAGTTTTAAAGTCTGATCTGGCCTGCTCAGAAACCAGTTTGGTCCAAAGGAATGGATGCTGGTTTGTCTACCCATGTTTGGAGATTTTGTAATACTAGACTTGTGAAGTACTTGACCTCAGTAATGCAATTAATTGATAATTTGCTGGATCACTTCTATCACCCCCTTTAAAGATTGGAAGGACTATTGAGCCTCATCATGAATTTCCTACTGCCTGTTGAAGGCATACAGCGCCGAAAAGTAGGTTTAATTGATCTTCCCAAAGCTCAGGGAGGTCCAGAATAGTGCTGCCCGGTAGCACATTGGGTCCAGGTGATCCATCTGTTTTACTGTTCCTATGATGGGTTTAATGGGGCTTGATTTGTGGTCTGCCATCGCTTTTTGCGCATTTAGTGGCTCAATTATGATGTTTTTTTATGCTGGGGATTGTGCTGGGCATGTATGGTCTTCCTACTTAGCTTCCTTCCATATTTTCACCCCATTGATCTTTTCGTTATAGTGAAAATGTTTTGTTGTTTAAACAACTGTCTCTTCGGGCGGACCCGTCATTTATATCATCATTTACACATGCCTAGTCCACTGTTGCTGCTGTGATTGGCTGCCCTTTTGGCTGGAGGTTGGTAGCTTTGCACAAACCTGTTTCGGATGTTTGTTTGATGAAGTGATGATTATGTGGCTCGGTTTCCATTGGTTCTCTTTGTGAGCCAGAGTAATGATTGTGCAAGTAAAGTGCCCAATCCTCCTCGTTTATATTTGCATTATAAGTAGCAGTTGTCTTTATCTCGTTGATTATAGCCCAGAAAGCTCAAGTGCTTCTGGACTTGTGTGGAGCATTTTTGCCAAGTGCTGTTCTTGTCCATCTAGACTGCTCTCTCGTGTACTCAGAGCACAGGTTCTTCACTATGTAGAGTGTGCCTGTAGTGTAGATGACAATCCTCTATGGATTAGCTCCAGCAAAGCTGCATGTTGAATGCAGCATTTGTTCCAGGATGGTCGCGTCTGGAATGCCCATCTGTCCCCCCCCCCGAGTCAGTGCATCATTTATATAATAAAACCACACTTTATTAGAAGCACAGCTCTGATGCAATGCTCTGTCTAGATCAGGGATCTCCATTCTATTCTTTGCTGAGAGCTACCTCTCATCAGTTAAAATCATCATGAGCTACCAGATGCTAAATTACTAGCGCATTATTACCAAACATCCCCATGGCCAGCTTCATTGACTTTAAACCTAATGTCGGTAGAGCCAGATACTATGGTTTGAACAACATACTTTAACTTGGGGCACTATGACACGACTGCCGTGTGTCAGTGAGAGTGTGGTATTTGGGTTGTATGAAAATATGTGCAAATGAATGGGATATATGTGTATAGGTAACTGAGAGCTGGAGTCATGTACTTGTGGCACAGGGCATACCTTTCGCCATATGTGGCACCTTTACAAGTATAGCACAAACATACAGCCATGTTTTTAAATGGGAGGAATTTAAAGTGCAAAAATGTTCATAGTGTGAAACATTTTTCTCCCATTTAAAAAATGATTGTATTTTTCATTTATAAATATTGCACAGCATTCTAGTGGTCACTGGGAGCAAGAGGCCTGCTGTTTGCAAATGCAAAACTTTGAAAAATTATTTGAGAAAATTAAAATGAAAATTTAACTTGGTCATAAGATACCTTTTAATTTTAATTTTCTCCGATTTAATAGCATTGAGAAACATTATTTTGTTCTCACTTCCAATGCTGAGTCAGAGTCAAATACATTAGTGCTTCAATTTTTCGCCTCTGTGCTTATTTAAAAATGAACTCCAGGCTGTGAGCTACTCTGAAGGGGTGTGAGAGCTACTGGTAGCTTGCGATTCACTGGTTGGAGACACTTGGTCTAGAGGTTAGAAGCTGTCTCCTGAACAGGAAACACAGACACTAGGAAATTGTGGAAAGTGTTCTTAGGCTTGGACAAAATGTACTGATTGCATGTCAAGGAAAGGCTAGCTATAAAACGAGCAACTCAAACAATATATTCCTAGAATATTATCTTGCAAGCTAAGTGAAATCAAGTGTGTAAAATGTCACTGCTAAAAGTGAAGCAGCTAAAACTTGTAAAATATGAAATATAAAATGAATCCAAGAAACGGGGGAACCAACTTGGGTCCAGGAGGTGCTCACAACAGTACAAAAACTGAGCATTAACCATAACATGATCCTAGGTTCATTGAGTCAGCCCACAACACAGAGGAAGGGGGGGGGGGGTGAGTGAAGCACATGGATTGGGAATAGACCCCTGCAACATGGTTCTTTCAGATCTAGGATTCTCCTACAGAGCCCCCATGTCCTCAGCACTTTTAATTCCATTTTCTATTTGTGTAGTAGGTTCCTACTTTTCCCACTTCCTCATTGCGTTCTAAAGCTCTTCTTCACCACTATGCATAAATTCAAACATTATGACCGTCCATGCTTGCATTTTCTCTGGATCTCGTAAACCCTTGTGTTTTTCTATTTGTTGTGCTACTGCCGCATACTGAGCTAATTGAAGTACTTTGGTGCTCATTTTAGCCATCGCAGGCGCTTTGGCTGCCTGATGTTTTCTGCTTTGTAACTGTGTTTTCATATTTACTCCATCTCCAAAGTAACAGTACCATTTTACTCCAGTATTGGAACTTTCACATATTGCCAGGCTTGAATCATTCCCTGTCATCGAGATGGGAGTCACTGGTACCACATAACAGCAATACAAGGTTAAATATAGAACACGAAGGCCATAGGCCCTTCAATTTGGCAACTTGTCATGGTCTATTTAAAAAAGAGACCAAACTTTATCTGTCAGCCAGTCAGGCTTCTTTGCCCTCTAGAACACTCCTCAGAGAAGCTCCGATCCCTCAGATTTTCTATTGCATGCCCTAGGGGGTCACCACTGAGCTCTGTTCAGTTATTTCCTTCTTGGATACTTTCAAGAAAGATTTTTTATATATCTGTGCTACGAAAGTATTTACCTTGGTACCACAGTATTTTACTTCAGAAAAAATGACATTGTCTTCTTTTCATCATGTCAGACAAAGAAAAGGAAAGTCTCTTCAGGGCCTACAGCACCTGTGGAGAAAAAAAGGCTTCAGTCAGAAGACCCTCACAATTACTGCCTTTTGTGCCTCTACCCTGATCATTTTGCAAAAGGCTGTAATGTATGTCATACCTTTAAAACTAAAACTTTGAAGAACATGGAAGGAAGACTGCTAATATGTCTACAAAAGCTCAAGACCAGAAAAAGCCCGTTTTTGACTCCAACAGTGAGGACTCCTCTTTAACCTCTAAAGTCCTAAAAGAGGGACAGATAATCCCATTCCAGATCTTCCTCTGAGCAGCCAAGGAAAGCCACAAAAAGACGTCTCAAGGGTCTTACAAGGGCCGCAGTCCTTCAACATCTCCTCAAATAGATAATCATTCTTCAAGAAAGGAGAAAAAATAAACTACTGCCTCCTCAGAAAATAACAGGAAGTCATCCTCTGAGCCACCTATACTCCTCCTAAGGTTGGACATTCCTTCAAAAAAAACGTATTCAGCTCTGCCGACAAATATATCATTGACCAGTATCCCACCTTGGACGAGAAAATAGTAGATGAAGAAAACTTATACAGGGCATCAGCGACGACAAAAAGATCTACATTTGCAACGCTGTCATCCACCACCACCTTCTTCCTGTCAACAACAACCTCATTGACTGTATCTGTGACCAGACCGTCAACACTGAAGATCTCAAAGACAACATCATAAACAACATCGACGACACTGTCCACAGCTCCATTGTCTACAGTGATTACTTTACCGACGATGGCTTTGACTACTCCGTTGACGGCAGGCAAGATGAAAGTACCAGACCTGTCGACAGGAAAAATTCCAGAACATTGCAAAAACAAGCTGTTTGCACCAGAACATGTCTCCCAGCATGGTGACACCCCTGATATCAGTCCATCTCTTGGCGGAAGAACACTTGGACGAGGAGCGCCCCTTTTGGGTTGCCCATAGTCCCTCCAAGCTACATGTGAAGTGCCAAGATGAAGAGTAAGGCTATGGTGAAGGATATGAACCCCAGGAGTATTATCCTTCACATGAACAGTATCAGCAGCCATTCCAGGAAGAGATGGTTTGTCTACCTGGCTATTTGATTTTGGATTTACAACGTGTGCTCTCAGACTATAGGAAGTGGTTCCATCTACTGCACTTCCTGCAGAACAAACTTCCATGGTTACTACACCTCCTGCTGATCAACTGTCCACTCCAGCACAAAGGCCTATGTCATTGCCTACTTCAGTAAGGCGTACACCCCAAACAGCCATTCTCCATGATCCAGATACCTCTGAGGAAGAGAGAGAGGAAGCGGAGCTCAGTGACACCCATTTGGAGAGGGATGGCTAACTCATCCGTACACCATCATCTCCGCAACCCACTCCAGTAGACTCACCACCGGAAGAAAATGGGTGGGTTTAACATTTTGCAGGAAAGGGCAGTTAAAAGATTTGCACTCCCCATCACCACCAAGCAGATGGACTGTTTTTTTTTTTATATGGCTTTAAAGAGCCATTCCAGAAAAGTGTAAGGCCCATGACCATTGTTAACTATAGCTGGGAAGAGGGCTTAAAAGTAATGAAAATCCAGCCACAGAAATAGTGGTTCTTCCACGCCTAGACAAAACATACAAAGCCATGGAAGACTCCCCACCTTGTCTAACTGCCCATCCAAAGCCAGATTCAGTATTTATGCAGGCAGCCCAGAGACGATCTAAAACTCCATCAACTCCGATCTCTGCATTGCTTGATAAGGAGGGCTGATGCTTGGACAATATTGGTAAGCGTTGTTTTGTCAATGTTGGGACTAAAAGTTAGGGCAGCAAATTCCCTGGCTGTTTTGGGAAGATATGATCAGCATGTATGGACTGTCATCGCCCCACATGTAGATCAACTTCAGGAAGAAACTAAGATAGAGAAGATGTTGCAAGAAGGGTTACAAACATCGGCTGATAGCATAGACTGTGCTATGGATAGTGCTACCACTGCATTTAGGCAACTTGCAGGTTCTGCTGTACTTGGAAGACAAGGTTGGCTTAAAGGTACCTCTTTCAGACCCGAAGTGCAAAATAAGATTTTGGATATTCCCTTTGACAGAGAAGCCCTTTTCAGCAAACATTTTGATGAGGCCCTACAAATAAATAAAAAAGACAGTGTCAGATCCCTGGGGACCCGCCAGGTCAAAGAGTTTTTTATGGGGCTAGAGGAAGAGGTGTGCCATCATACAGGGGAGTTTATCAGCAATACCGATCACTCACACACTTACCTGACAACAGTTTAGTCCATACTATGCCCAGAGACAACCACCTCAAGCAGCCTACAACAGGTCTACACCCAGAGGAAGAGTGGCATGCCAGGGAAAATAAGCGGGTTGTTGCCAATGACCTGTTCCAGGCTCTGGCTACTCCTGGCTACCCCACCACTCATGCTAGGAGGAAGATTATCCAGATTTAGCTAAAGATGGAAAAAGATAACATTGGATCAATGAGTCAAAGACCTTGTTCAATTCAGCCACACTCTAGAGTTTATGTAGATCCTATCATCTAATCCGCTAGCCCCACCCCCCATTCCCAGACATCTACAATTGCTCATATTGGAGGTCAAGATCATGCTTTGCAAGGGAGCAATAGAGAGTCCCTTTTTCACAACAAGGAAAGGGTTTCTATTCCCATTTCTTTCTCATTCGCAAGATGTGGAAAGAATGGCAACCTATCTTCGACCTCCGAAATCTCAACAAATATCCCAAAAAACAATCATTCGGCATGGCACATTGCAAGATATTCTTTTATGACTAAACCAATACTATAGGCCAACTCTAGACTTGCAAGATGTTTATTTTCACATCCCCATTCCACAGACAGTTCCTACGATTCACAGTAGCCGGGCAGCCACTACCAGTTCAGAGTTCTTTCTTTTGGCCTGAATGCAGCCCCCAGGATATTTTCTAAGTGTCTGGCTCCTGTAGAATCCTTCTTAAGGAAAAAGAAACACCAGGTGTTTCCCATACACTGAAGACTCTACGATGCATCTTCCCCCACCTCGGATTTCCACACAAGGTGCAAGCTACTATCTCGCTTGTACTATCCAAACTGGATTATGCCAATGGTCTCTATCTATTATGAAAAAACTACAATGTATTCAGAACTCCGCAGCCACTATTACATATAAAGCCGCAAGCCCACATCTCCCCTGCCTTGAGAGCACTACACTGGTTACCCGTTGCCAGAAGATGCACTTTCAAGCTGCTTTGTATCACCCACAAAGCTATACATGGAACAGGGCCGCTTTTTATCAGAAACAAAATAACCAAATACAAGAAACCTCCGCTCAAGATTGGCACCCACCTTAAAACACCACCATACAAGAAAAAGACCATAGGTGGTGCATCCTTCTCCGTTCAACAGCCAAACTATGGAATTCATTACCCCCAACTATAAGAGCCACAGATAACTTTGTCTTCAGAAAACTACTCAAGAGTTGGCTATTTCCTTCATAACCACCATATTCAAACAACTATGGACTGCATATGCCTATGTTGATAAATATTTTTTCTGATTATGTGTATATTTCTAGTTATGTATAGTTCTTTAGAAAATATGTATCGCTACTATGTCATAACAATAAAATACACACACTCTTTAAACCTGTTTAAGTATATTTATCCATAGTTCTAAATATGTATTGTATGTACATATATATATGTGTGTGTGTGTGTGTAAGTGTGTGTATATATATATATATATATATGTGTGTGTGTGTGTGTGTGTGTGTGTTGTTCTGTGCTTGGCATGTTCGTGTGTCATTGCATAGTTCCTGGGTGGGTTGTAAACAAGATAGCTATGAATCCCTGCTCTCATCTTATATCACACTTATCTACCCATCATCATATGTCATGTCTCTATCAACCTATCCTCCATTCCCACTCTGACTCATCCCAAACCCATTCTACTTTCATCTCCTAAATAACTCTGCCTAAGCTCTTCCCTCCGCTTCCACATCTAACTCACCAAACCTCACTTTACTACCATGACCTCCCAAACAACCCTACTAAATTTGCCCTAATTTATCTCACCCTGCTACTATGCTCTCCCTAACCCTTCCACATACTCTTCCCTCCTCCAGCCCCCTTTACTCTTCCCGAGCCTAAATCCTATTACCATATACTCCCAATTAACACTTTGGGATTCTTTCCTCCTCCACCCCTCCATTACTCCAGCCAATATAACTAACAAACTCTCATATCCGCGGCTCAAATTAACTCAATATAATACTAAAACTGTACTCATATTTCCCGATACTATTCCATTACTAATTCTTGTTGGGTTCCGAAGTAGCGTGCTACTCGCCGAAAAGCTATTCGACGCCTCGTCAGGGGTAGTAAGCGCTATATAAATACTATTACAATACAATACAATAGTTAGACGACTGACTAGTCAAGGCACCTTTAGATTGTGCAACAGAGAAGTCAACAAAGGCCTGATTAAACCTTTTCAGCAAGCTGTGCCTTACTCTGAATCTGAAAAAATCAAACCTTAAAGAATTATAACCTTTTTGGGAGCAACACTAGATACGGGCAACAACAAGGCTTATCCCACATCAGAAAGACAAATAAAGCTCATATCATTGGCAAAGTCTGTCCAGAGAAAAGTGTCTCTTTCAGTACGTCTCTTCAAGTCACTGTTGGGGATGATGTTGTCATGCATTCCTCTGGTTCCATTCTGCTGTCTGAGGATGCAACACCTCCAGGAAGAATTATATCTCCAGTGGGTACAAGTGTCAGGTTTGTTCGACGATACCATCACATTTACTCCAACTATGATCGAAGCCCTATCCTGGTGGATGAACAATAGCAAGAGACCTCTTGAAATAGGCCTGTCTTTACTCATTCAACCCTCCCCCTTTGGTCATTACCACAGTTAATTCCCTGGAGGGATGGGGAGCATATCACAAGCAAATGGCAGACACCTCATCAGAGCTGTTACATCAATCTGCTCAAACTCAAGGCAGTACATATGAATTTTCAGGCTTTCCTTCCCAAGATAAAGAACGCAGCCTTTCTCATAAGAATGGAAAATATAACAACGATGCACTACATAAACAAACAAGGAAGTACAAGATCACTTCCTCTCGAGAGAGTCTCAAGACATCTGGAATTGGTCCATCTAAAATGGAGTGCATCTGAGAGGAGCATGTTCCAGGGAAACAAAATGAGACAGCAGATACTCTCAGAAGACTAAGGTCCTCTTCCCACAACTGGGAGTTGAATCAAGAGACAATCAACCAAATGTCCTCGCAGTGGTGCAAGCCCAATCTATACCTCTGCAAACCCCCAGAACACCAGATGCCAACATATTGCAAGCTGGTATCACCATCAGTGGTCATGGGGGGATGCATTTTCAATAGCATGGTTTTTAATCTTTAGTTAGGGTTTTCCATCCAGTCTTCTGAATCCAAGGGTTTTCACGAAGATGAAGATTGAACCTTGCAGAATAATACTGATAGCTCCAAGTGGCCTTGCCGACATTGGTTTAAAGAACCTCTCCTACTGTCAGAGAAACCTCACATCGGATTGAAGGTATCACCTTATCTTCTGATAATGGCAAAGTCCTGCACCCGAATCCCAAGTCTCTTCACTTATTGGCCTGGCTCCTGGAGACAGTGAATTCGCCCATCTGAACACCCCTCCAGAATGTAGACATAATTTCCAGGGCTAGAGTGGACAATATGAACAAAACTTATTCTCACAATTGGAAACGATTTTGTTTATGGTGTCAGTGGGAGTGGATACATCACTTGTCCTCATCACCGGAGCAGATATTGCCATACCTGTTACATTGGCACGCTCAGGATTAGCTTGTGCATCCATCAGCATTCACCTGGTGACCATATCTCAATTTAGACTGTCATCTAGGTTTCTCTCTTTATGGTCCTCCAGACTAATCAAACAGTTCCTCAAAGGCTTATTTGGAGTTTTCCCTCCAGTCAGACCTCCCCCTCTATCTTGGCATCTGAATACGGTGCAGTCATAGCTCATGAAACATCCATTTGAGCCTATTCACAGAGCAGATTTAAAGTACTTATCTTGGAAAGTTGCTCTCTTTGTGGCCCTGACATCTGCCATATGTGTCAGTGAGATCCAAGCTCTCACTATTCAGGAACCCTTCTACAATTTAGAGACTACAGGGTAATCCTTAGCCCGAACCCTACAATTATGCCTAACGTTCCTTCAGACTTTAATCTCATTGAGCCTTTAATCTTAAAGACCTTCTTTCCGAACACTAGCTGAAAGGGCTCTTCATTCCTTGGACGTCAAGAGATGCATCAAATTCTATATAGACAAGACCAAGACAATTCGGAAATCTAATCAGCTATTTGTGGCTAACTGTACACCACGGAAAGGGTAACCCCTTTCCAAACAGTGCATGGTTAGATGGATAGCTGCCGCAATTCACTTTTGCCACCAGGCAGCAGGAAAGCCATTGCAGACTTTGGTGTATGTTCATTACACAACATCTGTATCAACCTCAAACGCACTGATTGCTAGTGTGCCACTCCAGGACATTTTCAGAGCAGCTACCTGGAAGACAAGACACACCTTTCTGCATACTACTTTCTGGACTTTACCCCTCAAGGGGATGTGGCAGTAGGCCAAGCAGTTCTGAGGCATCTTTTCCAATAAAGGAGAGCTACTTCTTTTGTGCCACCATCCTATTTCCTGCACATTGCATTAGATATGTGTTTTATTTTCCTTTGGAAACATCATATTGAAATGTTTTTTTCATATGTTTAACCATGTCTTATGTGAACAAATATATGTCGTAAAGGTTACTATATTTGGGTATAATTTTTTTCTTACATGATTTCTCGATACAATTGTATTCTTAACTTCTCATGGTGCAATTTGCCACCGCTAATGCTTTATACTCTGATTCAAGCATTTGAATCTATGAAAGACCCAATACTGGATTAGGAAAATAAGTTGCTTACCTGTAACTGTTCTTCTCCAGTATTGGAATCTGTCATAGATTCACATGCGACCCACCCTCCTCCCCTGAGAAGCTCACCTTTCTCTCCTAAATGTGGTTCTCCTGCACATGTGCTATGGAAAACCGGAGCTTCTCTCAGGAGTGTTCTAGAGGGCAGTGCAGCCTAATTGGCTCACAGATAAGTTTTGACTTTTTTAAAAAAATAAACTGATAGGTTGTAAAATTAGAGGGCCTTAGGTTTTATATTTAACGTTGCATTGCTATTATGTGGTACTGGGGCCTCCCCTCTCGACAGTGGTGAATGATTCAACCCTGTGAATGTATAAAAGATCCCAGTGCTGGAGAACTACAACTACAGGTAAGTAACCTATTTTCTTCTGCTGTGCCAAGAATTAGGCTGTTACATACCCAAGTTGGAGGTCTGGGAGTGACAGTCCTACCTGGTGCTACAGTAATCTTAGGAGCCATAGTACTCTCTAACCTCAGTCTTGTTATAGCACAGCTGCACTATCTCCTGTCTCAGCCTGATTAATAAAAAGCCTTTGTGACCAAACTACAGACATTAGGTTCCTGGTGGGGACTTGTTCGTTTTGAACAAATCTTCCCTAGTTTCATGAAGTATTGGCCAAGTTCTACGCCTACTTTAAAAGTGATTCTCTGGACCGAGGTCACTTTTCTAAATTTGTCACCAACCTACCTCTCTTGGGCAAGTGCTTTAAAAGCATTCTGCGCTTACCTCCAAAGTCACTTCTCACATTTTCTTTCGAATTTGTCTCCGGGAAAGCAGAGAGTCCAAAAAGTCTGTCTCTAGAAAAATAACAGAGTCACTTGCTTCAACATGCATGGTTTCAAAGCATAGACATTTTATTTCCATTAACATAAAGAGTATCATTGACTGATTTCAGTCTTCTATTCTGAGGAAGTCCTCGCCTTTAGAGCAGTCTCTGGAGACAGTTGTATCTAGCTTTGTATTGAATCTTTGGGAGCATGATTTGATCCAACAGGTAGTGGCACTGATCTTGCTGACCCCTGAGAATACTGGATTCCACGTCCTGGCAGTGACTACTAGTCCCTTGGGGAACTTCTCTCCTTTGACTGGAGAGTGCCTAGTGTCCTGTAAGAGAAAGCTGCTTCCATCTGGACTTTTCCCCTACTTGGTCCTGTGATAGTTCTCCTTTTTGTCTGGAAAATGTGGAAGGCCACATGGTAAACAAATCTAGTATTGTTTAAAAGAATTACTATGGACCACTAGAAGGTGACCATATTGCTATTTGACCTGAACTGGTGTCAGAAGCCCTTCTAAAACTTAGACCCACAGACCGACATCTGAGTAGCCACTAAACATTTGGTTACTCTATTATCAAGGCACTTTTTAGAAACATTTTATGTAAAGTGTGTAAATTATGTTGACTGTAAGAGTATTTTTCTTAATAAATAAATCTTTTCTGAAAACAGTTCGTTCCTCTATATGGGGCTCACTGAATTATTAGGGTGCACACAAATAATGTTTTGCGACCACCTTGTGTCCATTTTCTAGAAAGCAATTTGATGTTTTGTGGCTGAAACGTACTTTATTGGTCTAGGTTTTGACAGCCTAAGCCTATTGCTTTACAGTGTAAGTTTTGGGTCCTTCCCTTTCAGCCATTGCTTTTTTTCCGATTAGATTATTTCAGCCATTGGTTTGCCACTTAACCAACCACATTTTCGCTCCGAATAGAAGAGCATGCTGGTGTCAGTCAGCTTATGTTTTTGACGCGTTCTACAAAAGCAGACCTCCTGTCTGCTCCTCGATGCTCTCCCCCCCCTTCCATTTGTTGCTTGTTTCTCCCCACCCTCCCCTAGCTACTCAATGCCCCCTCATCCCATCCATTCTCTTCACTGTCATCCCTTCTATGTTCCAAGCCGTGTTTTTTCCACCACCATTCCTTACAGCTCCCTGCTTAGCTATATATTTAGATAAACGGCACAACCGACCGGATTCGAAAAAAAAAAATATTCTGGGTATAGGTGTGACTTACGCCTCACTTACTCTTTAACATCCGGGGGAAAGTCACACTTGCTCATGGAATAAACCTCTATTAATTGAGGCCTAAGTTTAGGGAATTCTTTATTGAGTAAGCAGTATATATGAAACTAAACAGGCTTTATCCTTTTTTCTTAGTAAACAATATACATATACTTACCATGAAGTGCTTCAAAACCTCACCTGAGGTAGGGACTATTATAAAACTTGTTTACAATCATAAGCAATGTGTTACTACATTTTCACTAAGAGCCACATATGCTAATTTTGAGCGGAGTATTGATGTTTTCATGTTCAGAATGTGCTGTTGATGTCTGATAAAATGTAAAATGTAAGTTGTGCATATAAACCGAATGTATGCCTTGTTTGCTTTACTTATGTTTCCACCATACAATGCTATTGTAGATTAAGAGAGAGACAGGTTGGTATTATCGATGACAGGAGGAATGCACTTTCCTATTTGGAAGCATACTTTATATATTTAATGTTCTCCATTTTTAATGCCCTTTCCCCCTCAACTAAGTGAACCTCCCAGAGTGGTATGAAGAACGATGTCTTTCACCTCTGTGTCATCGGGAGAGTGGGTTGGACGGAGGGTCTTATTTTATGCTTCTTGGCCCCGTCCATCACCTTTCTGTGCTGCTGATCTAGGCAGCCCCCTAGATTTTGCTTGTGTTTCGACCACTTGACCTCATTAAGGGCCTCATTATGAGTCTGGCAGTCCGAGGACGGCCACACTTGAAGTGACGATCCGATCGCTGCTCTCCAGGTGTTCCGACTGCCACATTATAACAATGGCGGCAGACCTCCTAGGCGATCGCCATTACCGCCGGGAACATGGTTCCCAATGAGTAGATGATGGTCTGAGTTGTACTCAGCCACGTCAGTGCTGAACTCAGTGCTACCAGACTGATCACAACTCTGCTTTCCGCCAGCCTTTCCATGGTGGTAACCCCACCATGGAAAGGCTGGTGGAAAACCAGTGCCAGGGCCCACAGGATGGCCCCTGCACCGCTTAAGCCGCTGGCATGAGCAGTGCAGCCCCCCCCCCAGCACCAACGAAATGCGCACGGTCTGCTTTGTAGACAATGCACATTCCAAGGGTGCTGGGGTGCTATGGTATTGGCCTCGGCTCCCTTAAGGGCCAATACAGTGGCACTGGCGGGAACATTGTAATACAGTATTCCTGCCGGTCAGCCCTATGTGAACATTGTAATACCCTGGGTGGAAAAGGGGGGAGGGGGAGAACGCCACCAGCATGATGGTGGCGTCCTCCCCACAGCACAGGACCACCAATGTCGTAATCAGCCCCTAAATCCTTAAATCTCTCCTGTACCGTGGGTCCAGTTTCTGCCAAAAGTGAGTGTTTTGACATAGGCAAACTCCAATGATAAATTTCATATAAACATCTAAGTATGCACATCTTTTGCTGAATGCCTCTAGTTCTAGACCAATGAATCCCGAAAAATGAAGCAATGCACAGTAACTTACGTTGTTGGTACTCACTACGCTTGGCTTATTGCAGATTTATCTTTTGCTGCCACACTACCAGCACCCTAAATTCACTAATCCACTGACTTGCACATTTGAACACGAACCCACTACAGTGCACTGACTCAAAATGCTTCTACAATCTAGGTTCACCTACAACAAAACACTGCATTAAGTTAAAAGTATACTCGGAAACATCACTCCATCCTATAGGAACATTAAAATTACAACACCACGCCCTAAGTACAGCACGCTACTAAACACAGACCTTTTGTCATTGTCAATGCTTGTTTTTCCCCTGTTAGAAGCCTTACAATTAGTTTTTGATAAAATGACGGCCATACATAAGATTTCTTTCATTTTTTTGTGGCATCCTGCTAAATGTTGTTTTTCACTAGTGTGGCTTGGACCTTTTTAGGTCCTTTATTCCATGAGAATAGTATTGTTTTGCTCAGTTTTAACATGTATGCAATGGGAATTTCTCTCATGAAAGTCTTGCTGTTTTTGAAGTGAGTTTCTGAAGGTGAGCCAGAGATTCCTGAGAGAAATCGGCTTACCTTTCGAGAATCAGATTGTTTGGGCCTTGTGGTATAAAAAAGTCACAAGGAGACTAGCCTTTCTCTCCATTAATTTAAAAATCCAGTTTCCCCCACTTTTATGCATTGTACCATTTAGGGACAATGGATTACTTGTATTTGTACTTTTGAGATATCTGTTCTTTTCAATACATATCCCAGGGCAATAGCGCTGCCGTAAACATGCCCTTAAATTAATTAGTATTTGGAGATACCCACATATTTTCATGAATCTAATCTGTAAATCATTTTTTTCCTGGTTGGCATTTGAATTAGGGAAGAACTGTGGTATGTTTGACCATCTGAAACTCTAGAAATATCGGTGCTTTATAATATTTGTTACTTAACAGTAGAAATGATTTGTACATTTGCTAAAAGTTAGCGATTTCTCTGTTAGATTGTGTGAGGCTGCATTAATCAGTTTGATGGGTCAGTCGCTTTTTTGGTGGCAATTTTATTCTGTTTGTGGCGGTAAAATGTGAATTTGAATTATCTGACATGGGGGTGATTGGGAGAGAAGCAGGTCATTGTTGAACCTGTTGTCCAATGCTATTTGTTTTATTATCTAGTCCAGGTACAAGAGGATGGAGATGCGTGCCCAAAAGACTTTGAAAACGTCAGAGCAGCACGTGTCCACATTGTTAAAGAAAGTACATCATTGCAGGTAAATGAACATTGTGTGATTTTGTTGAACAGCTTTTCAATATGCCATAGAAGGCAAATGATTTAATTTTATTAACATTTATTTTCGACAAAATGCCAGGTGGATGTCTTATTCACAGTCCAGCTGTTTTTTTCTTTGCATTCTAGGTCAATGTAGTTAGGTTTTTAAAAAGGGATGCTCATACTTAAGGGAATTCAAATGAAGCCCAACATTGCCAAAGCCAAAAGGTCTGGCGTTAGTTGCCTGTTCTGTTTTAGTCAAGTCAATGCTCATTTTCAAATAGTTTGTGCTAAACTTTAGTGTTTGCGAGGGGTGTGAGAGTTGGGAGATGGGCAGGCTGTCGGGCCCTCCCCAATGTAAAATAATTATCTTGACTAAAAGCAAAAAAACATGTTTTTTGTGTCAAAAAGCAGAAATTACCATAGTAGTCCCAGGCAGTAAAGAGAACCGCTTTGTGTGAACGTGCAGAATCGGTTCCTCACAGTGAAGTTTTCAAATGACCAAAGTGGACCAACCCACTTCCCTATGTTGTAGAGGGTGGAAGCAGGATTGGACTGGCCCACATGGCTATCAGGCAGTGCCTGATGCGCTGGTCTGACAAATCAGTGAGTAGACTGTTTTTTAGCAGTTTGTGGGCCTTTTTTTTTATGGCTTGATGGGACATGTTTTCCATGGATTTCTCTGATATTATCATAAACATTGACTGCGGCGAGCATAAGTGCATGCAGTATCCCATGCCTTACAAAATACCAATCCAGTTTATCTTTATAAGTTCAAAAGCCGCCTGATATGCAAATGTTGGTTCCTTTTTGGGTTGAGCATAAGTGTTTGACCTTGTGTATACTACTTATGGCTTGAAGCGATTTCATGTGTTGGTTGCAGTGTCCTTTAAAAGTTCTTGCTCGCTTGGCCTCAGTTCTGCCTTTTTCCTCTTTTTCTGTTTCAGAGCAGTGACCAACTTCTGTATAATTCCACTTTTATTTCTTTATCTGTTGCTGTGACGGACTACTTTGGCATTCGTTTGTTACTGACTTTTCACTGTGGGTGTTTTAGGCTGGTAGCTGCCTGTGTTTTATTGCAGCATTCCGTTCCTCCCACCTCTTCCCATGTCACAGACATTTGTTTCGGCTTTATTCCAGTGCTGTCCTCTTTTACATCTGCTCCACCATTAAATCAAGAGGTAGCTCCTAGGCTTCGTTTTCTTACATGAAGTTATTTTACCACTGCCCAGCGTCTGTTGATTTTAGTTCTTTCAGTAAAGCCCAGCATGCGCGTTGATTTAATCTTGAAATAAGCTTATTTTTGTGCATGTGTATGTAACATTAAAATAAGCTTATTTTACAAAAGGAATACCCAATGCCTAAAGGTTTAGTTCACTGCTTAGGAAAGCCACAATATGACCTTTCTCTAGAATGTTGCTAAACCTAGCAATGATGTGAAACTTGCAGAGCCTGCCATCTCCACACAGGGCATAGCTTATCTCCTTTATTGGAGCCTTAAATCTTCTCAGGCTGTTCTGGTATTGTTAAGTTCATTAGAGCTTTGTTGAAATGCAGGCAATGATGATTGCAAGCCTTTTAATTCTGTTAACATAAAAAGAAAATACCTTTTCAGCCTTATTTTCCAATTTCTGTTCGGACGTTTACACACCTCGAGGTAGTGCAGTGATCTTCTGGTCTCTCGTCAAAGGCTTGTGATTTGTGATATCAGTAGCCACTAGTCACCACCAAAACACAGCAGGAAAAAAATTAAATGAAGCATTGTTGAAATTTTTATTTTTTTTGCATTTGATAGCGCAGTGGTCGGCTGCATAAAGGAAAGGTGCTGAATTCCCTTGAAATCAGGGAAGATACAAGTGACAAAAAACACAATATACACTAAATGTATGTCGTTTTGTAGAAAATTAAACCTAGTAATGTTTGGAATTCACACCACAGAACTGCAGTTGCCTTCAGGAGCGAATGGCAATGCCTGGACACTGCCTTTGCTATATTGCCTAGAAACATGGAGTGATAAAGTGTATTGCACTCAGGAGAGTCTCACCCAGTCAGTAGTAACCCTGTGTACCTGCATACCTACTCTATACACTGGCGTCCTCTGGACAGAGACCGTGAATGTGGGAAAAAAGCAAAGGGTAAACTTAAGCACAGTTTGTGGTGGTATGGCTCTGTTTGAAACTAGAAACAACATTTTGTGAAAAAAGGCGAAGGTAGAACACAATGGCCTATTCATTTCCTAAATGAGTGCCAGATTTCGGGGCAGTATATAAAGTGAATTTCACCCATTCTCAGATGGCATCAAAAGTAAAATTATATGGACTCATGCCCTGCAGTTAGTTAGGGTAATGGGCCCCCTGTCCAGTAGCGGGGCTCTGAATGGGCATGTCGGCCCCCGGGCCGAGATGGGGGAATATGGGAAATAAACATGTATTTAATTTAATTTAAAAAATAAAACACTTACCTTTCCGCTCCTCTCCTCTCCGTCGCCGAATTCTGCAGGCACAGGCACCCAGCCTACCCTGCACCAATCCTGAAGCTGCTCAGGGTAGCATCCAGATTAGCCAGGAGCACCCAGCGAGGGCGCTCACAGGCAGACTGGGGAGCCTGTGCAGTCTCTCACAAGCCTGGCAACTGTGCTAGGTGCTTCTTCCTTGCCCCCCCAAACCCACCCCCTCTAGGTGCTTCTTCCTTGCCCCCCCCACCCACACCCTCTATGTGCTTCTTCCTTGCCCCCCCACCCACACCCTCTAGGTGCTTCTTCCTTGCAACCCCCCACACACCCCCTCTAGGTGCTTCTTCCTTGCCCCCCCCCCCACCCACCCCCTCTAGGTGCTTCTTCCTAGGTGCTTCTTCCTTGTCCTTTGAAATCTTGCAGCTGTACAGGTAATTGCCAGTTGTGTACAAATAGTATATAATGTAGGCTATACAATTTGCGGGAGTGCATTTAATGCATATTAACTGGAAATGCTGTATATATGAACTGAGAATGCCAATAATAAAGGTAAATAAATGATATTAAATGCAAACACTTATTGTACCTAAAACAGTGATTTAAATTAAGGTTGTCCTCTCATCGTCAGAAAAAGACACAAGTTACCATCCAGAGATTTGTATTAAGCTACTTCTGGCTTCATATCGCCCTGTATTGCACTTCAGGCAATTCAGCACAGGAGCTACGGTAACGCTCTGAAAATGCACAATATTATTCAAAGAAATATCGAGTCGATAATGCAACAACCCCCAAAATAAAAAAGCAGCGTAGAACAGTTCTGTTAAGTGTTTTTTCTTTATAACATCCAGAAGATGCGCTTATATATTCTGTACTACCAGGCAAAAAATTTAATAAATGCTGTGCAGCGGTGCAGCCCTAACATAAGAAAAAAGTTCCACTCACTAAAGCGGATTGGAATGAGCACTTGGGCCTTGAGATACTGATGAGAGCAGCCCCTTTTAAGATATATTAAACACATTAGATCTCACAAGTACAGGGCAAGCGCTGTGCAGGTGAAGCCTAAAAAGTGGGTGAAGTGAAAGGAAGCGCCATCTCACAAAGGCTGGGCTGTTGGTTATGGTTCAATTTAAAAAAAAAAAAAAAAAACACGCATGCAGGCAACGCCCCTTGGGCTAAAAGGCCCTCCGTCCTCTTTCCCCCATCATTCGTGCACCCTAGCCCGGGCTGGAGCTTCATGAGTGCTTGTCTGGAGGAAAGCCTAGGCAGGGCACACAGTGTCAGAGAAAACATTAACATTCCAATGACAGAGGCATCATATTCAATTAAAAGTGTCTGCCCTGTTCTCAAACTGGCTGTTCACTTTTGTAAGAAAGTACCTTCTTTCTTGGCATGATTACCCCCATACCTGTTGTCAGTGTGTTTGACTGTATTCACTGGGGTCCTGCTAACCAGGACCCCAGTGATCATGCTCTCTCCCTTTTAACTTGGAAACATGTACCTTTTTCTTCCCACTTTTGGCATACTGGTACCCCCATGTAAGTCCCTAGTATGTGGTACATGGGTACCCAGGGGATCTCTATGGGCTGCAGCATGTAATATACCACCCACAGGGAGCCCATGCAAAGTGTTATGTTGCCCTGCCATTGCAGCCTGCATCAAAGGGTGCATGGACCCTTTCACTACCAGGACACTGCACCAGGTCACTGTGTCACCCCTAGGGCAGACCCACCTAGCCCAGTGGGGACAGTATAAGTAACTATGTGTGAGGGCACCCCTGCACTAGCAGTGGTGCCCCCACAGACTCCAGCTCCATTTTCCTTGACTTTGTGAGTGCAGGGTGCCATTTTACGTGTGTTCTGGACATAGGTCACTACCGGTGTCAACCTACATAATGGTTACTCCGAACCTAGGCATTTTTGGTATCAGACATGTCTGAATCATACCCCAATACTATTTCAAGTATTGGAAGTATGATTCCATGCATTCTGGGGGGTCCTTGAAGGACCCCCAGCATTGCTACGACAAGTCTTACAGGGTTTTCTGTGAAGCCAATGCTGCTGACACCCCTCAGACAAGTTTCTGCCTTCCTGCTGCTTGATCCGATCAAGCCAGGGAAGGCAGAAGAATGGATTTCCTTTGGGAGAGGGAGGTAACACCCTCTCCCTTTGGAAATAGGTGTAACTGGCTTGGGAGGGGTAGCCTCCCCAAGCCACTGGTGTGCTTTGAAGGGCACATTTACTGCTCAGCGTGCATAAACCAGTCCACATCGGTTCAGGGACTGCCAGTCTCTGCTCTGGCGTGAAACTGGACAATGGAAAGGGTAGTGACCACTGCCCTGTCCATCATTACCCCAGGGGAGGTGCTCAGAGCTCCTCCAGAGGGTCCCTCGGTTCTGCCATCTTGTTTCCATGGTTGGCAGGGAACTCTGAGAGCATCTGAGTGGCCAGGAGAGGCAGGTGACATTAGAGCACCCTCCTGATAGGTGCTTACCTGGCTAGGTGACTAATCTCCCCTTTCACTGCTATTTAGGGTCTCTCTCTTGGGTGGGTCCTCAGTTTCGGCTTGCAAGATTCTAGCAGGATTACTCTGCTGCCTCTGGACTTGGATTTCTTGTCACCGGAACTGCAACTGGACCCTCCAGGACCCGAAACTTATTCCAAGAAGAAGAACTCTTCTGCAGCATTGTTTCCTGGGCTCCTGCCAGCAACTGCAACATTTCTACCAGCTGTGCGTCCACTGAGGATGGCGTGTCTTCAGTCTGCACTAGAAACAAGAAGGAATCTCCCTTGGAGTGAAGGAGTCACTCCCCTGCATCCGCAGGCACCTGCTGCCACGACGACTGACGGCATGGATCTCCCCTCATCTTGAGCTGCGTGGATCCTGCATCACGGGTGTTGGTCAGGAGTAGTCCTCTTGGTGCTCTCTGCCAGCAGTCCAACTTTGGTGATGGTAAGTCTGTGCCTTCCCACGCAGGACAATACCCCCGTGAACTGCATCCCTTGCTGCTGCCAAGGCTCATTTGCATCTCTTTCAAGGAATCTTAAGGTGACTAGTAGCTCCAGTTCCCAGCACTCCTTCTTGCGACACACACCCTCATGCGCGGTTCTCCTGTGGCATGGGATCCCATCTGTAGTGCTGCATGGGCTCCTTCTGCAACTTCTTTGTCCCTGTCCTGTGGGTGCTGCCTCTGCTCCTGTGGGTCTTCTGTGTCGCTGAGGGTTCCCTGTGACTCCCCCCTCCTGGGTTGAGTCCTCCTGGGCCTTGCTGGTCCACTAGCCACAAATTTACCTTTGCCAAGGCCTGTTGGTGGAATTCTTGCACCAACACACGTCTGCAGTCTTCACTCCAACGTGGGACATCTGCATCCATAAGGAACTGTTCTCCGGCACCAGGGCTGCAGTGCTGACCTGTTCTTCCTCACCGTCGACCAACTCCTGCAAGTACATCTGGGTGGGTAGTAGCTCCTACTCCTCCTGGACTCCAGTGTGACTTTTGGGCTCGGTCCCCTCTCTCCACAGGTGGTCTTCTCCAGGAGTCCACTGCTGATTTCTTGACGTCTTGTCTGAGTGTCTTCTTTTCCTTCACTTTAGGTGGTTTGGTGAAATTCCAGTGATTTACTCCTGCTTTCCTGGTCGCTAGAGGGTACTGTGTTAATTACCTCTGTGGTTTTCTAGTACTCCCAGCTCCCCTCTACACATTCCACTTACCTAGGTGGTGGTCCTGTGTTTGCATTCCATTTATTTAGTATATGGTTTGGCCTCCCCCTAGGGTCACTATTGGTTATTGCCATTTGCAGTGGTTTCTAACCTTTTCTATGCCTATTACTGTTTACTAGTGGATATAATTAGTGTATTACTTACCTCCTATTGAAGTGTTGCCCTTCTAGTACTTTGTGGAATTGTGTTCCAAAAATAAAGTACCTTTATTTTTGTACAACTGAGTGTTTTGTTTCATGTGTGTAAGTACTGTGTGATTTCATTGGTTTTGCAGGAGCTTTCCATGTCTCCTAGATAAGCCTTGGCTACTCATCCACAGCTACCTCTAGAGAGCCTGGCTTCTAGACACTGCCTACACTTAACTAAGAGGGAATACCTGGACCTGGTTAAGGTGTAAGTAACTTAGGTACCCACTACAAACCAGGCCAGCTTCATACAACATTCCAAGAAATGAAGGCACAAATAAATTATATTCAGTGCCACAGGAATTAGGTGTCAGGAGAGGGCCAAATCATGCAGCAGTGTTAATCAAATCATGTGGCAGGAAAATGCAAATTATGTGATACAATGCAGCAGATTTTCTGATAGTATTACTTCACTATTTTGTATTTTATGCTTGTTAACACTGTCTGGGCATAGGTTGTACCTTATTAGTACCAGTTTAACACTCAAACAAAGCCTTAAGCAGCAGGATGGTAACCAGTCAACTTTTACAAAGGGCCTCCACTGCACACCAACACATGTTGCTGTGTTTTTTAATAACCTTTGAACTGTTATAGCTAGAAACATCTTTTTGGGAACAATCTGCAGGTTATGCAGCAAATGATGAATTATGTGGCAAATGCAGGAGATTCTCAACTATGCGAAAAATGCTGCAGCTGCACAATCACATAATTCCATTTGCCCTGATTACCTTGTATGTAATTGCTCTTATATAGTGCTTATTACTCATGACAAGTGGTAGCAAGCGCTATATAAATGCAAAAAAAGAGTATGGGGGACTTTTTTTTTTTTTTAACAACATCATCTTGCATTCTTTGGAGGAGCACTTTTTAGTCTAGCATTCAAAAAATTCCAGAACTTCGCTAAAAGGTAAGAACGTGCATAGTGATATTGGCGAATGGGAGTATGGGCAATTAGTTTGTTTCGGTGGTTGATGGTGGGAGGCACCAGCACTTAATAGGTTGGGCAGGGATTTTTGAAAAAGCATCCGGCAAGCAGCATCTGAGTAAAATTTCCCTTGCTACCTGTCATGCTTCACAGTTACTCTAACAGTCTATTAACAGGCTGCGGAGTTGAGCTGCCCATTAATGTGCTTCTTTACTGCTTATTGGGTATGCAGTTAATTTTGGGTAGTGCAGGACATGTGCAACACAATAGGGAAGTATTTGTGTGCAATATGTTACTTCATCTTGTCGAGGGCTGCTGTATGCTGACCTCTCAGTCCACCTCACAGAACGCTGTGTCTCTCTCTTACCCACAGTGAACATTTAGTAGATTGGCAGAGTGGATCAGCATGGCACTGTGCATTAACAGCACATGGCATTGCACCCACTAAGCTTTCTGCCACAGCAGCCTGGTGTACCCCAGACCACGCTGCCCTCGTGTGGTTTACCAGTTGGGCACTTGGTAGTTGGAAGCATGGAGAAAAAGATACCCAGTTCCATCAGAAAGACACAGACACATTTCAAAGGCTCATTTGAAAATGCATCTTGACTGCGCAACCTCTGGACCTTTCTGTCCCTCAACCAACTGTTGCAATCAGCTGGTGCCCAAACTGCCTTCTACTCCCATATGCCAGCTTTAAACTGGCAACTGCAGTTCCTGAGTGTTAATGCACCTTCTGCTGATAGACAGTCCAGTTAGCTCAAGTCTTTTGATGACTGTCTGAAAAGGGGATTTTAGAGCTCAAGCTTGATGCCAGAGACGAGAGTTCACATTTTACCTAGATGAGAGACCCACCGAGGTTGTGTGGTGATGACATCTGTGTAAACACAGTAAACCAGCCCAATTGCCCACCCCAGCATCAAACGCATAAAGTAGCTTGAGAATCCCAAACTTGGTTTGGAGAACTAAACATTCTCTGGCTGTATTTATTTTCCAAAAGACAGACATATAATTTCTTGAAATTGACACGTCAAAATATTTATATGTGATAGAGACAACTAGCTGCAGATTCTTTATCTTAGAATTTTCCCCCTGGCGTCAGACTGGATCTGGAAAACTTTTCTTCAGCAGTACCTCTGTGCGCCAGTTGAGGGCGTTGTGCGACTCCGTAGCAACTTCATCCCTGAATAGGACGTCAACATAGTCCATATAGTCCTTCCCCTGATGCACTGATGTCAGTTTCTTTTTCTCCATGCTGCAACTCTGATCTGGAGACGCAGTCTCCTCTTGCCGATTTCGGCCTTCCTTTTTTACTGTATTTTTTGTCTTGGAACAATGTATATGCAGACTGGCTTTAAGCCCAGTTGGTCATGTGCTTAACAGATCATGGACCCTCACTCTATTTGCATGTAGTGCCTCGTCACCCATCACAACACTGATGACTGCGATGCCTGTAAACAGCTGAGGCTTACGACATTGCGAGAGCAACGAATGAAGCTCCTGGCAGCGTGGTGTCTGAGTCTTCACAGGACTCTTGGAGGCGTAGAAGTCCTTCATCTTCCACTTCTTATCCCAGGGACCATTCTAGGAGTCGATCGTGTTGGTTCCAGCGATGTCTCAAGGTAAGTGTTGCCCTCGGATGAAGTCATGTCGTCCTCTTACTTCATCGCACCTGCGTGACTTGCCCAGATCTTCTGAGAACGAGTCTGCGCAGGAGTCTATCCCATTCCTTCTGCCTTATCTTATTCATCCACTACATGCTGTTTTTAGGTCTCCTCCTCCCTCTGGAGCGCCTTTGGGCCTTAAGGAGGTGGAGGGTGCCCCAAAGGGGTCCTCACCGACAGCTTTGTCCTCCTTGCCTTTTGGACCCCTCGACTTCAACTCCAGAATCTGATTGGCGCTGATGCAAAGTCTCCTGTGGCTCCCATTGACTGTGCTTGATTCTTCCCTTCCATCACAGTCTTTGGCAGTGGTGGTGCATACGACTTCTCTCAACGCCACTATGGTCGCATTTCCGGAGTCAGACAACGCCACCTCCGAGGTTGAGGTCTCTCCCTCTCGGCGTAGGTTGACGTCAACACTGACACCTGGAGCAGCTCTGTTGGAGTCAGATGTTCCTTCTTTGGTGTTAGCTGAGCCTCAACCTATTGTTCTTCCATCGAAGGGGCCAGGACATCCACAGCCTCCTCATTCAGGAACCATTCCGCTTTTCCACTCGGATTGGTTGCTTGATTTGGCCAATGCGAGCCATCTTGATTACTCACCAGCATCCAGCCTCCTATCATCCCCTAGTTTGGCTACTGAGGCTAGTTCTGATCTTGCAGATATGTTAAAACGGGTTTTGGAGGTGTTGCATTTACAGCTTCCTACAGTGCAATTGCCCACGGATCTGTTACTTGACATATTACATCCTAACCCGTCTTCTGTAGAGCCGATATTTATGATATCCTCTTTGGAGTTTGGACCCAGACAGTTTCTGGTCCCACCTGTGGAGTGTTTTATCACACACAGATATGGGTCCGCCCCAGAGGATACACCATGCCTTCACTGGCACCCGACGATTCAGAGTGCAAACTGCTTTGGCTGCAAACAGTCTTATGCAGATTCCTCCTATTCCACCAGAACGAGGAGCCAGGCAGCTGGACGATACTAGTAGGAGTATTTTCGCCTCATCAAGTTCAGCCTTGCGTTCCAATAATACCTCTTGTGTCCTTGCTCGCATCTCCTACGTTCTGTGGGACTCATTGGAGCATATTTTGCCTTCTCTGCCTGACTAGGCTAGAACTGCTCTCACACCCTTTGTATGGGATGGTCAGCAGGCTGCCAAACTTAGTGTTCGTTGTGGTATGGGTACCACTGATTCTGTTGGTCAGATTGTTGCTTCCTTGGAAGCGCTATGTAGACGGGCTTGGTTATGTTCTTCTAATTTCTCAGAATCCACACAAGATTTGTTGCTTGATGTGCCCTTTGGTGGCAAGTCCCTTTTTAGCGCGCATGCCGATTTGGCTTCACGATTCTTCAGAGATGCTCATGGTTAAAGCTTCTTTAAGGAATAATTACCGTGGCATAGTGGTCACGTTCTCATACCCTCCCACTGAGATAAGTGGGTCCTCTTCCAGGTGTGTCTGTAAACGTGCATCACCTTTAACAGTTGTACTTCTTTCCACAATAAAAAAAATTTGAACTATCATTGTGGAGTGTGTTCTTGTTATTTGACAACCAGTGTATACTTTCTGGTCCTTGCAGGTTCATTTGCTACTACCATGTTCTGATCCATCATGTATATATTGCTTAGCGGCATGCCTACGTGCCTCCTGTGGCGCAGACCACTCTTGTTAAGTGGTTTCAATACCGCCAATGCCCTTTATGTTCATTATTCGATATTGTTCCACCTATGGTGGTTCTTTTTTGTTGTTATTCCGGACCAGGTCTGAGTCTTACTCTGCCCATGGTGTGTTTTCTGTTGTAGTTCGCTTAAAGGCGAGTCTTCTACAATCTGTGTTTTCTGTGGAGATTCGTGTTCAACCTCAACTCTTTGGAGCAATTGGTGTAAGATTGTCGCTATTCTTTCCTGATTCTTGTTCCCTAGTGGGAACTTCCTTGTTATTTATATAGGAGCAGTTTGGTTCCTAATGTCACTAAGATTTCTATGATTGCTTTTGCATGGGTCCTTTTCCGTTGATCTTATGGAAGAGGTTTTTTCTTCCCAGTTTCCATGGTACTTCCATTGGTCAATTGGGTACTAATTATACTCCAGATCTTCTTTTCTGGTTATCTTTTCTCAGTCTCAAGGGCACCATCTGTTGCCCCTTGATACCCCTACTTTCACTTTCCTTCTGCCCTTTTTAGGGTGGTCATGAGGGTAGTCCCTTTCTTGTTCTGTTTTTTTGCGTGAAGTTATCTTTTATTATTATGTTCTTTTTGAGTATGAAAATTCAAGGTGGCGTAGTGGCCACAGTTACAGACCCTCACTAGAGATGCGTGATCGCTCCCCTGTGGCTTAATGGTCAGGGTTACGGATGCTCACACTAGAAGTGAGGGTTCTATTCCGGGTGTGCCTTATAACATTTTCCTCCTTGACTTTTGATTTCAAACCCTTTTACCTTTCAGGTATAGACCACCTATTCGGTGGACATATTTCCTAATCATCAGTCCATTGTGGCGGGGTTATAATTGTATGCCACCATTGCTTTATGCACTGGATCTTGCCCGTTAGCTCCATTCCTTTCACGAGGGAGGTGTGTAGTATGCCTATAGGATGTTGTTGACACCTATGCTTTCATGACCGGTTTTGTGACCGTCTTGGAGGGTTTATTTCCCCTTTTGTGTTTATCTTCTTGATCATCTTTTGTCACCTAATGCAGGTATCTCCCTGCAGGCTTCTACCCCTAGCATTTCTACTTATTGTTGGTTCAGGTTTGTAAAGGTTTTTCTCTTTTTGGATAGAGATATTCCTCTATGACTTTATAGGTTTCTAAGGTCTGGTATCCAGATTCCCTTCAGAGAATCAATCTTTATATACTCCTTTTAGCAGCATTCATTGTTGATCTAAACTTGGATCACATTTTTCTGCGCTGGTTCTTCCTTCGGGATTACCGCTTTTGCTCTCATTCTTTCATCAACAGATTTCTCCTATTTGTTGCTCATGCCCTTTTTGTGATTGGAATCTCCTCAAAGAGTGTCTCTCTACCTTGTGTTTCTATTTTTCCTGTACCGCACTGTATCTGTCGGTTTATCTGAGCAGGTGGTACATCTACCATCTACTTCCTTTGTACTGGTCTGGCTTTTCATCTTTGGTGATTTTTCTGTCTTGAGGGGTATTTTATCTTTTCCTCCTGTGTTGTCGCTCCTGCTCAACCCTTGTTCTTTCTTCTTATCTGGGATCAGGAGAACAGCTCGATGTTCAGGTCTTGAGCCTTTAATGCTACACATTCTACAAATCAAGGGTTCCGATCGCATCCCTCCTATGATGTTTTGTTGTTTAGGTTATAACATCTGTGTTGTCGTGATCCTATGTATGTTTCTGGACAACTTCTGCTTGGACACATCCATGTTCTTACATGTCTATCCCATCTGTATGGATTCCTCAAGTGGTTTCCCTATCCGTCAACTTTACCCAGTAGTGACATGCTATTGGTAAACTTTGGGGTATTCTGTCGAGTGTCTCTAAGTGCCCCAGAGTTTTGATTTCTGTCTACGCATTTTTCTCTTTGGGTGTTCCTGGACACGGTTCATCTCCCTTTCAATGTGACGCTCCTGCTTCTTGCAAATTATCACTAAGCATCTTGATGCAAGCAGCATTATGTGTAGTTTCCCTTCTTAATTACCATTTGAGTTTTTTCCCTTGATATGTGTTACGTTCCCATCTCTCGCAGTCCCTATTGGACGCTTTTACAACTCATTCATCCTGCTATATTTTGGATGCACTTCATGTTCCTACCTGTCGTGGTTCTCTTCCACCAGTTTCATTTTCATGGACATTTCTTAAATGCCCATGACTTCTCATGTCTTCTTGTGATATGTGGTTCATCTACTGTTTGTGAGTGAGATACATGCTTCTTCTCACCATTGTCTATCTTGTAGCTGGTCTACTACTTCTTAGTTGACCAGTTGTTTATTGCGAGACTGAGTGAGATGTGTTCGCAGTCCTCCTCCTGGGTTGATATTGCTTTCCCATCTCATTATAAGGAATCGGCAGATAGTTGTCTCTATCAGATGAACAAGTTATTTACCTTTGTTAACTTCTTATCTGGTACAGACACAGACTAGCCTCAGATTCCTTATCGACCCACTCATTCTCCCCGCTTTGTGAACTGTTATCTGGCTTCAGTCTCACTTCGGGGCATTCTTTTGTTAAGTTTTTTCAGTTTAGTGGTTGTAACATCATAATTATATTCACCTTTTTGGAGTATACACTGTTCCATTGCCAGTTTCTATGTGGCTCTGCCTTGTTGCGCGGGTTCTAGTCACCGAAGGAACTGATGTCAGCGCATTGTGGGGAGGGACTATATGGACTCCTTCTACGTCATATCCGGGGGTGGCGTCACTAGGGATTCGCGCGACTCCCTCAACCGAGGCTCAGAGGTACTGCTGAAGAAAACTTTTCCGGATCCAGTCTGACGCCTGGGGAGAATTCTAAGAATCTGTGGCTAGTCTGTGTCTTTACCAGATAAGGCAAATCTGAACGTAAGTTGCTTGTTCATCATGTACATTGAACATCAACCACGCTAGACGTAACATTTTCTGACTGAAATTTCTCAAAATTATGGTGACCACCAGACTGGCACATCAAGCAAGCACCAGTCTCATGAAAATTTGCTCTGCTGTACCCCGATTTACCCTAGGGCCCCTACTTGGTACTTGTGAACTCGGCCACTCCCTCATACCAGGGGAACCCCCTTTGGGCAACCAGTAGGTTAGACCCTAAACAATACCAGGACAACTGAAAATTCCCTCCTGACACCCTTTGAAAGATGTACCTGAGTAAGTCCGCCATATCCTGGTCCCCTTGAACTACTACCATCTCCTGAATCACCCCAAGGTCCTGTTAAGGAATCACCTGCAGACAGCTGAAATATAGTCACTGTAGCATCCAAATGCCAGCCTCCTTTATACAGCTGCCTCACTACCCCTCAGTCAGGGAATACGTCCTAAAAGAAGAAGTGAAGCGACTGATAAAGTTATGCAATGTGCAAGTGAAATCATGGCACCTAACATCACGGCATGTGGCATCATAGAAAGTGACATCACAGGAAGTGGCATAACAACCCATGACATCAACAGAAGTGATGTCAAATCTTAACTCCCACATATGTTTAGCAGGTCTATCATGAGTACATTTGAGTGCATTACAAAATTTAAGAAATGCAATTCTGAGTCGGGCTGTGTCAAAAAAGTGATGCATCCTCGATGCAAAATGTGGACTTCAACCTATACATTTACTTTTTTAAACTCTACAACAAATTGGCAACAAAGAAATGTGGTAGTAAATCTGTTCTGCTTAGTTGGTTGCTAAGTCTACATTATCCTATGTGGTTAAGACCCACACTGCAGCGATCTTTGTGTTGGAGATGGGGTAGAGCCACTGAAAGTTTAAGCCTGAAGCTAGGCTCTGACACACCTCAAAGTCCTATTCGACCCTCTATCCCATAACAAGCTGAACTTCCATGTGGCTTCTGCTTGTCACCCTCACTCCACCCAGGATGTGGCATTGCGGAAAGAGCTGTCAACTTTGGAACCAGAAACCTGGTTTGAGTCTCAGCATCGCTCTATATTTCGTGAGTCTAGGCAAATCACTTAATCACCCCTTGTCTATACGTAACCAATAGGACCTTGTGTAATGTAATTGGTCCTCACATAAAGCACTTTAATACCGTGGGGTCATGTTCGTGCTATATAAAAACTAAAGAGAACTGTGCAGTGGTAAAAACAAAGTGTGAACATAAGGAAAGAAAAACATATATACCCATATACTGGCTTATCTGTACAAATTCAAAACATAAAACCTGGAAAAAGCATGGCTTCCCTGCTTAAATTGTGTGATAGTAGGCAATTCATTTTATTTCACCAAAACTCCTTTCCCTTTATTATTGGGCATGAATGCCCTTTAACACATGGGACTTCAAATTACCAATTATACAAAAATCTATTGTTTGATTTTAAGACTATAATGTTGCTCTGTAATAAGTGGGGCGACGTACAGGGTTTATATTAACTTTTAGTAAGTGCTTCCATGGCAGTGGCACAATGTGCTGTATTAATGTCAAAATTCCACATGTTCAAGAAATAGACTTTTTATTAATTTTGAAGAGACAGTATCATATTTTAAGTGATGTTTGCTTTGTGATTTACATAGTAAATACTTTCAGGGCTCGGCTCTCCCTGTTAATTTGTCAGCTTATCAACCTCTACTTTATGCGCCCAGTAAATCTCAGGGAATAATAATAATGGTAACATAACCCTGGAAGTTATCGCATTTGCAGGAGAGATCTGGGCTTTGTCTAGTATCACTTTTGAATAAGAGTAGTATAGAGAGTTAGTGTATCTCCAGTAAAGCACATAATGTAATATGCAAATGGTAGAGTTTTATTTTAAGTAGATAAGTGGATTTCTACTTTGAACAAAGAGATCTGTTTGTTACTTGCAGTTCATAAATTGTAGTCCTTGTAATATAGCACAGTGAGCTATGAAGGACATGTGACTCCCACACCTTGTAAACAGCACTGTCTTATGTAACACATCCTGTACATTTATTTATTCACTTGCATGATGTATTGTCAATGTATTGTGTTTGTGTGGTGTAAAGTGCTCTGACACCCTGCATTGGGATAAAAAAAAAAATAGTGGTATTTAAATTGTTATTTGTGTAACTCTTGGGACAGACCAACACAAATGACATTCTTGCAGTGCATGCGTACCTCTTAAATACAGGGACCAAACAAAGTTAAAACCACACTTCACTTAGGCACCTGTGAAGAAGTAACAAGCTGTGTGCTTTTGTTTACCCTACTTTGCATTTCCATTTAGGTGTGAGGCTCCAGATAGCTCCTCGCCAGGAAAATCAAACAAAAGGAGGCATGATAGCCCCTTAAATTCGGCCTTTGTTTCTTTCCATACCTGCAGCTGCACCACGCTTTGGAGGTCCACATTCCTTCAAATACCCAAGTCCCTGACTACAGCATGCTTGAGGCAAAATTATTAACTAGGAAATTGGGGAGGAAAGCAGTATCCCAAATTTATAAATCACTACTTGCGAACGCCCCGGATGGGTTCGACTACCTGTGACAGAAGTGGGCACATTGGGTTGGGGTGCTCGATGACGGCGACTGGTGGGAGGCATCGCTAGCCCCTAGGGAATTAGCCATCTGAATTACCTTCACACATCTTACTTAACTCCAGCAAGAATCTCCAGAATGTCTGACAGGGCGTTGTCCACCTGTGCCAGGTGGGATCTCCCAGAGGGACATTTCTTCCATGTGACATGGGGTTGTCCTCGCCTACGGCCCTTTTGGGAGGGGATCGGCAAAGAAATAGCAGCGGTCCTAGGGCGTCCCATAGATTTGAGTCTCAAAGTTGTATTGCTGGGGCTACTGGAGGATTTGGGTGGCCCCATGCGGATTGGACATTTGTAGGGGTTGCATGCCTCGTAGCTAAAGAGAGAGAGCCCGCATGTGGAGGCAACCCAGAAGTCCATCATTGGTGGGATGGCGGTCGGGTGTGGATTGCTCCTACCAAGAAAAAATGGTCGATGCTGTCTGGGAAAGCATGATAAAATATGATGGAAATGGTAGACCTACCATGGAGTTCTACTGTATTGTAACACTTACTGTTGGTGGACCAGTAGTGAATTGTTTACCTTGCTGTGTAATTTCTGCTATGGATATTGTCGGAACATGTTATGTGTACACTACTCCAAAAACAATAATATTTTCTTTTTAAAAAACATCGGCCTTTGTTGGGCCCAGCTGGAATTGAAAATAACAAAGTTCTCTTGCCGCAGACAACATGCAGGCACTGCAGAATGTGTCCCAGTGTATGAAAATTACAGCAGGGCCAGTTCAGCATATTTTAGTGGGCCCCACCTTCTTTACAGGGTGGACAACATAGACCCTGTGAAAATAGTGGATGGTCTCTGTCTACCTGTATGTATCCCCGACTTGTGCCCAGCCCTCTGTGGGGTGATAATTACAGCCAAATCTAGAATTCACCTGTCTTTATAGGGGTCGTGTTTATGCAGGCTTTGACACTTGCTCTCTGGCTCCAGTGGAATGTTTGAATTTTCACACACAATGGTAAGAACGGTCATTGGACACCACCTCCCTCCTCCCACTGGCCCATGCTCAAATACCAGTGACCCCAGCATGGAACCCCCGTTATTAATGTCAGTTCTAAGTCTTTTGCTTTCTGATCATTGGTATATAGGAGAAAGAGGGAGTGCTGCTTCCGCTCTCATTTCAGTGGCATCCTAACAGTATCTGTATAGTCACACTCGCATTCTTAAGTTGCTGTTAGAGATGCTTCTGGCGTAACCTGAAACATCTGAAGCTGTCAAATTGAGCCCTGCTGTTAACACAACTCCTACTTTTGTCATATCCTTGAGCCTTGGTCCTGTCACTGAGCCTTGCTTTCAGTGTCTGCAGATTACAATCAACCATGGCTCTTGAGGGATAGATTCTGCGTAATTCCTTCAACAAATACTTCAGTTATTGGAATAGTACTGTTCTATTTCACACATTATATTTTATTTCAATCATTTCTTAAGGAATCACACTTTGTAGGATTTGCAATCGATATACACCACTAGGATATCACGTTATTAAGTATACATCCCCAAATTTGTGTCAATCAGTAACCATCTGCCAAAAACTAAAGATTTTTGATCTATGTTATTTAATTCTCTGTATACTGTTCTTATATATGATTATTTAATGAGTGACGGCAATTGTGTCAATCATCCACACTCTCTGGTCTGTGATTTAGACAGTCCTTGGCTAATAGACCAATCGCCTCTTTTCCAAGTATTCTTCCTCCTATTATGCTCTTAAGGCCTATGATTTTCTTTTTAGCCCTTTACTTTTGTCCCGGACTCCTTATAAGACAAAGTATGTCAACACATTTCCCCCTTCTTATTTCTGGGTTCTTCAGGGCTATGTAAGGAAGGTGTAATCTGTAACTTCCATATACAGGTCCACTAGGTAAGGGCTCCTAATTCCCTCAGTATGAGAGACTAACTGGTTTTTATGCGTGCGAAGGACTCTCAGGATAAATTATGTGCCGTCTGCAGTGTATAAGTTAAATCTAAAGCTCTGTCCTCAGCGGTAGGTTATCCCTCTCTGGTGCACATCCTGGCCACACAGGTGGTAAAACAAACTCAGAGCAGATCAGATATATATTGATTGTATATCTTACAAAGTCTGATTCTTTAAGAAATGATTAAAATAAAATGTAATTTGTGAAATAGAACACTACTAGTCGAATAATAATTGATGTATTGAAAGAGTTGCACAGAATTATGCAGAATCTATCCCTCAAGAGTCATTGTTGATTGTAATGTGTATTGACATACCCAAGACTCAAGAGGGGAACAATTGGGCATCCCCTTATTCTTGAGACTACTTCAGTGCCTGCAGGTATAAAAAGTTGCTCTGCAACTTGTGCTCTTGTGCCTGCAAATGAGTTTTGCTGCTGTCAAATACTGTCAGTTCCTGCTGCTCTCACTCCGAGTATTAACGTCAATGGATATAACTAATGACAGTGTCCTGGTTCTTCGGGCCATTATGCACTGCTGTCCTACATTGGTGAGCCAGTAGTCAGTCCTTCTCCTACCACCTCCCCAGGCTTGGTTACAGCAGGCAAACCCCAAATGTAATTGAATAGATGTGTGAAGCGTAACACCTTAGAGGAGGGCAAATTCAAAGGTACAGGAGAAAGGATTTGTCTTCAGTAGCCTCAAGCTCCATCATGGTTCTATCAGCAGACAAAAGGTCAAAGGTATAAACACTCATCAAGACTGCTAGCTGTTCCTTCCATCTTCCTGAAAGAGATCAGCAGGCATCTGTTTAGGTGGAGGAACATGAGCTCCTCACTAGCTGGTGTGTATATGTTGTCCGCCAGCTGGAGCTACAGCATTCTGGTGTCAGGGGGCAGCAGATCCATGGGCATGCTTACAAATTCCCACATACATGGGTCTATGCACAGGTCTCCTCCTACTATCATATCTCTCAATCTAATAATGGAACAGTGTCTTGTACTGTTGATTGTTGCCATAAAAAGATGTGTTCTATTTGCAACTGCTTCAACTCCTTCATAAACATGGTTGACAAAAGTATTTACCATAATTAATTTCTGGTGCGGCATGTGCACCTTTAAATTTTGGCAAATTCAGCTAACCCCCTTTCGTTCAGAGAAAAATAAAATGTGACTGAGTGCAGGTTTGGCCTAGGCATTGCATTTTTGAAAGATAATTAACCTGCAGCTCAAAACAGTAACTGTTTTTTTTAAGTTGTAAGTTGCAATTTTGGCGTAACCATTTCCAGAAAGGATTACTGGGCTAAAAAAATGAACAAAAAGATTCATCAACCCTTTGTATATTATTTTAAATGATAGAAAATACAGCAAACAAAGGCACTTACCATCTGGCCCAGGATATCTGTTCCATCCTGTTGGGTACAGAGGAGATGCATCACTAATAATAAACCATTGCTTTGTTGAAAATATGTATCTATTAATGTTATATATCATGTTTAACCCATATTGCATATGCATATAGACCAACGGTACTCAAAGTACGGCCCGCGGGCCGCCAGCGGCCCCACGGACCTAGCTTGGCGGCCCGCGAGACGCACACCAAACGCCACATCATAATGGCAGCAGTATGTAAACATAGAAGAGGGCCGCGGGAGCATGCTCCCGCGGCCCTCTTCTATGTTTATATACGGCGGCCATTGTTTATGGCGTTGCCCTGACGATCCTGGAAGCCAAAGCCCCATAAAAGTCAGCGCTTGCAGCTAACTTTTATGGGGCTTTGGTCGTCTGCTTCCTGTCACCGGCTCCACGTCTGCTGCCCACCTGCCTGCTGTTCCACATTTGTGGCATCTTTACAGTGCTTTGAGTCAGGTAAGGCTCTTTGTTTTTTTATTTATTTGTTTTTAATGTAGTGTGTGTTACTGGGGTAGGCGTGAGAGCAGATTGCGCTGTGTGTGTGTGTTACTGGGGTAGGGATGAGAGCAGATGGCGCTGTGTGTGTGCGCGCTGTGTGTGTTACTGGGGTAGGGGTGAGAGCAGATGGCGCTGTATGTGTGCGCGCTGTGTGTGTTACTGGGGTAGGGGTGAGAGCAGATGGCGCTCTGTGTGTGCGCGCTGTGTGTGTTACTGGGGTAGGGGTGAGAGCAGATGGCGCTGTGTGTGTGCGCTGTGTGTGTGTGTTACTGGGGTGGGGTGAGAGCAGATGGCGCAGTGTGTGTTACTGGGGTAGGGGTGAGAGCAGATGGCGCTGTGTGTGTTACTGGGGTAGGAGTGAGAGCAGATGGCGCTGTGTGCAGATGGCGCTGTGTGTGTTACTGGGGTAGGGGTGGGAGCAGATGGCGCTGTGTGCAGATGGCGCAGTGTGTGTTACTGGGGTAGGGGTGAGAGCAGATGGCGCTGTGTGCAGATGGCGCTGTGTGTGTTACTGGGGTAGGGGTGAGAGCAGATGGCGCTGTGTGTGTTACTGGGGTATGGGTGGGAGCAGATGGCGCTGTGTGCAGATGGCGCAGTGTGTGTTACTGGGGTAGGGGTGAGAGCAGATGGCGCAGTGTGTGTTACTGGGGTAGGGGTGAGAGCAGATGGCGCTGTGTGTGTTACTGGGGTAGGGGTGGGAGCAGATGGTGCTGTGTGCAGATGGCGCAGTGTGTGTTACTGGGGTAGGGGTGAGAGCAGATGGCGCTGTGTGTGTTACTGGGGTAGGGGTGAGAGCAGATGGCACTGTGTGTGTGCGCGCTGTGTGTGTTACTGGGGTAGGGGTGAGAGCAGATGGCGCTGTATGTGTGCGCGCTGTGTGTGTTACTGGGGTAGGGGTGAGAGCAGATGGCGCTGTGTGTGTGCGCGCTGTGTGTGTTACTGGGGTAGGGGTGAGAGCAGATGGCGCTGTGTGTGTGCGCTGTGTGTGTGTGTTACTGGGGTGGGGTGAGAGCAGATGGCGCTGTGTGTGTTACTGGGGTAGGGGCATTGTTTTGAAAAAGGGGGTGGGGTGGTTGTTCCCCCTCTAAGCCCCGCCCCCTCTAAGCCCCGCCCCCCGCTGTCACTTCAGTGCGGCCCTCGGCCGCAAACCATACTGCAATTTTGGCCCCCGAGAAAAAGTTTGTGAGTACCCATGATATAGACAAACCAGAACCTTAAACAAGAGATAATGTAATCAAGTTGCAACCCCTATATCATAACTATGTATCACAATACAGCACCATGCCTATGAGGAAATATCGAAAAAAGAGTAGAAGTGTTCTCGGGAATTGGTGAAAGTGAACTTTCAGAGCATTTTCAACTCTTAACCTTTTTGTGATTTTTTTTAAAAAAATTTTAACATCAACTAAGGAAGATGTGACGTAGTGACGAAGTCAATCTGAGCACCTGGTTTTGAATCCACAGTGGCACTTCACTGGAAATTGTACAGTTCTGGACAAATCAATCTGTTACATTGGTGTAATTCTACGTAACTGGATAAATCAAAGATTTAAACTCTGCCTTGATGTATGCAGCTCACTCTCCAAAATGTACAAAGCTCCAGTACTCCCCAGTTTTGTCTGTGCTATATAAATATAAACATGCACGTGTTTTGTATGGTTTAGTTATCCCACTTAATCCACTCTGTAAATGCTTCTCCTTTTGAAATCTTTGTCAACCCCCTCATTTTATTACATTCCAATAGAAGCCCCACATAATTTCCTTTATCTTAGTACACATTTTGCACCTTTGATACAGGTCCTAAAAGTCTACTTCTCCATGTCTATGGGAGCACTTTCTTATGTTTATTAGGGGATCCGCCATACACATCTTGTTCCATGTAAATTGTAGTTCGATATGTGTCAAACTGTACTTTTATTATGAAAAGATACCCTTCAGTAAGGCTGCAGTGTTTCTTCTCTAAATGTCAAACATGCACTCGGGCACCAAACTCTGTACCAAACAACTTGCTCACATTCAATGCTCTTAGGTCTGGTGAAACTCTTGAAGCTTCAGCATTGCTTAATGTCTGAGTGGAAATTATTGGCAGAGCCAATAGATCTAACATTAATTTGCTGAAGTATGAATTTACAGATATGCATAAATGCTCTTGGCATGCATTAGTGCGCTAATGCCAGGCATTAGCATTGTGTGCTCTCATACTGGCTCTGAGGACATCTCTGACCGCATCAAGTGAAGTTGCAGCACCACCACTGTGGCTTCAAGTTCTAACCCTCCGAAGTTTTGCACCCCTATGCAGATATAATCTTGAAATTGCTTCATAATTTCAGATGGTCCCAGACTTTTAAACCTATGTGTGATGCAAGCACTGCTCAGAACATTATGGCACAGGGCAGAGTGGCGCGAACGGGGGGTGGAATCCAGGAATGGGATGAGCAGGGCCGAAACATATGTGGCACTGAATGCCACAGGTAAAGAGAACATACACATGCGCAAGCTGGTCATACCGTACTTGTGCAATGTGTGCCGAGAGCCTGTTTGATGGCAGCATTTTGGCAGTATTGCTGTGGCCTAGAGCAATTATTTTTGCAGCAAGTACACTTGAGTACCCGTTTGCTTCTTAGGAGAGCTGGTACTCTCCAAATAAAAGTATTGCACTTGTTGGAGTGTGACCTTTAAAAATTAATATTAACATGAAAAGCTTGCAATATATTGTGTAATGAAGCTGCATAGAAAATTTGTTAACGTAGAAAAATAATGTACGTGTTTGAAATGTGCCCACGGGGAGTGGCCATCAATGTATACGAAGACTAATGAAACTTATTAATGATGAATTATTAATGTACTAATGTTTTGAATCTGTATCAACATATTATAATTAGTCACCTTTTAGGGCTTGTTAACTAAATTACTAGGCCTTAGTTAGCGAGGGTCTGGGCCTACCTGCCTGGTCTCATATTAAACTGTGTTTTTCCTAACATGCAATGTGCTGTCTTCCTGAAGGACACAGCGCTGTACTTTTCCAGAAGCTAAAGATATGTGTGTGTAGCCGTAGTAAATTCTTTCTCATGGGACCCGACTTGCTCAAGGAGACATTCTTGCTAAATGCAACAGTGTAATTCGTAACAGGTGCAAGGCTGCCTAGACCAGGAGAAAACAATGGGACTACTGACTGGAGCATAAAGTGTAACTTTTCTTACCTGACATTCCACCCGATGAAGACGTCAATTACAGGAGCCAATCAACTGCATGAGAACTGTGTTTTGTGGAAAATTCTAGTAAGGTGCGTGGAGAATTATTGGACAGATATAACGATGCACCAAAATTTATCCAATAGGGAATTAAGGGCTAGTTCGACTGCTTTGATATAACCGCAGGACTCGAGAAGAAATCAGCCATTATTGGGACACTTTTGCCATTATTCTGACATTCTGCCTTAAGCCATCCTTTGCCATTGTTCTTTAGAGACTTTGCTGTTATTTTTCTTGATATTTTAACCATCCTCTATCTAAGTCCTTCCTGATACATACTTCTCCTCCATATGAGGGAAGTGTCTTATTCTTAGCTATGCCATGCTGAGACTTGTCCTGCCCTATCCTTGCCGATGGTGAATCCACTGATGTCCTGAGGACGAAGACTGACGCTGATTGCTGATTCGTTGGAGGGGTAACTATCTAATGAAATTGTAATTGTCTGTTTGCCTTTTCTTTCTAGGTACCAACTGCTCTTTTGATAGAGTCCATAGTTAGATGTTTTCCAAATTTGTGTTGCTAAATTGTTTTGCATGAAGCCCAACATGTTGATGGTAATTCGAGGTTAGTTAAGGTGTTGACCAAAATCTGACGCAAATAGACAAATGACTGAAGTCTTACTTTGTTGTTTCATTGCAACTCGCTAAACTGCTTCTTATTAATGACATGTTAATGCTGGTCGTATATGCTCTATACTTTGATAAATTGTGTTTTAAGTACAAGTTTGAAGAGTTACTGATGAGATTGATTGCTAATGAGATTAACAGAGATGATATAAGATTGTAACAAATAGGGAAATAAATATTCTAATCCTTAACTAAATTGGCGTGGTTATTCATGACTGAAAGGTCATGGTGTGTTCGCTTTATTGACTTATATTAAATGTTATTGATTATCTAGTTGATTAGTTACCAAGAGATTGATTGGGTTATTGAGGTATTGATTGTGAGGCCAGAAAGATACCTCATACTGGGAAGTCTCCATACGTGGTCAAAAGGTTCATCGGCCTAGGCGTGTCTCCTTGTAAATTTACTTATCAAGGTTCTGACATGCTATCACACTTCTGCTGAGTAGGGCAGGTACTTTCCACCTTGTACAAGTGCATGTACTCCGAACCTGACAGCACAGGCCAATTTAAAGTACAACTACGCAAGATTAAATGAGAGAACACATGGGAACCTCAAGTCTGCTACAGAGAAACCCCAAATACAAACAAAATGTGACATTTCTGTCCTGTATAGGAGTTTCAGCAATAAAATGAATGTATGATAGTGCAATGGCATCAACGTCAGGTGGTGTTGCTCCGTTTCACTGCAGATCAAGGCTCCACAGCTGATGACATAGAAGAATATGAAGCTGACATTATTGACTCATGGTGCATTACATAGTGACTGTGTAGCATCTGATGCACACCCAAAGTAGTTGAGATTTTGTCATTTTTCATAAGTATTTTTGACATAAATTGATAATTCTGAGCTCTAGACCCTCTCCAGCAATCGTTTGGGATTTAATCACGTTTTTAATACTGACAGTAGAGGGATGGGTACTGATCTTCACACTGCCCTGGATACCTGTTCAGTGCTCAATACAAGGCTGCGTGTGAATTACATGCACTGATGCATCTAAAGGCACCGAGGGAGTGTGAAGCTAGGCTCGTCTTGGTAGCTGCCAGTTGGCAGTCCAAGTCTCCTTCACGAAGGAGGTCTTTGGAGCAGAAGCACACAAAACGAGATCTGTCCATTTCCCTTGCACTTTAGGAGGACATAAGGAACAGATGAGGACTTTCAGGGTGGAGTCACACTCCACTTTAGAGTTTGTTCCATCCCTGGAGAAGCTGAAACGTAAGACAAAGGTCAATTTTCCACTGACCGGTGTGATTTCTAAACAGGTGCAGGCCTTTCATCAGGCTCTGGAAATTTTGATGATGGGGAGAAGGAGAACCATCTGCTACTTTAAGCACCTGTAATCAGGAACTTCCTATGGGAGCACTGTGGTTACGTCTCCAAATATGACATCATTCTGACTAGATGTGGAATCTGTCCCTATTTTGAGCCTACATTCAAAGGTTTTTAAGTGGAGGTTGAAGAGAGATAAGAGCTTTTCAGTCATACAGGTAGTGGAGACCAGCACAGTTCACATTAGTAGTCTGTGATGCCTGTCAAGATTTCTAAGACCCCATTTCCTAAAGAGGGCTAATACCCAAACTGAGATGAATTTAAAATTACATCTGTGGAGATGTTTGATACTAGAATACCTTTTTGGCATAGATTCCGATGCATTAGGTTTCCAGCATGTATTTATGAAATCTGATGAGGATGATTTGAGTCAGAGAATGTGCTTCCTCCTTGGTCTGATGACTGAATGTATATTAACTTCTAAAAGGCAAGAGGTTTGGACTCTGGCTTGACTGACTTGGAGGGACATTTCAAAGTGGTGCCGCCCCATCTGAGCCAATGACACTTGCAGCCTTAATTGGGCAAACGGTGATCACTGCAGTTGCAGTACCTGATGAACTAAAGATAGATGCAATCCCTTACCTGGCCAAATGTACAGCAGCTTATAGTGTTCACACCGGGATCCAGCCCTGTGAGATCTCTACAAATTACTCACTTTCCTGATCATATAAGACATTGAACCAGGGGCGTAGCTTAGTCAGTGAGATTCAGGAGGTGTAAATGTCAAATTTCAAACTGAAATAGTAGTGGGTCACAACGGGTTAGATGACAGGTTTAAGGTGGGCCATTCCCATTCGGACAGGGTCAGAACAGATGTCCCTCTGGGACAGAGTTAAGCAGACATGTACTCAATTGCGGCAAAGTATTCCCTCTGCAAAATTCTAGGTCCGTCCACCAGATTTTTGAGTCGGGCAGACTACAAGTTTTATGCTGACAGAGTAAAATTTGCTCGCCAGTATAAAATGGCCACCAGATGCATGGAGTAGGGGCCATCGGAGGGAAACTATTTGACCATCTGTCCGATTTGAATTGGACGGTCAGGCAGCAATTCTTTTTTTTACTGTCTGCCATTGCCAGGATTTACCTGGGACAGTAAAAAAAAAAAAAAAAAAAAGAAAATGACCCGGACACCATGGGAGTCATTAGTTTTAATACAAACTCCATCTGGTTTTGAAAAATATAAAGCTTTGAAAAAGTTTGTTTGCCCTCCGCCATGTTTGATGGAGCCACCAATCAAACTTTTTCTACATTTATTGGAACTGCCATGATGGCAGTTCCAGCCAAAGTTTAGGGATGTCCGTGAGGCTGGCAAACATCTCTAAATTTGGTGGGCGGAGAAAGGCAGAGTAGCAGACATAAAGTCCTCCGCCATCCTGTCTGCCTTTACTCCGTCTGCCAAACCCTAAATCAGACCCTCTGTCTAGTGTGGCACAGAGTGTGAAACATGATGGTTGGAAATGCCACCCTGAGCTATTGCCAATGGTTAGACTGTTTGCAAGCATTTGTCTCATTACCTTTTTGGAGTTTGGGTGCTGAAAAATCCACAGACACATTAGACCAGACTCTGGACCCCAGTCCCAACTAAGAAGCCAAGAATGCACCTATTTCGGGGCTGGGGGTGTCACACCTCCAAATACCCTACCTGAAACTATGCTTCTGCATTGAATATGATGGTTTAGGTCCCAGTTTTATATACCACTTCCAGACGGGATGAGAGTCCACTGCCAAACTGTAGAACTGGTTTGAGGTGGTGCTTCTATAATGTGTCCTCCTCCAAAGACTCTTTGAACAATTTTGTATAGAGTGATGGTTCTTACAGCAAGTAGTACTGGGGCTGCCTCCAACCTGGAGCACCCACAAAACAGACACAATGAGATAAGGTTTCAGCCCAACTGAGGAAGTTATTCAGGGCAAACAAAGGGTAGGTCTAAAATTCCTCACCTTACAAGAAAAAACTACAGTTTTCCCCTTCACCCTACCAACCATCAAAAGGCATTACCTAGGAAGATTAATCAGCAACTCCTTGCTAACAAAGGCCTCATGAACTTTCTAAAGGTAGCTCTGTCTTGATCCTCACTTTAGTGTCTGAAGTTTCTCCCTCCAGCCGCAGGAATGCATGCAATACACTTCCACTATTTGCATGCAATACACTTCCACTATTTGGGCAAGCTACCCTCTTCTTTAAGTCCTTCATCTTGTACTATGCTGGGTCAAGGGCATCCAAAACGGATACCACTGTCCTCATTACTTAGACTTCAGCCTGAAAAAGGCAATATCAGGCTACATTACCAAGCGTCATATGCCCTAGTCACAAACCTGTAGGGGTACCAAAGTTGATCTCAGCTGTGCATAATAACCATACATGCTGGTGTTAATTCTGTGCTCAAGACTCCTAGAATCAGAATCTGTAGACATTCACACCAGCAAATTGATTGTTGTACTGTAGACAAGCTGTGTAGGTGTGATGGATTTACTGATTTATTAAGTTCAAGATTAAAAGGGGGGGATCTGTACAACATTTTGTAGACAATTTCCAAGCCAGAAAATATGCATAAAACAACCGAAGTGCATTTCTTTGCAATATTATAAAGGAAGGGACATTTTAAGAGGCAGGTGAAGGGTTGTGGTCAAAACAATAACCAAAAGGTCATCACCACACTTTTTAGGGTCGAGCGGTAACTCTCCTTGGGCTTTGAACCACGCCCATGTCATGCTTGTCACTTTCATTGGTTCGTTGGCTTGCCTTTTAAAATCCGCTTGATTTCATTAATGAAACGCATGCACACATCATGCCTTTTCCGGTGTTTATCCCTCCTCTAGCGCACCGGCCAACTACTGAAAAAATTCGAGGCTCCATGTTGTCAGCCTGGTTTCTGCATTACTTAATATTTCTTTCCCACGCAGTGCAATCACACTGGGTTTTATATAGCACGATCGCGCTTGTTTTTTTGGTTTTCAATTTCAGCGCTATCGCGCTGGGTTTTACATAGCACAATCACTCTTGCTTTTTTTTTTTTTTCAATTTATGTGGCAAGAAAAGTCCGGTTAGGAGTTTACAACGCTAATAGCTCTAACTCGAGCAAACTCGAGACCTGCTCCATTGCAAATGCTTGTCATTTCTTGCACGCACTCCATATGACTGGATGTGTTCCGCCTTTTCACTGCTCCCTATCACCTCTCAACTCCTACTGTTGTTTCCCACATTCCCCTGTCTTTGTTTCCCAAACCCCTCCCTATGTTCGTTCATTTATTTTACCAGTTTAAAAAAAAATATATTAATACATGCTACCTCCAACAGTGCATGACTGCAGTCAGCCTCCCGCCTCCCCCTCACTCATTCCTTCCCCGCACCTCGCTCGTGTTGTCCCCCCTCTGTTGTTGCTGCTCTCAGCGCTCTCACCTGGGCCTCTCATGTTTTTTTTTTTTTTTTTGGTTCATTTATATAGCGAAGCGCATCCATGTCTTTTAACTTTTGAATGCATTCTGGGAGTTGTAGGCCTTGTTCACTTAACACAATCAAACTGAGCTAACTGTAAATATTTGTTAAACGAAAACCCGGAGTTGTACTATTGTTTACTTAGTGGTATGGCATCATCTGGTAACCTCAGTAATAATTTCATTCATAAAGTTTCCAGGTTGTAAAACGCAATGAATCTATTTCTCTTTGTAAGAAGCATGTTTTCTTATAAAACTTAACGGTGATACCACAGTAAACAGAAGTTACGCCACTTCCGTTGATTGAGAAAAGGTTTACAGCGCTCACTATTAACTAAACTGCTTCGTAGCAGTGTGTGATCTATCTCGGCCCCGTACTGTGCTTGAATTGTGGCTCCTGCTTGTGGGACGTGGATTTCCCGTACATACAAGGAGCAACTGCGTCTTTGTGCATCTCAGTGAGTTCAATGCGGGCAACTGTTTTCAAGCCTACATGTCCTTTACACTTGTGTTCGCGGTTCTTTACAGCCTTTTACCTGGACTTTTGATGAAGCTGAAATGAAGGTTTTACATTTATTTGACGTATAAACGTAGTGTGAAATAATCATGTGTGACTTTAACCGAACTAATAAAGATTGTACGGGGACAAAATGTGCCCTCAGAGTAGTTTGCCAACATTTATAGGCGTGCTTTATATAACGTGATGTATTAGAATTGCACTAATCCGACATAATCGTAAACGTGTGCTATGATTTGCTTGTTTGAAATGTTTTAGCTTAGCATAACTTTAGTGCAGGCTTCGGCCTAGTTTCCTGGTCTCACGGTTTAGATGCTCGTATTTTTCCAATGTGCTATTAAACGTGTATTCTTGCTTGAAGCTGTACTTTTCCACTGAGATCGTTCACATGCTTATCTTAAGGTTTTGTGCCAGCCCGGCATTTTTCTCTTTACTCCAAGGTCAATCTGCAGGTGCGGACAATGGAAGCTCTGAAAATGAGTTAATTGGTATAAAATGTTGCAACTTGCGTACCCGTCTCCAAGGATAATGTATGCTTAAGTAAAAGCTTGAGAACTGTTGTTTTTGATTGGACAATTTGAGGCTAACCTGTGAGCCCTCCAATGGAAGACCCTACTGGATTTGAACTGTTGTCTATTTAGACCAGGTGCACGAGAAGAAGGTAGCCATTGCAGCCATTACCAGCCATTACCCGACATTGCACCCATTGCGCCATTTTGCAGCTATTATGGCCCACCTTGCTGCAACGCCATTTTGGGAGACTTTGATGCTTTCTCTAATCGAGAGAAAGAGACTTTAATGATTCTTGCCCTAAAGACTTTAACTTTGATCCCTTTGCATGAAGTAGTAGTTTTATCTTGCCGCCGTGAGGCAATTGCCCCGTCCACCTTGCCCCTTTGCCCCGTCCCATGCTGATCGAGAAAACGATACCTGTGAGACGAAGACTTCCTTGAATGCTGATCGTAATTGGTAAATATGAAAGGAAATTGTACAATTGCATTGTGTTTCTTTTAGGTAACCAACTGCTGATTTTTGATAAGAGCCCTAGTTAGGAGTTTTTCTAAATTAATGTTGCTAAAATTGTTTTTGCATGAAGTCCCACATGCCGATGCTAATTTGAGGTTAGATGAGGATTCCTTTTGTTGCACGATGCAATTTGAGACCTTGTTATGCTGACTAAATGTATGCAATTAGTTCATTACAGATTATAGTTTTAGTTATTTGCATTGCTATTATCGAATGCCTTGTTATTCAAATGCTGCATAGATTGCACCTGTTTCGCCGTTATGGACAGCTATTAATGTTCATATATGTCTATCATTTGGTGTTGAGACACATCTATATTGTGCTAGCTTTGTTAATAAAGGGAAATAAATTCACTAACTTTGAATAAACTGGTGTGGTTATTCCTGGCTGAAAGGTCAGGGTTCGCCGAAATGTATTCTGGATTAATTGTCAAGTGTTATGTTGATCAGGGCATTGCTTATGTTCGTTATTGATTATTGATTAGATTAAATTGACTGATTAAGGGTGGAGAGGGTCCCACTTAGCCAAAAGATTCATCGGCCTAAAGAGCGTCCATAATACAGGTAAATTTACTAGTACGGAACGCTCTATCAGTAGATGGTAGCAGAGGACGGTTTCGCCTTTTGGGACCCCGTACTCTTAAAGTACATGGTGTTGAATTAACGGTTACGCCTTTTGAGACCCCACTCGAGAAGTTGAATTAGATTTTCTTGGATAAAACTGATTGGGAAAATGATGATGGGCTAGGTCCACCGCGACTTTCCCGGGATCTCGGAGCTTGCGAATGAAGAGAATGGAGGTGTGAGATCAGCGTTGGCGGTACTGGTGATGGTATGAGTGAAGTTAGGGATTTGCGCTTGCACAGCTTATTGCCGCAGAGTGTGTGAAAAGGCTGCAAGGATTTTAGAGAATAGCGGAGGTGCGACTCCGAGTGTAGAAGTAGGGAAGTCGTCGAACTTCATAGAAATAGCGGAGGTGCGACTCCGAGTGTGAGAGTAGGGAAGTCTTCGAACTTCATGTGCATGTGGCGCTTTGTGCATAAAAAGGTCCACGTGGTTGTTGTTGTTGAGACGGGCCCTGCGAGGTCAAGAGACTCCGGAGTATGTTGTTTTATGTTGTGGTCTGGTCGGTTTAGTAGGTTGATCGGGCGTGGTCAACGAGTCGGTACGTGTGTTAAGGGAGTGAAAGAAACTTCGACTTCGGGCTTTGACAAAATTCTAAGTGCACTAGAATAGATCACTGACAAGTTGAGAGCAGTCTGCGGGTCAGATTTGCTTGCGAACGTGGGGACCGAGAAAGATGGAATAACTGCCGAGGTTAGTGAAAAATCCCTAAGGTCCTGAAGCGATTGTGTTACCCTTCCTGTAGTAAACCGACAGATCTGTTTTATATTTTTGGTAGCTCGCGATACATGCAAGAAGTTGTTACGAGAGGAGCTGAGTGAAGGAAGACTAGCCGCGAGGCTTTGTCAGCCGCAGTGTGTGTGAGTGTGACGTCACTAGGAGCCGCGCTGGGATAGGTTGGTTGCAGAGAAGGGTCGCGCACGGATTGGACGCAGTCCGTGGGGCTCGATTGGAAGGGGAAAGGCAAGTGAAGAGTATTCCGGGAATAAAGTCACCTGTTAATTACAAATTCTGTGAAAACAAAAGACGAGAAAAATGAAATTTTTTAAAGCATTAAGGAGTGCGATGAAGGGGGAGTCTTACATTAAAGCGAGCGTAGGAGAGGAGACGCCGCCCGAAGGTACACCAGCTTACATTGTAATGGAGGAAAAAGGGGTAGCTCCGTGCCTTTGGCTAAAGCAATGGCACAAGCTGACAGAGAAACATGGGAGCGTAGCGTTCCCGATCCATGGGACATTCAATATAAGGATACTAGAGAATTTGAGATTCGCGATGTATGACATGAAGGTACCTCCAAGGCCAGCACAGTTTGAGGCTCTAGCGATTTGGGAACTAATGGCTAGACAGCAGCAGCAAAATAAGTTCGAGACTAGGATAAGGAAGGTAGAAAAGACACTAGCGGACGCTAGGTGGGATAATGCACAGAAGGTGTGGAGGTCAGATGTATTGCAGGGGATAAAATTGTTTCCCACAATTACTAAGGAAGAAGAGGAGACAGGTAAGAAAGCTACCGGTAAGACAAACAGGAGGTGTTCCAAGGATAGAGAGGATGAGGAAAAGTTGAGAAGAGAAGAGGAATTAGAGGATGAGGAGTTAATAATGCAATTGCTGAACGACCGTCCACCACCTTACGCAGAGAGTGGACAAGGTCCAAGTACCAGTTCTGCCCCTCTGGCATCGGTACAGAACAGTGAAAGTCAGAGTTCGGGAGCATCATCGGGATCTAAGGACCCGAGTTTACTGTTCACCCCGCAGATACCGCAGGTTAGGAGAATATATCCAGATGTGCCCATGTTGAAACCGGCAGAAAATTATCAGCCGCAGGCCCCAAGGTACTACAGCAGTGACAATAGTACGGGAATGATTTTAGATCCAACCGCAATGGGAGGACAGAATGGTCACAACCCAACAATGGCACAAGCTGAATCAACCCAGTTTTTGATGCCTCAAAAGCAGATGCAGGGGGGTACAGCACATGCTCAGATGACGGGGAGTCAGATGGGCATGCCGGCAATGATGACCCATAGTGTGGGAATGAACATGTCTCAGAACATGGGAAATGGACAAAACCCAGACGCGATATCGCTACCCATTACTGTAGGTCCACCGGTACCTTTGTACAGTCAGCCTAACTTAGGAATGAGCGGTCAGGGATCAATGCTGCAGAGTGGGACAGAAAGGAGGTGCATAGAAAACACTCCAGGGATAACTCCGATAGCGGCTCAGCCAACTGGATCTGGGTCCTTGATGGAGTTTAGTCCCATATGTGCTCAGTCGACAGTGGTGAGGTCGAGCCCCCCACTGATAATACCTCTAACATCGAACACTGAAAAGTTGCCGCAACCATCAATGTCAGTCGATGTGAATGCTACACTGATGGGGTTGAATGCGCAACAGCTGACACAGTGGTTCAACAGTCTGAATTCCACACAAAGCTCAGACAGTGGGAAGGGAGAAGATTATATGAATAGGATGAGGTTGAACATGAAAGCACAAGAATTGGTGGAAGGGACTATGGGTGTGAATAGGTTAGAGTCCTACTCGGAAGAAGAGTTGAGGTATCTATGTCCCAGGATTACGAGAGAAGTGAACAAGGTACATAAAAGCTTGCAGGAAATAGCTGACAAAAACGGGGTTGACATAGACAAGACAAAACACTTGAGCAGGAGCTACAGGTTGGATTTTGGGACTACAGACTTTGAACACATGAGGTCAGCAGGCATGAAAGCGCACCTTAGAGAATTGTTGCAGAGTGCACAAGTGTGGAGGTGCTTGGACAAATGGGAAAGCAGATGGGTAAAGAGAAAGGAAAAGAGGAAAGACAGTGTCCCAGAGCTCAACGAGAAAAGACCACAGAGTAGTGATGCAGTAACAATGTTACCGATGAGGGAGACAGCAGGGGGAAAGTTAATACATGTACCATGGCACAGAAGCGACATTCAGTCTTTTACGGATGATTTTCCCAAACTGAGAGAGAAACCGATTGAATGGTATCAACAGACTGATAGGTTTGTGAAGCTTGCAAAATGTCTCTGGGAAGACCTAAACACCCTCTTTGAGATTGTAGTTCCGACAGATTTGTGGGAGGATTGCAAAAGAGCTGTAGGTTGGCCGACAAGTGAACCGGAGAGAGACAGGGATACGGGTGCACCATCACCTATGGTGATGAGCTTGTACTATAAGGTGATTGAGCATCTGAAGACGAAGGTTCCTGCGAAAAATGTGGATTGGCAGAAGATCGATCGAACTGCCCAAGAGGCTAAAGAGTTGATTCATAGTTACTATGAGAGGTTGTTGAAGGCGTTCAAGAATTACAGTGGCACGGAGACAATAGAGGCGAAGGACATGCTTCATTTTGTGTTTAGATTTGTGGAAGGGCTGAGACCAGAGATAAGTCAGATGATAAAGTTGCATTTGATTTGTTGGCAGTCGAAACCTATTGATGAAGTATTGAATTATGCGAAATACTGTAGCGACGAAATTGAAGTGAAACAGAAAAGGTTGAAAGAGGAAGTGATGATGATGCAGCTTAAAGCAGCTCAGACAGGTCTGCAAGGTTTGCAAGGGATGCAAGGGTTCCAACAGCAGGTACCGCAACCGCAGCCGCAGTTGCAGGGAAATATGATGTTTCAGCCACAGGCGAGAGGCAGAGGAGGTTTTGTGAATAATGGTCCGGATTTGAATACTGTTGTGACTTCGAATGGTGTGCAGGCATTGAAAAAGGTGATGCCGTGTCACGTGTGCGGAATCGTCGGTCATTGGAAACGCGAGTGCCCGATGGTGGTGCAGGAAGGTGTAGGTGCAGGTGTTGGTCAGCAAAACAATGATGTCAATGCATTTCAGACAATGAGGGGACCGAAAATGAGAGGTCCAAACCCAAATTTTCAAACCGTAAATCAGTTGCAGGGATTACAACCTATGCAGCCGCAGCAGATGCAGATGCCCCGTATGCAGATGACGCAAATGCAGCCAATGCAACAGCAGTTACCCATGGTACCTAATCAGCAAATGCAAATACCTTTGGCACCAATGAGTCAGCAGCAAGTGATGGTTCCTCCACAGGTCTCGGGTCAGGTAACGAATACAAATGGCACCGTACAACAGTTCCCATTACACAGTGAGAGTGGAATAAACAATGTATGGGAGAGTGAAAGTTCAGGGGAGGAAGGAGATTGTGTGCTTGCAGCATCCTTGGAAGTTGATCAAAAGGGTCCGTACGTGGAGGGAAGAGTAATGGGTCATCGTGTCTCATTCTTGGTTGACACAGGAGCCACACGTTCAACTGTTAAGCGCATTGAAGTACCAAATTTGCCACTCTCAGGAAGGACAGTTCAAGTGGTGGGAGTAGCAAACAGGCACCTGACAAACCCAATTACAGACCCGGTACCAGTCAGCATTGGTAACTATCAAGGGTTACACCAATTTGTGGTATGTGACTCAAGCCCGATAGCACTGCTAGGGAGAGACCTATTGTGCAAATTGGGTTGTTCGATTATGTGTTCGAACGAGGGAATAAAAATACAGACGAGCAGTGATGGGGAGGAAGAGGACAGTGCAGAGGGGGATGAGATGGAAACTGTCGATGAAGAGTATCCTCTGATTTGTCTCTTCCCGATGATAACTGAAGAAGATATTCCAGCTGAATTACGGGAAACAGTGGGAAAGGAAGTGTGGGATATGACAGGGAAAGAGGTGGGATTGATGAAAGGAGTGGAACCAGTGAAATTGACTGTAAAGCCCAATGCAACCTTTCCCCAGACCCCACAATACCACATGGCACAAGACACCCTCATGAAAGTTGCCCAACTCATTGACGAATTTGTGAAGCAGGGAGTACTGAAAGAAGTGTTAAGCAGTCCATGTAATTCACCAATCATGGGACTAATAAAGCCGAGTGGAAAGGTCCGACTAGTGCAGGACTTGAGGAAAATAAATGACATCATAGTCAAATGCTGCCCTGTAGTACCAAATCCAGCTGTGATAATGTTTCAAGTCCCTTGCGATGCTGAGTGGTTCTCAGTCATCGACTTGTCACAAGCATTCTTTTCGGTGCCTCTTCATGAGGACAGCCAATTTCTCTTTTGTTTCAAATTCTTAGACAGAGTGTACAGTTGGTGTCGAATTCCTCAAGGGTTTTCTGAATCACCGTCAATATTTAATCAGATTCTAAAGAAAGACTTGGAAGCATTAGAATTGCCATTCGAGTCAACCCTAGTACAGTACATCGATGACTTACTGATTGCATCAAAGACAGAAAGTGGCTGCACAGCCGATACCATTGCTCTGTTGAACCATTTGGGAAGGAATGGACACAAGGTGTCTCCTTCCAAATTGCAGTTCTGTCAGAAGAAGGTGAAATACTTGGGTCACCAGATAGAGAAAGGGTCAAGGAGAATAATGAAGGAAAGGATAACGAGTGTACTTCAAATGAGTCCACCAAAGACAAGGAGGGAAGTGAGGAAGTTTTTGGGAATGGTGGGCTACTGTCGTCAGTGGATTCCCAACTTCTCAACTCTAGCAAAGCCTTTACTGAAGCTGACCCAGAAGGATGCCTTGGATCAAATTGAGCTGAAAGGAGATGAGATGGATGCTTTTATTGAATTGAAAGAATGCATGTGTAGGGCTCCAGCTTTAGGTATGCCTGATTACACAAAGCCTTTCACATTGTTTTGTCATGAACGTGATGCATGTTCTCTGTCTGTCTTGACTCAAGCCCATGGTGGCATAAACAAACCAGTAGCGTATTTTTCAGCTACTTTGGATCCGGTCGCAGCAGCACTTCCAGGGTGTTTGCGCGCCGTGGCAGCAGTTGGTATCAGCCTCACTCAGAGTGAAGGAATAGTGATGGGACATCCATTAACAGTCATGGTCCCACACTCAGTTGAAATACTTTTGACTCGCTCCCGAACACAACATATGACTGGAGCAAGACTCACAAGGTATGAAACGATAATTCTGGGCTCACCGAACGTGCAGCTGAAAAGGTGCACTACGTTGAATCCAGCAACCTTGCTTCCCGGTGAAAACGCTGAAATTGAGAACGCTGAAGACGTCGAGCATGACTGCCTTCAGGTGACTGAATTTTGCACAAAACCTCGACCTGACATTAAGGATACTAAGCTTGATGAAAATGACCAAATTGTTTTCGTTGATGGTTCATGTCTAAGAGATGGGATGGGAATTTTGAAAGCAGGATATGCTGTATGTACTGTAACAGGTGTCTTGGAAGCGGCCTGGCTTCAAGGAGTCTATTCTGCACAAGTAGCAGAACTTGTAGCCCTTACAAGAGCATGTCAACTGTCTGCATTGATGAAAGTCACCATTTACACTGATAGTCAGTACGGGTTTGGGATTGTGCACGACTTTGGACAACTATGGTCACAGAGAGGTTTCCTGACTTCTTCAGGATCCCCAGTGAAAAACGGGGAGAGAATAAGGGAATTGTTACACGCCATTCAAATGCCAGCCGAAGTTGCAGTGGTAAAGTGTAGTGCTCATACAAAAGGACAGGACTATGTTTCTCTGGGAAATGCATATGCGGATCAAGTTGCAAGATTTTGTGCCTTGAACTGTATATTACTCAGAGATGAATGGAATTCGATAAGTGAACCAGAACTCGAACCAGCTGAAGCATTTGCCTTGAAGGTTGTAGATACAATAGATGAATTAAAAGCATTACAGAATAACGTCAGGGAGGATGAAAGAGAGTCCTGGATTAAATCACAATGTATAAAGAGACCAGATGAGTTATGGGTTTCAAATGAGGGAAAATTTGTTTTGCCAAATAGTCTCTTATCACAGCTTGCGCGGTTCTATCATGGGCAAGCTCACCTAGGGAGAGATGCCATGATAAGATTGTTCAAAACTGATTGGTTTAACCCCAGATTCCGTCAAGCTGCAGAAGCAGTTTGCCATCGATGTGTCACTTGCCAGCAGATGAACCCAGGAAAGGGAACAGTTGTGAACGCGAGCCACATTGGCAGGGCCAGTGGCCCATTTAGTAGAATGCAGATGGACTTCATTGAGATGCCTGTGCATGGAGGTCTAAAGTATGTGTTGGTGATTGTGTGCATTTTTAGTCACTGGATTGAGGCATACCCCACACGTAGAAATGACAGCCTTACAGTTGCAAAGCTATTGTTGAGAGAGTTGATACCACGGTTCGGATTCCCGATCTCTTTAGAATCAGATAGGGGAAGTCACTTCAATAACGAGGTGATAAAGTTACTTTGCGAAGCGCTGAACATTGAGCAAAAACTGCATTGTAGCTATCGCCCTGAAGCATCAGGACTGGTGGAGCAAATGAATGGTACACTGAAATCAAGAATGGCGAAAATATGTGCATCGACAAATTTGAAATGGCCTGACGCATTGCCCTTGGTGCTAATGTCAATGAGAAACACCCCTGATAGAAAGACTGGATTGTCTCCGCACGAAATTCTCATGGGCAGGGCTATGAGACTTCCCACAGTTCCCGCAAACGCGCTTTTGAAAATTACAGATGATATGGTGTTAGACTACTGCAAGGGTCTGGCTGACGTGGTTCGCTCTTTCTCTCACCAGGTGGAAGCGACCACCTTGCCACCGATCCAAGGTCCAGGGCACGCACTGAAAGCAGGCGACTGGGTCGTGGTAAAGAAGCACGTGAGAAAGTCGTGTCTGGAACCCCGTTGGAAAGGCCCTTTCCAAGTGATCCTGACGACAACTACCGCTGTGAAGTGTGCGGGAGTTCCCAACTGGATCCACGCTAGTCACACAAAGAAAGTGTTGTGTCCCACAGATGAGGAAGTTGAAGCGCTGAAACTGCCAGTGCCTGATAAAACAGTGCTGAGATAGAGCAAAACCGAACTGAAAGCGAACAGACAGGAACGGAAGAGAGAGAAATATTCTCTGAGGACGAAGCAACAGACTCACTAGGGGAAGACCAAGGAGAATGCTCAGACAGCGACGAAGCAGCTGAAGGTGACAAAGAACCTGAAGCAGCTGAGGGTAGCAAAGAGCCTGAAGCAGCTGAAGGTGACAAAGAACCTGAAGCAGCTGAAAGTGATAAAGAGCCTGACGAAAGTAACAGTGACGAAGGGCTCGAAAAAGGCGAAAAAGCAGGAGAGCCTGATCAGAGGAGGGCTTTCCCAGAAACAAACGATACAGAAAAAGAAAAAGAGAACGTGATTGATTCCCCAGAAGGAGGGGACAAGGCAGAACAGAACGAAAAAGTTCAAGCTTCCACAGAAAAGATCGCAGGTCCATCAAATGGACACGGTGCAAAGAGAAGACTAAGTATATCACCCATAAAAGAAAGGACTAAGGAAAGTTTGAACGACGGAGAAAGGCCAAAAGTGAAAGAGAAAAGAAAGGAAGTGACTGTCGTGGTACCATCCTCAAGTGAAGGAAAAGACTTGGCCAAAGAGGAAAGCACCAGTGAGGCAGAATCGAAAAGAGAAGCAAAATTGAAAAGGAAAAGGATACCGAACAGGAGATATTCCGGTCCAGAATGGGCCTATGCAGTCAATGACGATTGGACTGACGAATTCGTATCTCTAAGCCTCGAGAACGAAGAAGAAGAGATACCAATAGAAAAGAAAAGTTTTATGGACTCTGTCGATTGAAAGGGTGATAAATTATATTGCTTGCTACAATCTAACGTGATACAAACAACCAGCTGAGACATTGCTAAACAGGATAAGACACTTGCCGAATTGAGACAAATGCTGCTAACCAATAAATGACTGGCCTCTTGAAGAAAACTGTGTGAACATTGCGCTCGTTCAGCTTTGTAACTGAATTGCTAATTAGTTTCTTTATAGGTGCTTCTAGCTCTCTGATTCTATACAGATCATGACGCAAAACAGTAGAAAGAAATATTGTAAATATGTGTGTATAGGCTTGGTAATTGCATGTGTAATAATAATAATGGCAATTGTGCTTGGAATGCATGGAAAGGGTGAGAATGAGAAAATTGATGTTTATACTCTTGCTCCTGTTACTGTCACTGAACTAACTGCATTAAAAAGACTAGAATTAGATGAGAGACTCTTGCATGATAAGAAAGAACTTTCGTATAATGTTTTCTATCGCTTGCTAACAGAATATGTTGAGACTATGGATGCGAAGGATTGTTATGTGTGTACACAGATACCGACATCGGTAAAGGAAGGGGTGACTTATCACCACATGCCTCTTACATACGGGATTACATGTAGTATAGTAATGTCTAGGTTTTACGGTCAAACTAACATACAGTATTTTTACTCGAATTATGATGTTACCTTTGCATATGTTCCTATAATAGCGCAGCTAAGCCAGATTGCTAAAGACTGGGATGCTAAAATAATGAGGGAATTTTTCGAGCCAATGCAACCTTTTGAAACGGCTCATGCTCATAGGGAAAACCTTACCTGCTCGCTCTTTGCAGTAGAAATAAGCTTTTTAGATCGCACAGATGATAGAAGGGCACAAATGAATGCGAAATTAGAAAAAGAGCTACATAAGAGGACTTCAGTAGATAATTATGATTTTGCTGCAATAAAAACACAAGGGAGAATAGCTTTAGATGCTTGGCATGTAGGGAAATTTTGTATATATCGAGGTGAATCCTATTATGACAACATTTTTGTAGGAGCGAGTGAGTGTAAACATACGTTTATCTTTAAGGCCAAATGGACATTCATGATGAACGGACTTGACCCTGTCATTCCAGGTGTATATTACATTTGTGGGTATAATGCCTATTATCGTCTTCCAAAGGGATGGTGGGGGAGATGTTATTTGGGTATAGTGTTCCCAAAGGTTTATCAACTGGATGACCTATCGATGATTTCAAAGACATCTGGATCCCATCGTATCCAGAAAAGGGAGACCGCAGCTGCTGTGGTAGGAGATATATTTGGAGCCATGATTCCTTCATTGGGAGTTGTGCTGAATTCCATCAAAATAAGAAAGTTGTCTACTATAGTGGATAACATGTTGACAAAGTTTTCAGGTGCTATAATCCTGATAGATGCTGAACTTGCAGCGGAAAGAGCTATGACTTTTCAAAACAGGCTTGCCTTAGACATTCTTTTAGCAAAGGATGGCGGCGTTTGCAAAATGCTTGGTGCACGACACTGTTGCACGTATATTCCAGATAACAGTGTGAAAATTAAAACTATGCTTGCTAATCTAACAAAAGAGAGTGCAGACTTGAAGGAATTGAAAGAACCAGGAGTGTGGGAGAAGGTTGGAAAAGGACTTGCTTCAGTGGGAAATTGGATTGGGGGAATTTGGAATGGGATATTACTAAAAATAATACAGGGAATACTAATAGTACTAATTTGCATATTTGGAATTTGGGGAATAAAAGGGGGAATAATAATGATGATGGAAAGAATTAAAAGAAGGAAGGAAGAGAAAATGATGAAAAGAATGGCAGAAGAATACAAAGCGAAAACTAGGGGAATTAAAAGGAAAAGAGAACTGACAGAATTTTAATGGAATAAAATTTGTGGGCATGATTTGGTGTGATGACAAATAGTCATCAGAGGAGGGATTGATGAAGCTGAAATGAAGGTTTTACATTTATTTGACGTATAAACGTAGTGTGAAATAATCATGTGTGACTTTAACCGAACTAATAAAGATTGTACGGGGACAAAATGTGCCCTCAGAGTAGTTTGCCAACATTTATAGGCGTGCTTTATATAACGTGATGTATTAGAATTGCACTAATCCGACATAATCGGAAACGTGTGCTATGATTTGCTTGTTTGAAATGTTTTAGCTTAGCATAACTTTAGTGCAGGCTTCGGCCTAGTTGCCTGGTCTCACGGTTTAGATGCTCGTATTTTTCCAATGTGCTATTAAACGTGTATTCTTGCTTGAAGCTGTACTTTTCCACTGAGATCGTTCACATGCTTATCTTAAGGTTTCGTGCCAGCCCGTCATTTTTCTCTTTACTCCAAGGTCAATCTGCAGGTGCGGACAATGGAAGCGCTGAAAATGAGTTAATTGGTATAAAATGTTGCAACTTGCGTACCCGTCTCCAAGGATAATGTATGCTTAAGTAAAAGCTTGAGAACTGTTGTTTTTGATTGGACAATTTGAGGCTAACCTGTGAGCCCTCCAATGGAAGACCCTACTGGATTTTAACTGTTGTCTATTTAGACCAGGTGCATGAGAAGAAGGTAGCCATTGCAGCCATTACCAGCCATTACCCGACATTGCACCCATTGCGCCATTTTGCAGCTATTATGGCCCACCTTGCTGCGACGCCATTTTGGGAGACTTTGATGCTTTCTCTAATCGAGAGAAAGAGACTTTAATGATTCTTGCCCTAGAGACTTTAACTTTGATCCCTTTGCATGAAGTAGTAGTTTTATCTTGCCGCCGTGAGGCAATTGCCCCGTCCACCTTGCCCCTTTGCCCCGTCCCATGCTGATCGAGAAAACGATACCTGTGAGACGAAGACTTCCTTGAATGCTGATCGTAATTGGTAAATATGAAAGGAAATTGTACAATTGCATTGTGTTTCTTTTAGGTAACCAACTGCTGATTTTTGATAAGAGCCCTAGTTAGGAGTTTTTCTAAATTAATGTTGCTAAAATTGTTTTTGCATGAAGTCCCACATGCCGAAGCTAATTTGAGGTTAGATGAGGATTCCTTTTGTTGCACGATGCAATTTGAGACCTTGTTATGCTGACTAAATGTATGCAATTAGTTCATTACAGATTATAGTTTTAGTGATTTGCATTGCTATTATCGAATGCCTTGTTATTCAAATGCTGCATAGATTGCACCTGTTTCGCCGTTATGGACAGCTATTAATGTTCATATATGTCTATCATTTGGTGTTGAGACACATCTATATTGTGCTAGCTTTGTTAATATAGGGAAATAAATTCACTAACTTTGAATAAACTGGTGTGGTTATTCCTGGCTGAAAGGTCAGGGTTCGCCGAAATGTATTCTGGATTATTTGTCAAGTGTTATGTTGATCAGGGCATTGCTTATGTTCGTTATTGATTATTGATTAGATTAAATTGACTGATTAAGGGTGGAGAGGGTCCCACTTAGCCAAAAGATTCATCGGCCTAAAGAGCGTCCATAATACAGGTAAATTTACTAGTACGGAACGCTCTATCACTTTCAATTTTCATTTTGTTTTGTGTAGCTGGGCCACCGAGAACTCTTAAAACGTCCCACCCCCCCAGTTTGTGATCTGTGATCGACTCGATATGTTGTGCCATCTTTTTTGCATATTGTACAACTCTCATGACAAAGATCGTGTTCGTGTAAATTAACTGATGCAAATATACTAGGAAGTGCGGTCAGTATATTCGTGGAAATAGTGATTGATGCATATTCCAGCAAAAACAAGTAAGTGTGCCATTAATTTGCCCAACCACGCCCTCTTCGAAGGCACACATTTATTTTAACGTGAGTACCCAGTGTCACAAAGAGGTTGTACTCATGCTCTTTGAAGCATTAGAATTTCAATTCCACGTCTTTTCAAAATATCTATAAAAATGTGCTTAATGTGATTAAATAATCTTGAATTAACTTTTGGTTATAGAGTGCATTTGGACGAAGCGCCCCTGAATGCACCTTCTACTGTGGCGGAGCAATTTGCAAACATTTGCAGTGAGGTATTAAGAGAAACAGAATGCATTTGCGGCCTTTTTCAGAATGCACCTGAAATCACCTACGCATCGATTGGGACGGGGCGTTGGTTTGAGGGCATTGTGATGAAGCAAGAGAACTCTTTTAATGAAATGTATACTTTGTAAATTAGGTCACGCTACCTGTGTAAAATGCTAATTCTAAAGTATGTTTGTATTTGTTTTACATTCCATATAATTACTTGAACTTGCACTGGCATGGGACAATAGAGGATAATTGTGCTGCTGAGAGGCAGAAAAGGAACGTCTTTGTGCTCTATATAACATTACGAAAACAGATGATTGCAAAAAAAATAGTTATACTGGGTTACAGTAGAAATTGCGCTGCATCACTGATTTTGAGAACGGAAAACAATACATTTATCGACCGACAAATCATAATTTTGAATCTAATACTGACCCTTTTTTTGCAGAAAGATTTTTGCACAGTGTTGAGGGGGCAGTACTGACATGAAAACACTTAATTATGTATGTTTTAATGACCGTGTTTTTGTAGCACTACCTTATCACAAGATGGTCAGTTCAGCACATTTATTACGCAATAGCCAAAAAACATTTGCGATTATCTGATTTATGTTCCCAAGCTGGTCTTCCCCAAAATTTTGCATTGTCGCAATTTCATAATTGGGAAGCTCTGGCTTGCACGGTAAAAGTTATTTTTCTCCTCTTTATGATTGCTGTCTGGCGAGCTCAGTATTGTCCTTGTCATAGAACTTTTTAAAAACTTTGTTAAATTGCACAGCAGCTCAACTACTTTGCAGTATATGAAAAAACATTGAGGCAGTCAATAGAATTTGCATATGTGAAATCTATTGGCTTTGTCAGTGTTTGTTTATTGTTTACCTTTGTTTTGCCTAAGGTAAAAAGTTAAGCTTATGTCGCTATCGTATATGTCTTTATACCACTGCTGGGATGGAATGTCCCCCTGCACAGTGGTAGACATGCACAATTGCCATGAGTGTCCCAGCTGCATCAATATCTGTTTCCCTGAGTTTGATTTTTTAAATGGGCCAACACAGATCATGCGTGTGTGCCATAATCTAGGCCTGTTTCCCAATAATGCAGTCTGTTTAGACTGAGATGGGGGAACCAAGCACTACCCTTGTGAAGGTAATGGGCTAGTTCCATTATCTGGAGTTAGTTGACAGGAGCACAATGGTGGCAGCATCTTGTGTTCAGTAGAATCAGTGATGTGAACTGGCTTTTTATGACCAAGGGCAAAGCGCTCTGTCCCTGGTGTAATCTCTCTGTGGGCTTTTAACCACACCCATGTCAAGACCATCAGTTTGGTTGGTTCGCGGGCTTGCCTTTTAAAATTAGCTTGATTTCATTGGTGAAAGGCATGTACACGTCAAGCTTTTTTCCGGTGTTTAGCCCGCCTCGAGTGCACTGGGCAACTACTGAAAACATATGAGGCTCCATTTTTCTGTATAGTTTCTGCAGTACTTTTTCTCTTTATTTCGTAGGCAGCATGATCTCGCTGGGCAGTAGTAGAGCGCTTTGCATGACATTGACCCTGTTACATGGATATTTGCACTTTTGCCGGTTATATGGATAGTTGCACTTTTTGCCGGTTATGTAAATAATTTCACTTTTGCCGATAAATTTCACTGCAAGCAAATTTCTGTTTTCTTTTGTGTGTTTGCTTTGCGTTCATGGTGGCTGTCGGCTCGCTTATGTGAAACTGTTTTACTTTTCATTTTATGTGGCAAGTAAAGTCCGGTTAGGAGTTTACAACACGAATAGCTTTAACTCGAGCAAAAGCGAGACCCATTGCATTGCAAATGCTTGTTTCCATTGGTTCTGCTATAAGCTTTTAACAACATTGAGATTAGTTATAAACGTCGAGCATAGAAGCTGAAGGGCAGAGAGGGGTTTTAATGGCAGCTGACACTGACACAGGCTGTACAGAATAGATCATTGGTTCCTATTGAAGGCTATAGGGATAGGAGTCATTTAGCCTTCGCTCATTGACTTATCAGTGCAGCTGGCCTCGTGAAGTAAATATAGCAGACCTTGCTATTCTAATGAAAATAGATCTTCATTGTTCAAACAAGTATGCAGTTGTGTACTGTCTTTGAAACTTCAAATAGGTTTCATTTTCTCCTTTGCTAAAATTACACTGGTACTTAAAAATAGCAGAATGAGTTTTGGATTTGTATAGACTAACAGAAGCAATCATGTTGTGGTATCTTTTACTCAAACTTTTGTTATCATTGCTGCTGCCATATTTGTCTTCATTAGTCTAGGATTTTAATTTTTAAAATTAATACTTAAGATATATTCCTTGTGTTCTAGTGTAAACTGCCATTCCTAAATGAATGGGTTCCACTCATTGTCCCTTGTCGTAGGACTCCCTTTGTAGTAACGAGACTTAGAGTTTGGGCAGCAGCACCACTGAGTGTGGTGGAATCTATCACACCATGTAACAGCTGTCGAACCAACTCTTATGGCACCTCACTAGTACCAGAAGTAAAAGTGATTTGTGGCAGCCTATCACATGACACTCTAAGATTCTGCAGGGAAGTCGTGGTAGAACAGATCGTACCCCTTTCTCTCAGTTATACAAGTCTCATACATGCAAAGACAAGCAGAAGCATGATCTTGGTTCAATAGGTTTTATTGAAGCAACTGTGATCTATGTAAAAAGTCATGAATTGAGATTATGCGGATAATTATACAGCCTTCTGTCTTGTCTACTTATATTGAAACTGAAACGGAAGAAAGTGTATAATTTTTAAAGTAAGTATCATGCCTTCATCAGTTGGAGCCAAACCAATGGAGCATTTCACTTATAAAAATAAAAGGGAAAAGTCCATCAAATCCACAATGGCAATAATATGGACCACTTGTCTAGCATCAATGTGTTGTGTGTTTCCCAAAAAACATTGGTCAAGTACAATTGATTATTCACTTCCAAACAGCCACAAAGTAATAGTAAAACTGACTAGTTAAACAGTTCTAAGGCCTTAAAGGGCATTTGTATTTGATTAGGCATGGCTTGGGTCTGTTGGGGGGGGAAGAGGGGGATGTGTTGACAAAATTAGTTCTTAAGCCATTTTACATGCATTGATGTCACATAGAAAATGCCTGAGGTAGCTGCAGGTGCCTTTATCTTCCTTTTTTTTTTTTATTTCTGGCACTGCCCTCCTCTACTCCTGGCATTATGGGTCTTAAAAGCAGCAGCAGAACAGAAAGTAAACATGGTTTACCCTAGCACCTGAGTAGCAGATGGAAAACAGTTCACCAGTTATGTTTAGAAATGCACACAACATAACTCCTTGTCGACCTCCATCAACAAAATGTATGTTTGTCAGCAGACATAAAAAATTATTAACTTGAGAACAACATGGCGGTTGACCGCAAGTTATGGCATGTGTTGTGTGTGTTCTTAAACATAGCTGGTAAATTTCGCCAGTTTTGCGCATTTGAGCCACAAATATAACCTGCATTGTAACTGTTTCCCCCCCCAGAGTGTGTATATGCATACGTTGATATAGGTATAGCTATATTTATATAAATGCCCTCTTCAGACTTAGATTGCTACAAAAATTAAACAAAAAAGAGCAGATAACACTGGGTAATTCCCGTGTTCTAGTAAGCTCCTTTATATGGAACAGTCTACAACATCGACACTCCAAATGTCTGTGCTAATCCTACACTTAAAAACTCTGCTAGAAAAAGTGTCATCCATCCTGAGCTAAAAAGGGACAGTGCCTTAAAGGGCATTTTTTTGCCATAATGGATGCTCCCTTGTGTTGAACAAAGCTGTACCTCTGATGAGCTCTAATATAAACAAAATACACGAGTATGGTGTTGTGATTGATTTCAAATTGGCTCGGAAGGAGTCTTACCATTCTCAATACTGCGGCTGGAATGGTAAAATGCTTTTGTAATTTTTCAGCTCGATGTAGATGGCATTTTCTAATCTCATGCTTAAAAACTCTACTAGAAAAATTGATATTTGAGCAAATGTTTAGCGTTTTGTTGTAGTGTGCCATATAAAGAAGCTGCTACGCTACGCCTGAAACATGTGAAACACCCAACATTCTCTTCTTTTTAGTGTATGTATGGGTATATGTATATACATACACCCATTTGTATTCCATCTAGGAGACTTCAAACCACCCCCCGAGAAGGCTACCTCCCGCCAACATCACAGGAGGAATTCTATTTCCTTACTATAAAATCCCTGTAACCTTTGTGTTTTAAATACCCATCGCATGTTGTGGGGGGGGGGAGTTGGACGCAGGGCCTGACCTAGCATTTTGCCCCCCTCACCCAAGTTTGCTGCTACTGCTCCCCCAATTCCTTGCCATCCACTGTCAAAGTCCATGTCCCTTCTCCCTCATTACAGCCCTGGATGGCCGTTGTTCTGCCTCTGCTCTTTGTCTGCCTTTGAACAGTAGCTTTCTGCCCCATCCACCTCTTCCCTACCCTCTGTTGTCCGGCTCCATTCATCAGACACCGCCCTCCTCCATGATGTGATGCGCTGCCACTGCCCTCCATTTACCTTGATGTCACTGCCCACTCCTCCTGCCCTCCATTTCCCAGTACTATGCCCCATCATTGCCCTCTTGCTTAGTTAGTGCTTAGCTAGCTGCACCCAACTCTCCTTCCGATGCCCTCTGATGTCAGTTTGACCCTGCACCTTCCTTTTTGCTCACCGTGTTCCCTGGACCTGCCACTGCCCCTTCTTTTCACTCTGAGTGTTTTGTTGAGCTGCCAATGCTCCTCCCACACGCCTAGCATGATCATAAAACTGCTGCCTGTCCCTGCAACCTCCACCCTTCTTGTCCCAGTTCAATGCCCTTATCCCCTCCCTCCCATCCTCCATGGTCCATTTTGCTGTCACTCTCTTCTGCCCTCCATGCTCTGTTGTGCTGCAACTGTTCCTTCTGCCTACCCCCATGGTCTTCTGTGAAGCTCCTTCATTGCCTTCTCTTGCCTGTGTCCATCCCCTAACCATCCCTTCTGACCTTCATGGTCTTTTGTGCATGTCCCTGCCCGTCTTTCTTGCCCATCATGTCCTTTGTGCTTTCACTAACCCTCCTGCTTGCCATGCATGGCCTTCTGTGCTGCCACAGCCCCTCCCACCTGCCCTGTGTGGTCAGCTTTCTGCCACTGACCCCATCACCGTCCCTCCGCTGTCTGTGTGTATAGCATTATAGTCTCATTGTTGCCCTCTATGGTGTGGTGCGCTTCTAGTGCTCATCTCCCCTCCCCTCCAATGACAGTTTGCCTCCTGCCCTTTTTCCATGTGCAGGCTCCTATACCTTCCCTCCTGCCCTGTCTGGTCCATTGTCGTGCCCATGCCCTCTACCTCCTGCTCTTCATGGTCCGTTATGCTGCAACTGTTCCTAGTGTCTGTCCGGTATGGTCAACTTGATGCCCTTACCTCTTTCCTTTCTGCTCTCAGTTGTCTATGTGCATGGCCCTTCCCCTCCCTATTGCTTTTCATGGTCCGTTGTGTTGCACTGCCACCCGCTTGTCTTGTTTGGTGTATTGTGCTGATGCAACCCCTGACGCCTGTGCTGTAAGGTCAATTGGTGCCCCTGCCCAACTTCCTGATTCCCTCTGTCATCCCAGTCAGTGTCCCTACCACATTCCTCCTGCCCTCAGTAATCCAGTGTACCATACTTGCCAAAATTTGAAACTAAGAGGGAGATTTTGAAAAACGAAACCTGTGGAATTGATTTTCCCCATACACTTGCATTGAAAAAGAGATTTTAGACAGAAGACACATAAAATAAAGTCTGTTTGGGCTTAAATACATCTGGAGTCTCCTACCTTAATCAGGTCTGTTGGCACGTATCCTGCCACTGCCTCTTCCTTCTGCCTTCAATGGTCTGTTATATTGCCACAGCCTCTCTTGCCTGTCCTGCATGGTTGGTTTGTTGTCCCTGCCCACCATGGTCCCTTGTGCCGCCACTGCCCCTCCCACCTGCCCAGCGTGGTCAACTTGTTGCCTCTGTACCCTCCTCCCTGACCTCAATTATCCGAGTCAGTAGCCCTGACATTTCCCGCCCCACAGTATTCTAATGAACAGCTAAAGTGCTAACATTCTATATTAATTACAAAAGTGTGGCACGCCAGAAGTCATCTTGATGTAATCAAAACTGTAATACCTAAAGCATTTCCTTTAGAAATTATAAAAATGAGAGGGTCCTAGTCCCATACAAATTATGGTTAGTTGTCTAAAAAACTAAAATGAGGGCATCTTTTCTGAGTTCTCAAATAGTGACTGTTAGAAATAAGGTCTCTAGTTGCAGAGGTATGCACCGTGCCTAGGTCGGGACCACAGTCCTAATCAGGGTAGGTCACAACACAGCCTAAATAATCCTGTTCTCACCCTTCAGTAGCTTGGCACAGAGCAAGCAGGCTTAACTTAGAAGGCAATGTGTAATTTGTGCAATAACACATACAGTAATACAGTGAAAGCGCCATAAAAAGTATTCCACACCAGTTTAGAAAAATAGATAATATTTATCTGAATCAAGCAAGACCAAAGTGACAAAGGTCCATCATACACAGGACAAGATAAACCTTTTTAGCGGATTTAAGTTAGTCTTAATCCATAGGAATTAGTGATGTATCTCTTTAGTACAAAGTACATGGGATGCGTCAAAAACAAAGACGATGCACTGTGATGATGGGACCGCAGTGAAACAAGGGACTGTGTCAATTTTGCAGGTGCTGTGTCGATTTTTCAGCCGCAAGACAGGTGCTGCATCCATTCTGCAGGCGTTGCGTCACGAGACCGGTGTTCTGTTGATTTTTCTGGCGCGTTGAGGCATGTTTTTCTCTTTTAGGTCAAGTCTTTGATGGCCCTGCAACTTCTTAGCAAGAGGCAAACTCGCAAGCCCTTGGAGCTCACTTGTTGTGGGAAGGCCAAGTCCTTCCAGCAGATTCAGGGAGCAGCAGGGCAACAAGCAGAAGAGCAGACCTTCCAGAAAAGTAGTCCAGTTGAGTCCTTTGGGCAGCACTGCAGTCCTTCTGACATAGTCCAGTTATAGGTCCAAAAGTATCTGATTGTAGGGCGTCATAGACCCACTATATATACACCCAGATGTGCCTTTGAAGTGGAGGAGACTTCAAAGAGTGCACCAGTTCCCTTCTAAATCCAGTCCTGTCTGCCAGGAGATCTGTGAGGGGTTATCAGTCCTTTGTGTGGGGTCAAACCACTACCTATTGAAGTATAATTAAGAGCCCGTCCATGCTTCCTTCCCAGGAAGACCCATCAGTTTGCAGATAAATGGAAATGGAGCGGAGTGTCCTGTGTTTATGGCTGTCTGGGTGGAATGCACAAGGGAGCTGTCAACCAGCACAGACCAGATGTGGATTGGATACAGGCTGTAAGGCACAGAGAACAGTAAGTGCAGAGAAATGCCTACTTTTTGAAAGTGGCATTTCTAAAATACTAATGTTAAATCCAGTTTAACCAGCAAGCAGGATTTATCACTACTATTCTAACCATACCAAACATGATAATGCTACTACTTTCTCTCCTTTCTGATCTGAAATTACCACTAAAAAGTATATATTTCCAATTCTGGCCAATGGGAGGAGCAGGCTTCACAGTAGTGAAAAACAACTTTGGGTGCTTTTATCTACGAGGCCATGTACAACTTACAAGTACATATCCTGCCTTTTACTTACATAGCACCCTGCCCTAAGGACTACCTAGGGCCTACCTTAGGGGTGACTTATATGTAATAAAAGGGGGTTTAAGGCTTGCAAAGTAGTTTTAAATGCCAAGTGGAAGTGGCAGTGAAATGGCACAAACTGGCATGAGACATGGTTAAAGGGCTACTTGTGTGGGTGGCACAATCAGTGCTGCAAGCCCACTCGTAGCATTTAATGTACAGGCCCTAGGCACACACAGCACACTTTACTAGAGACTTCTAGGTAAATTAAATATACCAGTTGGGTAGGGGCCAATGTTACCATGTTTAGGGGTGAGAGCCCAACCACTTAAACACTGGTCAGCAGTGGTAAAGTGTGCATAATCTTAAAGCCAGCACAACAAGATCAGAAAAGAATGGAGGGAGGCAAGCACAAAGTTGGAGGAAGACCACCCTAAGGCTGTCAGGTCTAACAGCAACAAAATGCTTTTAAATTATTTGCTATCTTGATGTTTTTTTTATCCATTTGATCGCTTGATATTATGTTGCACTTAGGGGAGGGAATACAGACAGATTTATAGACTTTGTAACTAGGGAACCAGGTTCAAGTTTCAGCATCAGCTCTACTTGCTTTGAGTCTGGGTAAATCACTGAATCTCACCATGCCTAAAGCCCAAAAGAAATGCGTTCTTGTGTAATGTAACTGATGCCCATTTAAAGCACTCAATACCTTTGGTTCAAATCTGCACTGGATAAAACTGCCAAAAACAAAACACACATTTCCATCATTGAGCTATACTTGGCCTACATGTTGCTGATATTTGTGCTACAGTTGGGCTCTTTTTTTCTCTTGTGGCCATCTTAGGAGACTCCTTTGTTTTGAAGCATCCTCATCTCATTTACTGCAGTATCCTCAGTAGAAAATGCTTTCAGTTTTCCTCTTCGATTCCATCAAGAAGGCTGTCAGCTGTGCCACACTTTTAGCACATAAATTCTGAATGTGCGTCAGGCAGTCTACATGGATGAATGTTTTAATGAAATAGAAGAGGAAGATATTTGAGGACTCGTTTAAAACCTGTCCTACTTTTTCTTTCTACAGCACTAACCATAATTTCTATGATCAGCAAAACCCCTCATTTTATTCCTTTCTAAACTAAATGTTTTAAGTTTTACCAGTTTCGTTCAATCAAGATGGCTTCAGGTGTGCCACATTTTTGTCATACCTTAGACTGTTAGCGCTCTAGTTGTTCTTTAGACCAATCTGGAAGGCTGCAGTAGAACCCAAGGGAATCTATTCTATGTCAGGACTGGAGGCTCATATTATGCTTCTCTGTCTTTACTGCGTAAACAAGCAGCAGCCAATTACAACATTTAAAAGAAAAATCTACATGTCCCATGAACCCTTAGTCCATGATTGTCACATGATGCAGTCAGTATTCACCTCTCCTTATAAGAATTGTCACCTCCATTTTGTGCTACTTCTTCTTTGCTGTTTCGCAGCCAGTTAAGTGACTCTATCCTTATTGCTTTGTTCAAGGTGTGACCTTTGTTCAAATTGTGGGGAGATGAGAGGTGTGCACCTTTGGCAAGGCCGCCCCCCCACTGCACTGATTGTTAATGCCTATTGTGATTTTTCGTGCTGCGCAACTCTCTTTGGCAGCACAACACTTTGCAGTGTGTGAGTGTATCCATCTTTATTATGTGAATAATCAGGAGCGTGGTTCGCATCCAAGCCTGTAAGTAACTCTGCAGGCTCTTGGTGGAGTGGGAGCGAGAGCAGGACACGGTTGTCCCATTTCTAGTTCTTGACTCAACACATGCACGCCTGCATGAAGTTGTTGCAGTTCCTTTGAATGTGGTGGCTGAATCATATCAATTACAGGCAATGGTGCTCTTGACAATTTCAACTGTTTGAGGCGCTGCCTGCCGTTAGAACAGAGAGTCAAGAATTTCTTGTTCCCTTTATGCCCTGGTGCAATGGAGTGTGGCCATGGTTGTAAAAATCCTCATCAGGTTTGGCCTATGGTGCTTTGCAGGCAGCTCCCTCCACGTCCAAACTAATTATATATTGCTCAGTTTGCCTGCTGGGGTGAGCAATCCCCCTTATTGGTAGCTAAATACTATCCCATATTACAGATTTGTGACCTTGGATAACCGGTACACCGGGGAAAGAATTATGGCACAGTACTGCCAATATGAGGCGGATCTAGAATATTTGGATGACGAGGCCCCCTCCCTAGAAAAAAACGTGGTCGAAGCGCTTGACAATAGCATTCAAATGTCAGTGAATAAAGTCTTAGCCAAAGCCTTGGGACCCCATACCCAACATTCCAAAGGCTTTGCCCGCAACAAGGTTGATTACCTCCATTCACCCCTTTTGGGGTCCCCAAGCCCGCCCACTAAACCGTAGAAAGGAATTGGTAAGAGCAAAAGATGGGCCCACTTTGAGGTGTTCGAAAAGCTTTCCGAGGCAGTCAGGAAGGAACATAGGTATAGCATTGCTCAACTCACTCCCTTTTGCCATGACAACATGATCAATCACTCCAATAATTTGGACTCTGAGTCCTTGTCCTCTGGGCTCAGCAATAGTGACCATACTGACAAATTGGGACCCAGTAAGAGAAAATTATCTGAGCTGAATTGCAGTACATACAGGAACCGCTTGTCAGGCCGAGGTTACCACCAAGGCTCCCATAGAGATACCTCATTCCATGGCCGGGGCTAATAGAAGGACCAAAGCTACTCCAACACCTTCTACCCAACCCAGTCACATGGAGGCCGTCCATGCTTCAGCAGAAGATTCAGTAGAGGTCAATAAAGCATCTCCCAAGATACCGGATATACAGGTGAAAAGTATCCTTTGTCTGAGATAACTCTGGAGAGCAGGACATCTAGGGCCACAGGCTGGAATTTTATTCCACCCCGGGGCAACCAAACACTCCTAATGGGCTACCTTTTTCCCTACAAGAGCAACATCTCATTTCAAAAGAAATCAAAACCCTGTTGCAAAAAGATTCTACCTGCCCTTCAACACCTTATCCAGAAGGTTGTATGAGCACCATTTTCTTGGTCGACCAAAGAGAGGGGTGGCTCGCGACAAGTCGTAAACCTAAGAGATTTCAGTTCTTGGATAATATAAATGCATTCCAAAATGAAGGGTATCATCCTTCTTCAAGACATCCTGCAGGAGGGGGTTTGGATGGTCAGGCTGGATCTGAAGGATGTGTACTTGACGATCCCAATATTCTCCCCTCAGCTGAGATTCCTCCAGTTCCTTTGGCGAGGGCATTGTTTCGAATTCAAGGTTCTCTTCTTTGGGCTCTTATCAGCTCCATGGTGCTTCACCAAGATGATGAGGCCCATTGTGGAAAACTTGTGGACCAGAGGGCCTAGTTTGTCCTTTACCTCAATGATATGATTCTGTTGGCGCAGAACCCTCATGTGGTGAGACTGCATCTGACCTGAACGATTCAGCTTCTCCAGGACCTGGATTTTGTCATAATCCAACCGGGTTCCCTCCAAACGGCTGGAATTTTTGGGATTCCAGAACAACTCTGTTCTGGCCCAGTTAATTCTCCCTGTTCAAAAGATATGAGGTATCAAGAAATAATTGAGGTCTGCGTTGTGCAGCCTGACAGTATCATTGAGATCAGTGGCACAAATTGTAGGTCTCCTAGCGTCCTCCATCCAAGCCATTTTCCCAGACCACCTTCACAACTGGGCCTTTCAGAGATTCATAACTCAACATCTGCAGAAGGGCCTATCCTACTCAGACCAGGTTCTCCTTTCCCAGACCAAAATGGCGAAGACTTGGTGGCTCAAACTCATGGATGCCTGGAATGGCAAAGCGATCTTTGGCAGTTATCTGGATATCATTCTGGAGTCAGATGCCAGCAGGTGGAGTTGAGTAGCAAGGTGTGATTGCCTCTCCCCAGGGGAATGGTGGTTGGAATCCGAACTCCAACTCCATATCAAGTGTCTGAAGCTGCTAGTGGGCTCATTTACAATAAAGAGCTTGTCCCTCAAATGAACGGATTGTTGCATACTGCTGAAGAAGGACAACATCTTGGCAGTCCAATATGTCAACAAGTTGTGGGGGAGGTGGGGGCGAAATCCCGAATGTTAGTGGAAGTTACCTCAGATTATTGTCACTTCTGTCTTCAGAATAAAATTTCAATCATATTTGAAAATCTCCCTGGAGGGATCAACTCAGTGGCAGACTGCAATTCCTGGTATCTATGTGGCTACAGCAATTGGAGGCTGTATCAGAAGAGTTTCTTCAGAAGCAATAGCAAGTGGAGGACCATGCTCAATAGATCTGTGCACCTCTCGGCTGAACCGACAAATTCCACAGTTTTTCAGTTGACCTTCGGAGGTAACAGCAATGGATGCTTTCCTTCAGGATTGATCCCGACATCTGCGGTATGCCTTTCCCTCATTAAGCATGATTCCCAGAGTACTGTCCCAAGTGCGCCAGCAGAAGGTGGAGTTATCCTGGTGACCACTGTCTGAAGGATTCAACCCTAGTTCCCCATGGCGCTGGACTTGTCTTGTGACACCCCTCTTTTGATCCTGTTTTGCAGGAACCTGTTGCTGGACCCAGTGGGGTCACCACATCTGCTAATCCTTTCAGGGCAACTCAAATTCCTTGGAGGGTTTACGGAGGGTTTGGCAGGTGCTAGGAGTATTGCAGCAAGCTTCCACTTACATCAGTCAAGCCTGGGCTACAGGTACTCATAAGTGCTATGCGTCAGCTTGGTGAAGATGGATACATTGGTGTAGTGAACGGATCTCTGATACCGCTGGGACAGATGGAACTCTGGTTATTAAATTTCCTTTCTTCCTTAGCAGTTTCAGGTCAGGCCTACAGGTCAGGTAATACCTACCCCATTTCTTCAGGACATTCGCCAATAAATTGCAAACCTGTCGGAGAACACCCTGTCGTGTGCAAGCTCAAGAGAGATATTTGCATCTGCAATCCACCGCAGTCTAAATATTCATCCTTGTGGGGTGTTAAAATTATCCTAAATTTCCTAAGTAATTGGCCTGACAATAAATACCTTTCCCATAAGCAGTTGTCAGCCAAACTGACAATGTTAGTGTGCCTGATCTTGTGTAAGAGAGTATTCAGTGTTAAGGCCTTCGATCTTTCAAGTAGGGTGTTCTTCCCAGACGGCGTCTCCTTTATTATTTCTAGATGGACAAAATGTAACACCATGTTAGTGTTTTGCCTCGCATTTCCTAATGATAAAAGATTGTGTGTCATGCAATGCCTTAACGCCTGACAGTGACAAGTGAATTCCAAGTTGATCCGAGGGGGTAAGTATTAATTGCTTTGCAAAAGCCTCACCAACCAGTAGCAGCACCTCTGCTGGCTAGATATATGTAATGGTTATTAGCTGAATCTGGGATTGACATTTTCATTTTTGGGGTGCATTCTGTCAGAGGAGCAGTGACCTCTAAATCTTTTACACTAGGGCCACTCCTAGAAGACATTTTGAAGACAGCAGATTGGTCATAGGAATCTACCTTTAAGGCTTTTTATTGCAAACTAATTGTGGATGTGTCATCAGTGGTGGTAGCGCAGCTTTAACAGACATAATCTGAGCCTCCGGTCCTGACATAGAATAAAAAAAAAATCTAGTTTACACAGTAAGAATTTTCAATCCTATTAACACTGAGGCAAGAATTATGCCATCCTGATTGGATTCAAGTCTTCATATCAACGTAAGGTATCAGCACATTTCCTGTGTATCCATTTGTTATGCTGAATGTCCTGCCCTAAATGTGCTTGTTAATGTATACAATACCCATTGGCATGGTTATTATGACTTCTGATTTATTTTTTCCTTCTGCGACAGAACTGAAACACACTTGTCTTCCTGAGGCAGACATCACTGTTTTTCGTGAGAATGGCTTCGACCTTGTGTACAGTTCACATTCTTCATCTGAAGATGTTGTGGGTTCCCCTCTTTTGTTAAGTTTGGGAACTTTTTGTCTTTGTTTGGACATGGTTCAGTCCTGAAAGTAGTTATGCACAACTTCTTTTAGTTAGCAAAAAAATGGGGTACAAAATGGAGGTGATGGTTCTTATAAGGAGATGTAGATACTGATTGGAGTACTGGACTATCATCGACTAAGGGGGCATGTCGTTTTTTTCTTTTAAATATTGTACTGCTGTTTGTGCAGTAAAGAGAGGGAACCATAAGCCTAGTCTCCGTGTCCTTAATAAAATTTGAAAAATTCCTGTTATGTAAGCTAGAAGATTGTTTATCGATGAGTTGCTCCTGTCGAAGTACACGAAGGAGCTATTTGAGAACTACTTAAAACATGTCCTAATTTTTATTCCTACCGCACTAACCATAATTTGTATGACAAAATGAGCCCCTCATTTTGTTGCTTTCTAAATTAAACGTTTTAAGTTTTACCGGTTTGAGTCAATCAAAATGGTTTCAGGTGCACCACACTTTTGTCATAAGTAAGACTGTTAGCACTCTTTTTGTTCTTCAAAACACTCTGGGAGACTGCAGTAGTGCACAAGGGAATCAGCTGATGGGCTGCTTCTGTTGGAAGTACATGTGTTACTGAGAATTTCAGACTTCATTCTCATATGGCTGAAAAAGAGTGAATTTACTGAAAATATGCTCTCATTTTAGCTTCTAGAGCGCCTTCCATAACCTCTATGGGAAAAACATGAGAAAACTGTTCTCATTCAAACATGATTCATAAAATCCCAGCAGAAGGCCTTTTCACAGGGTAAAATCACCCTAGCAACAAATTATTTATATTGAAACTAAAATCTGTTATCACCCTGTATATGTTCTCCTCAAAACCTGCCATTCACTGCAATGCATTTCAATGGGTGCTATCATGTATATTGGACCCAAGACGGCTGCCATCACTTTCTAGTTGAGGTGCTGGCAGCCAATCATATCTCCCCATGAGATCTGTGCTAAGGCTTCACCCAGATGTACACTGAACAGATTTAAACCAAGAAAAAAAGGATAATCTGCAGAGCAACAGCTACCTTTTTGCCAAATGTGGTGTAATTTTGGGCAGCAGTTCAGGCTGCAGTTGTGTCTAAAGACTCTATGGAAATCAACCATGGAGAAACACTTTTTATGCCACCCCTCCTCCTCTCATCCTTCTCTCCCCCACCTACAAACACACCCACACTTGCACACACTAACACTTTTTACCGCAGTTCCCACTTCATGGATTACCTGGAAACTTTTCATGCAAAACCAGAGCCTTGAGCACACACTTTTTCGAAAATTTCATGAAGCTTCGTCAAAGGGCACCAAAGATATAGCCAAGTCAAAAAAGCTTTTTCAATTGAAACTAGAGTCTAACTATAACTACTTACTGGCTACCTTACAATAGGTAGTATAGATAAATATCTTGCAAACAAAAATACACAAAATTACAAGATAACTAATTTTATTGAAAATCATAATTTGAATAATATAATGCTACTTTTACTTATATATCTGATAGAGACTTCTAGATGCAGATTCCTTACCTTAGAATTTTCCCCCAGGCGTCAGACTGGATCCAGAGATTTTTTCTTTGAGCGATATCCTTAGGTGTCATTAGATGGCGTTGGTCGACTCCGTTGACGTCGTAGTCGCTGTAATGGCATCAGGAGTAGTATACAGACGCCGTCTCAGCGCAATGACATCAGTTATTTTCTTTACACGCCACAAGCTGATCCAGAGAGAGCTACCCTAGATCAATTTTTGACCAACTTCAACTCTTTTGTTGAGTTTTTGGTGTGTCAAGGATGTCATTGAAGACGGCTTAAAACTTTGCAAAGACTGTCACCGCATGATGTTGGTGATGGATCCGCATTGGGTCTGTTTGTGGTGCCTGGAGCGTGACCATGACCCAAAGTTGTGCTCCGGGTGCCGGGCCATGCACCCGAAGGCCTTGAAGGAGCGTCCCTCAAGCTTATAGCAGCCCAGCGCTCGACTCCGCATAGGTCCCGCTCAACGAGAAGGTCTCAAGACCAGTCGTGGAGCCACCACCACTCATATTCCTCGAAGTCTTTGGGTCAAGATAAGAAGAAAAAGAAGTCAAAGAAATCCCATCATCCTTTGGCTTCACCCCGTTGCTCGGCTGATGTGACGCAGGAAGTGTGTCTACACTTAAGGCCTCTGTCCTCAGAGCCTGCTTTTGGGTCCGCTCCGCGCCTCCCTGAGTTTTTGGGAGCCAGGGTGACCCCTGTTCAATTAAAGGAATTCTTTGAGGCACATTTTTGGGCAGTCCGACCCCACTACGGCCCCTCCTGATCCGCTCTCGGATCTGTACAACGCTGGTCGTACCATTGAGACCTTCCCCGGCGCTGGTTCAATTGTCGATGCTCCCGGCGTCGGTGGTGCTCACCATTGATGTTGACCTGATCCCGATGACTCTGGGTCAGAACAGCTTTGGCTGACGCCACCTTCTTCTTTGATGGGGCCTATTCACCCCAGGTTGGATTCAGACCCTTATTCTCATGAGTTCGAATTCGGGGAAGGATTGACAGGGTACTGCTACCCTTATGAATCCCAGGATGACCCTAACATGGACTCAGCGCAGGAGTTGGGCAAGGCAAGTGGTCTGGAAACCTCTCCAGATGCCGGCATGCTGTCCTCTCCTACGGTAGCTATGGCGGAGGGAGCTACTTATTCCATAGTGATCAGTAGGGCTGGCTGTGGTCCTCGGCCTTGAGCTGCCTACTGTTCAGGTCAAATCTAATCTCCTGATGGAGGTGCTTCAACCAGGGGTTTCCACCTCTGAGCCTCTTCTCCCATTCAATGAGCCATCAACAATGTCCTTTTGGGTACTTGGTCCAGACCCAACACAGGGGCTCCTGTGAACAAGACAATCGCACGCCGCCATAGGCCCGCCCCGAACAACCCTAAATTCATGTCCTAACACCCCACGCCTGACAGCCTTGTTATCCAGGCATCCTCATCCTCTGACGCATTCCCTTCTGCACCTCTGGATAGGGAATCAAAAAGGCTGGAACAATTTGAGAAGATTATGTTTTCTTCCTCCAGTCTAGCGCTGCAGTACGTGAACACTGCATGCTTTTTGGGCCGTTATAGTCCCTCTCTGTGGGATACGGTCACACAAGTTTTGCAGCAGATACCAAAGGAGGCCCGTGTTATCCTTTCCCAAGCTGTCTCTGATGGGAAAGATGTGGCAAAGTCCACTATGTGGGCAGAACACGACCGACTCTCCGGGTAGATGAGTTGCAATGACGGTGGCCATGAGACACCGCGCCTGGTTACGTACATCTGGTTTCTCAGGGGAAGTCCAACAGACTCTTATGGACATGCCCTTTGATGGCTCCCATCACTTTGGAGACCAGGCGGACTCGGCGTTGGAGAGGTTAAGGACTCTAGGGCTACGGCTTGGTCCCTCGGACGTTCCCCTGCCCCTTGTCTCTAACAGTCTGCGGCCACCGAAGGGGCTCTCTGTCACATCTCTTTCCCAACCACCATGCCGCCTATGCTGTTCAGCCACTGCGTGGCAAAGGGCACAGAATTGCAAGTGGTCGTGAACAGGGAACCAGAAATCAACCCAGTCTGCCCCTGTCACAGCCTCCAAACCCGCCTTGTCCGTCCCCTCACTCTGGTCTAGTTGGCAGCAGGATCGCCATCACCTGCCCCACTGGGAAACCATTACTACAGACAGGTGGGTTTTGCATATTGTTCGAGGGGGCTACTCCCTCCCCTTTGAGTCTGCTCCACCAGCCATGCCTCTATCATTCAGCCGTATAGCGGAAGATCATTTGGCGCTTCTCTGCCAGGAAGTCGTGGCTCTCTTGGCCAAGGGAGCCATAGAGACGGTTCCTGCATCAGAAGTCGGTTGTGGTTGTTATTTCCACTATTTTCTAGTGGCCAAAAAAGACAAGGGCTTACGTCCTATCGTAGACCTTCGGGCCCTCTTCCTCAAGAAGGAGAAATTTAAAATGCTCACCCTGGCTCAGATCCTGTCAGCCTTGGACCCAGGAGACTGGATGGTAGCATTGGACTTGCAGGGCACTTATTTCCATATTACCATCCTGCCTGTCCACAGACATTGGTAGGTCACAAGCACTTTCAATTTACCATGCTCCCCTTCGGCCTTACTAGCGCCCCTGGGGTGTTCACAAAAGAGATGGGGGTAGTTGCAGCTCATCTGCACAGGTTGGGGGTTTCAGTCTTCCCATACCTCGATGGCCACATGGAAGAGGCGAAGATAAGAGGCCTCTGATATCCAGCAGAGTCTGGGCTCCATATCAGTGTTCTGGAGCTCTGGAAGATCAGGCTTGCGTTGAAAGCATTTCTTCCCTCTCTCAAAGGAAAAGTAGTGCAATCGTTCACAGACAACACTACCGTCATGTGGTACTGCAACAAACAGGGCGGAGTAGGGTCCTGGACCCTTTGTCAGGAGGTGCTGTCTCTCTGGACATGGCTGGCACATCAGGACATCACCCTGGTGGTTAAACATCTGGCGGGCTCTCTGAACACCAGGGCAGACAAAGTCAGCCGTCGATGCATAGCCGATCACGAATGGCGTCTCCATCCAGAGGTGGCGCAAGGTCTCTTTCAGCAGTTGGGACATTAGCAGGCAGGTCGCTCCCCGCTCCGCCGCTCAGCGCCACCACCTCACCGTTCCGCTCCTTTGTCTCTCCCTGCTCCATTCCACTTCCCCAGCCACTGCGTCCCCTGCGTCCCCTCCCGCCTCCCTCCTCCACCTCACTGTTCCGTTCCTTTGTCTCTCCCTGCTCCATTCCACTTCCCAAGCTGCTGCGGCCCCGCCTGCCTCCCTCCTCCGCCTCACCGTTCTGCTCCTCTGTCTCACCCTTCTCCATTCCTCTTCCCCAGCCTCTGCGGCCCCTCCCGCCTCCCTCCTCCACCTCACTGTTCCATTGTCTGTCTCTCCCTGCTCCATTCCACTTCCTCAGCTGCTGCGGCCCTTTTCACCTCAAGACAACACATAGCCTACACCCACACCACCAAACTCCTCTGGACCGACCACCACTGTGTCCACTTCTCCTTTGCCAAACCCCCCACACACCACCATCAACACACCACACCCTACCGCATGTGGGACAAGATCCCCACAAAACGCCTGAACTCCCAACTGGCTCACAACCCCCCCCCCCTCCACCCCAACGACCCCAACGCAGGAGCCTACAACCTCTCAAAATGAATCACCACCTGCGCAGACACACTAGCCCCCCTCAGAAAACACATCGCCACCCACAACATCAAGAACGCCCCATGGTTCACCCTCGAACTCCAAGACTCCAAGCGCAAATGCCACCAGCAGAGAAAATATGGCGACAAGAACCCTCCACAACCAACTTCTCCACCCCCAAAGCCACCATTCGCACCCATCACCAACTCATAAGAACCGCCAAAAGAGACGACTACAAGACACGCCTTGACAACAACTCTTAAAATAGCAAAGAACTCTTCACCATCATTAATGAACTAGCCAAACCTAAAGCCAGCAACATAGACCCTTCACACACACAGCCCCTATGTGACGCCCTCTCCAACCACTTCCACCACAAAATCCTGGACATCCACAACAGCTTCATACCACACACACCCACCACACACACCCCTCACTCACCCAGCTCAACCCCCACTCATGAACCCCCCCCACCACACTCACCACCTGGGCCGCTACCACACACGAAGAAACCAAGAAAACCATGAACTCCATCCGCTCTGCATCCCACTCCGACCCCTGCCCACATCGCATCTACAACAAAGCCAGCCCAACCATCGCCCCCATACTCCGCGACATAATCAACTCCTCCTTCGACGCCGCCACCTACGCAGACCCCTGGAAGCACGCAGAAATCACTGCTCTCCTAAAAAAAAAAAAAACAAAGCCGACCCAGAGATCCTCTCCAACTATCGCCCCATCTACCTCCTCCCCTTCCCCGCCAAGGTCGCCGAGAAACTAGTCAACACCCGCCTACCCCACTACCTAGAAGAAAACAACACTCTTGACCCCTCACAATCCCGGTTCCGCAAGAACCACAGCACGGAAACCGCCCTCATTGCATGCACTGACGACATTAGGACCAAAGTCGACAAAGGCGAGACCGTCGCACTCATCCTTCTAGACCTCTCTGCAGCCTTTGACACTGTCTGCCACCACACACTCCGCACACGCCTCCACAACATAGGAATTTGCCACAAAGCCTTAGACTGGCTCACCTCCTTCCTCACTGACTGGACCCAGAGAGTCCGCCTCCCACCTTTCCACTCCACAATCACCAAGATCATCTGCAGAGTCCCCCAAGGGTCCTCTCTCAGCCCCACACTCTTCAACATTTACATGATCCCCCTAGCCAACATCCTCCGATCACATGGAATCACTATCCTCTCCTATGCAGATGACACCCAACTCATCCTCTCCCTCACCCGCAACCCCACCACTGCCAAAACCAACCTACACGCAGCTCTCCTCGACACCGCCAACTGGATGACTACTAACCACCTAAAGCTTAACTCCAACAAAACCGAGATCATCATCTTCGGCCTCAACCAAACCATATGGGACGACTCCTGGGGGCCCACCGCCCTAGGACCCGCACCCACCCCCGCAAACCACGCACGAAACCTCTGCATCATCCTGGACCCCTCCCTCTCCATGACACAACAAATCAGTGCTCTTACCTCCTCCTGCTTCCTCACACTCCGCACTCTAATTTTTTTTCCCTTCAAATGGATTCCCCCAGAGACCAGGAAGACAGTCACCCATGCACTCATCAGCAGCAGACTAGACTACGGTAAGGCCCTCTATGCCGGCACCACACTCAAACTCACACGCAAACTCCAGAGAATCCAGAACACAGCCACACGCCTCGTCCTTGGCCTCCCCCGCCACAAAAGAATCTCACCACACCTCAAAACCCTTCACTGGCTCCCCATAAACAAGAGAATCACATTCAAGATCCTCATCCACGCACGCAAATCCCTCCACAACACAAGCCCGACATCCCTCAACAAAACAGTGAACTTTCACATTCCCACCCTCAACCTCCGATCAGGCAACCTCGCCCTAGCCACAGTCCCCCGCATCCAATGCACCACCACAGGAAGCAGGTCCTTCTCCTACCTCGCCCCCAAAACCTGGAACTCCCTCTCCACCCACCTCCGCAAAACCAAATACCTCCTGCTCTTCAGAAAAAACCTCAAAACATGGCTGTTCGAACAGTGACCCTCCTGCCCCCCCCCCCCCCCCCACCAAACACCTTGAGACCCTCACGGGTGAGTAGCATGCTATATAAATTTATTTCTATTGATTTTTAATAGATTGATTGGGGAGAGCCTTGGTCAGATCTGTTCGCCTCCGGAGAGTATGCGCAATGTCAACTGTTTTGCGTGTTGGGGTTTCCAAGGCGGCACTCGCTCAGAGACTTCATCTCGAGTGGAACTCCGGCCGCCTTTCCCCCTATATCACGTCAGTCCAGAGTTCTCAAGAAGATCAAGAACGACTGGGCCCAAGTAATCTTGGTGGCTCCGGAGTGGGCACGGGGAGTATGGTATCCAGAGATATTGAGCATAGCCACCGATCCTCCACTCAGACTGCCCCTTCGGGAGGATCTTCTGTCGCACCACCAGGGGACGGTCCTCCACCTGAACCTGTACAATCTCTGCCATCATGCGTGGAGACTGAGCGGCGGCAGTTGATGGCTTTTGACCTTCCACTCGAAGTCTGTGATGTAATCTTGGCAGCCAGGCATCCCTCCACCAAAATGGTGTATGCCTGTTGGCATAAATTTGTGGCATGGTCTACCAACAAATCAGCTGATTCCCTCTCTGCTCCTCTTTCTGAGGTTCATTTGTTCATTCTTTCTTTGGCCCAGCAGTGCTCTGCTTTGGGCACCCTGAAGGGCTATTTATGAGCTATCTCAGCCTTTCTTAGGTTGCCTGATCAGCCTTCACTCTTTGTCTCCTGTTAGTAGATTCCTTAAGGGCCTCACCCAGTTGTTTCCTCCCACTCTTTTTATCATGCCTCAGTGGGACCTCTATCTTGTCCTTACTTACTCAATGTGTGCTCCTTTAGAGCAGATGCACAATTGTCCCTTATGGCTCCTTACTTTCAAAACAGTTTTTCTTGTTATCATCACTTCTGCTCGCAGAGTGAGTGAGCTTCAGGCTCTATCTTCTAAGCCCACATTTTTGTCTGTGCACCTAAACAAAGTGGTGTTACACCCTAGCCTGCCTTTCTTCCTAGTGTTCATACACCTTTTCATGTAGGAGAGTCCATTACTTTGCCTACTTTTTACGCACTTGCACATCCTTCTCATGTGGAGGAGAGACTCCACCGCCTGGATCCCAAAAGAGCGTTGGTGTTTTATCTCAATCGTGCTAAAGATTTCCGAATGGACGGTCAACTCTTTGTTGATATGTGGGTGCAGAGAAAAGGAAGGCAGTGCAAAAATCTGCCATCTCACGTTGGGTGGTACATTGCATCAAAATGTGATACGCTTTGGCTAAGAAGCAACCCCCTGACAGCTTGCGCGCTCATTCCATCAGAGCAACTGCTGCTTCCACTGCGTTATTATGTGCAGTTCATGTCCTGGATATCTGCCAGGCAGCTACATGGGCAACCTTGCACACGTTTACTAAACATTACTGCCTGGACAGTCAGGTCCATAAGGACGACCACTTTGGTTGTTCGGTCCTGCAGGACTTTCTAGTATGATCTTAGTTTGCAGCCCACCTCTGAGGATGGCATTACTTTTGTATCTATTCTTCTAAGGTAAGGCATTTGCAACTAGAAGTCTCTATCAGATGTAAAAGTTACTTACCTTCGGTAACTATATATCTGGTAGACATATTCTAGTTGCAGATTACTTACTGACCCACCCATCCTCCCCGCTTGCGAACTGATTTCTAGGGACAGGGCTTCCCCATTCACGGCCTTAGCTCTGGCGCACCAATTTCAGTGTTCTTCACGGCTCTGCGCTTTGGCATGGAAAGTTGTGAAAAGAAACTGACGTCACTGTGCTAATGCTGCATGTATATAATACTCCCGACGTCATCACGATGACTACGACGCCAACGATGCCCAGTGGAGTCGACCAATGCCACCTAACGATGAGCAAGGGTATTGCTCGAAGAAGAAAATCTCCGGATCCAGTCTGAAGCCTCGGGCAAAATTCTAAGGTAAAGAATCTGCAACTAAAATAGGTCTCTATCAGATATATCGTTACCGAAGGTAAGTAACTTGTACCTGTGGACCATACAGTTTTTCTGTTCATTATTTTATTGGTGCATGTCACTGAGGAAGCAAGTATGACACCTCCATTGCTATTGTTTTTCATTGTTCAATGCGCTTCCAGGTGACCACTTCTAGTTACGTTATTTTTCTATTGAGGTCTAAGTGTCAGTTTTTTGGTGCAAGCCTGGCCCTACCACAATCACTTTCTTGTTAACCTTTTACTGCTGATTGGGCCTTGACCCTAGAATGGCTGCTTGAATTATTTCAAGATCATTACCAACAGGCAATCCCTTGAATTCCTGACATTCATCTAGTGGTCAGGCCATCCCAATCTCAGTTACAAAAAACTCTCCCCCATGCCACTCTTGAAGAAAGCATGTCACGCACCAAGTACAACTTAAAATAAGTGTTTGAGTTAATAATTATTTCCGACAGAAAAGTTCAGAGTTCTAAATTCTGTTTATTTATGCATTCAGTCAGTACGGTGTTTGCATGCATTGGCACATTTAGAACATATCAAGCTTATGCTGGTTTGTATGCTGGAGCTTTTGTGGGTGGGAGAAGTCCTACATTTAAGTTAAGTTGTTGAAGCATACCTAAAATAATTCCTTAGAAATATATACAGTCACAACCTTTGCATATCATCTCTGCTGACAGTAACACCACCCACATGCTCTATTGATACGTTTAAAAATATTAATAGTGCTGTGCTCTGTTAGGAGTGAAGTATGTTTTTTCACTTAATAGTATGTGCCGTACATAATCCAAGTGGGTTCTCTAGTCATCAGTAGGGAGAAGAGAATACCACAAATTGGTAACCCCAACAGGAGTGAGGAGAACTTCAGCGTTTGCAATATGCAAAGAAAACTTAGTAGGAAGTGCACATTTTTGTAGGTAGATGCCAGTGTCCAGGCCCAGCTCTCCTTATGCTGCTTCATCATTCTTGCTCCTGTCTTCTCATTCCATTCTTGCTCCTGTCTTCTCCTTGCTTTGTCCCCCGTGTTTTGTGTTCTTATTGCTTTCCCCTTTTCTCACTGCTTTCTCCTTGCTTTTCCCCGTTTTTTGTGTGCCTTTTTATTGCTTTTTCATTTTGGTAATGTATATTTTGAGGTGCTTTTACAGTTACAGAAAGACACTACATGGAAAACAATATGTGCCAGATTACATGTTTTCATTTAAAGCTATGGGAAATGCAACACGGATCATGCTTTGTTTTCATTGCATTTTTATGAATTTAGAAGGCTTTGTTTCAACTGATATGTTAATGTTAACAAAGGAAAATTCACAGAAAGGAACTAAAATAGTTTACAGCTTTGAATAACTAATGACAAAGGGTCACTGAAAGTGTCCCATTTAGCTGCGGAATGTCACTGAGCTGAATGTACACAAACTATAGCAATGTCACACATAAGCAATCTAAAAACTTGACAACTGTGTGCTGCGAATAGGGCACCATGCACTGGCTGAAGGTCTGATGACCATACAGAGAAATATACTGCATGCACGGAATGAAGGTCGCAGGGGACTGTTGGGAATGGGGCAGCATGCACTTTCTGAGAGTCTCATTGGGCCTTTTGAGAAAGGGCACCATGCACTGACTGAGGGTCTCAGGAACTGTTGGGAAAATAGCGTTGTTTTTTTCTTTCAATATGGAAAGAAAATCCGGTTGGGAGTTTACAACTGCTAATAGCTGTAACTTGGAGAAATGCAAGACCCTAGTGCATTGCAAATGCTTGTTTCCCTTGCCACTCCTGCATGCTGTCCGTTATTTTCACCTTCCTGTCTTGCCCTGCCCACCTCCTTCCAGTGCCCCTTCCCAGCACCTACTTAATAGAGGCCACAGCGTGACTCATGGAGCAGTTCCCACGCCCAGCTCTCCCCATGCTGCTGCATCGCTCTTGCATCTGTTTTTTTGGAGCCTTGAGACCCTCATGGTTGATTTACCGTGCTTTATAAATCTTTGATTGATTGCACTTAAACTGCTGTCAACATGGCCGCTAATCTCGCTTGTTCCAGACGAAGAATTTTCATCTTGTGCTTTTGTGTGACAACCATATGCTTTCTGTGTGTTGCAGTTTTGGTTATCTTCCTTTGAACACATTAAAGGAAGACATCTGATAGCAGTGATTTGTAGGTTAAAATTACGGAACTGATAAAAATCTCAATGATCACATGGTGTGAGATCACGACAACCACTGGATAGTTGTGCTCTGCTATCCAGAGCATCGCCAAAATGGATGCTTAACCTCAGTGGGAAGCTGAATTTTCCATCTGGCTCAACCAATGTTGTTGAACCTTTCCACTGCCTGTTGGAGCAAAATATTTAGAATTATATTACAAATTCACCAGTTTAAAACAATTCTGCACTGAAATGTCTAGTTAAAAATGTGTTCCTTTTACAAATGTCATTACCGTTGTTGGTTGTGTCAGAGGTCTGTAAAATGTCATAAAGAGCAACTAAATAGTAATATATGGTGCTTTACAAATATCCAAAGTGAAATATAGTTCATCAAACGTGAACTCTGGGCGTTTACCACTTATCTTGTAATTGTACTGCAGAGTATGCTGCTGTTAGTTCAATACAGATTTGCTGTTTTCATTGTTCAGGGCTATTTAGCGAAACAGTACAGTTCACTGCCTTTGTGTTTAAGCTGAATGCTGACGTCAGACATCTGCCAGAATCAGACATCTTATTGTTTGGAAAAGTGCATTAACCTTCTCTTCTTAACCAATGACAGATTGTCCAAACTAGACAATTTCCGCACGATTGTTGTACAAGAACTTGACAGTTTTGAGAAGGAAACTCAAGTTCTTAAAGGACTAGAAAAAGCAACTTTGGTAAGTGCACACCTCCTACGTTTTATGACTTAAAACATGCCTGTGTTAACTTAAAGTAAAATCCTGAATTGTAACTAATTTACTGAAAAGCGGACACTTCTAATGAGCTATAAACAGAGACTTTACTGGTATGTTTCTAGCTCTCTGTTGTGGCCCTAAAGCCCTGTTTTGACGTCTCAAACTGAAAAAGATCCCTACCTACCTAAATAAGTACGTGTATACACTCGGATGTGCCAGGTGTAATCAGATATTCATATTGTGGAAGGGGTATGATTAAAGTAAGGTACCACCCCTTTTGGGCCATGATGCCTTTTCAATCCCTCAACAAAGGTGATACTGCTTTGGTGTGCTTGTATGTGATGCACAGCATGCTGTTTTTTCACGTAGAAGCTCTAAACAATGACATTTACCCAAAATTCAAGAGACTCAGTTAGTGTAAGTGGATAATTGGATACATTATTTTTAAATAGGGCCTTTTCTCTGTAAAGTGATCATTCCATGGACTCTTTAAGGTGGTAAACAGTGATAAACAGTGATTAATCAAACTAGTATGACTGTATGTACACTTGTAATAGAGTGGAATTTGACATTTGGGCTGTACATGGAAATGTGTGAATGCTTGTTATAGTCAAATGTTTAAACGAAGGGCCTGGACTCAGGCGGTGTGCTGCAATTATCCCTTACACAATCCACCATGAGACAAATCAGTGTGTTTAAGCTTCAACATGTCTTGTTCACCACAACTCGCCACTTTCTTTCATTACTAAATATTTCCCATTTGGCATTCTAGTGCATACCAAGCCAGTATGATGTACATGGAAAACCTAACATTCACATGTATGAGCTTGTTTTATTGAATGTATATATATATACATATATATATATATATATATAAATAAAATCTCATGACTTTGTATGAGTCTCGCATCAGCTGCTGTCTGGAAAGTTTCAGAGTGATCTGTTATGCGGGGCTGAGAAAAAGGGGAGGTCCCTTAGGGATTTTGAACAAGAATGGCAACTGAGCCACTGGACGGATTTACACCAAATTTGGCAGAAAGCTAGCTCTTGGTCCAGAAAGTGACTGTTTTTCGTTTTGTAATTTGGTGAAAATCCAGTCAGTAATTTTTGAGATTTTAGAGAAAATTCAAATTTGTTTATATTGGGAAGTGAAGGCTCCGCGAACCCTCCCGATCTCGTGCTGAGATCTGATTGGCTGCCAACACTTCAACAAGGAAGTGTTGGCAGCCATCGTGGACTCTGCATCAGCTGAGTCCCAGAAAAAAAGATAGAAAATAAGATTAGGGGCCAGGGTATAGGGACCCCATGACCCCTTAGATCTGGTGCTGGGGTGTCCCCATCCCACCCTGGACAAAAAAGTTGTTTTTTTTCCTTTTGCCAGGGTTCGTTGCGGATCTGGCAACAATAAAAAAAAAAAAAAGTGCATGGTTTCCCAGGCTTGTTGTAATAAAGCCCCCACCCCCCCAGGTGGGCCAGGTCACGGGGGCATGTCAAAAATAAGGTTGGGGGGTCACAGGGCCCCTCCTAGGGCTTATCTATGTCCCTGGGACCCCTGGGGTTTTAATGAATATTTTGGGGGGGTGTACCTGGGGTGCCGCAGGACTTCCCCCACCCCTTCCAAATCCCTGAAGACCGCCAAATCCCGGGGCTAACAGCAAATTATATGAGGCACCCTTGCAGCCCGGGGGACCGCCACCTTCCCGGGGGTGAAAAAGAAACATAATGAAGGGAGCCGTTGCAGACCCCTGGGGACCACCACCTGGCTAACTTTAACATTGGAAGGGTGCGGCATGTCCCCATTGTGGAGCCAGCAATGGCTCTTTGGACCACTACCCCCAAGTCTGCCTCCTGCTTTTTCCGCTCATGCACACCCCCGGGACATAGCGGTTGCTGTGGCTTGGTTGGAGCTGATCGCTCCCGTGAAGCAAAAGTTAGCATAACTCCAATTTCTGCAAGAGGGAGCTGTCAGACAGCTTTCGCTTGCAGAAAGCAGAGTTTTCATCTGTTACGTACACACAAATATGTGTGTAGGGAAACAGATGAAAACATTGCTTCCGCAAGCAGGAGCTACTTTTTATAGCAGCTTCCTGCTGCAGGATCAGTGCCGGCTCCCGCAAGATGCAGGGAGCTGGTTAGGACCACAGAGGACTTCAGACTCCCCACCCCCGCGCTCCATTGGTAGCGAGCATCTTGCTTGTATGCCACTTTGACGTTATTCCATGGAGAGACCATTGCAATAACAATAGTTTCTACATAGAATGACTTCCGAGTGGTACACAAGCAAGATGTTTGGTGGCAAATATTATAGTTATGTTTTGAGACACAGCAGAAGAGTCTCTTGTGCCTACTGGTACAGCTCTTGAACTGTTACTCAGTAGATTGAAGGTTCAAGTCCTGGTTTTTCATGCAGTGAGTCTGTTTATTTGCTAGTGTTTTAACTAGTGATGAAACTATTATGTCTTTTTGCCATCAAAATAGCAATGTCGTATCTGTGGCTTAGTGGTTAATGTTTCAAACTCTCACCCAGAAGTTTGAGGGTTTCAATCTAGGTGTGTCAGCAGTCACTTCCCTGTTTTAATTATTTTTCAAATGCAAATATTTAAGATGTATACTGAAATGTAATCACACTCATTTTACTTGACAAACAGATTTGTTTTTCAATTTGCCCTAAAATGTATCATACTAAGTATATCATTCATCAAAGTCTAGAAGAACACTGTGGGTGGTTACAGGAAGTTGGCCTTAAGGCCTGGCAACTGGCCAGGCCTTGCCGGCACCCCCTGCTGACACGGGGTTGGGTGGTTATAGGGAGTTGGCTGCAGGGACTTGCCACAGCCCAGTCCCTGCGGCTAACCGTGACCATGCCTCACGGCCAACTCCAGCGCGCATGGCCAAAGTGTGCGATGCAGGGTTAGGCGGCAATAGGGGCTTTTATGAGGGACTGGCCGCAGGCCTGGCACTGCAGCCAAAGCCCAGCAATGTGTGGCATTGGTTAAAGTATAGTAATTACAATTACTTTACATTGGAAAAACCATAGAAATTCACTGAAAAACTCTAAGGTTACAAGGACGTTAGTTAAGGAACATAATTTAAAAAAAAAAAAACCTTAGGAGTTCACTTAAAAAAAACAAAGATTACTGGGAGTTATGGTTAGGTTCTAAATTTGATTTGACTTTTTAATTTCTTTGTTGAAACCGCACCAACCCCTCTTTCTCCATAGCCTTGCTCTTCCCCATTAAATACAATAAGTGAAGCCATTAGATCAGCATCCTGTAATTAATCTCAAGGAAAATAAAAAGGAAATAGTTCACAGAGACTTCACAGCACACGCAATACCTTAGATGAAAAATTAGGGGGGTGACCCAGCCCAGCCTCCTCCTGGCTCAAACTGGTGTGGACGTGCCTGCACGTTTCCCATGCAGAGCAAGTCTTGGCAGCGCTTTTTAGCACAGGTGTGTAGCTGCCCCCAGGAAGGAGTGACTGCGCCTCCTGGCGCCGAGTGTCCTGGGACTTGAAGTACCCCCTCAAGGTCGCTCACTGTGGCCCGTGCACCGAGAGCCTTGGCAGCACTTTACAGTGCAGGTATGTAGCTGCTCCCAAGGATGAGTCACCACCTCCTGGTGCTGAGAGTTCTGGGACTTGGAATCCCCCTCACATTCACTCACTTTGGCCCCTGAATTTACTTGCCCCAAATCATAGAAATTCTGCAGTTATAGGCAGTTATTTCAAGTAATTATAATTCGGTGCCTAAGGTAATTATAAGTTGCGCCCTCACCATGCACTGCTAATTACTCCAGATAATACACCACTCATGACAACTATTATAACGTCAATAAAAATATTAGCCAAACAATAGAAGTAACATTTTTGAAGTAAATGTGGATGGTAGGGTGTGATACAGTCCATTAAGCATTAATGTAATTGTTCAGTTCTTTTTTCAAATATGGAAAAACATGTTCAGTCAGTCCACCACGTTTACAATTATTGCATTTCATGCATTTTTGAAAAGGCAAGCTTTCATGATTATTCTTTTGGTAAATACTAAATCTTCCTTTGTCGATTGTGCATGCTTGAAGGAGACAGACGGGGCCATAGTTAACTTTATTTTCTGCTAAAGGTTGTTATTCATCTACATATTTAATCCCAACATTCACCCTGGTTCAAAAACAATATCGTGTCTCAGTTCTCCAAGACTATTTGTGGGTATCGTGGTGTCTTGGAGCAATCTAAAATGGTGGTCTGTTAGCTGAGGAAGGATTCATGAGTTATATAATATTCACTGGTTCTTAATAATTCACTCAACAATATACTCCACTTGAGAAGGGTAATTCCCCTGTATGTAGCTCAGTGTTTCCTGAAGATGTTTTATGAATCTGGAAGACTTCCTTAATACCTGTGTGACTCATTTTACTGGTAAATAACAGTTTAGATTTAGAATTCAGTAGCATTATGACATGCACAGACATTGTAGATTTCGATATTAAGACTAGAGATTAAGTGAAATAAGATAGATTGTGTTTTTTTCCCCTCATTAGTCCAACAAGCCTTGTGTCATTTCCCTAGTGAGATATAGTCATATGAGTTGATGGTAGGTGCTCTATTGTTCTTATTGACTTTGAGACATCAACATGGACCTCTGTTGTCCTCGGGGGTGGGATTGTGGCGGTGGGCAGCATAAGTGTAACGTATTTTCATGATTGTGGTTTCTACAGTCAGCTGTGGCACATGGGGTGTTGCAGGACTTCTCCCTGTGGCTCATACTCTTTAAACTGGTGTCCATTCTTTATATGTTATGTATGACTTGATTGGATTATCGGGATTTAGGGCCATATTTTATGCGCCTGATAGCTAGATAATTACGAGGCTGGATACACACATTCTCTCTTCAGCCATGGATTTGAGTCACTATTTGGAGTAACCATTATGGAGTTGGCCACATCAATTTGAAGTTAATCTAACAAGGCAAAGGTACTGCTTTTGGAAACCACCAAAGGTACTGCTGTTGGGAACCACCATTACCCTTTGCAACCAGTCCTGTGACCTTGGTTATCTGCTTTTTTCTATTGTTTAGGAAAACTACTCCCCTGAGTGAAGCGTGTTTTTATTATTGTTGTGTGCATACTCCCAAAAATTACTGCAATAACCTTTACATGGGGCTCCCTGGCAGTCTTTTGGCAATGCACTGAGCACATGATCATGTAGAAGCCCTGAATGTTAGTTTGTTTCAGTCATTAAGGGCAGTTCCATAGTGTAACAGAGAGTGCAAGAGTTTGTCTTCTGTGTCACTGAGAACTGAGATATATCCAATCCTTATGCAAACTGTTAGCGCGTCTTACCTTAATAAGTAAACTTACAAGGGGATGTGAATAGGTTGATGAACCTTTTGACTCGCAACTAAGATGTTCTTACCATAGCTCCAGTACATAATCAATAATCATCAGTAATCAATAACATCAATAATCAATGGAGTCAGTAATTGTAACGCACCATGACCTTTCAGTCATAAATAACCACACCTTTTAGTAAAAGTTTGAATATTTATTTCCTTATATTAACCATGCTAAGGTCATGTAGATAATCTCAATATCAAATGAGACATATAGAAACAATACACTTTGTCCAAAGCGGCGGAAGAAACGCAATCTAATCAGTGCTTGAACTGCAATGCATTCTAAGGTTATGGTGTAAATCCATAGCAAAGTCAACTGCGTCAATGTAATTATGGACATGAGGTTTAGCAGATAAATTCACCAAGCATTAGTCCCTGTTATCATAATTCATTAGTGAGGATCATTAACTAACATCAGATTAGCATCAGCATTTTGGGCTTCAATCAAAACAACTTAGTAACACAAATTTGGAAAAACATCTAACTGTGGCTCTGTCAAAACAGAGCAGTTGGTACCTAGAAAGAATAAGCAAATATGCATAATAATCAAAGTTTGTTATACCTATCCACAGTGGATCAGCAAAGCAGAATCAGTCTTTGTCCTCAGAACATCAGTCCATCAGCAAGAAATCAGGATTCAACATCAAAGTTCGGAAAACGCAGTCTTTAAGCATTTAAAGTTAAGCACGTCTCTTGTCAAGACACATAAGAAAATAGTAACCTTTCGGTCAGGAAGAAAATGGGCAATGGGCTGAGTGAATCTCTTCTCTCCGTGAACTCTTGTTAAGCCAAAACTGTTAAAACTACCCCCCAAATACCTATTGGTCAGTTAATCATATGTTCACACTCTGTCCAATAAACTAAAACCCACATCTATGAATTCTAATGTTACTCTGTTCACATGTCGTTGATTGGTTTGTCTTTCAATGTCCTCATCATCTGGCTTGTCAGGCAACAATATTGTTGCAGCTTCTACTCTAGTCAGTATCTTCATTGTTCTTGTCCTGGGAAAGTCAGTCTCACACACATTACATATAAAATGTTGCATTAGCAGGAACATCATCTCCTAGCAGTCGGTTATCATGAGTAGTTTCCGTTATGAGCACATTTAAACAATACAATAGAAATTTACAGTTTAACTTTCTTGGACAGCCATTTTATTAAATGCTAAGAAACACAGCTTTTACATGGGCCTGCCAAATAGGCCAAGACACTCGCTAAGTTAAGGCCTACAATTAACAAAGCTTACTGCATAACCCTTAATATGACATATTACTACATTAGTCAAACATATATTCAACATTTCATATTATTAAATCATTGATTAATACATTTTGTTAACATTGGTGGCCATTCTTCGTAATCACATTTTCAAAAGCGTGCATTATTTTTCCACTTTATTTTATTTTCTACACAAACTTACTATTCAAAATACATAAACACTCATTAATATTTTTTTATTAAAACACCTGCGCTAGCAAAACTTAAACTCCTGCCCTAACCATCCATAGAAAAAATCTGCAGCATATACCTGCACTACATATTGGGAGGGACCATGCTAGAAGAGTCTCCCTCCCAATGTCTCTTTACGTTAATATGGAACAATTTGTCCCTGAAGTTGATCGAGATTGAAAAGTTTGGCCTTCTGCTGGTTTCTAAAACCTTTTGACTCCTGTTAGGGGCATATTCCCTGTTTTTTGTCGCACCTGTTTTGTCTGTGCAGTTTGGCTGTGAAGTCTTTAAGGGAACTGTTCCGTTTCCAAATAAGATACTAGACATTGGTGTAAGCACATTGTGTGCTTCACATAGAGTTTAAGTACGGATGGAGAAGTGGATGGTGGAAGGTGGAAATGAGTAGAGGCAGTCGGGATTTGCATTTCAACCTTGGCAATGATATTCATGCTGGAAGGAAAGTCTCTAAAATGCATTTTGCTGGCGGGGAGATGGATGAAGGAGCACATAGAAGCAGTGGCGTAACAAAACATAAGCCCCCCCCTGCAAAGTACCTTGAGGGGCCTCCCTCGACCCGGTCATGGGCCTGCGCCCATGCACAGTGCACTGTGCTGAGGGGGCCCCCAGAAGCACGGAGGCCTTTGTTACGCCACTGCATACAAGGAGCCGCAGGTGTAGCTGAACCTCAGGCCAATATTCACAAGCATAGCTTTGATTTTTTTACGCTGGTCAGCAAGGAACATAGAAAAAAATGAAAGTGCTTTATTTTTCATTATTTACGAATAATATCCTTGAAAATTAGAAAAGCAAAATTGTTACTGCTTTTAAAGAATTCTACAATCCATTTTTATAGAAATATGGCTAATATTGTATTCAAGTAAAAAAAAAAAAAAAGTTGTTACCCGGTTATTTTCCTGTAATCCGGCATCAACAGGTACACATTGTGTGAACCCAGAGTAATTAATTTGGCTATGTGTACCTTTGCTCAGGAGTTCATAGAATCTTTCAACTTCACAAGGGGCACAAAAATAAACACCCTGTTACAAAGGGTGTCCTGTTATTTTGTGAGGAACACAGTGCCTGATGTGTGCGTGGATGGTATACCAGACTCTCATGCTGTTCAGCAAGATTCAGGTGATGGTGAGGGGAGGTAGAGGTCTGGTTTCTACAACAAATGAACGTATATGGCATCACAATGAAATTCAAATCTGTAACCATCCCAAAATTATTGTGGCAGTTTTATTTGGTGCACACCAAGTTTTTATGCTTTGGAAGGGAAGACAGATGTTTGTCAGTATTACTGTGCTTGCAAGATAGATGGGACAACAGCAAAGTGTTGATTGTGTTGTGGTTCAATATATGTAATGCACACATACATACATGGTTCCTTGGGTGGCTTTTTCCTTACAAACCAACATTGACCTTAACCAATTATCTTCCCCCCCACCACCACCCTCCCACACACACATTGTGCAGTCATGCCCCTCACAGCAGGCTGGGCTTTGTTGTGGAGCACCCAAAACAGAGGCCCAAATAGGTGTGAGGTTTCAACACTTCTCAGTGAACAGCTCAATTGAAAAGTGTGATCGAGGAAGATAAAAGGTTGGGCTTCTCCTGAAGTGCCCCAGTCACCTTGCACAGCAGAATCTGAACTCCAACCCTTCGCCTCTTCATTGACATTCTAAAGGGATCTCCGTGACCATTCCCCTAACTCAAATGTCTGGATATTTACCCTACAGTCTCAGGTTTGTAGGCAATACACTTCCATTGTCTGGGAAAACTCCCCTCAACCTCAATCCTGGCCCATGTCAAACCAGAGACATAAAAAATGGATCGAACTTTGCCTTGTAATTAATACGGTGAGCCAAACATTAGAATAAGCATCAGAAGACTTGCACTCCAGCATTTGCCGAACCTCCTTTTTGATGTTTTTCCACTTTAAGCTTCCATTCCCTGAGCTGAACAGCTTCCCTTGCTGAAACCATACTCTAACAGCAGGTCTAATGAAAGCCTAGTAGTGGTCAGGCCGTTCACTTTGACACAGAACAGTGCATCATCAATTCTGAATCATTACACTTCTGAAATGTTAATGAATAAAGACCATAATAAAGTTTCACGAGATGGTGTGCTGCAGCACATTTAAGTCTTTTACTTGCATCCTTAAATTGCATGCAGTCTCAGAAAGCACCTTGTATATTTCTGAAATCCAGCATGAAAACTGACCAATACTCAGAACTTCTGATTCTTATTTCCTTTTTTTTCCCAAATGGCCCTCCCCTCCCATCCTCTTCAAGTCAATCCTTCTCTTCCTGGGCCCAACCTCTTTAATTCAATATGCATGTTTGCCTAATCTTTATTAATTTATTTTTGCAAATTGCCCACAACTCATTTAAAACATCGCAACCTATCTTTCCTTGCAAGCCATGCAGATTCAGCCTAACAATAGCTAATCTTGTCTAGCGCATCTATTAACCCCACCAACCATCTGCATGAACTCATAGCACCCTTCCCCTGGCCTTACAAAAGATCACACCTTACGCCTATTAATTTAATTTAATCTATCCCAAAGGGAGGCGAATACACAGAATGTTTTGCCTGGACGCCCACGATTAATCTCTATAATCCGCAGTACCATTTAAACTGAATTAACCATGAACCTTTAGTTCTGGCATAAAGTGCGCCAATGTTTCTTTGAGCATAGTAAACACTATGTGAATACAAATAATTCAATGTCTGGGACATGTAAAGCATGGATGTGTTGCTTGTTGAGAGTTGGTGGGTTCCTAAGAAATTTAAAAGTGAGCAGAACCCCTATTTGGTCTGGCTTTACCACCAGGGAAAAAATGAGCTCCTGCCCTCTTTATCCGTGATTCTTTCAACTGTGGGACTCAGCAAGTAGGAGGTCTGTGCACCAGACTAGGAGAGACTCCCAAAAAGATCCAGCAGTTCTCTCTTCTGGTTGTCATTCTCCCTCTGGACTAAGCATAATTCTGAGGAACTTTGCTCAAGTCACCTTAATACATGACCTTAATAGTGAAGAAAGATCTTATTCTTTCATCGTGCAATGATTTGGGGTGTAAAAGCCCTTTCAAAACATTACAAAAATAATTAAACACATTGCAAAATTGGAAATGCTAAAAGTTTACATAATACTGAGACCATAATATAGAAAATTAAAATACTTGTTAAATAGATAATTACCAACTTTAAACAAACTGTAAAACTCTACTACGATTTAAAAGCTCGCTTAAAAATAATTAAAACAGCACAAGCATTGAAAAAACTAGACATAAACACTACACAGATACTATAGGAGTCAGCTTCTATCCTGGGTCCCAGCCTAGCCCTCTTTCTCTGAAACCAAGGCAGGTGTCGTCTTCTTTAGCCTTGTTTCGGGATGAAACACTAACATGTATGAGGTGTTTCACTCTGAAATTTCACCCTCTGTGAGCAAGTGCTGTCTCTGGGTGCAATATTAGTCAAAAACATGTAATGGTATTTCAGATTCCCTTGTGTTATTCTCAAAGGTGCATAATTCATTTGATTTCCATCCTCTTGGAATTCCTGGGGCCCCTGGTAGTTGTCATTTTGGAGGAAGGAAATAAGAGGTTGTTGTGTATGGCTCTCATACAGAGCCTTTATGATTTACAACAGATTTTTATACCTGGTAACTCACTGCAATGACATACCAATGGTTGATAACAAAACGTGTTACCTTCTATTGCTGTGCTATAATGGCTTTCCATGCGGACAACCCATCACTGCTTGTCTTTGTAAGGTAACAGGATTTGTGCAGGTTTCCCCAACATTTTGCCACCAACTTTTGCTACTAGCTGCTGTTTTTTCGACTTTGAGTAGACAAAGAGGACTCCCAGCAAGACCTCCGTTCCAGTATTCTGGTCCATTACCAAAGGTAGGTCAAACTTGATGTCCACAGTTGGTAAGGGCAGGCTTGCATATAAGTCCCTAGTATATGGTACACAGGGCATGTAAGGCAGAGTGTCCACTCAGGAGTGCAGAAACACTGTGGAGGACAAGGTATAAACATGGCTCCTAGCTTGCCACTGCACACTGCAAAGGCAGTCCCCCACTGCAAGTTCGATTTTGCCATTACCATTACTGACAAAGTCCCTTAATAATATATATGTCTCCCCTAAGGAATGCCTAGAAAGCCCTATGGACAGGAAGTGTATATTAAGCAAGACATATAGGTTTATATATGTCTTAGCAGCAAAACCCTAAAAAATATTCTTTTGCTAAGTAATGGTAGTAGCCCCATTTGCTAACAAAGAGTTATGGGCCGGATTCCCAGCCTGACTAACTCCTGAAAGGGACAACCTAGCTGGGTACTGTAAGGTATCAAATTAATTGTGGCACTAAACTCAACCTAATACCCATGTTGAAATAATGTCACACTTAGAATTCTGCAACTTTTAGAAAGTTGCCACTGTGTGCCTCAGCTTGTCCATTGACTTTACAAAGGCCCTGGCCCACAGACAGCTTTCTGCCCACCTAGGGAGATGTGTGAATGACTGTCAGGCTTAGGCACAAAGTCAGTTGCTACAGAGTGAAGTGAAACCTCCTCTCCCAGGATGGTCACTCAGGGTGTTAGACCAAAATGTGAGTTTCAAAGGGGAGCTACCTTTCAAAGGCAAATTGTGATAATGCTCCAGAGCAGAGTGCCATTTGTTTCTGTAAACAAGTTGGAGACCAGGAGAGAGAGAGAGAAACACAGTTCCCAAACTATTTTTCCCAGAGTGTGTAACCCTCAGGTAGTCACACCTCTAGGGTGGGCTACCAAGCTCCTGGCGACACGGGAAGGATCCTGAATCTTGAGAGTGGCTAGAATCGTGCATTCTCAGATAGCCAGATGGCACACACTGCAGAAAACACGTCATCAGAAGGGAGAGACCTAGCAGCCCATTGGCTAGTGACTTCACAACACTTTTCTGAGATAGATATGGTACCCCTGACATGCTGCCCCTCAGATCATACCGGGACTCAAACTAGAACCAAAGGACTTCCCTGCTGCCCTTGGACCTGCACAAAGAAAAGCTGCACCACCTGCTGGGTTGCACCTGCTGCACTTCAGGCTAGTGAAGTTGGAACTGTGCCCTTGGCTCCTGGCATGGGGAAAAGTGTTGTCCCAGACCAAAGAAGTGACTCCAAGGATCAGGTGGCTGATCCCCTGGAGCCAGGTACACAGGAGCTGAAGAATCCTAAACTGACAAGCTTGTAGCCGCTACCATTTGCTGGGGGCACTGAGAGACAAATCCTACCCAAAAGTTACACCTGAGTCTTCTGGACCCCTGAGTGCTATCAAAGTCCAAATTTATCGCACACAAGGTACACTAGCCCTAACCAAATTATCTCACCCCAAAGGCGCTACAAGAAGACCAGCAGCTCAGCATCTGCTGGTTAGCTATTAAACGTAGAGGACTTTAAAGGACACTGATGTTTGTGGCCAAAGTCATCCCACCTCACTTGTGATTGGAGCGATAACCACAAAGGCAGCCCTGTCAGTCGCACTTCAACCAGAAGGTCCTTGAGCATCTTTTTTCCTGTATCCTCAGCACCAGCACCACTCTATTGAAGTCTATGGTGGTTGTCCTGTAAAGTTTAGAACTTGCCTTAAAACACTTTGGTAGCTAGGTAAACATCCACATTTTCCCCTCTGGCCCCCTGACCTCAATACTGTTGGACTTGGTCGTCCAAGCCGGGCCAGAGTAACTTAACTACCTCTATCAAACGTTCCAAATTTTACAAACTTTTTGTTGAACATTGCTCGTTTGTGATCGCATTTAAAAGTAATATTATTTTTATAAATCTGTATCTCTGTAACCGTACAGTGGATTTTGCTCACCAAAGTCTCTAAAAAATTCATAAAAATATAATCTATTTCTATAAATTGGTGTCCTCCATTCTGTGAGACTTTATTTTGTTGTTTGTTGCTGTTAATTGTTTTACACTATCTATCTTTGTTATACCTGACTGTTGAGACATTGCTACCAGAGGTTGAGCTAAAGGTTGTATAAATGAGCCTGACAGGACCCAAGACGGTTTTTGTGAGTGTATTCCACAACAGAGCCCCAAAGCTGTATGAGTTTAATACACCCAAATCCTCAGCCTGCTTTCATGGAAAGCAGGAAGCACAGCTGCAGGAAGGCAGGACAAGTGGTTAAGGATGACTGGTAAAGTATATTTTTTCACATTTGGGTCAGAGAGGAAAGGCAATTTTATCTATGGCTCTCCCTTTACACCTGTGTCCCTGTTTAGTACTTCAGAGCACAGACAGATTATTTTTGGGGTCATACACAACATTACAGATGGGTAAAAAGTGAAATTCAGGGACGTTTTTCACCTTGCGGTTCTGAGTGACATCATATATACCTTGTGCTTCGCTATCTTTGTCTACGTGACGGAGCTGGAAAACACATGCAATCTCATGGGATGCTTAAGGCAAAAGAAAAAAAACATTTCACTAAAAGTGAGCAGTGGAGAATAGAAGACAATTAAACAGATGGTAAAGGGGCTATGCTCCAGGGGAGGGACAAACACAAGATGAACACGTTTGAATAAGAAGCTACAAAATAATAGTGATGATGAAGCCAACTAATGATAAGCAATAGGCTGACTGTAACTTCTTGGAAAAGCCTACATTAAGTAATTGGCTAGTAGACCGCTCACGCTGCCTTGTGGGCTTGAGATAACAATGACATATGTAGACGTATTCTATATGTGCTGTGCAAATAATACAGATTAACATCTGTGAGCTGCAGTTTTACCAACATGCTTCCATCTTCTTACAAGACCTATGGAAACTGCTAAGCACAAGGAAGTGATTCAACATGGCCTGGCCCTTTCACATGTAACTTCTACACCAGATTTAAATCCGCTAGAACAAGGTGATTCAGAAATGATGCAGTGAGGGTTGTGGGGGTGTGGAAGTGAGTTCTGAAATTGTTTCTGTTCCAGAAGAAAAGATACGAGGAATTGATTGCTAACCATCCCTATCTTGCACTTGTTGTGGGTGCCAGAGATACCAAATTCATGCAAGAGCGTATCAGAAAAGTACCTCGCCAATTGTCAGGCACTACACATTTCTTAGGATTTATATTCTGTTCGCAAATGCAAGTTTATTAATTTCCAAATTATTCTGGAGAAGCAGTAATAGACATGTGAGACATATTTTCCATCTTTTATCGGTACTACTTTTTGGCAAACTTTTTCTTGTTTGCCCATTACTGGGTGTTACTCCTTTGAAAGAAATGCCTCTTTTTACAAGACCACCACCAATGTTTTGGACTGATGCTGGTTTTTAAAATCAGAGTGCACTGTGGCCTGTTAACCAGACCTCAGTGACAGTGTTCTAAGCTATTACAAAATGTATGTTGAATTGGCTACACCCGAGTGACATAAGCTTGGCTTATTATTAGTCCCTCATATATGGTACAAAGGGTACCCAGGGCAAGTAAGACTGTGTCCCCCCCCAGGGCGCAGCACTGACTATGCCATTCTGTGTGTGACAGCATGCAAAATGGTTCCTTGAGTCTGCCACTGCAACCCGGAAGAGCAGTTGTAAAACTGCTAGTTTGATTTTGCCATTTAAACCAATAGCGAATCCCCCACTTACCTTAGTAATATGGATCTCCCCCATAAGGAGGTCCTGCAAAGCCCTACAGCAGGGAGCTCTATATTATTAAGTAGGACATCTACTTTTATTTATTTCCTAACAGCAACATATTCAAATTGCTGTTTTTGCTGTGGAAAGGTTAGTACCCCCATTGGCTAACACAGGGTGGCCGGCTGACCTCTCAGCCTCTCTAACTTCTAAATGGGACTACTAAAATGGGTACTTCAAGGTATGAAATTAGTTGTGAAATTAAGCCCAACTTGATGCCCAACTCGAATTTAATGTCACTTTTAAGGAAAGGTAAATCTGACATGTCCAGTTGCCTCTCACAGTTGCTGGCCACCAGACAGCATTCTGCCCTCCTGGGAAACAGTGTTACCACCTCCCGGATCCAGGAACAATGGTAGCTTGCGAAGGGAGAGATGATACCTTCTCCCTGTCGGAAGCTACTCAGGGTATTGGCCTGAAATGTGAGCTTCAAAGGTGAAGCCACCTCTGGTGGGCAAATGGTGCTCGCACTCCTGAAGGGTTGCACTTTTATTAAGGTAGTCATGCTAGCAGTGGGAACAGAGAGGAGAAACCAGTACCCAAACCGATTTTCCCATGAGCGTGTAGCCCATTAGTAGCTTCATCTCTAGGGTGGACTACCAAGCTCCTAACAATCAATGAAGTGTTCAGACATATTTGCAGGGGGAGGAAAACTGTACTCTAGGTTTGCAAGATGCCATACATAGCCGGAAGACGTCACAGGGCGGGAGGGATCCTGGTAGCTCATTGGCTACAGCTGACCTACTGACTCAGATAACTTTGAGGGACACCATACCCTGTTGCTAAATTCGCCCCTCCGTGCCCATGGACATAGGAATAACTACAAGGATACCCCTGCACAGCGCCCAGATGCATCTTTCAGTTTCCTGCATCCCCAGCATCAGGACCACTCCACTGAAGTCTGACAGTCATGATGTAAAGTGTGGCACTAGACTTTGACTGCTTTGGTGATGGGTAACTGTCCAAATACTCCTTAGTGGCCCCCTGACCTTCTCCCTGCAGGATTTGCTCAACCTACTCTGACCAGAGAAGATGAACATAACTCTTGAAAACCATTTCAAGTTTCTAAACTTTGCAGTTACCAATGCTTGTTTTTGCTTTAGCCTAAAGCAGAGATTTGAAAATCTATATCCCTGGAACTCTCCAGTGCAATCTGCTCATCTTAGTGTCTAATCTGTTTTTATAAATTGGTGTTGGATTTCTTTCATGTTGTGTGACTTTATTTCATTGCTTGGTGCTTCTGAATGCTTTGCCCTAGTTCCTTTGTTTAAGCCCTGCCGCTGAAAGCCGCAGATACCTTTACTTGAGCTAAAGGTTTTTACAGTCGAGTCTAACAGTTTTGAGAGCGTATTCCATGGTAAAGTTGAACAAACATACCATGTAGTCAGTGGCGGAAGAGCATCACCCCACCCATTCACTGCCCAACCCCCCACCCCACCAGCAGCAACCACAGCAAAACCCTTAACAAGAAAAGGATAATAAACTAAGTTTATTATCCTTTCCTTGATAATGGGGCGGAGCATGTAGGATGACGAGTACTGATGGGAGTGCACTGCGCACTAACCTCAGTGCTCATGTATGTTTGACCTGCCGTTTCGGGCCGGCCAAACACACATGAGCACTGATGGGAGTGCACTGCGCACTAACCTCAGTGCTCATGTATGTTTGACCTGCCGTTTCGGGCCGGCCAAACACACATGAGCAGTGTACTCTCTCCAGTCCAGCACTGTGTTGCTGGGCAGGAAATAGCAGGCACTGACTCCCAGTCTGCCTGAGAGGGCCCTGGCTGGGTGCTCCCAGCCAATCCTAACGCTGCTTTGAGCAGCGTCAGGATTGGCCGCAGGGCAGGCTGGGAGGCTGAGCCTGCCTGGTCTGGTGCGGAGACGACGGAGGATTGGCAATGCGGCGCAAAGGTAAAGTTTTTTTTTTTTTTTAAATATGTTATTAATGTCCCACCCCGCCCCCTGTAATCCCTGCAAGCTGCGACTGCGTGTAGTAATACACCACAATCCTCACATTCCTTCTCATAATTGATTAAATAAAAAAAGATAAAACATCTAAGTGCTTAAAGAAAATTATTTTCATTTCCCAAACTACCACTTCTAGTTACAGAGCTGAATGCGTTCACACCACTGACTCAATACACACATCGGATATGTACATTCATATGGCAATGAGCAACCTATTTACACATTTTGAACATTATTCATTATTTTGACATCCTTGTAAACCACTTTAATATTGATAGTTCATTACCAAAATGTTTTACTATTTTTAAACCAAAAATACAAACATTTGTTATTCAGGCACAGCGTTTGGCATACACTCGATAAATCTAGCTTAAAACCTTACATTTTAAACTTTGGACAGGTTGGTGAAGGGAGGAAAAAGGTGGAGGCTACATAAAAGTGGCATTTCTCATTTTAAGTCCTATAGGCATTGTTACTCTGTTGTGTACAAAGGCCATCCCCTGAGCCCTTCCCCCCCGCATGCTTAGAAACCTACTGTACGTGGCCGCATTCTGTGCTCAACATACACTAGCCCCATAGCCTGGTCAATGACCATGCCCTACACTAACTTTCCGTTGTGCAAAGCCCACAGTGAACCACCTTTAATGATGTGCAGTGGCCTTCTAAATAGCTATGCCTTTCTCTGATTTCCAATACCCTCAGGGGTTACTGCACTGAGCTCAGCAAAATCTGATGACAGGGCAAGCCTTTCACGATTCATTGGGGCCACTCTTGATTGTAGAAATGTCTGCTACATGCAACGTTTGCTCATATGCATGTGCCCTGCACTCGGTGTGTAGCTTTTGGCCACATCATGTGCCCTGGCATTATTTCCCTAAAGCCAAATTATGTGTTAAAACTAAGGGATATGTAATTCACAAAAGTTAATGAAAATAGTAAAAGAATCACTGCTCTATCATGGTGAATATTAACCTTTGAAGTGGAGTTGTCAGCTCCACTCCCTTCCCAGTGTGTCTTTCGCCCATTGAACAACACTGGGGTGGTTATGTAGGCCCCTGTGGTGCTTTGCACTACAGGGTTCCCTTTTTTAACATAATTCCTGCAGCCTGGGCTGCTCGGGAAGAGCTCCCTAGCAGTCTGAGTGTTATTTTTTATTTGTAATGACAATCAGCGGGCAGGGCCCACTGGTGTCTTCACTTATAAAAGTTTACCTTCACAGCATCAGTGCTCGTGGGCCATATCTCAGCCCCGAGCACTGATTGCTTCCGGGGAGGTGTCATTAGAAATGCGAGAATTTTCTAATGATACCTCTGCCCAGTGAATCCTTCCTTGGGGATCGCCACATGAGAGCTATCACCAAGCAGGGGTCCACCAATAGACCCCAGGGACATTGGGAGAGCAGCACCTTAAGCGAGGGCTTGTGCTCTGCCCACTAAAATAAATACATTCAGTATTTATGCCCCCCTGGGAGGCAGATGGGGGGAAAATACCCTTGATTTGCCACGCAAAGGGGCAGAAAGCTGACTAGACACAACAGAAATGTAAATATATATATAATATATATATATATATATGTATATATATATATATATATAAAATTATATTTGTGAAGACCGCCCACCATGGGCATGCCCCCCCATCTCAAAGAACTATGATGCTAGTCTTTCTGTCCCCTTCGGGGGGGCATTTGGGGGTCATTCACCCCCAAGGAACAGTTGGCACCAATGCTGTCATTCTGCATTGCATCTAGATTACATGACTATAATGCCCTTTATCTCGGTCTCCCACAAAATCAAATTACCAGAGTCCAATGCTGGAATCTTAATTATGTCATATGGTTGGTCTTGCATCTAAAAATACATGATCGAATTTCTGCGACGAGACAGACAGCACTGGCTACTTATTAATCACTGAATTAAATTAAAAGCAGTGTTTGGTGCACAAAGCTGATGTGCCTGGCAGGACCTTCTGAATAGTACATACATATTGCATCCAAATCATGCCTAATGGTAGACAAACATGAGACACACTAACTCAGAATGTGTATGCACAAGACTCAGTGCTGAGAGAACTAATATTTTGAAAGCTGATGAAAAATAAGAGTATGCAAAACTGCCATATTTTAGCAAAGGGTTGACATTACAGGGAGTGCAGAATTATTAGGCAAGTTGTACTTTTGAGGATTAATTTTATTATTGAACAACAACCATGTTCTCAATGAACCCAAAAAACTCATTAATATCAAAACTGAATATTTTTGGAAGTAGTTTTTAGTTTGTTTTTAGTTTTAGCTATGTTAGGGGGATATCTGTGTGTGCAGGTGACTATCACTGTGCATAATTATTAGGCAACTTAACAAAAAAAAATATATATACCCATTTCAATTATTTATCATTACCAGTGAAACCAATATAACATCTCAACATTCACAAATATACATTTCTGACATTCAAAAACAAAACAAAAACAAATCAGTGACCAATATAGCCACCTTTCTTTGCAAGGACACTCAAAAGCCTGCCATCCATGGATTCTGTCAGTGTTTTGATCTGTTCACCATCAACATTGCGTGCAGCAGCAACCACAGCCTCCCAGACACTGTTCAGAGAGGTGTACTGTTTTCCCTCCTTGTAAATCTCACATTTGATGATGGACCACAGGTTCTCAATGGGGTTCAGATCAGGTGAACAAGGAGGCCATGTCATTAGATTTCCTTCTTTTATACCCTTTCTTGCCAGCCACGCTGTGGAGTACTTGGACGCGTGTGATGGAGCATTGTCCTGCATGAAAATCATGTTTTTCTTGAAGGATGCAGACTTCTTCCTGTACCACTGCTTGAAGAAGGTGTCTTCCAGGAACTGGCAGTAGGACTGGGAGTTGAGCTTGACTCCATCCTCAACCCGAAAAGGCCCCACAAGCTCATCTTTGATGATACCAGCCCAAACCAGTACTCCACCTCCACCTTGCTGGCGTCTGAGTCGGACTGGAGCTCTCTGCCCTTTACCAATCCAGCCACGGGCCCATCCATCTGGCCCATCAAGACTCACTCTCATTTCATCAGTCCATAAAACCTTAGAAAAATCAGTCTTGAGATATTTCTTGGCCCAGTCTTGACGTTTCAGCTTGTGTGTCTTGTTCAGTGGTGGTCGTCTTTCAGCCTTTCTTACCTTGGCCATGTCTCTGAGTATTGCACACCTTGTGCTTTTGGGCACTCCAGTGATGTTGCAGCTCTGAAATATGGCCAAACTGGTGGCAAGTGGCATCGTGGCAGCTGCACGCTTGACTTTTCTCAGTTCATGGGCAGTTATTTTGCGCCTTGGTTTTTCCACACGCTTCTTGCGACCCTGTTGACTATTTTGAATGAAACGCTTGATTGTTCGATGATCACGCTTCAGAAGCTTTGCAATTTTAAGAGTGCTGCATCCCTCTGCAAGATATCTCACTATTTTTGACTTTTCTGAGCCTGTCAAGTCCTTCTTTTGACCCATTTTGCCAAAGGAAAGGAAGTTGCCTAATAATTATGCACACCTGATATAGGGTGTTGATGTCATTAGACCACACCCCTTCTCATTACAGAGATGCACATCACCTAATATGCTTAATTGGTAGTAGGCTTTCGAGCCTATACAGCTTGGAGTAAGACAACATGCATAAAGAGGATGATGTGGTCAAAATACTCATTTGCCTAATAATTCTGCACTCCCTGTAGTTGTACTAACAAAAAATAAGAAACACAAAATCTTCCATTCTGCTGTTGAGCAAGCTACATGTAGTGTTTAACAATGCAAGTGCATGTGCTGTTGCATCGAACAGATTTGGAAGGAAGCAAAGTTGGGTACATTTGCTAACCTTTTGTACCTGAACTCCATGTAAGCTACACAGCGCAGGAAAATTTGTCAGATTATACTGTTAAGAGTCTGAGGGCACTATTTTAGCCTGTCGTCAAAATTGAGAGAGGCGCAATCTTTCTTCTCCGCACTTTGATGAACAATTGTAGATAAAATGATAGTGAACTAGACTGACAACCCAGCTAGGATGGGAGGGAGGAATAAACAACTTAAACAGATGAAGAGATGCATTAGGCTGCCTAGTTAGACCTCTAAGATATTGTTTCTTTCTTACAGTATAGATATGAAAGACTGAACAATAGCTTCTCCTTCCCTCTCCTTTGTGAATTATTAGGGCGAAGAGAACGAATAGGGCCATGAATTTGGAAGAAGTAGACATAAAGTCTAATTGCTTGAGAGTGACATGCCAGATGACATAATCCGATTGCACGCCCTACAGCGCCTGAGTTTTGCAGGGATAGGTATGCGACTTGGCACTGAATAATTAGGGGCAATACTAATCTTTCAGCCACTACAATAACCAGGAGACTGATGACAAATATATAGGTGTAAGGTAGGGATTAGAAAATGTTATTACAACTAGTAGGGATGTGTGATGTAAAATGCTTTGTCTAATGTTCATCGTATTATATATAGCTGCTCAGTTTACCTTAATAATTGGCATTATTGGATACATACGGTTTACATACTGATTGTCCATAATAAATAACAATTTATTGTAAAATACAAACAGCTGTGTGTGTGTGTGTGTGTGTGTGGTTACTGTTTCGGGGGACCCGGTTTGAGGGTTCAAACATCCAATTATAAACCCTTAAAATTGAATTTTCCGACGCCGATGGTTGTACCTCTGGATGAGCCTAGCTAGCTCTTCAAGAGGGAAATAAATACCTGCCTTTTCTCAAAAGGGTCTGCGACACGCATTACTCCTTGGAGCAGGATCACAACAAGGCCTTTTATAATGAGTATTTTGTCTGAAGCCTGGCAGCGGAGCGTATCTGTCGAGAAAGCACAAAGATTCACAGGAATGCTTCTGCTGACTGTCCCGCTAACTAACAAAATGCATTGTGGTCACTTCATTCTCTACAAAGCGATCAGATTGTGGAACGGCTTCTTTACGTCCCTGAAATTAATTTCCAATCGCATTTCTTTCAGGAAAGAAGCCAAAGCCTTCCTATTTAAGTAAACAGCACAGGTTCTTCCATCACTTTCCAACTGGTCGCTAATGTTTTATCTGTGTGTGTTTTAGTTCAGTTTATTGAAGCCCTCACTGATGTCCTGCTGGGGACCTGATCAAAACACAGCACAGGTGCTCTGATGAACAGTACAATTGCCTGCCGCCATAGACACTGAAACCACCCTCATCGCCACCACCGATGACATCAGAACCATACTGGACAATGGCAAAACTGCGGCCCTCATCCTCCTGGACCTCTCAGCCGTGTTCAACACCATCTGCCACCATACCCTACGCACACATCTCAGGGACGCAGGAATCCGTTATGGAGCCCTGGACAGGATTACCGTCTTTCTCTGCGGCAGAACGCAGAGAGTCCGCCTCCCTCCATTCCGCTCTGAAGCCACTGAAATCATCTGCGGCATACCCCAGGGTGCGTCCCTCAGCCGACACTCTTCAACGTCTACATGGCTCTGCTTGCTAACATCGCCCGATCTCACAACCTCAATACCATCTCATTCTCCTATGACACCCAGGTGATCCTCTCCCTCACCAAGGACACCACAAATACCAACCTCCACGAAGGAATGAAGGCCATTGCCGAATGGATGAAGAACAGCTGCATGAAACTGAATTCCGACAAAACTGAGGTCCTCATCTTCGCCTCCACCCCCTCCGCATGGGACTCCTGGTGGCCTGCCACACTGGGACCCGCACTGACACCCACCGACCATGCACGTAACCTGGGATTCATCCTGGACTCTTCACTATCTATGAACCCAGCAAGTCAACGCCATCTCCTCCTCCTGCTTAAACACCCTCTGTATGCTTTGGAAGATCTACAAATGGATCCCCAGTGAAACCAGAAGAACAGTCATCCAAGCCCTCATAAGCAGCAAACTGGACTACGGCAATGCCCTCTGCGCAGGAACCATGGCCAAACTCCAGAAATGACCAACGCATCCAGAACGCCTCCACACGCCTCAACCTGGACATCCCCGCCACTGCCACATTACAGCCCACCTGAGAGACTTACATTGGCTCCCCGTCCACAAGAGAATCATCTTTAAACTCCTCACCCACGCTCACAAGGTACTGCACAACACCGGACCAGAGTACCACAACAGACGGCTCTCCTTCTACACCCCAACCTGACAGCTTCGCTTCGCTGACCTTGCCCTCGCCACCATCCCACGCATCTGCAGAACACCCACCGGCGGCAGATCATTCTCACAGCCAAGACGTGGAACACTCTTCCCACCCACCTGTGTCAGACCAAGGACCGCCTTACCTTCAGGAGACATCTCAAGACATGGCTTTTCGAGCAGTAGCAGCCCCCCAGAACCTTGAGACCATCACGGGTGAGTAGTGTGCTTTAAAAATTCCCTGATTGTTTGACCAGCGCCAAATGACCCAGTGTTCCTGACACAACACCTGACCCATGAGAGCTTGGTTATCCAAGCCTCCACATCCCCGGGTGCATTCCCTTTCGCAACCCTGGACAGGGAATCCAAGAGGCTGGATCAGCCTGGGAAGAATTTTCTTCCTCCATCCTGGCATCGCGGTCTGTGAACACCACATGCCTTTTGGGCCATTACACCCATACCTTATGGGACACAATTACGCCCGAGGAGGCCTGGGCCATTCTCTCCCAAGCTGTTGCTGATGTGAGAGACACAGTGAAGTTCAAAATACAATGTGGGTTGGATACGACAGCTCACCAGGTAGGTCGGTTACATTGACGGTGGCCCCCAGTCCTTGGGTTTCACATCTGCCCCTCGGCTTCCCCAGTCTGTCTGCTTCTGCCCCTTTTGTGGGCACTGAAGGGTGTCCATTCCAGCCACCGTGCCGCGCATGCTACTGAGCCTCTGTGTGCCTGGATATACGGCATCCAATGTCCCTGTGGATCATGGAGCCAGCAGTCTAGCCAGTCCACCCCCGCATCAGCCTCCAAACCTTCTTAGTCTGATGCTTCCCCACCAGTTGGAGATAGGATTCGCCATCACGTGCCCTGCCGGTAGTCCATCACGTCAGAGAGGTTGGTTTTGCAAATAGTACCCTTCAAGACTACCCCTACCTCCCTGCTACCATCCTATATTGAGATGAAGGAGGATCTCCTGGCACTTCTCTGCGAGGTTATGGGTCTCTTGGCCAAGGAAGCCATAAAAAGGGTCCCTGTCCCAGAAGTAGGATGCAGTTGTTATTCCTATTGCTTTCTGATGCCCAAAAAGGACAATGGTCTCTGCCCTATCCTAGACCTTCTGTCCCTCAATCTCCGAGAAGTTCAGAATGCTCACTCTGGCTCAGGTTCAACCTGCCGTGGACCCAAGAGACTGGATGGTAACATTGGACTTGCAGGCAGCCTATTTCCATATTGCAGTCCTGCCTGCCCACAAACGTTACTTGTGGTTCACAGTAGCCCATGAGCATTTTCAGTTCACGGTGCTCCCCTTTGCCCTTACCAGTTCCCCTCTGTGTTCACCAAGTGGTCTCTGCTCCTCTGTGAAGGTCAGGGGTTCCTGTCGTCCCCTACCTCGACGACTGGCTGTTGAAGGCGAGCCAACACTAGGCTGCTGTCTGCCACCTCCAGACAACAGCAGACCACCTGCATTCGTTGGGGTTTACTATAAAAGTCACACCTGACTCCCTCTCAGACACTCCCCTTCATTGGTGCTGTTCTGAACACAGTGCAGTTTCGGATTTATTCTCCCGGGTGGAGAGTCCAGCATATTCAGGCTATGATATAGATGTTACAGCATCTATTCTGTATTTCGGTGAGAATGACTCCTAGGCTGCTAGGCCTCATGGCCTCCTGCAACCTGCAGGTGACATGCCAGATGGCATATGCGGGCTCTGCTGTGGGGCCTGAAGCATAATCAGGGTAATCTCTCTGACATGGTCCAGACCTCGGAGGGATCTGCGCAAGATCTGCAGTGGTGGCTCTTGACCACAATTGAGTCAGAGGCAGAACCCTTTCTCTTCCCCCAACAGATCTGACAGTAGCGACAGATGCATCACTTCTGGGATCAGGCGGCCACATGTGACAGGCAGAGATCAGAGGTGTCTGGTCTCCATATCAAGCTTTTGGAGCTCAGGGCAATCAGCCTGGCATTGAAAGCATTCCTTCCTTCTCTCAAGGGGAAAGTAGCGCAGGTGGTCAAGGACAACACCACCGTCATATGGTACAGCAACAAGCAGTGCTGGGTGGAGTCATGGACTCTGTCAGAAGGCTCTGTGCCTCTGGACAAGGCTAGAACATCAGGGCATTTCCCTGGTGGTTTAACACCTGGCGGGCTCACTGAACACCAGAGCAAACCCAGCTGACAAAGCCTGGTCGATCACAAATGATGTCTCCAGTTGGAGATGGTGCAAGGTCTCTTTCAGCAGTGGGGAGATCCTTGGTTAGATCTGTTCACCTCCTCAGACAACACGCAATGTCAGTAGTACCTGGTGGAGATTTCTAGTTGCAGATTCCTTACCTTAGAATTTATTCTTCTAGAAATACCCTTACTTGTCATTAGGGGGCGTCGGTCGACTCTGTGGGTGTCATTGGCATCCTAGTCGCCTTGATGACATCAGGAATGGTACATAGACACCGCCTAGGGGCAGTGATGTCCGTTCTTTTCTTTCCGCACCACTGTTGATCTGGGGAGAGATACCCTTGGTCAATTTTTGACCGACTTCGACTCTTTTGAGTTTTTGTGAAGTTTTTAGTGCATCAAGGAATGTCCCGAAGACCGGCTTTAAACCATGCGAGGACTGTCACCACTTAATGTCGTTCCGAAGTTGAGCTCCTTGTTTTGGGCCATGCACCCGAAGGCCTTGAAGGAGGGGTCCCTCAAGCTTATGACAGGCCGGCGCTTGACTCTCCATAGGTCTCGCTCGAGAGGGAGGTCTCGAGACCGGTCGTGGAGCCACCACCACTTGTCTTCTTTGAAGTCTTTGGGTCAAGGTAAGAAGAAGTCCAATAAATTCTGTCATCCTCCCTCTTCACCCTGTCGCTCGGCTGGTGCGACGCAGGAGCGTCAACGCTCGAGGCCTCCGTCTTTGGAGTCTCCTTTTGGGTTCGCTCCACGCCTCCCCAAATTTCCGGGAGCTGGGCCGAACCCTGCCCAGTTCAAGGAATTTGTTAAGGCCATATGCCTCATTTTTGGGCAGTCCAACCCTGCTACGGCACCTCCAGGCCCAAGGGGTTTGGTTGGAGGGCCTTCGGGTTCCCCTACCTCCAGCTACCAAAGTCCCCTCTGAAACCATTCTCAGATCTGCACCAACGCTGGTTGGACCATCAATACCTTCCCCAGTGCAGGTTCGATTGTTGATGCTACAGATGTTGGTGGGGTCCACAATCGATGTCTACCCGATCCTGATTCCCGATGACTCTGAGTCAGATCGACCAATGCCAACTCCTCCTTCGATGGGGCCTAGTCACCCCAGGTTGGATTCTGTCCCTTATTCTTATGGATTTGAATTCGGGGAAGGATTGGAGGGGTCCCTGGACCCTTATGAATACCAGGATGACCCTAACTTAGACTGGGCACAGGAGTTGGGTGAGGCCAGTGGTCTGGATACCTCTCCACATGCTGGCATGCTGTCTCCTCCTACCGTGGCTACGGCGGAGGGAGCTACTTATTCCATGGTGGACTTCCACACATCTGAGCCTCTTCTTCCATTCAATGAAGCCCTCACCAATGTCCTTTTGGGTACTTGATCCGGACCCAACACAGGCTCCTGTGAACAGGACAATTGCACGCTGCCATCGGCCCTCCCCGAACTACCCTAAATTCCTGTCCCAACACTCCACGCCTGAGAGCCTTGTTATCCAGGCATCGTCATCCTTGGGCGCATTCCCTTCTGCACCTCCAAATAGGAAATCAAAAAGGATGGAACAATTTGGGAAGAAGATGTTTTCTTCTTCCAGTCTAGTTCTGCAGTCCATGAACACCACATACCTTTTGGGCCGTTATACTCACTCACTGTGGGATACGGTCACGCAGGTTCTGCCACAGATACCAGAGGACGCTGTCACTGATGGGAAAGACACGGCAAAAGTACCTATCTGATGTGGGCTTGACACGACCGACTCTCTTCGTAGATCGGTTTCAACGACTATGGACTTGAGGCGCCACACCTGTTAACGTGCATCTGGTTGCTCATGGGATGGCCAACAGACTCTTATGCACATACCCATCTCTTTAGAGACAAGGCGAACTTGGTGCTGAAGAGGTTCAAGGACTCCCAGGCAACAGCTCAGTTCCTCTGCCTTTCCACTGCCCCTTGACAACAACAGTCCACCTTCCGCCCCTTTTGTGACTCCCTGTTGCGCCCCTCTCTCAGCCACAGTGCCAACCATGCTGTTCAGCAGCTGCGTGGCTGGGGATGCGGAATCCAACGTGGCCGTGGGACAGGGAACCAGAGGTTTGCCCAGTCCGCCCCTGCTGCAGCCTCCAAACCCTCCTCCGTCTCCTCACTCTGGTCCAGTTGCCGGCAGGATTCGCATCACCTGCCCCACTGGGAATCCATCACTATTTACAGGTGGGTTTTGCAGATTGTTCGAAGCAGCTACTCCCTCCCCTTCGGGTCTGCACTACCAGCCCTGCTGCCATCATTCAGCCGCCTTCCAGAGGATCATTTGGCACTTCTCTGTGAGGAAGTAGCGGCTCTCTTGGCCAAGGGAGCCCTAGAGAGGGTCCTTGTACCAGAAGTAGGTCATGGTTGTTATTCTCGCTAATTCCTGGTGCCCAAAAAAGACAAGGGCTTGTGTCCTATTCTCGACCTTCGGGCCTTCGATCTCTTTTTCAAGAAGGAGAAATTCAAAATACTCACCCTGGCTCAGGCCCTGTCTGCCTTGGAGCCAGAAGACTGGATGGTAGCGTTGGATTGAAGAACACTTATTTCCATATTCCAATCCTGCCTGCCCTCAGACATTACCTACGATTCTTGGTAGGTCCACGAGCATTTTCAATTTACCATGCCCCCCTTGGGCCTTACCAGCGCCCCAATGTGTTCACGAAAGTGATGACGGTGGTTGCAGCTCATCTGCATAGATTGGGCGTTTCAGTCTTCCCCTACCTCGACGACTGTCTGTTGAAGGCGGACTCACCCCAGAAAGTAGTCTCCCACCTTCAGACTATGGTGAAACTCCTGCACACGCTGAGGCTCACTATAAATGTGCCGAAGTCACACTTGACTCTGAGGCTGCTGGGTCTCATGGCCTCCCACATCCTTCTAGTGACACATGCATGATGGCACATGTGGGCTCTACAATGGGACTCGAAGTTCCCGTAGGCGCAGTATCAGGGAAATCTCTCTGACATGGTCAAGATCTCAGAGAGAACTGCGAAAGACCTCAAGTGGTGGCTTTTCAATTCGCATTGGCCCAGCGGTAGATCACTCTCCCTTCCCCCAACCAGATCTATCCATAGTGACGCGTCACTTCTGGGATGGGGCGGCCCCCTGGGAGCGGCGGAGATCAGAGGCCTCTGGTCTCCGGCGGAGTCTGGGCTTCATATCAATCTTCTGGCGCTCCGATAAGGCTTGCGTTGAAAGCATTTCTTCCCTCTCTCAAAGGGAAAGTAGTGCCGGTGTTCATGGACAATACTACCGCCATGCGGTACTGCAACAAACAGGGTAAAGTAGGGTCCTGGACCCTCTGTCAGGAGGCCCTACGCCTCTGGGCATGGTTGGCACATCAGGACAACATCCTGGTGGTTCAATATCTGTCGGGCTCTCTCCAGAGCAGACAAACTCAGCCATTGGTGCATAGCCAATCACAAATGGTGTCTCCACCCAGAGGTGGCGGAAGGTCTCTTTCAGCAGTGGGGAGAGCCTTGGTTAGATCTGCTCGCCTCCGCAGAGAATACGCAAAGTCAGCTGTTTTGCGCATTGGAGTTTCCAAGGTGTCACTCGCTCAGAGACACTTTTCATCTCGGCCTTCCTTCCGCCTATCACACTTCTGTTCAGAGTTCTCAAGAAGATCAAGAATGACTGGACCCAAGTAATCTTGCTGGCTTTGGACTGGGCACGGAGAGTATGGCATCCAGAGCTACTGAGCATGACCACTGATCCTCTACTCAGACTGCCCCTTCAGCAGGATCTTCTGTTGCAGCAACTGGGTACGGTTCTCCACCCGAACTTGTCCAGTCTCCACCCTCATGCGTGGAGATTGAGCAGCAGCAGTTGACGGCTTTTGACCTTCCACCAAAGTCTGTGATGTAGTCTTACCAGCCAGGTGTCCGTCGATCAAACGGTATACGCCTGTCGGCATAAATTTGTGGCATGGTTTACCAAAAAATCTGTTGATACCCTCTCTGCTCCTCTTTCTGAGGTTTTTTGTTTATTCTTTCTTTGGCCAGCAGAGCTCTGCTTTGCGCACCCTTAAGGGCTATTTATCAGCTATCTCAGCCTTTCTTAGGTTGCCTGATCAGCCTTCAGTCTTAAAGTCTCCTATTGTCAGTAGATTCCTAAAGGGCCTCACCCATTTGTTTCCTCCCACTCTGTTTATGATGGCTCAGTGGGACCTCAATCTTGCCCTTATTTACTTGATATGTGCTCCTTTTGAGCCGATGCACAATTGTCCCTTATGGCTCCTTATTTTCAAAATAGTTTTTCTTGTTGCCAACACTTCTGCTAGCAGAGTAAGTGAGCTTCAAGCTCTCTTTTCTAGGCCCCCATTTTTGTCTGTGCACCCTGACAAAGTGGTGTCGTGCAGTAAGGCTTCCTTCCTTCCCAAACTCGTTTCACCTTTTTATGTAGGCCAATCCATCATTTTGCCTACTTTTTACGCACCTCGACATCCTTCTCATGAGGAGGAGAGACTCCACTGCCTGGATCTGAAAAGAGTGTTGGCGTTCTATCTCAATTGTACTAAAGATTTCCGGGTGGACGATCAACTCTTTGTTGGAGATGTAGGTGTGAAGAAAGGGAAGGTGCTGCAAAAACATACCATCTCTCGATCGCTACTGCTTTGCATCAAGATGTGCTACGCTTTGGCAAAGAAGCAAGCCCCGAGGGCTTGCACGCTCATTCCACCAGAGCAACTGCTGCTTCAACTGCGTTAGCACGCGGAGTTCTTGTTCTAGATATCTGCCAGGCAGCTACGTCGGCATCCATGCACACGTTTACTAAACATTACTGCCTGGACAGTCAGATCCGTAGGAGCGGCCACTTCAGTTGTTCGGTCTTGCAGGACTTTCTAGTATGATCTTGATTTGGATCCCACCTCCGATGATGGCATTACTTGGGTACCTATTCCAAGGTAAGGAATCTGCAACTAGAAGTCTCTATCAGATGTACAAGTTACTTACCCTAGGTAACAATATATCTGGTAGGTACATATTCTATTTGTGGATTTCTTACCGCCACTCATCCTTCCCGCTTGTGAACTGATTTCTAGGGACAGGGCTTCTCCATTCCGGGCCTTAGCTCTGGAGCACCAATTTCAGTGTTCTTGCGGCTCTGCGCTTTGGTGTGGAAAGTCTTGAAAATAAACTGATGTCACTGCGCTGAGGTGGCGTCTATGTACTACTCCCAACATCATCACCAAGACTACGATGCCAACTATGCTGGCAGAGTCAACCAATGCCACCTAAAGACACGCAAGGTATTGCTTGAGGGAAAAATCTCCGGATCCAGTCTGACGCCTGGGGGAAAATTCTAAGGTAAGGAATCTGAAACTAGAATATGTCTTCACCAGATATATTGTTACCGAAGGTAAGTAGCATGTACATTACGCATTGGAGTTTCCAAGGTGGCACTCACTCAGTGACAGTCTCTCGAGTGGAGCTCAGGCCTCCTGCACGCCTTTCCGCCCATACCACTTCTGCCCAGAATTCTCAAGAAGATCAAGAACAACCAGGCCTAAATGTTAGACTTGGCATCATTGGCATGGTCTCCCCTAACTTTTTCCCTCTACTTCCCAGGTTGCTTCTACGTGCTGGACTCCGTTTTTGCTATATTTGTTTGCTCTGGACACTTAACCACTGCTGACCAGTGCTAAAGTGTAAGTGTTCCCTGTACAAATTGTATGTGTACACTGGCTTATCCATGATTGGCATGTTTGATTTACTAGCAAGTCCCTAGTAAAGTGCACGAGAGGAGCCCAGGGCCTGTAAATCAAATGCTACTAGTGGGCCTGCAGCACTGGTTGTGCCACCCACATTAGTAGCCCTGTAAACATGACCCAGACCAGCCACTGCAGTGTGTGAAGTTTTAATCTGCCAATTCTACTTGGCAATTGTACCCATTTGCATGGCTTAAACCTTCCCTTTTTATACATGTAAGGCATCCCTAAGGTAGGCCCTAGGTAGCCTCATGGGCAGGGTGCAGTATATGTTAATGGTTGGACATGTACTTATGTGTTTTACATGTCCTGACCGTGAAATACTGCCAAATTTGTTTTTCACTGTTGCAGGGCCTATCTCGGTCATAGGTTAACATGGGGGCTGCCTTCAAATATTATTAAAGCGCAGATTCCCTTTGGGAGCAGATAGACATGTGGAGTTTGAGGTCTCTGAACTCACAATTTAAAAATACATCTTTTAGTGAAGTTGGTTTTTAGATTGTTTGTTTGAAAATGCCACTTTTAGGAAGCAGGCATTTTCTTGCTTAAACCATTCTGTGACTCTGCTTGTTTGTGGATTCCCTATCTGGGTCAGTCTGACAGTTTGGCTGTTTACACCGCTCCTCTAGACAGTGACACAAAGGGAGATGGGGTTTAGCCTGCATATCCTGATGGGCCATCTGGGCTGTGGGGAGGAGTGGTCACTTACACCTGAAAGGGCTGTGCCTGCCTTCACACAATGCAGTCTCCAACTGCCTGCTGTGTCTGGGGCCTGGCCTGGGCATAGCGGACTTGCGGACTCCCAGGTCCCTCTTGAGGGTCCTGCATGTGAACCGGCTCATGCCACACTTTAAGCGGACTGAATTGTCCATGCTCCTAGCAACAGATGATTGGGTGGAGGAAGAGAGTGAGCCTCTTCCTGTCTGCTGGAGAAAATGATGGGTCTGTGGATGGAGTGATCCTCTCCCCCTCCCTGACCCCAGAACAGCAGAGGGACTGTCACCAGGTGTTGGGTCAGTTTGCCTCCCTGATCCCAGGGGTCACACACTTGTGTACACACGAAGTAGACACTGGGGACAGTCCTCCTGTTAAACACAAAATTTACAGAGTAACTGACTGGGTGTAGTTTAACATTAAAGATGAAGTTTCTAAAATGTTAGCTTTGGGGGTTATTGAGTTTTCCAGTAGCCCTTTTGCCAGCCCTGTGGTCTTCGTCCCCAAGCTGCTGCTCCTGGTGCCACTCCAGAACTCCAGTTCTGTGTGTATTACCGGGGACTCAATGCGGTCACTAAGACCGACACGCACCCCATCCCCGAATGGATGAGGTCATTGAACGGCTGAGAGCTACATTCTGCACACCAGATGGGCACTACCAGTTTAGGGTGATGCCCTTTGGGATGAAGAATGCCCCTGCCACCTTTCAGAGGTTGGTCAACCAAGTGTTGGCTGGACTGGATGATTTTAGTGCTGCCTACATGGATGGCATTGCTGTCTTTAGTTCCACATGGGAGGATGACTTGCAAGACCTCTATAAAGTGTTGGAGGCTCTGCAGAAGGCAGGCCTCACTATTAAGGCAAGCAAGTGCCAAATAGGGCAGGGCTCTGTGGTGTACTTGGGACACCAGGTGGGGAGTGGCCAGGTAGCACCCCTACAGCCAAAAATGTTAACCATTCTGGCTTAGGAGCCCTCCAAGACCCAGACTGAGGTGAGAGCCTTTTTAGGTCTCACTGGATACTATAGGAAGTTTGACAAGGGGTATGGCACAAATGTTGCTCCCTTGACTAAGTTTACGTCTAAATAGCAGCCCAGGAATGTGATCTGGACTGAGTTTTGCCAGACAGCTTTTGATGCCCTGAAGGCTACCATGTGTACAGCACCTGTGCTGAAGGCACCTGACTATTCCAAGGAAGTTGTTGTGCAAACAGATGCCTCAGAGCATAGTATTGGAGCAGTACTCTCACAGCTTAATGAAGACAGCCTAGATCAACCTGTAGCCTTCATTAGCAGGAGGTTAATTCCCCAGGAACGTAGGTGGAGTACAATAGAGCATGAAGCTTTTGCTGTGGTCTGGGCACTGAAGAAGCGAAGACCCTACTTGTTTGAGACTCACTTCCGAGTTTAGACATACTGCAGGCCCCTCAGATGGTTAATGAAGATGACGTGCTAAAATCCCAAATTGTTGAGGTTGTCCATGTCCCTACAGGAATGTCTGGAATCCCCAAGGTGCCTCCTGCGTTCTGTCAGCATCCCCAGGGATTAGGGTTCAATCATATCTCTGTTCTTGGTTAAACCTTCATGTTTCTAAGTAAACATAATGTGCTGTGTTACACAATTGGTTTTATCAATGCTTGTTTTACCAATGCTTGTTTGCTAATGTGAGCAGGTGTAGACATGTGCTTCTAATTGGGTGTGGTGACTCATTCACATGTGGAAACTCAACTGCTTTCCCGATTGGCTATAAATAGCAGAGTGAAGCATGCCTCCCTGCTTGGCTTTGTTTTGCGTCCTGATCTCAGCATCTGATTTGGCATTCCAGCCCCTGCTGTCATCCTCGTATTCAGGACTTTTGAGGCAATTCTTTTCTTCATTCCTGTAGCACCTGACACCAGGCATTCCTCCAGCACTCCGGAAAAGACTGCAGCTAAGTGACTAGTATTCTCCAGGGAGTTTGTTCTCTGAGCGCCGTGCTTTCCTAGAACAGCTGGTTTTATTTTTGACCTTGTATTTTGGTAGACTGCTCATCTTGAAGAGGCAAATGCATTTCTGAACATTCTACATTATTATTGTAGTTACTTGCCTAAATGTGCTTCAGGAAATCTGCATGAGCTCATGTACTACAAAAAGTGATGGTGCAATTTTAAAAGAGCATTTACGTGACTTTTCTTTCTCTAATAGCATAACTCTTGGATTTAAATGGTGTTATTCATGCCTGTGTTTCAGGAACTTGCTTTTGAAGGGTTTTTCACACACACAGTGAAACCAAACCAAACTGTGCCACCCTAACTGTTTAAACCCAGAGTGGACATTTGTATTTCTCTGATTGTTTTTGTTCCTTTTAGTTTAAGCCTATGCATGCAGGAAAGTTATATGTGACATAATTAATGCCCTTGTTTGTCTTTCTTGTGCATGATAAGTGCAACCACATTTCTAATTGTAGTGTGCAACAGTGAATCTCTGTGAAGCCAGCCCTAGTGTCGCAGTACTTATTGTTATGGTACTCAGTTTGGGTTTTCTGGTAATGCAGTGTTAGTAATTGTGCCAACAGTTATTATTAGCCAAGAAAAGTGCTGGAACATCCGGGTGTTCTTCTACCACTCCCGTGCCCATATCAGAAAGAGTGATTCAGTTTCAAGGAAGTTGAGTGCGCTAACTCTACTATCACTCTGTCAACAACGAAGGCCCTAGGTAGCCCATGGGCAGGGTGCAGTGTATGTTAAAGGTGGGACATGTACTTATGTGTTTTACATGTCCTTATGTGATTTACATGTCCTGACAGTGAAATACAGCTAAATTTGGTTTTCAGTGTTGCAGGGCCTATCTCTCTCATAGGTTAACATGGGGGCTGCCTTTAAATATTATTAAAGCGCATATTCCCTTTGGGAGCAGATAGACATATGGAGTTTGGGGTCTCTGAACTCACAATTTAAAAATGCATCTTTTAGTGAAGCTGGCTTTTAGATTGTGTGTTTGAAATTGCCTCTTTTAGAAAGTGGGCATTTTCTTGCTTAAACCATGCTGTGACTGCTTGTTTGTGGATTCCCTGTCTGGGTCAGTTTGACAGTTGGGCTCTTTACACCTCTCCTCTAGACAGTGACACAAAGGGAGCTGGGGTTTAGCCTGCACTTACACCGAAAGGGCTCTGCCTGCCCACACACAATGCAGTCTCCAACCCCCTGTTGTGTCTGGGGCCTGGCCTGGGCAAGGCAGGATTGTGAAAACAACAGAGTTCTCTTTGAAGAAGGCCTACTTCAAAGGCAGAAAGGGTATAAGAAGAGCACCCAAAACCCCTGAAAATCAGATTACTTCTGGAACCAAGAGGAACCTCTGCCAAGGAGAATAGCTGAAGGAGAAGTACTGCCCCCTTGCCTATGACTGTGCTTTGCTGGGTTGTCCTGTCGTAGCTGCTTCTGCCTGAGAGAGGACAGACTGACTTTTGTGTGACTTCCTACTGGTGAAGAATCACCAAGAGCTTGAACTGAGCTTGCCTCCTGTTGTTGAAGTCTCAGGGACAACAAAGACCTCTGTCTGCCAGTACTTGGGCGTTCTGCTGAGAGTCCTGCCTGCCAAGTGGCACCATAACCTGTCTCTGGGCCCCTTGAAAGGTGCAGCTGGTAGAAAAGGACAGCAAACCACGCAAAGACTGCTGTGTGGGGAAACTTTTGACGCACCATCCGCGGCTGATAAACGACAAGCCGCAAGCCTCGCAGCTAAAATTGACGCTCCACCTGCATCGCGGCTGGGAGATCGACGCAACGCAGCTGGAGAAATGACACGCAACACCAGAAGCTGCTTTCGTTAACAACGCAAGCCCGCACTGAGCGCGGTTTCTTGACACCGTGAGACCGGATTTCAACGCAACATCGCTGGGCGTAGAAAATCAACGCAAATCCTTCCCGGGCCCGACGTGCCCGTCCGGATCAAGGCATCGCTCTCTTGCAGGGGAGAGGGAATGATGCACGTGGAGCCGACCAGAGGAGGAATGACGTATGGTCTCACGAGTGAGAAATCAACGCATCGCTGGCCTTTTCCTCACACACTCGTCCATGCGTCTTTACTTTGACGCTACCCAGGTACTTTTGTGCAATAACAGCATTGTCACTGTTTTCTACGGATTAAGACTCTGATTCTTTTTTAACTTCAGAATTTGACTTGTGTATGTTGGATTTTTTTAATTTTCGTCTTGTTTTGTTTAGAGAAATAGTATCTATTTTTATAAACCTGTGTTGTCATTTTGTAGTGTTTTCACTGAGTTACTGTGTGTGCTGGTACGAATACTTTACACATTGCTTCTGAAGTTAAGCCTGCCTACTCGTGCCAAGCTACCAAGGGGAGAATGAGGGTTAACTGAGGGTGAGTCTTCTTACCCTGACTACTGTGAGGGTCCTTGCTTGGACAGGGGGTAACCTGACTGCCAACCAAAGACCCCATTTCTAACTCCAAGTGATCCTTGTGGCATTAGACTGGGCAAGAAGTCTGGTATCCCGAGCTATTGAGTATAGCCATGGCCATCGATCCTCTGATCAGAATGCCCCTTCGGGAGGATCTTCTATTGCAGCAGCAGGGGAGGGTTCTCCACTCAAACCTGTCCAGTCTCTTGCCTTCTTGCGTGGAGTTTGAGCGGTGGCAGCTTTTGACCTTCTGCCCAAAGTTTGTAATGTTATCTTGGCAGCCAAAATGAAATATGCCTGTTGTTGGAATACATTTGTGTCATGGTGCACAGACAAGTCTGTTAACCCCCTTTCTGCCCTCTTTCCAAGGTCCTCTTGTTTATACTTTCTTTGGCCCAGCAGGGCTCTACATTGGGACCCTCAAAGGCTATTTCTCTGCTATCTGCATTTCTGAGATTACCTGACCAATCCTCTTTGTTTGTCTCCTATTGATAGTAGGTTCCTTGAGGATCTTACCCACATGTTTACTCCATCACCATGCCCCAGTGGGATTTGAATTTGTTTCTAACATTCCACATTTGTGCTCCCTTTGAGCCACTTACAATTGCCCTCTCAGGCTTCTAACATTAAAACCAGCCTTCCTTGTGGCCATTACATCTGCCCACAGGGTGAGTGAGTTGAAGGCATTGTCATCTTAGCCACCCCACCTTTTCATTTATTCTGACAAAGTGGTGCTTCACACTTTGGCCTCCTTTCTTCTGAAAGGGGTAATGCCCTTCCATGTAAGCTAATCCATCACCTTGCCTACTTTTCACGCACCACCACACCCTTCCAAGGAAGAGGAGGGACTCCATTGCCTGGATCCTGAAAGAGCGTTGGCATTCTACCTGGATCGTACTAAAGAGTTCAAGGTGTATGATCAGCTCTTTGTTGGGTATTTGAGTGTGAAGAAAGGTCGTCGGGCAGTGCAGAAAAGAGCCATCTCTAGATGGGTCATTCTCTGCATTAAAATGTGCCACGCATTGGCTAAGAAGCAACCCCTTGAAATTTTGCACACTCAATCTACCAGAGCAATGGTCGCAACCATTGCGTTAGCAGACAGAGTTCCAGTCCTGGACATCAGTCAGGCAGCAACATGGGCATCCTTGCACACGTTTATTGAACGCTAAAGCCTGGACAGTCAGGTCCAAAGGGACAGATATGTTGCCCGTTCAGTCCTGCAGGACTCTCTAGTATTATCTTGTTTCACAGACCCTCCTCACTATTTGGTATTGGTTGGTACCTATTCTGCAACTAGGTAAGGTAAGGTAAGGTAAGGAATCTGCAACTAGAAGTCACTATCAGATGAACAAGTTACTTACCTTTGGTAATGCCTTATCTGGTTGAGCTATATTCTGGTTGCAGATTCCTTAACCAAACAACCAACCACCCACCCACCCATCCCTCCCGCTCTGCAAACTGATTTCTAGGGACAGGGCCTTCCCTTTCAGGGGCTTAGTTTTGACGCACCAGTAGTCAGTGTTCTTCATGGCTCTGCACTTCTTGTGTGGAAAGTCGTGAAAAGTGACTGACCTCACGTTCCGACGCCACCTGATAGCACATAGGGGCACTGCTCAAGAAAAAATCTCCAGATCCAGACTGGCACCTGGGAAAATTCTGAGATAAGGAATTTGCAACTAGAATAGGTCTCTACCAGATAAGGCGTTACCGAAGGTAAGTAACTTGTTGTTTGGTACTATAGTACTGAATGTACCCGATGTTAATTTTTATTTTTGTAATGTTTTATGTATAGCAAGTTGATGTAAAGTTATTTTTATGATGTAACGCATTCAATACTCTTAATTATTCGATAATGATTTGATATTATATGTTTTATGGGCCGAAATAAACATTGATTGAGTGAAGAAATATAGAAACTGTAGACCGGATTGTGCCAGGCTATGTCTCTGGAAGACGCCAAAAGTCATTTGAGATGTTGCTCCGTGGACAGATCTGTCCTCTGCAGAGGATTGTACCATTTATTTGCAGTTATCACAGGAATGCATGAGAATGTTCTCTTTTAATCAGGATTGTTAAAATGTTAAAATGTTTTTAATTTCTAACTTTCTTGAGAGCATGAAAGATATCAAAGTGTCATGTAATCGACAGAAAATTGCACTTGATTGATAGCTGTAAAAAAAAAAAAAAAAACAGCGTTTGAAACACAACCACCACAGTGTGCATTTTCTTTAGATCCGTTTAACTCATTAGTGCCTCTCAGTATGTGTTTTTTTTAAGTCCAAAAAGGTTCCGTTGGTTTCAGGCAACCATCTCGGGTAATAAAAAATTAGATGTCAAATTTGAGGAATGGAAAAACCCTAGAAGTTGCAGACTATCTAAAAAGATGAAATCATGGCTACTTTCTGAAATTGGGATTTGTTCTGTTTTCTGGACTGCTCAAGATGTCACCACGTATTTTAGAAACGGCATTTCTCTGTGTAAAACACTGCTTTTCAAGTTTAGCATGTGATCTCTGCAGACATAAGTGGGACGATTCTTCACGAGTAACCTGCTCTTGAGGGGTCTTTGAATAGAGATGTCATATTAATAGATCAAAACAGCTTCAGAAATGTGAAAGGTAACGGCGGTTAAAAAAATCACACTGTTACTGTAGTGCGAAGTCAGTCGGCATTACCAAATATAAAAAATGTGCCGAATTGGTTGTAATGCCTTTTCCGTTTGTGTGTGATGGGCATCCGTTCAAAAAATGAATAGTGAAAAACGTTCCAATTTTTAATACGAAGCAGATTCAAAAATATGGTGCTGGCCTGGTTTTCATATAATTTATCTTTTAATGGTTCTAGGAATTCTGGAAGGAGCAGTCTGAAAAAGTGAATTTGTTTTGCGACATTCAGCATCAGAGGTATTTTTATATTTTATTTTCCTGAACTCAGAATTCACGCTATCCGAATTTCGGTAGTGAATTCAATGTCGTTTTGGCTTTTGCTCTAACATTTATCTAGCTTGGCAAATACACATATTATAATAAAGTGTGCTGCATTATATTTTGTAATGCGGAGACAGCACAAGATTTGAGATGTAGTGATACAGGTTTTATTAATCACCATTGTTTGTGACGGATATGATTTATTCTATTTGCCAACACGATCTTGAGCATGTTTCGCCTGCTGTAAACCTATTAGCAAATTGAACGGAATGCGGAATTTACATGCGGGCAAATAATACACATGGGAAAAAATAGTGTTCCCATACAAACATGCTTTATAATGTAAATATTGGAATGCTGTTAAAAAAGTAACGTATTTTACTCCATTTGTTGGGATCACAACGTCCAAGATTTTACAAGCAAATTCCTTAAGGGTGGAATGGAAAGCAATGTGCTTTTGGTGGATACTCTAACCACAGATTCCTCGCCTGATAATACTCCCTAGTCTCAACCCTACGTTCCGAAAACCTTCTCCAAAGCAGTGCTCTAGCACGCCTCACTGACTCCCCACAGCCACGGAAGTGACGGAGCACAGCCGCAAGTAAGTGTTACCCCTGCACGCGAAGGTCAGTTCCTTTGTTTCTACAGATTCCAGCGTGGATTCGGAGCTCTGCTCCCAATTTTGGCATCTTTTCGGACGCTTTCTAAAACTCTTTTCGGAGGCGAATGATGTACCTACCCAAAATAATACTTTTCAAGCCATGCCATTACTGTAGAAAGCAGATATCAATTATGGGCCCTAAGAAGGTGTGTATTTGGTATCTGGCCTCGGGCTACGACTCAGTCATGCGTTAAGTGCGCCCTCATGCACCTGAAATCGACAAGAGGATGCAAAGCTGTATGTTGCTGAAAACAAGTATTCGTTGTGACCCTCGTGTAAATCCCAATCTAAATTACGGTCTCAATCCCAGTCCTAAAGTCTTTTGTATTACCGGTCAACTTCACACTCTAAATCTTCCGGTAAATCCAAGTTCAATCGCAAGCATATGAAAGCAAAGCAGGACTCCGTCCTATCCCTTCCCTGTCACTCTAAAGAGAATTCACAAGAGTGTTGCAATGTCAGTGGCACTTCTTTGAGGTCTCTTGCCATGGAAAGATTCCTCAGTTGGTTCTGACGAACCCCAAATTTCTCAGGCAGTCGTCCACCCCGCAGCAGATAGAGAACTTCAGCGAGGCCATGCTGCAAAGTTTCGTTTGCCTCTGGCTCCCTTTGATGCACCTTCAGGTGCTGTCTTACAGCAGAGGCCACCAGTCGGTTATCGCCTGCAGATCCCTCCCCACAATGTCTGTTCTTTTTTGGACATGGCATTGTAATTATACAGATGCTGGCACAGATTTCTACTCTTGTCCAAGATCTACACTGGTCCTTGCTACACTATCGCTGTTACAAGTGGCACCAAATAAGGATCCGATGCCAATGTGGGCCCCAAATTGACTTCAGCTCCAGACCAATTGATGTCTTGCTATGAAATCATAAATGTCAACTGCCCGCCATGCAACCATATTCTAACCTAGTGCTTTGCCCCATCACACATACCAGCAGAGGATCTTTATGCTTCTGACTCTGGTCCTATGCCAGAGCAGGGAGAACCGCAGAATGGTATTGATGAGGGTGAGGGCGATCGCTTGCCCCCCACACCCCATTATACTGATGATGCCTTATACAGTAATTTACAGAATGCTGGTGAGCTTCACACCTCATCTGAGACGGAGCTTCTCTCAGCAATTGGGCCACCAGCAAAAGAGTGCCTCATTTGCTGTGGTGGTCCGGAGAGCAGCCAAAGCCCTAGAATTGCAGCTATCATCATTTGAGACCAAAAAAAACACGTTCTCACATTTTGACAGCCAGGTTAGCCACTTCAGAGCCCTTGCATCCTTTTAACAATGCCCTGTTTATAATTTGATGGCCACTTGGTCGAAGGTTTGTGCTTCCCCACCTGTAAATACTCAGGTGGCCAGATGTCACAGACCTGCGCCTGCTGATCCAGATTTTCTCACCAAGCACTTCACCCATGATGGCATTATGGTATACGCCTTGACAAGTATGGTAAATCCAAAATCATATTCAACCACTCCTTCGGGTAGGGAATCAAAGCGGATTGAGCCTTTTGATGGGTGCATGTTTTCTTTGCCAGTATAGCACTATGATCCTTAAATGCTTTTTGTTTGCTTGGTTGTCACACACATGTCATGGGGGACATGGCCAGTGAGAAATTGCCGACAGATCCGAGAGACCTTAGGGCCTCTTTGGGCAAGATGTTTCATGATGCACAGGACACATTTGTGTAATCTGCACAAGTCTGCATACTATAGATTGCATGAGGAGTGCCATTGGTACTGGTTTCGTACTTCGTCAACATGTTTGAATGCATTCCACAGGATTCTCTGACAATGTACGGCTTTCTCTCATGGATAGGCCCTGTGAGTCTTGCCTTTTTGGGGAGAAGGCAGAGTAGCGCTACAGTGCTTTAAGGACAACAGAAATACGGCACACTCTTTGAAACTGCCAGTGAGTTTCTGCACTATTTCAGAAGGTTTGGCGTATAGACAATCAGTCTTACCAACCTCTATACCAGATACCCCAGCCCTATTGAGGCAGTGGACGTGGGTCTGACAGACAGGGTTTGGGCCAGCAGGAGCATCAGTCTTCCAAATCCTTTTCCCTTGCTACAGCAGCTACCAAACAACTTTATTTTACTCTTAGTGGTGCAAGCCCAACTTGTGGGGGACAGGATTCGACATTTCCTCCCATTGTGGTGATCCCGCTCATCCAAAAGATAGGTCATACATATCTTTGAAAATGGCTGTGCCCTGCATATCTTTTAGCCACATCCACAAATTCTCCTATACCTGACTGAATTTCAGATAAACATCTGTCCATTATGTTAGAGGAGGTGCAATTGTTGCTCTCCAGGGGGTACCTTTAAAGAGTTCTGAACTCATCAAAAAGAGGAAAGGGTTGTTACACTTGCTGTGTCATCATCCCAAAAGAAAACAAGGGCTTCAGGCCTATTCTGGACCTTCGACCTCTGAATGTCTTGCTGCATAAATTCAAATTCAAAATGCTCATGCTGGCCCAGATTCTGTGTGCTCTCGACCCAGAGGACTGGATACTGTTCTTGGACCTCTGGGGCACATATTTGTATATACTTGTCCTGCAGTTCCACATACATCTGCTGTTGAAGTTGGGCAGGACTGGATCACAGTGAGAACAGCTGTAAGACCTCTTATCCTGCAACCTCCTTGTCAATTAGGGCAGGTGACTGATGCGGGCGGCTCTGCAATGTGATTTAAAGTTCCATTCGGTCTAGCATTAAGGAAGTCTGACCAATGACATCCAGGTCTCGAAGCAGATGGCTTGAGATAGGACGTGGTAGCTGCTGAAATGGAATTGGTTTAGTGGCAGTCCTCTCAACCTTCCCCACTCAGGGCTGCCTGAAGCAATGGGCTGGGAAGGTCATGAGGGAATGGTGGAGATCAGATTTCAGCAAAGAGGTGGCTCCACAACAATCTGCCAGTTACAAGTCATTCCTCTAGCTCTAAAGGCCCTCCTGCCATCCGTCAAGTGAAGGCTGATGCAAGTTCTCACCGACAACACCCTCCACCATGTCGTACATCAATAAGCAGGGCAGAGTGGTGTCCTAGTACTTGGAGGCTCTGCATCTCTGGAGGTGGTTGGACCACAGGGCATTTTCCTGATTGAAAACACCTACCAGGGTCCATGAATGCCAGAGCAGATGAACTGAGGAGCAGCTTCTGGCACATCATGTGTGGTGTCTACATCCTGAGATGGAGCTGGGCATTTTCAAACAGTGGGGCGATCCCTGCCTAGATCTTTTCACCACTGTTGAGAATGCGCAGTTTCGAATGTTGCGTGTTGGAGTTCCTACTACTAGAACATTCATTAGGAGATGTGTTCCAGCTAACATGGTACACTGGACTCCTGCACACCTTCCTGCCCCTGTCTCTCCTACCCAGGGTTCTAAAAAACATCAGGTGCAATCAGGCCCATGCCATCCTGGTTTGTTTCGATTGGTCCAGGAGAGTTTGATACTGGAACCTTCTGGACATGAGCATCTGCTCTCCAATCAGGCTCCCCCTTTGTTAAGCTCTTCTGTCTCAGCAACATGGCAGGGTTCTCTGCGTGAATCTAGGTAAATCAGTACCTCTATTCATGGAGATGCAGCAGCACTAGCAATGTGTTTGAATTCCTGTCTGAAGTGGTGGATGTCATACTTGGTGCCAGGCAGCTTTCCATAAAATCTAGTTATGCTTGGCACCATGACAAACTTGTGACCTAGTGTGGCGTTCACAAGATTGATTCCTTGCAAGCAAAGCTGCTTGATGTCTTTTTGTTTTTCTGAGCGATGAAGCATGGGGTTGGATACAGGGTCCAAGTTAGGCTTGCTGAACAAAGTACCTTAAATCCTGGTTGCAGTGCATTGCAAGGCCCTAAGTTGAGGATACGTCATGCAGCGGTGGTTCCAAGGGGCTGTAATGTGAGGCCCTGCGTTGCACAGCAACTGTTCAGAGGAGCTGCGATGCAGGGTCTTGTGAAGAGGATTTGTTGCACAGCAGTGGTTCTAAGGGGCTGCGATGCAAGTTCCTGCATTGAGGATGCATCACACAGCGGCATTTTGGATGAGCTGCAAGGTCCTGCATTGGAGATGCTTCGTGCAGCAGCAGTTCCATTGCAAGGTGATGTCTTGTCAATTCTGGTTGGACTGCAGCTGGCTGGCAGTGCACCTTCAGGCCCACTTAACCCCTTCGCTGCCAGGCCTTTTCCCTCTCAGGTGCCAGGCCTTTTTTTGGCTATTTGGGGCAGGGCATTCTTAGGCCCTCATACCTTTTTGTGCACATAAGCTACCCACCCCAAATTTGCGTCCTTTCTTTCCAACATCCTAGGAATTCTAGAGGTACCCAGACTTTGTGGGTTCCCCTAAAGGAGGCCAAGAAAATAGCCAAAATACAGTGAACATTTCGTAAAAAAAAAAAAATAGGACAAAAGGGCTGCAGAAGAAGGCTTGTGTTTTTTTCCCCTGAAGTTGGCATCAACAAAGGGTTTGCAGTGCTAAAATCACCAGCTTCTCAGCTTTCAGGAACAGGCAGACTTGAATCAGAAAACCCAATTTTTCAACACAATTTTGACATTTTACTTGGACATACCCCATTTTTATGATTTTTGTGCTTTCAGCCTCCTTCCAGTCAGTGACAGAAATGGGTGTGAAACCAATGCTGGATTCCAGAAACCTAAACATTTCTGAAAAGTAGACAAAAATCTGAATTCAGCAATGTGTAATTTGTGTAGATCCTAAAAGGGTTTCCTACAGAAAATAACAACTGAAATAAAAAAAATATTGAAATTGAGGTGAAAAAAACAGCCATTTTTCTCTACGTTTTACTCTCTAACTTTTTCGTGCAATGTCAGATGTTTGATAGCAATATACCGTTATGTCTGCTGAACTCTTCTGGTTGCAGGGATCAATAGGGCTTGTAGGTTCATCAAGAACCCTAGGTACACAGAGCCAATCAATGAGCTGCACCTTGCAGTGGGTCTTCATTCTACACTGGGTATATACAGCAAATTATTGAAATAGAAAGAGTGAAAAATAGGTATCAAGAAAACCTTTGTATTTCCAAAATGGGCACAAGATAAGGTGTTGAGGAGCAGTGTTTACTTGCACATCTCTGAATTCTGGGGTGCCCATACTAGCATGTGAATTACAGGGCATTTCTCAAATAGATGTCTTTTTTACACACTGTCTTATATTTGGAAGGAAAAAATGTAGAGAAAGACAAGGGGCAATAACACTTGTTTTGCTATCCTATATTCCCCCAAGTCTCCCGATAAAAATGGTACCGCACTTGTGTGGGTAGGCCTAGTGCCCGCAACAGGAAATACCCCAAAACACAACGTGGACATATCACATTTCTCCACAGAAAACAGAGGTGTTTTTTGCAAAGTGCCTACCTGTGGATTTTGGCCTCTAGCTCAGCCGGCACCTAGGGAAACCTGCCAAACCTGTGCATTTTTTTTAAACTAGAGACCTAGGGGAATCCAAGAGTGGGTGACTTGTGGGGCTTCCCCCAGGTTCTGTTACCCAGAATCCTTTGCAAACCTCAAAATTTGGCTAAAAAAACACATTTTCCTCACATTTTGGTGACAGAGAGTTCTGGAATCTGAGAGGAGCCAAAAATTTTCTTTTACTCAGGATTCCCCCAAGTCTCCTGATAAAAATTATACCTCACAAGTATGGGTGGGCCAGGTGCCTGCAACAGAAAAAGGCCAAAAAATTGAAGAGATTGAGGGGATAGCACAGCGAGTTGATAAGGACATATTCTTCTTTTATACATCTTTAGGCTGACTCTGCTTTTGGGACCCACACAAGTGAGGTGTCATTTTACTTGGGAGACTGAGGGGAACGCTGGGGAGTAGGAATTTTGTGCTGGAGTGGTGATCCTACTAAGAAAAATCAGGAAAATATGCTTTTTAAGCACATTTTGAGGTTTGCAGAGGAGTCTGGGTAAGAAAATGTTGGGGGATCCATGCAAGCCACACCTCCCTGGACTCCTTGGAGAGTCTAGGTTTAAAAAATGTCTGGGTTTGGTAGGTAGATGAAAGCCTCACCCACAACCAAAAACATAGGTGCCCCCTACCCCCCAAACACAGGTAGTTTTGCAATATATCATTTTGATGTGTCCATGTACATCCGTGATGCACTAAAATTGTGAAAAGAAACGCACTTAGGTTATGTGAAAAAGACCCCTCGCACACCAACCAAGTTGGTGGCATACTTCTTCATCGGGGTCCCACCTGAGACACCTAGCGTGTCACAAGTGTGCTGCAACGCCTGATTAAAGCCAAGCAGGTTTTGTCATTTGTACCACACATACTGGTTGGATTTGGCACGAGGGTGAGTCATGGTTCAGTAGATCAAATTCTATTAACAAGAGATTTCACAAAAGTGAAATGCACTGTTAATAACTGAAAGGCCCAAAAACTGAGCCAATGAGCCAGTGAGCTGTAAAGCCGCGTCAAGGCACCAACCTTTTTACAGTCTATTCACACACCTTTTATACATGACATGCACAAGACCATTCACGCCGCCAGGCACGGGCCCAGCACATTACAACACTCGCATCGACAGACAGCGCCACTCAAGGGCCCATCACTAACATACTCCCACATACCTGATACAGCAGTCACACTAGCTGATGGGAGTGTGTGGACTGAAGTATGGCTGGCACCGCCAGCCAAGCTCCACCCCAAGCACACCGCCAGCCAAGCGCCACCCCAAGCACACTGCCAGCCAAGCGCCACCCCAAGCACACTGCCAGCCAAGCGCCACCCCACGTGCACCGCCAGCCAAGCGCCACCCTACGCACACGCCATCACTTTTTTTTTGTTTATAAACAAAGAAACCACTAACTAATACTGGATTCCAAAGAAAGGAGAGCCACGGCTAGGAAAGTTCCTTTATTCTTCCAAGTCCAATCGTAGAATAATTCACAGCAAATGTTGCGCCATGATGATCGTGAGTCAAGTCAATATATTAATATAATATCCATTGCGAAGACAGCCGACACGTGTTTCGTCATTGGCGACTTTTTCAAGGCTATTTATGTGTGATAAAGATATTCATAATACAATGTATATATTGTAGCCGTATTGTATTTTGTTCCAAAATCCAAAACCTCATAAGTTTGAGAGTGTTTCTTGTAAGTATATTCGTCGGTGCGTTCTGGTAATACCTCCAAAACTACACCAAGACCATGATACGTCTTCTCCCAGGATACATCCTTCATATACCCTAAGCGATGGTACCCAACCAACAGTCACCACCTTGCCCAAGGGGTCGCTCCCAAAATAAAACTACAAAATCCATGTTGCCTAGTGGGGATTCCTGGTCCACGATCGCGGGCCCCGTCCGCGATCGTGGACCAGGAATCCACTGAAAACAGGCACAGGGGGAAAGGAAAAACACTTTCCTTTCCCCCTGTGTCTGTTTCCCCCCCCCCAAAAAAAAACCCAAAAGAGAGAGACTTACCAAACAAGTCCTCTCTTGCCGACGTGCTGGAAGCAAATGGCTGCCAGCGCGTCCTCTGCAGCTTCTGATGATATCGGCACACTGTGAGCGCGCTGATTTCATAAGATTGCCAGGGGGGTCGTGGGTAGAAGGGGAAGGGATTCCCCTTCCATCCTCGACTTGGGGGTGTGGGTGGGAGGCCCATGGGGGGGAGCGCTAGCGCCGGGTGCAGCTTGTCTCGGGCACCGAGGGGGTTAATAGGCACCGCTTGGGGGGGTGTGGCAAAAACATACAGCAGACAAAATCCAGGTGCTTGGTTCGAGGTGGTTGGAGCTTTTTCAGTCCTTGAGGATCTGATCAGGAGGTCAGCCAACTAAAAGTTGGAGTCCGTCTGTTGGTCCTGGGTTCAAATGCATGTACAGTCCTTCTCACTCAGACAGCGGAGTAAAAGTCCTGTAGGCAAAGCAGTACAGCAGTCCTTTTGAGTCTCTTACAAGTTCAGAGGTGTACTGAAGAGTTGGGTCTGGCGGTCTATTATTTATAGCCGGTGCCCACTTTGAAGTAGGAGATGCTTTTAGAGTCCTCCCCCCCCCTACAGAGGTTCCTGGAATTTCCTGCCTCCCAGCCTTGGCCCTAACTTGTCTGTGGGCACAAATGAGTAGTGTGACACCCTTTGTGAATGTGCTGATCAAAGTCTCTGATGTGCAAGTGTGGGAGGTGACCGCTCAGCCCGCCTCCCAGTCGAGCCAGAGGTGGCACATCCTGCCAACACCTATTCTCCCTGTCTGAGAGTAATACACGGACCTACTGCCAGCTACACCTAGTCAGGCGACCCAGGACACAGGTACCAAGTGGACAAGAAAATGCCAAGGTTCTAAAATAGCATTTTTAGAAATATGACTTAAAATCCAACTTTATCGTTAGAGGGTTTTAAATAATGATTCTCTGAGACCAAACTCAACTTTCTTACCTGCTATTACATTATTAAATGTAATAGGTTAATCCAATGTTATCCTATGAGAGCGGTAGGCCTTGAACTAGTGAAAAACAAACTTAACACTTTTTGACTGACAAGACATGCAAAAAGTGCATGTCCAACTTTTTATAAACACTACAACGTGCCCTGTGGGCTGTTTAGGGCCTACACCAGGGCTGACTTACATGTATTTAAAAGGAAGGCTTAAGCCTGGCAAAAGATTTGCTTTGCCAGGTCGAAATGGCAGGTCAAACTGCACACACAGACTGCAGTGGCAGGTCTGAGACATGTTTAAGGAACTACTTAGGTGGGTGTCACAATGAGTACTGCATGCCCACTAGTACAATTTAATTTATAGGCCCTGGGTACATTTAGCACCAATTTACTAGGGTGTAAGCCAATTTCACCTTGTTTAAAGGAGATAAAATAAACACTTTAGCACTGCTTAGCAGTGGTAAAGTGTTCAGAGTCCTATGGCCAGAAAAATAAATTCTGCATGAACATTAGTAAGGCAAAAATGTTTGGGGGAAGACCACCCTAAGACGGACAAGTCTAACAACTGTGCAGGTTGTGTGTGCTAACTTTCTGTTTTGTTATCAATGTTTTGTGGCAATCTGATTACACATCAGTTAGTAATGCAGACATGCTATGAACAGAAAGGTAATGGACTGTTTTTTTAAACCATTAACAGACTTCTGGAGAAACTCTTGGCAAATCAGTCTTGCACCCACTCAGTAGGTATAAATATTCAGTCCAAGAGCACTCTTAGTCCAGTAAATCCTGGTATCTTATCACAGGGTAGTCATGCCAGAAGGAATAACCCTTCTTTTCTTTTCTCAATTCTGTGGTGCCTTCATTGAGCTCTGCTGTTTTTAACTTTCCAGGACATGTGGGTATTTCTGGTATAAATAGTGTCTCCCTTGATAATTCAAAGGCTGGTAATAATGATAGAGCACCCTTGACCTGTGACATTGATTTAGGTAGTACACTCGCTCCACCTACCTCAATGAGAGACCAAATTGCGACTCTTTCAGGGGCAGGTTTGGGTGTGCATCACCCGAAGACTGATCAGTTAGTTCCTCCCTCTCACTGCAAACCCTGTGAGGTGGTTTTAATAGATATCCTTCCACTCAAACAGCATGTTAATGAAGGGGTTTTGCTGATAAAAAATAAAGTGACACATTGGCTAGTAAGGAGTGCTGGGGTTGACACAAGCATTCATATCCAAATAACATGGTTCTAAGGGTGGAATGGGCAGGGAGGGACACAAAATCCTTTTATGGTGATTGCATAGTAGTGAACTTTAGTAACAGCTGGGCTACTGGTATAGTCTTGGCCTCCTTTGAGGGGAAGGTGGACGTCTCATGTATTGGGCGACAGCCACTGTGATTGTTCTATATGCCAGGTACTGTGTTTAATATGGAAACTGCCTCTCTCTCAGGTGAACTTAGGCCTTTTTGAGACACATTCCAGGCTCCTCAAGGCCCCAATTCTCATCTTACTCTCTCTAACAGAATCGAGGATCTTGATGCACATGAGGAGGTGAATTAACTAACCCCGCCCCCTATTGTGCTATAGATCTAATAGTTAAAGGGGGGCTGTGATAGCCTCTCTTTGGGGCCTGAATCTGCTGACCAGCTCAGATTTCTTTCATGGAACATAGGAGGGCTTGAGGGGAAGGGCAGTGATCCAAGCTGGTTAGATTTTATTAGGCGGTACCATATTCTGGCCTTTCAGGAAATGTGGTGAGTTAGGAGCTCACTTTTCTCTGAATGTTTTGTTCATTTTTTTCGCCCAGCAATACAGTTATTGTCGGGTTGAGTAAAGGCAGGGCTGTGCATTTTAATATCTTTGTCCCTGAATTACTCTGTAGTTGAGATGGAGGCAAATGCCTTATACATAGGGGTGGTGTTAATTACTTTTCCAGAATATTCACATTTATTAATCTTTTTTTATAACCCGAGTGAAAACACCTCTCACTCAGATGTCAAAGTCTCTGGGTAAGCACATAGAGAAATATAAGACTTTATCTTGGTGACCGGTATAAGTTATACCACATATATCACAGAAGTGGTTTTGGATTATTTTAACATCTAACCTTGTAAAAAGGATTGTCAGATTTTTTGAGAACTTTCCCTGGGAGATGACCCCCATTGCCACTTAGAACAGACCACCTGAGGGGACCAGGCAAATTTGTAAATTCAGTCCCTAAATTTGGTCATACCCAACATCTGATAGAGACACCTAGTTGCACATACCTTACCTTGGAATTTTCCCAGCCATCAGTCTGTGAAAGTTCTGATCTCGGCAGAGAGGAAGGGATCAGTCTCAAAATCTCCCTCTTCTTCGTCCAACTCCAAGTCCTCAGGACATTCGGGTAAGTTGAGGCATAAGAAGTAGAAGAAATTGAAACGTTCTTTGACTTCACCTCGTCTGTCGGCCAATGAGACGAGGGAGTGAAAGCGTCATCGATCTGGGCCTCCATCTGCAGGAGTCTGCGTCTGGGCCAACTCCACACCTCCCTGAATTCCTGGGAGCCGGAGCAACCCCTGCCCTATTTAAGGAGTTTTATAAGGCCATGTGCCTCCTTTTTGGGCAGTCCTCCTCCACTGGTGTGCCTTTAGACCCTGCAGAGTCGGAAGCGGCCATCTTTAGGTTCCATGCCGGCGGCTTTGGCTCGGATCAGAGGGGCAGCCATAGATCCATTCCTGAATCTGAAACGACGCCGGTCGTACCACCCCAACCTTCCCCGACGCCAGTTCCGACATCAATGCTCCCAGCTTTGCCTGTGCCCATGGGCGGCGCCGTCCTCATCTTCATTGTTGACTCCGACACAGAGCCTGATGGGTGTCGTGCAGGGTCCTTGCTCCCTATGTCGAATCCTGAACCTCATTCCTATGAGCTAGGTAAGGGTGA